>NW_027361810.1:3020000-3635000 GCF_039654945.1 Dendrobates tinctorius
GCTGCAGACTCGGTGTCTGTTGTGGTGCATTGTGGGAGTAGTAGTATTCTCATTAGACTCCGCACAGCTTCTCCATCAGCTCTAACAGACAACTGGAAAAAAGGGGCCACATGAAGTGACACCAGTCCTTGCACTTACCGGTATCAACCACCGGGGGGCGATAGATGAGTATGACGAGACCTGCAGAGAACAGACACGTCAGCACGAGGCGCACTGAGGGGCAGAACAGTGGCAGCTTTACTACAGGTGATGTTACCGGCGGCGCAGCAAGCGTCTCCGTGAGGTCAATCAGGTTCTCTGTCAGCGACGCCAGCAGCAGGTCCAGGTCATCGGTCGCCGTCTGCGAGGGGGGAAGAGAAAACTGGTATAACGGGTGCCCCTTCCAACCTCCCCTCCCCCCACACACGAACAACCTGCACCCCCCCAAATAACACATCAGGTAAAGGGCTCA
This sequence comes from Dendrobates tinctorius, assembly GCF_039654945.1. Taxonomy (NCBI): domain Eukaryota; kingdom Metazoa; phylum Chordata; class Amphibia; order Anura; family Dendrobatidae; genus Dendrobates; species Dendrobates tinctorius. The sequence continues at coordinate 3,020,452 of NW_027361810.1, forward strand.
GGCAGCGTCATAAAGCCCAATCTCCATATAATGGAAAGTTCTGCAAATGTCAAACATTCTTTGTTACTATTCACCGACAGCAAGCAGAGGTCTCAACAACAAACTTGTATATATTGAATGGCTGAAAGTCGCCCGACCTCGTCCTGCTCCACAGCTGCGGGTCTGTGATCCTCTATCAGCCCGGCGTTCTGGCTGTGCTCATTCACAGGATATAATGTAACGAACCCTCAACCGTGAGAAACATTAGGGAAGGTTTTCACCCTCCATTAACGGCTATTCTGCTGCAGATCGTTTTTCTCATTCACCAACAGCAAGCAGAGAATGTGCGGAATTAATGGAGTAAAGCATGGCGGAAGGAGAATGGTAGAGACGGAGCCCGAAGATCAACGGTAAGGAAGGAGCGACGCTCTGCAGGGACATCAGAATGGCGGAGTTCAGCTCCTGAGGTCATATTATACCGCTTACTGATCCGGTTATTACAGTAGTGGCTCCATATTCCCGATGGCTGTCTGAGACTCTGGTTAGGGGGGATATCACCGGCAGCCCATGATCATAGAATCGAAGAGTTGGAAGGGACCTCCTGGGCCATCTGGTCCAACCCCCTGCTCAAAGCAGGATTCCCTAAATCATCCCAGTCAGATGTCTGTCAAGCCTCTGTTTGAAGACTTCCATTGAAGGAGAACTCACCACTTCTCGTGGCAGCCTGTTCCACTCATTGATCACTCTGTCAAAAAGTTCTTTCTAATATTTAATCTGTGTCTCCTCCCATTCAGTTTCATCCCATTGCTTCTAGTCTTTCCTTGTGCAAATGAGAATAAAGTTGATCCTTCTACAATGTGACAGCCCTTTAGATATTTGTAGATGGCTATTAAGTCTCCTCTCAGTCTTCTCTTTTGCAGGCTAAACATTCCCAGATCCTGCAACCTTTCCTCATAAGACAGGGTTTGCAGACCGGTCACCATTCTGGTCGCTGTTTTCTGAACTTGCTCCAGTTTGTTGATGTCTTTTTTAAAATGTGGTGCCCAAAACTGGACACAATATTCCAGATGAGGTCTGACCAAAGATGAGTAGAGAGAAATAATGACTTCACGTGATCTAGACTGTATGCTTCTGTTAATACATCCTAGAATTGCATTTGCCTTTTTTGCTGCTGCATCACACTGTTGACTCATATTCAGTCTGTGATTTCTTAGTATACCCAAGTCTTTTTCACATGTGCTGTCACTTAGGCCTATTCCTCCCATTCTGTATATGCTTTTTTCATTTTTATTGCCCAGATGTAGTACTTTGCATTTTTCCCTGCTAAAAACCATTCTGTTAGTTGCTGCCCACTTCTCCAGTTTATTTATATCTCTTTGAATCCTCTCTCTCTCTCTTCTCTAGTATTAGCTATCCCTCCTAGCTTTGTGTCATCAGCAAATTTAATCAGTTTACCCTCAATTCCTTCATCTAAATGATTGATAAAGATGTTATCAGACCCCCATGTCCCATCCCCCAAACACTGGACCTCACAACTTCCCCAAATTACAGCTTTGGTTTTCCCCTACAATCCCGTCCTGATGCAAAGCCTGGTGGGGTGAAGGGTGCGTTACCTTGAGGTGTGCGGCCTCTTCTGGGGGTGGCAGGATGGGCGACAGCAGCGAGGTCTCAAGTTTTGAATCTTTTAGTTCCTGGGATCCAAAATTTCTACAGAAAAATCATAAAATATAAAGAACATTGGCGATAAAGGGTTTATATGGAGATGTAAGGCAGGAAAGGCACAGGGAGTGTGCAAGGAGTAGACGGCAGGGACAACACCGCTGCAGAGCCGTGTGTCTCGGGGGTATAAGCGCAGGGTCGGAGCCAGAGCCGTGTGTCTCGGGGGTATAAGCGCAGGGTCGGAGCCAGAGCCGTGTGTCTCGGGGGTATAAGCGCAGGGTCGGAGCCAGAGCCGTGTGTCTCGGGGGTATAAGCGCAGGGTCGGAGCCAGAGCCGTGTGTCTCGGGGGTATAAGCGCAGGGTCGGAGCCAGAGCCGTGTGTCTCGGGGGTATAAGCGCAGGGTCGGAGCCAGAGCCGTGTGTCTCGGGGGTATAAGCGCAGGGTCGGAGCCAGAGCCGTGTGTCTCGGGGGTATAAGCGCAGGGTCGGAGCCAGAGCCGTGTGTCTCGGGGGTATAAGCGCAGGGTCGGAGCCAGAGCCGTGTGTCTCGGGGGTATAAGCGCAGGGTCGGAGCCAGAGCCGTGTGTCTCGGGGGTATAAGCGCAGGGTCGGAGCCAGAGCCGTGTGTCTCGGGGGTATAAGCGCAGGGTCGGAGCCAGAGCCGTGTGTCTCGGGGGTATAAGCGCAGGGTCGGAGCCAGAGCCGTGTGTCTCGGGGGTATAAGCGCAGGGTCGGAGCCAGAGCCGTGTGTCTCGGGGGTATAAGCGCAGGGTCGGAGCCAGAGCCGTGTGTCTCGGGGGTATAAGCGCAGGGTCGGAGCCAGAGCCGTGTGTCTCGGGGGTATAAGCGCAGGGTCGGAGCCAGAGCCGTGTGTCTCGGGGGTATAAGCGCAGGGTCGGAGCCAGAGCCGTGTGTCTCGGGGGTATAAGCGCAGGGTCGGAGCCAGAGCCGTGTGTCTCGGGGGTATAAGCGCAGGGTCGGAGCCAGAGCCGTGTGTCTCGGGGGTATAAGCGCAGGGTCGGAGCCAGAGCCGTGTGTCTCGGGGGTATAAGCGCAGGGTCGGAGCCAGAGCCGTGTGTCTCGGGGGTATAAGCGCAGGGTCGGAGCCAGAGCCGTGTGTCTCGGGGGTATAAGCGCAGGGTCGGAGCCAGAGCCGTGTGTCTCGGGGGTATAAGCGCAGGGTCGGAGCCAGAGCCGTGTGTCTCGGGGGTATAAGCGCAGGGTCGGAGCCAGAGCCGTGTGTCTCGGGGGTATAAGCGCAGGGTCGGAGCCAGAGCCGTGTGTCTCGGGGGTATAAGCGCAGGGTCGGAGCCAGAGCCGTGTGTCTCGGGGGTATAAGCGCAGGGTCGGAGCCAGAGCCGTGTGTCTCGGGGGTATAAGCGCAGGGTCGGAGCCAGAGCCGTGTGTCTCGGGGGTATAAGCGCAGGGTCGGAGCCAGAGCCGTGTGTCTCGGGGGTATAAGCGCAGGGTCGGAGCCAGAGCCGTGTGTCTCGGGGGTATAAGCGCAGGGTCGGAGCCAGAGCCGTGTGTCTCGGGGGTATAAGCGCAGGGTCGGAGCCAGAGCCGTGTGTCTCGGGGGTATAAGCGCAGGGTCGGAGCCAGAGCCGTGTGTCTCGGGGGTATAAGCGCAGGGTCGGAGCCAGAGCCGTGTGTCTCGGGGGTATAAGCGCAGGGTCGGAGCCAGAGCCGTGTGTCTCGGGGGTATAAGCGCAGGGTCGGAGCCAGAGCCGTGTGTCTCGGGGGTATAAGCGCAGGGTCGGAGCCAGAGCCGTGTGTCTCGGGGGTATAAGCGCAGGGTCGGAGCCAGAGCCGTGTGTCTCGGGGGTATAAGCGCAGGGTCGGAGCCAGAGCCGTGTGTCTCGGGGGTATAAGCGCAGGGTCGGAGCCAGAGCCGTGTGTCTCGGGGGTATAAGCGCAGGGTCGGAGCCAGAGCCGTGTGTCTCGGGGGTATAAGCGCAGGGTCGGAGCCAGAGCCGTGTGTCTCGGGGGTATAAGCGCAGGGTCGGAGCCAGAGCCGTGTGTCTCGGGGGTATAAGCGCAGGGTCGGAGCCAGAGCCGTGTGTCTCGGGGGTATAAGCGCAGGGTCGGAGCCAGAGCCGTGTGTCTCGGGGGTATAAGCGCAGGGTCGGAGCCAGAGCCGTGTGTCTCGGGGGTATAAGCGCAGGGTCGGAGCCAGAGCCGTGTGTCTCGGGGGTATAAGCGCAGGGTCGGAGCCAGAGCCGTGTGTCTCGGGGGTATAAGCGCAGGGTCGGAGCCAGAGCCGTGTGTCTCGGGGGTATAAGCGCAGGGTCGGAGCCAGAGCCGTGTGTCTCGGGGGTATAAGCGCAGGGTCGGAGCCAGAGCCGTGTGTCTCGGGGGTATAAGCGCAGGGTCGGAGCCAGAGCCGTGTGTCTCGGGGGTATAAGCGCAGGGTCGGAGCCAGAGCCGTGTGTCTCGGGGGTATAAGCGCAGGGTCGGAGCCAGAGCCGTGTGTCTCGGGGGTATAAGCGCAGGGTCGGAGCCAGAGCCGTGTGTCTCGGGGGTATAAGCGCAGGGTCGGAGCCAGAGCCGTGTGTCTCGGGGGTATAAGCGCAGGGTCGGAGCCAGAGCCGTGTGTCTCGGGGGTATAAGCGCAGGGTCGGAGCCAGAGCCGTGTGTCTCGGGGGTATAAGCGCAGGGTCGGAGCCAGAGCCGTGTGTCTCGGGGGTATAAGCGCAGGGTCGGAGCCAGAGCCGTGTGTCTCGGGGGTATAAGCGCAGGGTCGGAGCCAGAGCCGTGTGTCTCGGGGGTATAAGCGCAGGGTCGGAGCCAGAGCCGTGTGTCTCGGGGGTATAAGCGCAGGGTCGGAGCCAGAGCCGTGTGTCTCGGGGGTATAAGCGCAGGGTCGGAGCCAGAGCCGTGTGTCTCGGGGGTATAAGCGCAGGGTCGGAGCCAGAGCCGTGTGTCTCGGGGGTATAAGCGCAGGGTCGGAGCCAGAGCCGTGTGTCTCGGGGGTATAAGCGCAGGGTCGGAGCCAGAGCCGTGTGTCTCGGGGGTATAAGCGCAGGGTCGGAGCCAGAGCCGTGTGTCTCGGGGGTATAAGCGCAGGGTCGGAGCCAGAGCCGTGTGTCTCGGGGGTATAAGCGCAGGGTCGGAGCCAGAGCCGTGTGTCTCGGGGGTATAAGCGCAGGGTCGGAGCCAGAGCCGTGTGTCTCGGGGGTATAAGCGCAGGGTCGGAGCCAGAGCCGTGTGTCTCGGGGGTATAAGCGCAGGGTCGGAGCCAGAGCCGTGTGTCGGGGGTATAAGCGCAGGGTCGGAGCCAGAGCCGTGTGTCGGGGGTATAAGCGCAGGGTCGGAGCCAGAGCCGTGTGTCGGGGGTATAAGCGCAGGGTCGGAGCCAGAGCCGTGTGTCGGGGGAATAAGCGCAGGGTCGGAGCCAGAGCCGTGTGTCGGGGGAATAAGCGCAGGGTCGGAGCCAGAGCCGTGTGTCGGGGGTATAAGCGCAGGGTCGGAGCCAGAGCCGTGTGTCGGGGGTATAAGCGCAGGGTCGGAGCCAGAGCCGTGTGTCGGGGGTATAAGCGCAGGGTCGGAGCCAGAGCCGTGTGTCGGGGGTATAAGCGCAGGGTCGGAGCCAGAGCCGTGTGTCGGGGGTATAAGCGCAGGGTTGGCGCCGATGCTGGGAAGGGATGGAGCAGTGTGTTGTGAGATAAAGGCAGGGTTGGCGCCGGAGCCATGTGTCGGGGGATCGACGCCTCATGCAGGACACCACTCACGTTATGAATGCGGTCGGCAGTGGAGTTTGCGGCTCTCCGTCTGGACTTTCCTGCACCATCGAGCGGTTATGGACCTTCACACTTCTGCACAGGAAACAGCGGCCATTATCCTGGGAACACGGGTTCTCGACAAATGAGATCTGGGGCGATGGAGACACTTACCGGGGAGACGCATCCTCAGCGGCCGGGTGACTGATCCCCAAATCATCTCCTATAATCTGTGAAGACAGAAAGCTCCGGGTCACATGACAGAACGCTCCTCCCGCCACCCTGACAGTGCGGTGCTGCCGGCGATCGCCCCAGAAGACGTCACCTTCTGTCCAGCCTCCACCTGCGCCTTCAGGATGTTGCTCTTGATGTCGGCGGGCGGCCATAGTGCAGCCGGCGCTGGAGCATCTACCTTGTTATTCAGACATTTCTCGAGAAGCTTCACTGGATCCTCCTGAGAGACAATGATGGGGGTTATACCAGAAGAAAACAGCTGCAGGCCGGGGAGCAAGGAGCAAAGTCAGCGGAATACAGGGGCCGATAACCTAGGACAAGAGGGGGTACGAGGAGCAGCAGGCGGCACCAGGCGGAGGGGAATGGAGGGCCGAGCGCTCGCCGGTACCTGCTTGTTCACGTTGATATTTACTCGCACCGGAGGGACGGCAAAGTTACCGGCGTCCACGTTATTCAGCTTCACGGTCGCATCTTCAAAAGCTGAAAACAAAAACTAAAATCAGAAGATCACAGTGGGCAGGAAGGTCGCATGATAAAGAAAGTGCCCCCAATCTCGGCTTCTCCCCCACTCCGATACCAGAGACTTCAGACTCTAGAAAAGCCGGACGACAACCGCAGCACGAGCTGGAATAGCAGCCGCTGGTTGTCAGCCAGCTTTCCCGGGGCGTTCCCTTACCTAGGGCGGCATCCGGCTGGGCTCCAGGTAGTTCCTCTAGGCAGGGGTTGGTGAAGGCCAGGAGTCCGGCATCCAGACTGGCTCCGGGGCCCGAGGTGACCGGCAGTGACAGGATCTCGTCCAGTTTGTTTTCCAGCAATTCCTGACTCTCCGTGACACTAACAAAGCTGTGGAGGCAGCAGGAGAAACCTGAGACCCGGCTCCCGGAGCAGCGCTCCGAGCCGCCCTGTGCTGCGCTGCCACTGCCAGATCCACAACAGCTCATCCTGAGCGCGCGGTGGTGGAGGAGACCGCAGAGGGGAGGACACTGCGGCGGTGGAGGACACCGCAGAGGGGGAAGAGGACACTGCAGAGGGGGAGGAGGACACCGCAGAGGGGGAGGAGGACACTGCGGCGGTGGAGGAGACCGCAGAGGGGGAGGAGGACGAGACCGCGGCGGTGGAGGACACTGCGGCAGTGGAGGCACACCAAATAAACCGGCAGACATCTGCTCCGCCAGAGTTTATGATGCACGGATGGCAGTGAAGACCGACACAGCGGCCAATCTTCAGGGAGAAAATGGCGCCCAGGTCTCGCCCTCCTCGCAGGGAGATGAATATGGGGCGACACCAAGTATCGGAGATGTCACCACTGAGCCACGGAATAATGGAGGGTTAACCATTTATTACCTGAAGCTGAGGATCAGCAGCACACAGGAGCCCCCTAGTGGCCACACAAGCAGGAGACGGCAGAGCCAGCAGGCGCCATTCACAATCTGTGGCCATAGAGGAAACATTCAGGTTTGGACAAAATGGTTTTATTTGGGTTTTTGCTGTTACATAGAAGTGATGGCGTCTGCAACCGAAGCCGAGGACGACCTTGGTGCTGAAGGGGTTTAATGCCTTATTTGTGCCCATGCCCCCCTGGTGACACTTCCTGTCCTGTGGCTCATGGTCCTTCTCAGTGTGTGATTCTGATTGGCTGCTGTATAAGTGAATCCTACCTGGCACAGGTGCAGGGACAGGAAGTGTTATCATGGGGACACTGACAAGAAATGAGCTTTTCCACATCCATAAATGTCTGGATCACAAATCTTCTGCTTTTTCTGGCAGATTTCACACTGTAACAAAGAGTTTTGCTTTAACAGCGGGAGAGGGGCCCGTGGGGGGACGAGGGGCCCGACGTCGCGCCCATAATACTGGAGCCTCCCCCCAAACCTGCTGGGATAATGGCAGCATTCTGTCCGCTCTATTGACCTCAGGATCGGTGATCGGGAGCGGTCCGGGGGCCCCTCATTACAGTCACAGTCCGGGATCTACAGGTGACGTCAGCTGACGGCGTCCCCCAGGCGGTACGTGATCCGCCTTATAACTCCGTCATGGCCGCCCGGGGGTTCAGGCCGCGGAGCTCGATCGGTTTCCCAGCGTTTTTCTCATTGTGCTGATGCACGAAGTGGGTGTAGCTCCTGTCCGCCATCAGCGAGGACGACGTCTGCGGCTTCCGGTGACTTCCAGCGTCCGGCGCGGCGCCCGGCGCTCCCATGGGCCTACGGTGATTTTATTTAAAGACTACAGATTAATATGGTGATAAAACGACCATGAAAATGGCGAGAAAGAAGCCTGCAACCGATAGAACAGCGAGGAAGAGAAGGACGAGGAGAGGAGGGAAAGTCAGCGAGCGCTGCCGCGTCCAGAGGAATCAGCGTCATCAGATCAAGAGCGGATCATTGATTGGAAGATCCATCAATGTGATCACTGATCAAAGATCATCAGTAGGATCAGAACATCGATTGAATTATTAGATTAGCGGCACAAGATCACAGACTTAGATCAGACGATGAACTAACAGATTATTGGATCATTAGAATAAGATCACCGACAACCCCAATCTGTAACCAGGATCACTAATTACGGGATCGCACAGCTTCATCTTCCATCATGGATCATGGGGATCAGATCATGGATTACTGATCACAGATGATCAATTCTCACTCCTGGGATACAATCAATATTTACACTGGATCAGTCATCAGATCAGGACCAACTACAGTCAGGACTGATTTGGAGGCAATCATTGGTTATTCAGACCGGATCACCAGCTCATGACTGAGACCGGATCACCAGCATCAGATCACCTATTTATAACAGATTAGAATAAACATCTATCATTGGCAATCAGGTCGTCAGTGGATTACATCGTTTATCCTGGATCATAGTCTTCCTTCAGACTGATCACTATTTACACTCGATCACTGACTGTTGATCGCTTTGATCCAACCAATGGGAGCTGATCGTGCACACGGGACACTGATTATATGGACAACTGGATCCTAAAGTCTTTATCGGGACCAATCATCGATTTGGCCCCGATCAGTAACATTCGCCTTTGAGAGTCTGATTGGATTATTGATCTCTCGTCTCCAGATCTGATCATTAACGATGGATGTTATTGGATCATTTTCTGAGTTCTTGATCTCTGAGGATTAGTGCAGTCACAGGTGAGGATCACTACGGATCAGATCATAACTTCTGGTTATTGAGGATCACAGAAACCCTCATTACGGAGAAGATCGGACTCCGCAGAGATCAGGTCTGATATTGACAGTGAAAGAGTCTAAGAATCACGTTCCCAGAAATCAGGAAGAGCGAAGCAGAGGACACAACGTCACGGGATACAGATACTGGCGATCACAGCCGTATCCATATCGCAGGACCCCCAGCAGAGCCCCCCACCACCAGGCACCGCACACACCACAAGCTGATCAGCAAGGACTGATTTGTGATACAAGAAAAGCAGCGCAGCACAGAGAGCGAGCAGCACAGGGCGAAATCTACAGACACTGCAGCAAATCCAGCCCCCTCCCCCACCCCGAGCGGAAGGACCAGGACAGGAGACAGTTAAAAAAAATACAACTACTGAGGAAGAGGACCCCCACTAAGCATAACCACCGCCATCATCCTCGGCGCAGAGAGCCGTGTATAAAACATCTGTGCAGCTCGTTCACATCCGGTCATCGCCTTCTGTAGACGCTCTGCTTGCTGTCAGTGAATGGAGCGGAGCGTCCAAGACACCGGACCGTTACAATGTGTCAACGCAGGAGAAGTGACGCAATCTGGAGTCCAGGCTGCGGCTCAGACACTGGATACAGCGTATCACTGGCGAGGACCAGCGTTCAGCCCCCAAAGGAAAAGAACGTTTCTATTCACTGACTGCAAGCAGAGATACTGAAAATGGCGAGAAGTGATGACACTTCACATACATCAGACCAGAGCCTCAGGGTCACTAGGACTGTCCCCCGGTATCTAATCTATGGCCCTGTACGTCTCAGTAGCTTGGATACTGTTCTAGAGCGTATCCACCGGGGCGACACGACCCCCAAACTCCTCACTGGATGGATCCTCACGTGACATCCGGGTATGGTGGCCACTGGTATTCTGCACAAGAGCGACTAATAGATGTGGAGATAAAGGCGGCTGCCGCCCCATGGACGGGAACCCGACCACCAGTGTGAGGAGCGCACCTTCTCTTCTCCGGGGAGTCGGAGCCCGGACTCTGGTGGAGGGCCTCACTGTCAAAGAGCGACGGCAGAACGGGAACCGGGGGACGAACCGGCGGCTTGACGGGCCAAACCTGCAATACAGGCAACGAGTCAGAGGACTGCAGGGCTGAGCTACCGTATCAAATCCTGTGCAATGCCGCCTGCTGAGCTACTGTATCTAATCCTGTGTGATACTGTCTGTTGAGCCGTGTATCTAGTCCTATCCTGTGTGATACTGTCTGCTGAGCTGTCTATCTAATCCTATCCTGTGTGATACTGACTGCTGAGCCGTGTATCTAATCCTATCCTGTGTGATACTGACTGCTGAACCGTGTATCTAATCCTCTCCTGTGATACTGACTGCTGAGCCGTGTATCTAATCCTCTCCTGTGTGATACTGACTGCTGAGCCGTGTATCTAATCCTATCCTGTGTGATACTGACTGCTGAGCCGTGTATCTAATCCTATCCTGTGTGATACCCTCTGCTGAGCCGTGTATCTAGTCCTATCCTGTGTGAATACAGTCTGCTGTGTATCTAATCCTGTGTGATACTGTCGGCCAATCAGCAGCGGGGGACGGTTACACCGCTCTTACTTGCTGAGCTCCGTTGCTTTGTGTCGCAGGATCCATCCGGTCGGAGCTGCAGGCAGTAAGAGAAGAGATGAAGGTTGAGGCCGCGACGCTGCTCCTGCGGCGACGCACGTCCACGCTCTGCACTCACCTGATCTGCTTGGATCGCGGAGCTTGTGCTGTGAATGGAAAGACATGCCAGTCAGCAGACCGGAGTTACCACTGCAGTAAAGCGACCCTGACGGCGGCGTCATCGCTCATCCGCTCGGGGCGCTGCCTACCTCGATTCAGCAGGGTTCTCCGCGAGTAGCGTTTGCTGGGTCTGCGCTCAAAGGACGACGAACGCCGCGGTTTGCTGGATTTTGTTGTCTGGTATTCGGTTTTGCCGCTGAAAAGAGACAGAATGTTAGAAACTGACGATCGAGGGATTAAAGGGGAACCGCACCTCCCAAATTAAATATTCATAGACCCAAGCAGTCAGAATGATGTTACATAGGACTGCACAGTTATCATGGGGCTGCAATCAGCTCTGCTACATTGGTTAAAGCCACAAGTAGAGGCGATTCGCTTGAGAGTTGCAGGTTCTGCTCTAGTCACATCCAGAGCTGCACCCAGATTACTTCCACCCATGCATTGTATAGCTTCAGCACTGCAGCTCTGGATGTGACCGGAGCAGAACTGTCACCCTCCTCACCTGTATCTGAAGCGGGAGCCGAGCCGTATAAATCCGGAGCGGCTGGAGCTTTTCTGCGTGGGCCCCCGGAGCCGGAAGAAGGCGTGATGCTCCACCGCACACTTCCACAGGTGCTTGCACGCCTTCGGATGCTCCATCTTAAAGACAAACGTGTGCTCCTGCTCCTTGCCCTATAAATCAGACGGGTCTGTTAGTCTCAGGGGCCCGCAGAGTCCAACTGCAGGGGCGGCTATCCCATCCACCACCTCCTGATACACAGTGCAGACCAAAAGTTTGGACACACCTTCTCATTCAGAGTTTTCATTATTTTCATGACTATGAAAATTGTAGATTCACTCTGAAGGCATCAAAACTATGAATTACCACATGTGGAATTATATAATTAAAGTGTGAAACAACTGAAAATATGTCTTATATTCTAGGTTCTTCAGAGTAGCCACCTTTTGCTTTGATTACTGCTTTGCACACTCTTGGCATTCTCTTGATGAGCTTCAAGAGGTATTCACCGGAAATGGTCTTCCAACAGTCTTGATGGAGTTTCCAGAGATGCTTAGCACTTGTTGGCCCTTTTGCCTTCACTCTGTGGTCCAGCTCACCCCAAACCATCTCGATTGGGTTCAGGTCTGGTGACTGTGGAGGCCAGGTCATCTGGCGTAGCACCCCATCACTCTCCTTCTTGGTCAGATAGCCCTTACACAGCCTGGAGGTGTTTGAGGTCATTGTCCTGTTGAAAAATAAATGATGGTCCAACTAAACGCAAACCGGATGGAATAGCATGCCGCTGCAAGATGCTGTGGTAGCCATGCTGGTTCAGTATGCCTTCAATTTTGAATAAATCCCCAACAGTGTCACCAGCAAAGCCCCCGCACACCATCACACCTCCTCCTCCATGCTTCACGGTGGGAACAACGCATGTAGAGTCCATCCGTTCACCTTTTCTGCGTCGCACAAAGACACGGTGGTTGGAACCAAAGATCTCAAATTTGGACTCATCAGACCAAAGCACAGATTTCCACTGGTCTAATGTCCATTCCTTGTGTTCTTTAGCCCAAACAAGTCTCTTCTGCTTGTTGCCTGTCCTTAGCAGTGGTTTCCTAGCAGCTATTTTACCATGAAGGCCTGCTGCACAAAGTCTCCTCTTCACAGTTGTTGTAGAGATGTGTCTGCTGCTAGAACTCTGTGTGGCATTGACCTGGTCTCTAATCTGAGCTGCTGTTAACCTGCGATTTCTGAGGCTGGTGACTCGGATGAACTTATCCTCCGCAGCAGAGGTGACTCTTGGTTTCCTTTCCTGGGGCGGTCCTCATGTGAGCCAGTTTCTTTATAGCGCTTTATGGTTTTTGCCAATGCACTTGGGGACACTTTCAAAGTAATGATGGCCACTCGTTTTTCTTTACTTAGAATTTGTATTATGGCAAGAAAAAAGCAGCTAACAGTCTATTCAGTAGGACTATCAGCTGTGTATCCACCAGACTTCTGCACAACACAACTGATGGTCCCAACCCCATTTATAAGGCAAGAAATCCCACTTATTAAACCTGACAGGGCACACCTGTGAAGTGAAAACCATTTCTGGTGACTACCTCTTGAAGCTACTCAAGAGAATGCCAAGAGTGTGCAAAGCAGAAATCAAAGCAAAAGGTGGCTACTTTGAAGAATCTAGAATATAAGACATATTTTCAGTTGTTTCACACTTTTTTGTTAATTATATAATTCCACATGTGGTAATTCATTGTTTTGATGCCTTCAGAATGAATCTACAATTTTCATAGTCATGAAAATAAAGAAAACTCTTTGAATGAGAAGGTGTGTCCAAACTTTTGGTCTGTACTGTATAGCGCCCCCCGCAGGACAGACCCCACACTCCTCACCTGTTCATCTATCCACCACCTCCTGATATATAGCGCCCCCCACACTCCTCACCTGCTCATCTCCCATCCACCACCTCCTGATATATAGCGCCCCCCGCAGGACAGACCCCACACTCCTCACCTGCTCATCTATCCACCACCTCCTGATATATAGCGCCCTCCGCAGGACGGACCCTGCACATCTCCTATCCACCACCTCCTGATATATAGCGCCCCCCGCAGGACAAACTTCACACACCTCACCTGCACATCTCCTATCCACCACCTCCTGATATATAGCGCCCTCCGCAGGACGGACCCCACAATCCTCACCTGTTCATCGTCCTCAACCACCACCAACGTCAGTTTTGCCTTCTTGAAGTCCAAGCGAGTTATTTTGGGCCTGCGAGAAAAGGGATGACAGAGAGCAGAGTTATTACAATGCTGGATTATCGGAGGAGGTTACAAGCGTCACTCCAGGATGACGGCCGCCGGCGCAGGTCACTATGAACTGCCATTACCAGGAGCTGTCCAATCAATAATGAGGTGCACAATGAATGGAGCCATTCTACTATGTGAAGAAAGGCCGAGGACCCGCGTCACCCAAGAGCGTCACAGCTGAAGGTTTGTTACAATTGTATCCAGGCGACATTTCCCACCATTCCAAGGTCACAATGTGTCAGCAGGTAGAAGGTAACCAGAGGGAGAGATGAGCGGAGTGCGGACTGCACACAATGTAGAAAACCTCCTGCTGTGAACAGTATGGGGTCTGTGCACTTTGTCAGGTGCATGAAGGAAACAGCTTTCTAGTCACTGACAGCAGCAGAAATCATGAAACAGGGAAGGAACTGAACCAAAGTCCGTCAGGAAGTTGGAGAACATCACGATCAGTCTTCAGTAGTAAATGTCCAATAATCCGGAATGTCTGCTCGTCCAGAGCACCGACTCCGGAGTACAGGAATTGTGTAACGTTTTGTGGGTTCAGATTTAATCTATAAGAGCAGGAAAGACACCAGCGGCGCCCTGAGGAATGAGTAATGCCCTATCCGTACCCGGCAGCCCCCAGTGTTACTCCGCCGCAGACAGGAGGCTACGGATACACCACAATCTGCATTCGGAAATACCGACATTTTTCAGATGCTGCAATCACTGCCAGTTCTGGAGAATGGCGCCCCCTTGTGGTGAAGACCGGCATTACAGGAGCAGTAATGAGGTGACGGACTAGAACCACCAGCACATCCTGGGATGCAGCGTCACAAACACATACAGTAAACACACAGAAGACGCCGCCGCTGATCTCAGGTCTGGAGCCAGTCCGAGCTGCTACGCCACGGCAGCCGATATGAGCTCCCATCATGCACTGGTGAGATGGGGAATGTGACCCCACAGCGCACACTACAACACCCAATATGCACAGCAGCAAAAAGTACCACATTTGTGTCGTTCACAAACTCCAAAAATGTGTCCACAAAAACGATATCTGTACTGAAGAGCTGAAACCGGGGCCCACTCCCCCGGGGACCATCCCACGTCGCCGGGGCCCACTCCCCCGGGGACCATCCCACATCGCCGGGGCCCACTCCCCCGGGGACCATCCCACATCGCCGGGGCCCACTCTCCCGGGGACCTCCCCACATCGCCGGGGACCACTCCCCCGGGGACCTCCCCACGTCGCCGGGGACCACTCCCCCGGGGACCTCCCCACGTCGCCGGGGACCACTCCCCCGGGGACCTCCCCACGTCGCCGGGGACCACTCCCCCGGGGACCTCCCCACGTCGCCGGGGACCACTCCCCCGGGGACCTCCCCACGTCGCCGGGGCCCACTCTCCCGGGGACCTCCCCACGTCGCCGGGGCCCACTCCCTCGTCGCCGGGGCCCACTCTCCCGGGGACTATCCCACGTCGCCGGGGCCCACTCTCCCGGGGACTATCCCACGTCGCCGGGGCCCACTCTCCCGGGGACTATCCCACGTCGCCGGGGCCCACTCTCCCGGGGACTATCCCACGTCGCCGGGGCCCACTCTCCCGGGGACTATCCCACGTCGCCGGGGCCCACTCTCCCGGGGACTATCCCACGTCGCCGGGGCCCACTCTCCCGGGGACTATCCCACGTCGCCGGGGCCCACTCTCCCGGGAACTATCCCACGTCGCCGGGGCCCACTCTCCCGGGAACTATCCCACGTCGCCGGGGCCCACTCTCCCGGGAACTATCCCACGTCGCCGGGGCCCACTCTCCCGGGAACTATCCCGACGCCGCTTATCTCAGGACTCACCAGAAGAACAATCCGATCTTTGTGTTCCCTTCAAACACCAGGACGCCCGTCGGGGTCAGTCCGAGCTGATAGTCGTTTCCATCTCGAGCCTGAAGGTGACACAAAAGGGAGGGGGGGGGGGGGGCGGATGGTCAGAACCGGACACTTAAAAGACCCTCAAGTCCAGGGGAGCAGAGATGGCCGCTTCACATCACAGTTCCATATTTTGCAGCACCCCTGTAACGGCGGCCATTAGCACTGATCAGTCATGCTGGGAGCATTAGTTACACAGCAGGCAGCAGACGGCTGGTGGACACCTGACACTATGAGAGCAGCCGAGGCTCCTGGTAGACAGCGGCGCTCACCTTCACGATGTGCATGTCCACGCCGTACATCTCCAGCCACTTTGCTTTGTTCAGATAGTTGGTTTCAGCCTCGGCAGGCATCTGACCCCTGGGGGAAGAGAAGGAGAGCGGCCATCACACTCCTCACCCAGCATGCAGCGCAGTGACGTACAGCCTGGAGGACCAGCGGAGGACTCGGCCAATAACGATGGATTCTAGGCAGCAGATGCAGCTTTAGATGTGACCGGAGTAAAAACCCTGATCTCCGCCCCAAGATAAAGGCTCCGGCCCCCGAATACCTGAACTCCTTCCACTTCTCAAACACGGCGAGCTCCATCTCCTCCGTCTGTGTCGGTACAAAGCGAAATTCTGACACCAGGTCCGGCGTGTGCTCCAGCGGGTCGAAGTCACCTAGTTCCCCTGGAGGGGGAAGAAAAAAAACCCATCGAGAACATGGATCCAATAAGACATCGGCCCCCGGGCCCTCCCCCAATATCACGGCACCAGCCCCCAGGGCGGTCGGGTTACACGGGGTTAATCACCCGGCACTGAGAGGAAAGGTTAATGCAGGATTCCTCTGGGAATATCATGTCTCCTGGCAGCCAGCGCTGCTAAACCCGGATTACCATCCAGACTCATCTCCGCACAATCTCCTTATGAGCGCAGCAGCCAGACAGGGGCTTAGTGCCCAAACCGCGGCCGGCACGCCACCCACAGAGGGGGCACAGGACACACACAACTTGTCATCGCGACCCCCCCCCCCCCCCCCCCCCCCCCCGACACGTACCTTGGAGCGTGTATGCCGCCAACTGCACCGCGGTGTCAAACGGGCACTCCAGCCTGAAAGACAATGCATCAGCAGACTGATTAGTGACCGGTGCAGGTTAATTCCTGGCTGTACCCGTCCTCAAACAAGTATAAGAGCCCATGAAGGGTTAATACACCGAGCACTGGACAGAATAGGATGTGTAGGATGACTGACCGCAGAGCGTCAGCGACACCGCACTGGTGCCACCACGGCCAGGCTGACAGCCCACCACTGTGCCGGGCATAATAGGTGCCCGACCGATGGGTAGGGAAGATGCCAGGCATCCATACTGCTGCTCAGTACCACCGAGGACCAGGCCTCGCAACGCTGCCAGGACATTAACACCATTCCTCTGTATAGCAGCACTACAGCCATCACGCAACTACGGCTCCCAGCACGCCCCGGCAACGCGCGGCGCTACAGCTCCCAGCACGCCCCGGCAACGCGCGGCGCTACAGCTCCCAGCACGCCCCGGCAACGCGCGGCGCTACAGCTCCCAGCACGCCCCGGCAACGCGCAGCGCTACAGCTCCCAGCACGCCCCGGCAACGCGCAGCGCTACAGCTCCCAGCACGCCCCGGCAACGCGCAGCGCTACAGCTCCCAGCACGCCCCGGCAACGCACGGCGCTACAGCTCCCAGCATGCCCCGGCAACGCAACGTATTTTGGGGATGACAGACCCCCTTTAACACTCTAATCTAGACAAACCTCTGAAGCCTGTTTCACACATCAGTTTTTCAGGTCAGTTGAAATCCGCCAAAATGGCGGAAAACGGATCCGTGGCCGACGAAACACCAACGGGAACCACCGGACCGTTGGTGCGCTGGGATCTGCCGATATGGTAATGTCAAAGGAACCGCGCCTGGAATAAAGTGGATCTCGCGCGAGAGAGCCTTCTGCCGGTATTTAGGGTTAAATCTCCTGGAAAAGCCAAAATGTGGATCCGACGGTGAAAAAAACGTTGCAGTGCCTGTCAAGTGATGTCAGCGGACACCAAAATTTTGGCGGATCTGCAAAATATCGGATCCAACGGAAGACCATCCATCAAGATCCGCCGATAATGCAAGTCTATGGTCTAAAAAAACGGATCCGCCAAGAAAAATGGCGGATCCGTTTTTTTTTTTGCAAATCGGCGGATCTTGACTGATGCTGACGTGTGAAGCAGGCCTGAGCTGTAAACAGGCAGCAGACTGATACAATGTAACAGAAGTTTGTTTACACTGGATACAACTGCAGAAAACAAAGTCTCATAGAAAGTTCAAGAACTCTCCATATTGCCATGACTCCGTGGACACCGGCCCTTAAAGCCTGAGTCAGGCTGATATTTCCCCCAATATATTCGGGAGACGTACATTGTGCAATGTGTCAGGTGAGTGGGGGGGGGGGGTACTTACTTTCCACTGAGAATATCTTGTTTAAGCTGCAGAACAAACAAATATCTGTGAAAACAAATGAAGTCATCAGTGCGATACGCATGCTGCTCTGCCGTAGCTAAGCCCTCATCTGTGATACTGCTGTATCTAATCCCAACAGGTGTGATCCTCACCTGGTGAGCTCCTCCCGCAGATTGTTGGGCTCCGACGAGTAGAACTTGACCCTCACGTGCAGACAGTACGGGGGTCCGACTGCAGGAGAAACAGTGTCAGGTTTATCTAATGTGTCCGGATGGGAGCGCTGACCCGGACTCCCCCCGCGTCCGCGGCATCTCAGCGCCACAATTATATAATCAGATCAGACAGAATAATCCAGTGCCTGGAAGAGTCACTGCTGCGGGGGGGGGGGGGGGGGGGGGGGGGGGGTGCTTAAAGGGGAACTCTACCCCAAGCAAAAAACGGCCACCGGCCAAGGTAATGAGCGGGTCCTTGAGAAGACCGATAATACATGGGCCAAAGGGACCTTTCTGGCCCCAGGGTCTGGATGCGACTGCGCCCACCAGTTACGCCCCCGTCTACCGGGTTCTTAAAGGAACCAATTCCGCCACCTAGACTTTCCCACTACGGCCACGTAACTGCGTAGTTTGATGCAGAAGACTCTAGCAGGGGAGCGTCCTAGAGACGCCGTGTGCACAAGCCTTTATGGGTCACTTGTCCGATTTGTGGGAACTTTTCCAGGATTGTTCTGCAGTCCATCGATTAATAATAAAATCCGGCCTCCTCTGCGTCATCCCAATATTGTGATTCTTTGTATCAGTTTGTATTTACATAAACGACTACACAGCAAACACTACACATCCCACAATGCAATGCAGCACACAGGGCAGGGTCGGACCACCAGCCTACACCCATCTGTACCATGGAAGTGATGATTGCAGCTCTGGATGTGACTGGAGGAGACGCTTTGATTTTCAGAGCTGCACATTCCAATTAGAGAATAATGATGACGGTAACAACGTCTGTGGCTGCATGAAGCGGCCGGTGCCCAGGGTGGCGTCTACTGGTAGCAGGTGGGGTCATGCGCTCAGTTGGGGCCGCCGCCGCTTAATCGTGACCTCAGCCGCTCTCTAATTTCAGGCATCAGAGATTTCGGAATGTAGAACGACCTGCACCCAATTAAGTCATTCTATTCGGATGTGACCAGCGATTGTGGTCATCGAGCATGGCATTCCACCGACCGCCCTCCTCCCCCGCACCAAGGTGGCAGAGCGGACAATACACCCTTGTGTCAGGCAGGTGATGGGCTGAGGAGCGCACAGATCTCCTCCACTGCAGCACAGCAGATACGGCTAGGTGTCAGCATCACTGTCCCAGCTGTACTCTTAAAGGGGACATGACACCTGTAGAGCTGAGCACATGCACTGTAGGGGTCACGTAACAGAACTGGGGCCGATGGCTGCCATCTCACAGCCTCCTACAACAGATCAGACAGTCTGCCCCCAACATGTGACAGCGGGGGCGCACTACTTACTCTTCACCTGCTTTTTAATGCTCTTTGTGTTGTCCAGCCAGTGCTAAGGAGAGAGGGAAGAGAAGGGTTAACACCACGAGTAGCATATTAAATAATCCCTGCATTCCTATGTAACAAAGTGATATCACTGCGGACAAATAATGTAGTAGATGTCACCTGCAGTCCTATGTAGCCTCACAGATAACTGATAATTCTACGTACAGATAGTGTGTTGTTACATGGGACTGCAGGTGACGTCTTACTCTATACATCTTGTACTTATAATTTGATACATTGTATATTTGTGACTTTACGGCATCGGTCACTAAACTCTGCTGTACTAGAAGCCGCCCCCTTCCCCATTATTTTGCTCCATTAGTGGCAGTGAGACCCCTGGGAGGCTCCCCTACAGGAGGACCCCTGCTTCCCTCGGTGCCTGTCTCCGAGCTGCTCCAGCCCAGGAATGTGGAGGAGATGAAAGAAAACAGAATCCAAGAAGAAGAAAACCAGCCGGAGCTCCTCACTCCCTGCCCGAGCCCCCAGCCAGGCACTCCGCACCAGGGGAGGGCATGTGAGAGCAGGGGCCACAAGCCCCACACGTCTGCGCTCGATGATGGCCCGGGCCCCACACCACCATCACCAGCCCCCAATTCACTGCCCCGCCATCACCACCAGCCCCCAATTTACCGGCACTTGTGCGGAATCCATGAACTGCAGCCCAAAGTAATCCTTCTCAATCAGGTCCAGGTGATACATCATCTGCTCAAACAGCTCCTGACCTTTGGCTTTTTTCTAAAAAAACATAAAAACAGGAATTAACCCTCCGAGAACCAAGATTTATTGTAAACACCCACATAAAAGACCCAGCAAACCCCTGACCCCCAATCACCGCATTAACACTGCAAAAGGAGAAATCTCAGATGTAAAGTTACATGCTCTGTAGCCGTTGTCCCCTGCTATCAGCCGCTCAGTCTTCCTCATGATCGGGGAGCTTTATACCACAGATCATGTAAGACTAAGTACTTGTAAGAGGGGCTACCCCTTCCTGAAGACCCCCCCAAGATGTAGACAACCTGCAAGGCGAGACCCCGCTCTTATAACTGGAGTCTAGGACCCCACCTCTTGCTGGGGGGTCCACATGAGATTGTCAGCCCCCTCCCCGAGATCGCGGGCGCCTCTTCCACAGCCTGCTCTGCAGTTATGGCGCTTGCAGAGCTGCACCAGTCACTTTGTGCATTGCTCTGCGCCTCTGCGGGTTCTTGTGCCCACTGAGCCATAACAGTGCAGGGTCCAGGGTGAGGAGAGGTCCCGGCGCAGACATGGGTAGGCCCCCCGGGCTTTCAGCTTCCTCCTTTTCTTAAAGCAGCAAAACTGGGCAAATTGTGAGGTCCGAAGAATGAAATGCTGCAGTGGTTGTAGGGCGCAGTGCACATCTGGCCGGAGGGGACGCAGAAAGCCATGTGCACACCGTGCCCCCCTCAGTGTAAGCGTGGCAGCTGCTCCCCACCCGATCGGCACACGGGGGTCCCTGTGGTCTGTGAGTAATGGCCGGTCCATGGTGATCAGCCTACAAACCCGAGACCTCCACCCAATGGGAGAGAGAGAGAGAGAGAGACAGAGAGAATATATAAAAAAAAAATTGCAACCATTTTTATTAGAAGTTGAAAAAGGCTCATTAATTACATAAATAAGTGTTCACTCCCCTCTTAAGGGGATCGGCCTCTACTGAACAACAAACATATAGAGACCCCCATACTGCGGCACTGAATATGGAGGGAAAAGGAAAAAATAACAAGTGCTCGCTTCCGTCCTGCACGGGCGTCCTCATCACTCCGGTGACAATGATGTGACTAGTCGGCCACCGTTGTCAGGTGGCATTATGTCACAGGGCCGGCTGGGACCATGGGGCTGAGGGCGGATGAGCAGCTCTGTGTACAGGAGATTTCTGGCCTCCTGAGTCCGGCATGGCCTCTCCGCTGCTTTGGACTCCGTTTCCTGTCTGCAGCAGTGACCACGACTACTGCACACATCACCGCAGCAACCAATCACGGAGCTCAGTGGCTGCAATACAGCTGGCTACTGAGCTCAGTGATTGGCTGCAGCGCTGAGGTGCGCCATATTCATGATGCCTCTGCTGCAGAAAGACAGATTGGAGCAGCGACTGAGGCAGCGCTGGACTCTGGACAGACAGCGTCGGTCACCATACACACATCCCGTATTATCAGTACCGCGCTCCTCCTGATGTGGAAGCGACGCTGGAGGAACCCTTTAATAAAGCCCCTTGTTCTCTCTATGCCATGGCTCAGCACCATTACATCGCTGCTAATGTCCTGGTGGACCCTGAGGGGCAACAGCGGGTACTGGACACAGCACCAGGGAGGACAAGAATAAGGCCGGGTCATACAGCGTGACCCCACCACCCCACATACACGATCAGTAACGGGGAGAGCAGAGTGACCATGAACACGGCAGCCATGCCAGCTCACAGGTTGCACCCAGCTCTGCCAGATTCCTGAATGACATGTTCTGCAGCAACAGGTTCACCATTCAGGGGTCTGGTAGAGCCAGTGATGGCCCGGGCCCCACACGTCTGCGCTCCACGATGGCCCGGGCCCCACACGTCTGCGCTCCACGATGGCCCGGGCCCCACACGTCTGCGCTCCACGATGGCCCGGGCCCCACACGTCTGCGCTCCACGATGGCCCGGGCCCCACACGTCTGCGCTCCGTTCCAGCTCTGGATTTTAAGCAGGAATTTTCTTGCTTTCTTCACAAACACTTAAGAAAGCGATGATCTCTGAAGGGCCCAGATAAATGCTGGAGAACTGGTTTATCACTGGTCAGGGCTGTGAATGAGCAGGAATGTGGTGGCCATGACCAGGGAGGGGGCCGAGCCAGGACGATCCTCAGCACAGGACGGGCACCGTCTGAGCAATGGCTGAAAAGCCTCTTTGTGTCTCTTAATGAGCCGAGCTGCGGCCATTGTTCGCTGCACCTCATCCCGCTCCTGCTGCGCAACAAGTGACCAACAGAAAGACCGACACAGCAGCTCAACGGTGCAAGAGGCGCAGACATCGGGGAGTCCCGGGACCCAAAATGTCTTGAGACCCCATAGAACCAGGACTGACCAGAGACCCTCATAATCCAAGTCCTGAGACTGGGGACGTCACATCAGGGGCTCAGCAGTCGGTATCACACAGGATAGGATTAGATACACGGCTCAGCAGTCAGTATCACACAGGATAGGATTAGATACACGGCTCAGCAGTCAGTATCACGCAGGAGGATTAGATACACGGCTCAGCAGTCAGCATCACACAGGATAGGATTAGATACACGGCTCAACAGACAATATCACAGAATAGGATTAGATACACGGCTCAGCAGTCAGTATCACGCAGGAGAGGATTAGATACACGGCTCAGCAGTCAGTATCACAGGATGGGATTAGATACACAACTCAGCAGTCAGTATCACACAGGATAGGATTAGATACACAGCTCAGCAGACAGTATCACACAGGATAGGATTAGATACACAGCTCAGCAGTCAGTATCACACAGGATAGGATTAGATACACGGCTCAGCAGTCAGTATCACACAGGATAGGGTTAGATACACGGCTCAGCAGTCAGTATCACGCAGGAGGATTAGATACACGGCTCAGCAGTCAGCATCACAGGATAGGATTAGATACACAGCTCAGCAGTCAGTATCACGCAGGAGGATTAGATACACGGCTCAGCAGTCAGCATCACACAGGATAGGATTAGATACACGGCTCAGCAGTATCACACAGGATAGGAATAGATACACGGCTCACCAGACAGTATCACACGTGGTATGCTTAGATACACTAGATCGGATGATTATGACGTATCTAATCCCATTAGGTGCGACACTCTCTGCTCAGTAGATAATCTGCAGGATGATCAATGGCAGACGAGGAATCATTTTTTGTCTTGGGCTGATAATGGCAGATAACAGCGAGGACAATCAGCGACTCCTTCCATCCACACAGGACACATGACACCCCCTTATGTCCCACGGGAGGCTGTGATACTGCAGGGTGTGGACGTGTTCTTTGGATGCAGCCTGCAGTGTAAAGAATTGGGGGTTTAATTAACGGTGTACAGTTCGAGGAGTTTTAACTTTTCTGGGCATTATCAGTTTTATATTGTTCCCACATTTTGCCCCTTTAATTGCGGTCACATTTCAGGACCTGGCTTCTTTGGCCTCCAGCTGGTGAATATTTAACCTTTCTGCTATTTGAGGGTTTATTTAGTTTTCCTGAACTTTCGCTAATGTCAGAAGCTGTGGAAGCTCCAAACATCCCCGACAGGCGCAAGTCCGAGCCACATCGATCAGACACTTCCCGTCACACAATGGAAATCTGCGCTTTATGGCAACATGAGATCACCCCGAGCGAAGGTTACAGCAGACACAGGGCCGCTCCGGACAGGAGAAATCTACCGGGCCCTTCCTCCAAAGCATCCCGGGATCTGATCAGTCTTATTGAGCACTGGCGGAAGGAGGACCCCTTTATCTCGCTTAGCCCCCTCTCAGACACCAAAATTCAATCATGAAGTTAAAACTTCTGCAACTTTCTCATACACTTTGCATTTCAATTCCTCACAATTTCTCTGCTTGTTTTCCCAGAACAAACCCTTCTCACATCCAGGCCCTGTTATATCCAGCCTACACAATCCTCTGGTCTCCAGTCCGGACTGAAGCATTTACCTGCACCGATACATTGTAACTAACTTTGAGGTCATTAGAGGTTTGCGCTGTTGGTGGATTTAGTGTATTGCGCACACTGATACATTGTAACAAACCTTCTCACAAGAGAAGCACAGAAGCGTGAAGGAGGCTGAAGTGCTCAGCTAAACAAATAGGTTTCCATTTGATCACAGCAAGCAGAGATCTTGAAAATACTAAGAGATGACATTACCAAGCGAAATGTAGCAGAAAAGCGCACAATGATCAAAACTTTCTGCCATCAAATCCTTCAAAACTCAATTTGCCTTGTGACCAGAGGAGTAACTGAGCAGTCCCCAAGCGCCCATGAAACAATCTGTAGAGGATGTTACAGTCAATGTTTGAATGGAGAAAGCAACGAGGGAAACTCAGGAGTCTGCAGAGATGTACAGTTATGAGACGCAGCGTTACTGCAGATTGGTGAACCCGGGCAATGAGCATTCTGTACAGTATTTTCCCCCCAGATGGGGCGTCAGCCATGTGACCAACAGTACGAGATTTTCCAGATTTGTGGTCGGTCAGGTGTGGACTAGATTCTCATCCACTTCTCGTAAAGCTCTGACCTCCGGCAATCACAGGTAACTTTACATGAAGCCCAGAAAACCCCTAAAGTGCGGCAACGCTCCATCTCTGATCATCGATCTTCTGATCAGTCGTCTGGTCCATTAGTAATTAGTTTGGGTTCAATGATATCATCATTAAAGCCCTGATGTCTCTTAGGTCATCAGCACCGTCTACACAATGTGTGTAAGATACAAACTATCGATATTTATAAACACTGACATAAGATTACATACATCTGTCTCTGCATCAATAGGTCACTGTGCACACACGTTGTATTCACCGGCTGCAGCACGGAATGACGGATCTGACGACACTGTATCCCGATAATTGTACAGCAATGACGAGACAAACGTGGGGCAGCGCATCCGTCCACAGATAAACAATCCTTCCAGCTTTACTATAAACCCATAGAACGTAAAGTCCGTATGCGACTCGTGGCACAGAAACCGCTGACTGAGCGCTTAGTCATAGAGCGATACAACAAGTCAGCGTCCAGAGCGACATTTCCTGGAGAGTTTTCCCTCAGAGCCGCTGTGCAGCGTCTCCGGCGCCTCCATCCTCCCTGTTATTATAAGAGACGACTCCATTATAGAAAAACAGACAGAACCGGTCAGACGGCAGAACCAGCGGGTCAGGGAGAAACCGGAGGAAAACCAAGAGCTGCATCACAGGGAGCACCAGCCTCATCATAAGGATGATTAAAGGGGCCACGGCACCATAAATCCTGAGATTATATCAGCACTGGAGCGTTATAAGAGGGGCTGATATCAGTCACATATGGTGTAATGTCTGGGGGTTATATCAGTACTGGAGTGTTATAAGAGGGGCTGATATCAGTCACATATGGTGTAATGTCTGGGGGTTATATCAGTACTGGAGTGTTATAAGAGGGGCTGATATCAGTCACATATGGTGTAATGTCTGGGGGTTATATCAGTACTGGAGCGTTATAAGAGGCTGATATCAGTCACATATGGTGTAATGTCTGGGGGTTATATCAGCACTGGAGCGTTATAAGAGGGGCTGATATCAGTCACATATGATGTAATGTCTGGAGGTTATATCAGTACTGGAGCGTTATAAGAGGGGCTGATATCAGTCACATATGGTGTAATGTCTGGGGGTTATATCAGTACTGGAGCATTATAAGAGGGGCTGATATCAGTCACATATGATGTAATGTCTGGAGGTTATATCAGTACTGGAGTGTTATAAGAGGGGCTGATATCAGTCACATATGGTGTAATGTCTGGGGGATATATCAGTACTGGAGCATTATAAGAGGGGCTGATATCAGTCACATATGGTGTAATGTCTGGGGGTTATATCAGCACTGGAGCGTTATAAGAGGGGCTGATATCAGTCACATATGGTGTAATGTCTGGAGGTTATATCAGTACTGGAGCATTATAAGAGGGGCTGATATCAGTCACATATGGTGTAATGTCTGGGGGTTATATCAGCACTGGAGCGTTATAAGAGGGGCTGATATCAGTCACATATGGTGTAATGTCTGGAGGTTATATCAGTACTGGAGCGTTATAAGAGGGGCTGATATCAGTCACATATGATGTAATGTCTGGGGTTATATCAGTACTGGAGCGTTATAAGAGGGGCTGATATCAGTCACATATGGTGTAATGTCTGGAGGTTATATCAGTACTGGAGCGTTATAAGAGGGGCTGATATCAGTCACATATGGTGTAATGTCTGGAGGTTATATCAGTACTGGAGCATTATAAGAGGGGCTGATATCAGTCACATATGGTGTAATGTCTGGAGGTTATATCAGTACTGGAGCATTATAAGAGGGGCTGATATCAGTCACATATGGTGTAATGTCTGGAGGTTATAAGAGGGGCTGATATCAGTCACATATAACCCCCAGACATTACACCATATCAGTACTGGAGCGTTATAAGGATAAGGCACATATATAAAGTCCTGATCACTGGCGATATGTGTAGTGATAGTTGGGACACGGAAATTCACAGATTAACTTGCGGCAGGAATTGTAAGAAAGGAAATAGTATCTATTCGGTATAGAAGCCTCTCTGGAGTTACTTCCCCTTTAAGGCCACAGTTTATCATCACAAACCTTTGTTTAGACAGTAGAACTGCAGGGAGAAACAACAGAAAGTGAACGATGCCTCAGATTTATGTCGCTTGGGGAATGTAGACGCCCCGGGGCCTCGGGAGCGGCCGCCATCATCAGCAGAGAAACAGCTGACTGGAGCAACACAAAACCCACCACGGATGGACGGTCCAAGTACAGGAGCCGTCACCCGGCTAAAGTCTCATTTTGTGCCGGTACCTTATTCCCGCTGCTCCCCCTGATTAGGTCTTTTGCCCCCTCTTATATCCGCCACACGGTCCCTGAGATCGGGTCCTTTTTATTCAGTGTTTTCATGGCCTTTACCCAGAGGATGTGGCGCAGCGGGAATAAGAGCACGACCATCCCCGGCTTCTAAACGCCGCACTCACCGGCAGATCCACGCTGACGTCGCTCCCGTCCAGTAGGGAGACTCTGCATGTGATGATGGACCGCGCATCCCCAGCGGCCGGTATGTGGGTCACCGCTCTTTGGGCTTCCCGCAGTCGTTCCTTCTCCGCATGCCGGCGCATGGACCGCCGCCCGAGCGTCCGCCGGAAAAAACTAAACATCTTCTGGCTGCAGAAAACACAATGTAAAAAAGGTGTTAGTTTATAAATGAGAAAGTTACAAACAGAATAATAAAAGTCTTCAGAGACAGCAGGGAGGCGATGGGCCCAGCGGACGGAGTGGGATCTGACGGCGATCAGCCCCGGACGTCGCCAGCTCCCGTCTACAGGCGAGAGATCTGCAGAAACCAGTGACTCATCCACAGATACAAACAGGTTTCACCTAAGGAATCTTCACTGGTGACAGACCTGTGTCTCAACAGGAACCTGGCGTCACCCCCAAAACTGCGGGGAAAGGGCACCGACCCGCAGGGGGCGACACATGGGGCATCACTAATCCCAAGAAGAGAAGGGAGAAATATATGGAATATCTGCTGCCCCCGACAGCGAATAGACAGCTCAATATCAAACTGACATCTGAGGCAACAATGGAATGGAAACAATGAATGTGGCAAAGTTACTCTCCGACCCATCCAGACCTTCAGGACCGTTATAATCAGTCACAACGGCCTCAGCTTCTTAGAGTCAGACTGAATCCCACCGCCATGCTTTACACTGCAGCTCTGCTTATACAATGTACTAGGTCAGTCGGACAGTGTTCACACCACCCAAAGACCGAAACACAAAGAAAAAACACAGTATGACAAACGTATCAACTAAATACCCCGTTTTTGTTATCCTGTCTTATCAGAACTTGCTGTCTACTGTTATATATTTTTTACAGCAGAGTATTTTTGCACGTTTGTCATACTGTGTTTTTTTTCTTTGTGTTTAAGTAACCAAGTCATCAGCAAGAAAGAAAAAAAAAAAAAAACAAACAAATATTGAGGCCAACAGATGAAAGGGAGGGGAATGGAAATTTCGCAGTATTGAGGGGGAGGTCTCAGGCCAAGACCTGGGGTGTGATGAGACAACCCTTTTCAGTTGACCTCAATTCCTCTATTAGTATTTTCACAGAGATGGAACATTTAGATTGAAAGCTGTGTGCTGAGGGCAGGCGCTCCGCAAGGCAAAGGCAGGCGCTCCGCAAGGCAAAGGCAGGCGCTCCGCCACCTTATAAGGTTGACAGCGCTGCGGACCAGTGTCACATTTTAGGTCTGCAGAACAGAATCCGGATAACGCCTCTGACACCAAAATAGGAAGGAGCCGAGATACAGCAAACATTAATAAACAACTAACTCCATAATATGGGGGATTGATTGACAGAGCAAGTGGGATACACTTGTGGGGGTCAGGAATGGGACCCTCTGGTCACCAGGCCTCATACCTCCATGGATGGTCATCTCCCTACGCTTGTCGTTACCTCCTCTGTGGGTGCCACAGGTGGGGTAGCCGACCCTGGAAGCTCTGAAGTAACAGCTGCCATTATCCTGGTGAGTCAGTGGAAGGGTGAGACTGTGTAATGGGCACCATCTTGGGTAATTGTGCTGGGACCGGCATCGGACCCAGAAGCTTTACGATACATCTTTAGACTCCCATGAGCGAGCGCCGCCTATTGCTCTCTTATCAGATACTTCAGGCCAGAGACGGGCTCACCGTGGGACTGTAAGTGCCATCTATTACCCCCCGGTATCGGCCAATTCGGCATGAGGCAGAGTGTGGACAGTTGCCAGATTCTTGCAGACGCTCATTGCTCATGTCGCCATGTCATGGACACAGGTGAGGGTTTGTTATAGGACGCAGCTTTGGGTAAATCTTTACTTATGACGTCCACAAGACCCCAGAGGAGACACTGTCACCTGCAGCAGAGCCACCTGAGCAGACACCCTGCTCTCACCATCACTCCCAGCAGATAAAGATCCACTACTACACCCGCCATTGCTGGAAACGATTCTCTGTGGCTACAATCCAGGGCAGGGCTGAGCCCAGAGGGAGCCTGCAGCAGAACTACAACTCTCAGCAGTCTGCCCTCCTAACCTGTCCTAGCCAATCAGGCAGCAGATCGAAACTCCAGTGTAGGAAGAGTATGGAGGGGCCACAGTGTGTAGTCTGGGGCCCACAATGGCAGGATACTATCCTATATACAGGGAGGAGTCCTGCATGGGCAGGAAAATGGCAGCACCCCAGGACCCAGTGCCCTAGACCCCGATGAGCCGGCCCCAGGGGTGTACGGATCTCTAGCATCAGCCGAAACAATGTGACATCACACAACAATGTCCGCTCGGCCCTTCTAATATTTAGGTGGTTTGCGACTCCTCTCCATGTGATGATGCAGCACCCAGAAAACATGCAGTAATGTAGCGCACAGCTGACAATCCAAAGAGCTGGGATGGTAATAAGTGGGGGACATGAGTGCGAATTTACACCCCCCCCCCCCCCCAATATCACAATTCTACTGTGGAGCATCCGGGAGAAACACCGCGCTTTATGGAATTTCAGACTGTTCTCGGTTCGGGTCATGTTCCCAGGTGAAGATCTACCGTGTGTGTTATATCACAGACATCCACCAGAGCGGCGCCCTGCTCCGATATCGGCTGCGTTTCCTCTAGGCTCATGAATCCAGGTGAAGATCTACCACGTGTTATATCAGACATCCACCAGAGCGGCGCCCTGCGCCGATATCGGCTGCGTTTCCTCTGGGCTCGGGTCATGTTCCCAGGTGAAGATATACTGCGTGTTATATCACATACATCCACTAGAGCGGCGCCCTGCTCAGATATCGGCTGCGTTTTTCACCTGGGCTCGGGTCATGTTCCCAGGTGAAGATATACCGCGTGTTATATCACATACATCCACCAGGGCGGCGCCCTGCTCCGATATCGGCTGCGTTTCCTCTGGGCTCGGGTCATGTTCCCAGGTGAAGATATACTGCGTGTTATATCACATACATCCACCAGGGCGGCGCCCTGCTCCGATATCGGCTGCGTTTCCTCTGGGATCGGGTCATGTTCCCAGGTGAAGATATACCGCGTGTTATATCACAGACATCCACCAGAGCGGCGCCCTGCTCCGATATCGGCTGCGTTTCCTCTGGGATCGGGTCATGTTCCCAGGTGAAGATATACTGCTTGTTATATCACAGACATCCACCAGGGCGGCGCCCTGCTCCGATATCGGCTGCGTTTCCTCTGGGATCGGGTCATGTTCCCAGGTGAAGATATACTGCTTGTTATATCACAGACATCCACCAGAGCGGCGCCCTGCTCCGATATCGGCTGCGTTTCCTCTGGGCTCGGGTCATGTTCCCAGGTGAAGATCTACCGTGTGTGTTATATCACAGACATCCACCAGAGCGGCGCCCTGCTCCGATATCGGCTGCGTTTCCTCTGGGATCGGGTCATGTTCCCAGGTGAAGATATACTGCTTGTTATATCACAGACATCCACCAGGGCGGCGCCCTGCTCCGATATCGGCTGCGTTTCCTCTGGGATCGGGTCATGTTCCCAGGTGAAGATATACTGCTTGTTATATCACAGACATCCACCAGAGCGGCGCCCTGCTCCGATATCGGCTGCGTTTCCTCTGGGCTCGGGTCATGTTCCCAGGTGAAGATCTACCGTGTGTGTTATATCACAGACATCCACCAGAGCGGCGCCCTGCTCCGATATCGGCTGCGTTTCCTCTGGGATCGGGTCATGTTCCCAGGTGAAGATATACTGCTTGTTATATCACAGACATCCACCAGGGCGGCGCCCTGCTCCGATATCGGCTGCGTTTCCTCTGGGATCGGGTCATGTTCCCAGGTGAAGATATACTGCTTGTTATATCACAGACATCCACCAGAGCGGCGCCCTGCTCCGATATCGGCTGCGTTTCCTCTGGGCTCGGGTCATGTTCCCAGGTGAAGATCTACCGTGTGTGTTATATCACAGACATCCACCAGAGCGGCGCCCTGCTCCGATATCGGCTGCGTTTCCTCTAGGCTCATAAATCCAGGTGAAGATCTACCACGTGTTATATCAGACATCCACCAGAGCGGCGCCCTGCGCCGATATCGGCTGCGTTTCCTCTGGGCTCGGGTCATGTTCCCAGGTGAAGATATACTGCGTGTTATATCACATACATCCACTAGAGCGGCGCCCTGCTCAGATATCGGCTGCGTTTTTCACCTGGGCTCGGGTCATGTTCCCAGGTGAAGATATACCGCGTGTTATATCACATACATCCACCAGGGCGGCGCCCTGCTCCGATATCGGCTGCGTTTCCTCTGGGCTCGGGTCATGTTCCCAGGTGAAGATATACTGCGTGTTATATCACATACATCCACCAGGGCGGCGCCCTGCTCCGATATCGGCTGCGTTTCCTCTGGGATCGGGTCATGTTCCCAGGTGAAGATATACCGCGTGTTATATCACAGACATCCACCAGAGCGGCGCCCTGCTCCGATATCGGCTGCGTTTCCTCTGGGCTCGGGTCATGTTCCCAGGTGAAGATATACCGCTTGTTATATCACAGACATCCACCAGGGCGGCGCCCTGCTCCGATATCGGCTGCGTTTCCTCTGGGATCGGGTCATGTTCCCAGGTGAAGATATACTGCTTGTTATATCACAGACATCCACCAGGCCGGCGCCCTGCTCCGATATCGGCTACGTTTCCTCTGGGATCGGGTCATGTTCCCAGGTGAAGATATACCGCGTGTTATATCACAGACATCCACCAGAGCGGCGCCCTGCTCCGATATCGGCTGCGTTTCCTCTGGGCTCGGGTCATGTTCCCAGGTGAAGATATACCGCGTATTATATCACAGACATCCACCAGGGCGGCGCCCTGCTCCGATATCGGCTGCGTTTCCTCTGGGATCGGGTCATGTTCCCAGGTGAAGATATACCGCGTGTTATATCACAGACATCCACCAGAGCGGCGCCCTGCTCCGATATCGGCTGCGTTTCCTCTGGGCTCGGGTCATGTTCCCAGGTGAAGATATACTGCTTGTTATATCACAGACATCCACCAGGGCGGCGCCCTGCTCCGATATCGGCTGCGTTTCCTCTGGGATCGGGTCATGTTCCCAGGTGAAGATATACTGCTTGTTATATCACAGACATCCACCAGGGCGGCGCCCTGCTCCGATATCGGCTGCGTTTCCTCTGGGATCGGGTCATGTTCCCAGGTGAAGATATACTGCTTGTTATATCACAGACATCCACCAGAGCGGCGCCCTGCTCCGATATCGGCTGCGTTTCCTCTGGGATCGGGTCATGTTCCCAGGTGAAGATATACCGCGTGTTATATCACAGACATCCACCAGGGCGGCGCCCTGCTCCGATATCGGCTGCGTTTCCTCTGGGCTCGGGTCATGTTCCCAGGTGAAGATATTCCGCGTGTTATATCACAGACATCCACCAGGGCGGCGCCCTGCTCCGATATCGGCTGCGTTTCCTCTGGGCTCGGGTCATGTTCCCAGGTGAAGATATACCGCGTGTTATATCACAGACATCCACCAGGGCGGCGCCCTGCTCCGATATCGGCTGCGTTTCCTCTGGGCTCGGGTCATGTTCCCAGGTGAAGATATTCCGCGTGTTATATCACAGACATCCACCAGGGCGGCGCCCTGCTCCGATATCGGCTGCGTTTCCTCTGGGATCGGGTCATGTTCCCAGGTGAAGATATACCGCGTGTTATATCACAGACATCCACCAGGGCGGCGCCCTGCTCCGATATCGGCTGCGTTTCCTCTGGGCTCGGGTCATGTTCCCAGGTGAAGATATTCCGCGTGTTATATCACAGACATCCACCAGGGCGGCGCCCTGCTCCGATATCGGCTGCGTTTCCTCTGGGCTCGGGTCATGTTCCCAGGTGAAGATATTCCGCGTGTTATATCACAGACATCCACCAGAGCGGCGCCCTGCTCCGATATCGGCTGCGTTTCCTCTGGGCTCGGGTCATGTTCCCAGGTGAAGATATACCGCGTGTTATATCACAGACATCCACCAGGGCGGCGCCCTGCTCCGATATCGGCTGCGTTTCCTCTGGGATCGGGTCATGTTCCCAGGTGAAGATATTCCGCGTGTTATATCACAGACATCCACCAGGGCGGCGCCCTGCTCCGTTCCCTTTGGCTGACGCCGGATTTCTGAGCTTTTCTGCATTATTTCAGTGTCCATCTAAAAAAAACAAACCGCGCAGCTCCGGGGCGACGTGTGAACACGACCCTGTAATAACTCAGATTAGTGGCCAATAAGCGACCGGAGGGCAAAATCCGAGCAATCATCATCCAGCAGATCACGATCAGACGTCCTGCTGCACCTTCATGGCCGATCTGCAGACCGATCGGATCTGTCGGTTGTAACAACACCCGGAGGCTCCAGACACCGGCGCACAGCTGCAGACTCGCTACAGTGTGTCGGCCTGATAGACTGCGCTCACCTCGGTGTCGGTCCCGGCTCCGGACGCTGCTCCTCGGCTCTCACTCCTCACATCTCCCAGGAAATGGCGTCTGGAGCTGCAGGCAGGAGCGGAACTCTTAAAGGGGCGACGCCCAGCGGCGGTGGGGTCCACAGTGAAGGAGGGGGCAGCAGGAGGACGAGGCAGCACCGAGCCTGGGGGAGTCATAGTCTGTGCGGAGGGAAACTGTACAGAGGCCGGACAGAGGCCTCGTCACATCCCGAGGAGTCCGGTGTATAATGTACAGTATATGTAATGTACAGAGGACGGACAGAGGCCTCGTCACATCCCGAGGAGTCCGGTGTATAATGTGTATGTAATGTACAGAGGACGGACAGAGACCTCGTCACATCCCGAGGAGTCCGGTGTATAATGTGTATGTAATGTACAGAGGACGGACAGAGGCCTCGTCACATCCCGAGGAGTCCGGTGTATAATGTGTATGTAATGTACGGAGGACGGACAGAGACCTCGTCACATCCCGAGGAGTCCGGTGTGTAATGTGTATGTAATGTACGGAGGACGGACAGAGACCTCGTCACATCCCGAGGAGTCCGGTGTATAATGTATATGTAATGTACGGAGGACGGACAGAGGCCTCGTCACATCCCGAGGAGTCCGGTGTATAATGTGTATGTAATGTACGGGGGACGGACAGAGACCTCGTCACATCCCGAGGAGTCCGGTGTATAATGTGTATGTAATGTACAGAGGACGGACAGAGGCCTCGTCACATCCCGAGGAGTCCGGTGTATAATGTGTATGTAATGTACGGGGGACGGACAGAGACCTCGTCACATCCCGAGGAGTCCGGTGTATAATGTGTATGTAATGTACAGAGGACGGACAGAGGCCTCGTCACATCCCGAGGAGTCCGGTGTATAATGTATATGTAATGTACGGAGGACGGACAGAGGCCTCGTCACATCCCGAGGAGTCCGGTGTATAATGTATATGTAATGTACAGAGGACGGACAGAGGCCTCGTCACATCCCGAGGAGTCCGGTGTATAATGTGTATGTAATGTACAGAGGACGGACAGAGGCCTCGTCACATCCCGAGGAGTCCGGTGTATAATGTATATGTAATGTACGGAGGACGGACAGAGGCCTCGTCACATCCCGAGGAGTCCGGTGTATAATGTATATGTAATGTACGGAGGACGGACAGAGACCTCGTCACATCCCGAGGAGTCCGGTGTATAATGTGTATGTAATGTACGGAGGACGGACAGAGACCTCGTCACATCCCGAGGAGTCCGGTGTATAATGTGTATGTAATGTACAGAGGACGGACAGAGGCCTCGTCACATCCCGAGGAGTCCGGTGTATAATGTGTATGTAATGTACAGAGGACGGACAGAGACCTCGTCACACCCCGAGGAGTCCGGTGTAGAATGTATATGTAATGTACAGAGGACGGACAGAGACCTCGTCACATCCCGAGGAGTCCGGTGTATAATGTATATGTAATGTACAGAGGACGGACAGAGGCCTCGTCACATCCCGAGGAGTCCGGTGTATAATGTGTATGTAATGTACGGAGGACGGACAGAGGCCTCGTCACATCCCGAGGAGTCCGGTGTATAATGTGTATGTAATGTACAGAGGACGGACAGAGGCCTCGTCACATCCCGAGGAGTCCGGTGTATAATGTATATGTAATGTACAGAGGACGGACAGAGGCCTCGTCACATCCCGAGGAGTCCGGTGTATAATGTGTATGTAATGTACGGAGGACGGACAGAGGCCTCGTCACATCCCGAGGAGTCCGGTGTATAATGTGTATGTAATGTACAGAGGACGGACAGAGGCCTCGTCACATCCCGAGGAGTCCGGTGTATAATGTATATGTAATGTACAGAGGACGGACAGAGGCCTCGTCACATCCCGAGGAGTCCGGTGTATAATGTGTATGTAATGTACGGAGGACGGACAGAGGCCTCGTCACATCCCGAGGAGTCCGGTGTATAATGTGTATGTAATGTACGGAGGACGGACAGAGGCCTCGTCACATCCCGAGGAGTCCGGTGTATAATGTGTATGTAATGTACAGAGGACGGACAGAGGCCTCGTCACATCCCGAGGAGTCCGGTGTATAATGTGTATGTAATGTACGGAGGACGGACAGAGACCTCGTCACATCCCGAGGAGTCCGGTGTATAATGTGTATGTAATGTACGGAGGACGGACAGAGACCTCGTCACATCCCGAGGAGTCCGGTGTATAATGTGTATGTAATGTACAGAGGACGGACAGAGACCTCGTCACACCCCGAGGAGTCCGGTGTAGAATGTATATGTAATGTACAGAGGACGGACAGAGACCTCGTCACATCCCGAGGAGTCCGGTGTATAATGTATATGTAATGTACAGAGGACGGACAGAGGCCTCGTCACATCCCGAGGAGTCCGGTGTATAATGTGTATGTAATGTACGGAGGACGGACAGAGGCCTCGTCACATCCCGAGGAGTCCGGTGTATAATGTATATGTAATGTACAGAGGACGGACAGAGGCCTCGTCACATCCCGAGGAGTCCGGTGTATAATGTACAGTATATGTAATGTACAGAGGACGGACAGAGGCCTCGTCACATCCCGAGGAGTCCGGTGTATAATGTGTATGTAATGTACAGAGGACGGACAGAGGCCTCGTCACATCCCGAGGAGTCCGGTGTATAATGTATATGTAATGTACAGAGGACGGACAGAGGCCTCGTCACATCCCGAGGAGTCCGGTGTATAATGTACAGTATATGTAATGTACAGAGGACGGACAGAGGCCTCGTCACATCCCGAGGAGTCCGGTGTATAATGTGTATGTAATGTACAGAGGACGGACAGAGACCTCGTCACATCCCGAGGAGTCCGGTGTATAATGTGTATGTAATGTACAGAGGACGGACAGAGGCCTCGTCACATCCCGAGGAGTCCGGTGTATAATGTGTATGTAATGTACGGAGGACGGACAGAGACCTCGTCACATCCCGAGGAGTCCGGTGTGTAATGTGTATGTAATGTACGGAGGACGGACAGAGACCTCGTCACATCCCGAGGAGTCCGGTGTATAATGTATATGTAATGTACGGAGGACGGACAGAGGCCTCGTCACATCCCGAGGAGTCCGGTGTATAATGTGTATGTAATGTACGGGGGACGGACAGAGACCTCGTCACATCCCGAGGAGTCCGGTGTATAATGTGTATGTAATGTACAGAGGACGGACAGAGGCCTCGTCACATCCCGAGGAGTCCGGTGTATAATGTGTATGTAATGTACGGGGGACGGACAGAGACCTCGTCACATCCCGAGGAGTCCGGTGTATAATGTGTATGTAATGTACAGAGGACGGACAGAGGCCTCGTCACATCCCGAGGAGTCCGGTGTATAATGTATATGTAATGTACGGAGGACGGACAGAGGCCTCGTCACATCCCGAGGAGTCCGGTGTATAATGTATATGTAATGTACAGAGGACGGACAGAGGCCTCGTCACATCCCGAGGAGTCCGGTGTATAATGTGTATGTAATGTACAGAGGACGGACAGAGGCCTCGTCACATCCCGAGGAGTCCGGTGTATAATGTATATGTAATGTACGGAGGACGGACAGAGGCCTCGTCACATCCCGAGGAGTCCGGTGTATAATGTATATGTAATGTACGGAGGACGGACAGAGACCTCGTCACATCCCGAGGAGTCCGGTGTATAATGTGTATGTAATGTACGGAGGACGGACAGAGACCTCGTCACACCCCGAGGAGTCCGGTGTATAATGTATATGTAATGTACAGAGGACGGACAGAGGCCTCGTCACATCCCGAGGAGTCCGGTGTATAATGTATATGTAATGTACAGAGGACGGACAGAGGCCTCGTCACATCCCGAGGAGTCCGGTGTATAATGTATATGTAATGTACAGAGGACGGACAGAGGCCTCGTCACATCCCGAGGAGTCCGGTGTATAATGTGTATGTAATGTACGGAGGACGGACAGAGACCTCGTCACACCCCGAGGAGTCCGGTGTATAATGTATATGTAATGTACGGAGGACGGACAGAGGCCTCGTCACATCCCGAGGAGTCCGGTGTATAATGTATATGTAATGTACGGAGGACGGACAGAGACCTCGTCACATCCCGAGGAGTCCGGTGTATAATGTGTATGTAATGTACGGAGGACGGACAGAGACCTCGTCACACCCCGAGGAGTCCGGTGTATAATGTATATGTAATGTACAGAGGACGGACAGAGGCCTCGTCACATCCCGAGGAGTCCGGTGTATAATGTATATGTAATGTACAGAGGACGGACAGAGGCCTCGTCACATCCCGAGGAGGCCGGTGTATAATGTATATGTAATGTACAGAGGACGGACAGAGGCCTCGTCACATCCCGAGGAGTCCGGTGTATAATGTATATGTAATGTACAGAGGACGGACAGAGGCCTCGTCACATCCCGAGGAGTCCGGTGTATAATGTGTATGTAATGTACGGAGGACGGACAGAGACCTCGTCACATCCCGAGGAGTCCGGTGTATAATGTGTATGTAATGTACGGAGGACGGACAGAGACCTCGTCACACCCCGAGGAGTCCGGTGTATAATGTATATGTAATGTACAGAGGACGGACAGAGGCCTCGTCACATCCCGAGGAGTCCGGTGTATAATGTATATGTAATGTACGGAGGACGGACAGAGACCTCGTCACATCCCGAGGAGTCCGGTGTATAATGTGTATGTAATGTACGGAGGACGGACAGAGACCTCGTCACACCCCGAGGAGTCCGGTGTATAATGTATATGTAATGTACAGAGGACGGACAGAGGCCTCGTCACATCCCGAGGAGTCCGGTGTATAATGTGTATGTAATGTACAGAGGACGGACAGAGACCTCGTCACATCCCGAGGAGTCCGGTGTATAATGTATATGTAATGTACAGAGGACGGACAGAGGCCTCGTCACATCCCGAGGAGTCCGGTGTATAATGTATATGTAATGTACAGAGGACGGACAGAGACCTCGTCACATCCCGAGGAGTCCGGTGTATAATGTATATGTAATGTACAGAGGACGGACAGAGACCTCGTCACATCCCGAGGAGTCCGGTGTATAATGTATATGTAATGTACAGAGGACGGACAGAGGCCTCGTCACATCCCGAGGAGTCCGGTGTATAATGTATATGTAATGTACAGAGGACGGACAGAGGCCTCGTCACATCCCGAGGAGTCCGGTGTATAATGTGTATGTAATGTACGGAGGACGGACAGAGGCCTCGTCACATCCCGAGGAGTCCGGTGTGTAATGTGTATGTAATGTTCGGAGGACGGACAGAGGCCTCGTCACATCCCGAGGAGTCCGGTGTATAATGTGTATGTAATGTACGGAGGACGGACAGAGACCTCGTCACATCCCGAGGAGTCCGGTGTATAATGTGTATGTAATGTACGGAGGACGGACAGAGACCTCGTCACACCCCGAGGAGTCCGGTGTATAATGTATATGTAATGTACGGAGGACGGACAGAGACCTCGTCACACCCCGAGGAGTCCGGTGTATAATGTGTATGTAATGTACGGAGGACGGACAGAGACCTCGTCACACCCCGAGGAGTCCGGTGTATAATGTATATGTAATGTACGGAGGACGGACAGAGACCTCGTCACATCCCGAGGAGTCCGGTGTATAATGTGTATGTAATGTACGGAGGACGGACAGAGACCTCGTCACACCCCGAGGAGTCCGGTGTGTAATGTGTATGTAATGTACGGAGGACGGACAGAGGCCTCGTCACATCCCGAGGAGTCCGGTGTGTAATGTGTATGTAATGTACGGAGGACGGACAGAGACCTCGTCACATCCCGAGGAGTCCGGTGTATAATGTGTATGTAATGTACGGAGGACGGACAGAGACCTCGTCACACCCCGAGGAGTCCGGTGTATAATGTATATGTAATGTACGGAGGACGGACAGAGACCTCGTCACACCCCGAGGAGTCCGGTGTATAATGTGTATGTAATGTACGGAGGACGGACAGAGACCTCGTCACATCCCGAGGAGTCCGGTGTATAATGTGTATGTAATGTACGGAGGACGGACAGAGACCTCGTCACACCCCGAGGAGTCCGGTGTATAATGTATATGTAATGTACGGAGGACGGACAGAGACCTCGTCACACCCCGAGGAGTCCGGTGTATAATGTGTATGTAATGTACGGAGGACGGACAGAGACCTCGTCACATCCCGAGGAGTCCGGTGTATAATGTGTATGTAATGTACAGAGGACGGACAGAGGCCTCGTCACATCCCGAGGAGTCCGGTGTATAATGTGTATGTAATGTACGGAGGACGGACAGAGACCTCGTCACATCCCGAGGAGTCCGGTGTATAATGTGTATGTAATGTACAGAGGACGGACAGAGGCCTCGTCACATCCCGAGGAGTCCGGTGTATAATGTGTATGTAATGTACAGAGGACGGACAGAGACCTCGTCACACCCCGAGGAGTCCGGTGTAGAATGTATATGTAATGTACAGAGGACGGACAGAGACCTCGTCACATCCCGAGGAGTCCGGTGTATAATGTATATGTAATGTACAGAGGACGGACAGAGGCCTCGTCACATCCCGAGGAGTCCGGTGTATAATGTGTATGTAATGTACGGAGGACGGACAGAGGCCTCGTCACATCCCGAGGAGTCCGGTGTATAATGTGTATGTAATGTACAGAGGACGGACAGAGGCCTCGTCACATCCCGAGGAGTCCGGTGTATAATGTATATGTAATGTACAGAGGACGGACAGAGGCCTCGTCACATCCCGAGGAGTCCGGTGTATAATGTGTATGTAATGTACGGAGGACGGACAGAGGCCTCGTCACATCCCGAGGAGTCCGGTGTATAATGTGTATGTAATGTACAGAGGACGGACAGAGGCCTCGTCACATCCCGAGGAGTCCGGTGTATAATGTATATGTAATGTACAGAGGACGGACAGAGGCCTCGTCACATCCCGAGGAGTCCGGTGTATAATGTGTATGTAATGTACGGAGGACGGACAGAGGCCTCGTCACATCCCGAGGAGTCCGGTGTATAATGTGTATGTAATGTACGGAGGACGGACAGAGGCCTCGTCACATCCCGAGGAGTCCGGTGTATAATGTGTATGTAATGTACAGAGGACGGACAGAGGCCTCGTCACATCCCGAGGAGTCCGGTGTATAATGTGTATGTAATGTACGGAGGACGGACAGAGACCTCGTCACATCCCGAGGAGTCCGGTGTATAATGTGTATGTAATGTACGGAGGACGGACAGAGACCTCGTCACATCCCGAGGAGTCCGGTGTATAATGTGTATGTAATGTACAGAGGACGGACAGAGACCTCGTCACACCCCGAGGAGTCCGGTGTAGAATGTATATGTAATGTACAGAGGACGGACAGAGACCTCGTCACATCCCGAGGAGTCCGGTGTATAATGTATATGTAATGTACAGAGGACGGACAGAGGCCTCGTCACATCCCGAGGAGTCCGGTGTATAATGTGTATGTAATGTACGGAGGACGGACAGAGGCCTCGTCACATCCCGAGGAGTCCGGTGTATAATGTGTATGTAATGTACAGAGGACGGA
This sequence comes from Dendrobates tinctorius, assembly GCF_039654945.1. Classification (NCBI taxonomy): domain Eukaryota; kingdom Metazoa; phylum Chordata; class Amphibia; order Anura; family Dendrobatidae; genus Dendrobates; species Dendrobates tinctorius. The sequence continues at coordinate 3,061,586 of NW_027361810.1, forward strand.
CAGAGGCCTCGTCACATCCCGAGGAGTCCGGTGTATAATGTATATGTAATGTACAGAGGACGGACAGAGGCCTCGTCACATCCCGAGGAGTCCGGTGTATAATGTGTATGTAATGTACGGAGGACGGACAGAGGCCTCGTCACATCCCGAGGAGTCCGGTGTATAATGTATATGTAATGTACGGGGGACGGACAGAGGCCTCGTCACATCCCGAGGAGTCCGGTGTATAATGTGTATGTAATGTACGGAGGACGGACAGAGGCCTCGTCACATCCCGAGGAGTCCGGTGTATAATGTGTATGTAATGTACGGAGGACGGACAGAGGCCTCGTCACATCCCGAGGAGTCCGGTGTATAATGTGTATGTAATGTACAGAGGACGGACAGAGGCCTCGTCACATCCCGAGGAGTCCGGTGTATAATGTATATGTAATGTACAGAGGACGGACAGAGGCCTCGTCACATCCCGAGGAGTCCGGTGTATAATGTGTATGTAATGTACGGAGGACGGACAGAGGCCTCGTCACATCCCGAGGAGTCCGGTGTATAATGTGTATGTAATGTACGGAGGACGGACAGAGGCCTCGTCACATCCCGAGGAGTCCGGTGTATAATGTATATGTAATGTACAGAGGACGGACAGAGACCTCGTCACATCCCGAGGAGTCCGGTGTATAATGTGTATGTAATGTACGGAGGACGGACAGAGGCCTCGTCACATCCCGAGGAGTCCGGTGTATAATGTGTATGTAATGTACAGAGGACGGACAGAGGCCTCGTCACATCCCGAGGAGGCCGGTGTATAATGTATATGTAATGTACAGAGGACGGACAGAGGCCTCGTCACATCCCGAGGAGTCCGGTGTATAATGTATATGTAATGTACGGAGGACGGACAGAGACCTCGTCACATCCCGAGGAGTCCGGTGTATAATGTGTATGTAATGTACAGAGGACGGACAGAGACCTCGTCACATCCTGAGGAGTCCGGTGTATAATGTATATGTAATGTACGGAGGACGGACAGAGACCTCGTCACATCCCGAGGAGTCCGGTGTATAATGTGTATGTAATGTACAGAGGACGGACAGAGACCTCGTCACATCCCGAGGAGTCCGGTGTATAATGTATATGTAATGTACGGAGGACGGACAGAGACCTCGTCACATCCCGAGGAGTCCGGTGTATAATGTGTATGTAATGTACAGAGGACGGACAGAGACCTCGTCACATCCCGAGGAGTCCGGTGTATAATGTGTATGTAATGTACGGGGGACGGACAGAGACCTCGTCACATCCCGAGGAGTCCGGTGTATAATGTATATGTAATGTACAGAGGACGGACAGAGACCTCGTCACATCCCGAGGAGTCCGGTGTATAATGTGTATGTAATGTACAGAGGACGGACAGAGACCTCGTCACATCCCGAGGAGTCCGGTGTATAATGTGTATGTAATGTACGGAGGACGGACAGAGGCCTCGTCACATCCCGAGGAGTCCGGTGTATAATGTGTATGTAATGTACGGAGGACGGACAGAGGCCTCGTCACATCCCGAGGAGTCCGGTGTATAATGTGTATGTAATGTACGGAGGACGGACAGAGGCCTCGTCACATCCCGAGGAGTCCGGTGTATAATGTATATGTAATGTACGGGGGACGGACAGAGGCCTCGTCACATCCCGAGGAGTCCGGTGTATAATGTATATGTAATGTACAGAGGACGGACAGAGACCTCGTCACATCCCGAGGAGTCCGGTGTATAATGTATATGTAATGTACGGGGGACGGACAGAGGCCTCGTCACATCCCGAGGAGTCCGGTGTATAATGTATATGTAATGTACAGAGGACGGACAGAGACCTCGTCACATCCCGAGGAGTCCGGTGTATAATGTGTATGTAATGTACGGGGGACGGACAGAGGCCTCGTCACATCCCGAGGAGTCCGGTGTATAATGTGTATGTAATGTACGGAGGACGGACAGAGGCCTCGTCACATCCCGAGGAGTCCGGTGTATAATGTATATGTAATGTACGGAGGACGGACAGAGGCCTCGTCACATCCCGAGGAGGCCGGTGTATAATGTATATGTAATGTACGGAGGACGGACAGAGGCCTCGTCACATCCCGAGGAGTCCGGTGTATAATGTGTATGTAATGTACGGAGGACGGACAGAGGCCTCGTCACATCCCGAGGAGTCCGGTGTATAATGTATATGTAATGTACAGAGGACGGACAGAGACCTCGTCACATCCCGAGGAGTCCGGTGTATAATGTGTATGTAATGTACAGAGGACGGACAGAGACCTCGTCACATCCCGAGGAGTCCGGTGTATAATGTGTATGTAATGTACGGAGGACGGACAGAGACCTCGTCACATCCCGAGGAGTCCGGTGTATAATGTATATGTAATGTACAGAGGACGGACAGAGGCCTCGTCACATCCCGAGGAGTCCGGTGTATAATGTATATGTAATGTACAGAGGACGGACAGAGGCCTCGTCACATCCCGAGGAGTCCGGTGTATAATGTATATGTAATGTACAGAGGACGGACAGAGGCCTCGTCACATCCCGAGGAGTCCGGTGTATAATGTATATGTAATGTACAGAGGACGGACAGAGACCTCGTCACATCCCGAGGAGTCCGGTGTATAATGTGTATGTAATGTACGGAGGACGGACAGAGGCCTCGTCACATCCCGAGGAGTCCGGTGTATAATGTATATGTAATGTACAGAGGACGGACAGAGACCTCGTCACATCCCGAGGAGTCCGGTGTATAATGTGTATGTAATGTACAGAGGACGGACAGAGACCTCGTCACATCCCGAGGAGTCCGGTGTATAATGTGTATGTAATGTACGGGGGACGGACAGAGGCCTCGTCACATCCCGAGGAGTCCGGTGTATAATGTGTATGTAATGTACAGAGGACGGACAGAGACCTCGTCACATCCCGAGGAGTCCGGTGTATAATGTGTATGTAATGTACGGAGGACGGACAGAGGCCTCGTCACATCCCGAGGAGTCCGGTGTATAATGTGTATGTAATGTACGGAGGACGGACAGAGGCCTCGTCACATCCCGAGGAGGCCGGTGTATAATGTATATGTAATGTACAGAGGACGGACAGAGGCCTCGTCACATCCCGAGGAGTCCGGTGTATAATGTATATGTAATGTACGGAGGACGGACAGAGACCTCGTCACATCCCGAGGAGTCCTGTGTATAATGTATATGTAATGTACGGAGGACGGACAGAGACCTCGTCACATCCCGAGGAGTCCGGTGTATAATGTATATGTAATGTACAGAGGACGGACAGAGGCCTCGTCACATCCCGAGGAGTCCGGTGTATAATGTATATGTAATGTACGGAGGACGGACAGAGACCTCGTCACATCCCGAGGAGTCCTGTGTATAATGTATATGTAATGTACAGAGGACGGACAGAGACCTCGTCACATCCCGAGGAGTCCGGTGTATAATGTATATGTAATGTACAGAGGACGGACAGAGGCCTCGTCACATCCCGAGGAGTCCGGTGTATAATGTATATGTAATGTACAGAGGACGGACAGAGGCCTCGTCACATCCCGAGGAGTCCGGTGTATAATGTATATGTAATGTACGGAGGACGGACAGAGACCTCGTCACATCCCGAGGAGTCCTGTGTATAATGTATATGTAATGTACAGAGGACGGACAGAGACCTCGTCACATCCCGAGGAGTCCGGTGTATAATGTATATGTAATGTACGGAGGACGGACAGAGGCCTCGTCACATCCCGAGGAGTCCGGTGGATAATGTATATGTAATGTACGGGGGACGGACAGAGGCCTCGTCACATCCCGAGGAGTCCGGTGTATAATGTGTATGTAATGTACGGGGGACGGACAGAGACCTCGTCACATCCCGAGGAGTCCGGTGTATAATGTATATGTAATGTACTGAGGACGGACAGAGACCTCGTCACACCCCGAGGAGTCCGGTGTATAATGTATATGTAATGTACAGAGGACGGATAGAGGCCTCGTCACATCCCGAGGAGTCCGGTGTATAATGTGTACGTAATGTACAGAGGACGGACAGAGACCTCGTCACATCCCGAGGAGTCCGGTGTATAATGTATATGTAATGTACTGAGGACGGACAGAGACCTCGTCACACCCCGAGGAGTCCGGTGTATAATGTATATGTAATGTACAGAGGACGGACAGAGACCTCGTCACATCTTGAGGAGTCCGGTGTATAATGTATATGTAATGTACTGAGGATGGACAGAGACCTCGTCACACCCCGAGGAGTCCGGTGTATAATGTATATGTAATGTACAGAGGACGGACAGAGACCTCGTCACATCTTGAGGAGTCCGGTGTATAATGTATATGTAATGTACTGAGGACGGACAGAGACCTCGTCACACCCCGAGGAGTCCGGTGTATAATGTATATGTAATGTACGGAGGACGGACAGAGGCCTCGTCACATCTTGAGGAGTCCGGTGTATAATGTATATGTAATGTACTGAGGACGGACAGAGACCTCGTCACACCCCGAGGAGTCCGGTGTATAATGTATATGTAATGTACAGAGGACGGAAAGAGGCCTCGTCACATCCTGAGGAGTCCGGTGTATAATGTGTATGTAATGTACGGAGGACGGACAGAGGCCTCGTCACATCCCGAGGAGGCCGGTGTATAATGTGTATGTAATGTACGGAGGACGGACAGAGGCCTCGTCACATCCCGAGGAGTCCGGTGTATAATGTGTATGTAATGTACGGAGGACGGACAGAGGCCTCGTCACATCCTGAGGAGGCCGGTGTATAATGTGTATGTAATGTACGGAGGACAGACAGAGGCCTCGTCACATCCCGAGGAGTCCGGTGTATAATCTGTATGTAATGTACAGAGGACGGACAGAGGCCTCGTCACATCCCGAGGAGTCCGGTGTATAATGTGTATGTAATGTACGGAGGACAGACAGAGGCCTCGTCACATCCCGAGGAGGCCGGTGTATAATGTATATGTAATGTACAGAGGACGGACAGAGGCCTCGTCACATCCCGAGGAGGCCGGTGTATAATGTCTATGTAATGTACGGAGGACGGACAGAGGCCTCGTCACATCCCGAGGAGTCCGGTGTATAATGTATATGTAATGTACAGAGGACGGACAGAGGCCTCGTCACATCTCGAGGAGTCCGGTGTATAATGTATATGTAATGTACGGAGGACGGACAGAGACCTCGTCACATCCCGAGGAGTCCGGTGTATAATGTATATGTAATGTACAGAGGACGGACAGAGACCTCGTCACATCCCGAGGAGTCCGGTGTATAATGTGTATGTAATGTACAGAGGACGGACAGAGACCTCGTCACATCCCGAGGAGTCCGGTGTATAATGTGTATGTAATGTACAGTGGACGGACAGAGACCTCGTCACATCCCGAGGAGTCCGGTGTATAATGTATATGTAATGTACTGAGGACGGACAGAGACCTCGTCACACCCCGAGGAGTCCGGTGTATAATGTATATGTAATGTACAGAGGACGGACAGAGGCCTCGTCACATCCCGAGGAGTCCGGTGTATAATGTATATGTAATGTACTGAGGACGGACAGAGACCTCGTCACACCCCGAGGAGTCCGGTGTATAATGTATATGTAATGTACAGAGGACGGACAGAGGCCTCGTCACATCCCGAGGAGTCCGGTGTATAATGTGTACGTAATGTACAGAGGACGGACAGAGACCTCGTCACATCCCGAGGAGTCCGGTGTATAATGTATATGTAATGTACTGAGGACGGACAGAGACCTCGTCACACCCCGAGGAGTCCGGTGTATAATGTATATGTAATGTACTGAGGACGGACAGAGACCTCGTCACACCCCGAGGAGTCCGGTGTATAATGTATATGTAATGTACGGAGGACGGACAGAGGCCTCGTCACATCTTGAGGAGTCCGGTGTATAATGTATATGTAATGTACTGAGGACGGACAGAGACCTCGTCACATCCCGAGGAGTCCGGTGTATAATGTGTATGTAATGTACTGAGGACGGACAGAGACCTCGTCACACCCCGAGGAGTCCGGTGTATAATGTATATGTAATGTACTGAGGACGGACAGAGACCTCGTCACACCCCGAGGAGTCCGGTGTATAATGTATATGTAATGTACAGAGGACGGACAGAGACCTCGTCACACCCCGAGGAGTCCGGTGTATAATGTGTATGTAATGTACAGAGGACGGACAGAGACCTCGTCACATCCCGAGGAGTCCGGTGTATAATGTGTATGTAATGTACTGAGGACGGACAGAGACCTCGTCACACCCCGAGGAGTCCGGTGTATAATGTATATGTAATGTACTGAGGACGGACAGAGACCTCGTCACACCCCGAGGAGTCCGGTGTATAATGTATATGTAATGTACGGAGGACGGACAGAGGCCTCGTCACATCTTGAGGAGTCCGGTGTATAATGTATATGTAATGTACGGAGGACGGACAGAGACCTCGTCACACCCCGAGGAGTCCGGTGTATAATGTATATGTAATGTACTGAGGACGGACAGAGACCTCGTCACACCCCGAGGAGTCCGGTGTATAATGTATATGTAATGTACTGAGGACGGACAGAGACCTCGTCACACCCCGAGGAGTCCGGTGTATAATGTATATGTAATGTACGGAGGACGGACAGAGGCCTCGTCACATCCCGAGGAGTCCGGTGTATAATGTATATGTAATGTACGGAGGACGGACAGAGGCCTCGTCACATCCCGAGGAGTCCGGTGTATAATGTGTATGTAATGTACAGAGGACGGAAAGAGGCCTCGTCACATCCTGAGGAGTCCGGTGTATAATGTATATGTAATGTACTGAGGACGGACAGAGACCTCGTCACACCCCGAGGAGTCCGGTGTATAATGTATATGTAATGTACTGAGGACGGACAGAGACCTCGTCACACCCCGAGGAGTCCGGTGTATAATGTATATGTAATGTACTGAGGACGGACAGAGACCTCGTCACACCCCGAGGAGTCCGGTGTATAATGTATATGTAATGTACGGAGGACGGACAGAGGCCTCGTCACATCCCGAGGAGTCCGGTGTATAATGTATATGTAATGTACGGAGGACGGACAGAGGCCTCGTCACATCCCGAGGAGTCCGGTGTATAATGTGTATGTAATGTACAGAGGACGGACAGAGGCCTCGTCACATCCCGAGGAGTCCGGTGTATAATGTGTATGTAATGTACAGAGGACGGACAGAGGCCTCGTCACATCCCGAGGAGTCCGGTGTATAATGTATATGTAATGTACGGAGGACGGACAGAGGCCTCGTCACATTCCGAGGAGTCCGGTGTATAATGTGTATGTAATGTACAGAGGACGGACAGAGACCTCGTCACATCCCGAGGAGTCCGGTGTATAATGTATATGTAATGTACAGAGGACGGACAGAGGCCTCGTCACATCCCGAGGAGTCCGGTGTGTAATGTATATGTAATGTACGGGGGACGGACAGAGGCCTCGTCACATCCCGAGGAGTCCGGTGTATAATGTGTATGTAATGTACAGAGGACGGACAGAGACCTCGTCACATCCCGAGGAGTCCGGTGTATAATGTATGTAATGTACGGAGGACGGACAGAGGCCTCGTCACATCCCGAGGAGTCCGGTGTATAATGTATATGTAATGTACAGAGGACGGACAGAGGCCTCGTCACATCCCGAGGAGTCCGGTGTATAATGTATATGTAATGTACGGAGGACGGACAGAGGCCTCGTCACATCCCGAGGAGTCCGGTGTATAATGTGTATGTAATGTACGGAGGACGGACAGAGACCTCGTCACATCCTGAGGAGTCCGGTGTATAATGTGTATGTAATGTACGGAGGACGGACAGAGGCCTCGTCACATCCCGAGGAGGCCGGTGTATAATGTGTATGTAATGTACGGAGGACGGACAGAGACCTCGTCACATCCCGAGGAGTCCGGTGTATAATGTGTATGTAATGTACAGAGGACGGACAGAGACCTCGTCACATCTTGAGGAGTCCGGTGTATAATGTATATGTAATGTACTGAGGACGGACAGAGACCTCGTCACACCCCGAGGAGTCCGGTGTATAATGTGTATGTAATGTACGGAGGACGGACAGAGGCCTCGTCACATCCCGAGGAGTCCGGTGTATAATGTATATAATGTACAGAGGACGGACAGAGACCTCGTCACATCCCGAGGAGTCCGGTGTATAATGTGTATGTAATGTACAGAGGACGGACAGAGGCCTCGTCACATCTTGAGGAGTCCGGTGTATAATGTGTATGTAATGTACAGAGGACGGACAGAGGCCTCGTCACATCTTGAGGAGTCCGGTGTATAATGTATATGTAATGTACTGAGGACGGACAGAGACCTCGTCACACCCCGAGGAGTCCGGTGTATAATGTGTATGTAATGTACAGAGGACGGACAGAGGCCTCGTCACATCCCGAGGAGGCCGGTGTATAATGTGTATGTAATGTACAGAGGACGGACAGAGACCTCGTCACATCCCGAGGAGTCCGGTGTATAATGTATATAATGTACAGAGGACGGACAGAGACCTCGTCACATCCCGAGGAGTCCGGTGTATAATGTGCATGTAATGTACGGAGGACGGACAGAGGCCTCGTCACATCCCGAGGAGTCCGGTGTATAATGTGTATGTAATGTACAGAGGACGGACAGAGGCCTCGTCACATCCCGAGGAGTCCGGTGTATAATGTGTATGTAATGTACAGAGGACGGACAGAGGCCTCGTCACATCTTGAGGAGTCCGGTGTATAATGTATATGTAATGTACTGAGGACGGACAGAGACCTCGTCACACCCCGAGGAGTCCGGTGTATAATGTATATAATGTACAGAGGACGGACAGAGACCTCGTCACATCCCGAGGAGTCCGGTGTATAATGTGCATGTAATGTACTGGGGACGGACAGAGACCTCGTCACACCCCGAGGAGTCCGGTGTATAATGTATATAATGTACAGAGGACGGACAGAGGCCTCGTCACATCCCGAGGAGTCCGGTGTATAATGTATATGTAATGTACTGAGGACGGACAGAGGCCTCGTCACATCTTGAGGAGTCCGGTGTATAATGTATATGTAATGTACTGAGGACGGACAGAGGCCTCGTCACACCCCGAGGAGTCCGGTGTATAATGTGTATGTAATGTATGGAGGACGGACAGAGACCTCGTCACATCTTGAGGAGTCCGGTGTATAATGTATATGTAATGTACTGAGGACGGACAGAGGCCTCGTCACACCCCGAGGAGTCCGGTGTATAATGTATATGTAATGTACTGAGGACGGACAGAGACCTCGTCACACCCCGAGGAGTCCGGTGTATAATGTATATGTAATGTACAGAGGACGGAAAGAGGCCTCGTCACATCCTGAGGAGTCCGGTGTATAATGTGTATGTAATGTACAGAGGACGGACAGAGGCCTCGTCACATCTTGAGGAGTCCGGTGTATAATGTATATGTAATGTACTGAGGACGGACAGAGGCCTCGTCACACCCCGAGGAGTCCGGTGTATAATGTATATGTAATGTACTGAGGACGGACAGAGACCTCGTCACACCCCGAGGAGTCCGGTGTATAATGTATATGTAATGTACAGAGGACGGAAAGAGGCCTCGTCACATCCTGAGGAGTCCGGTGTATAATGTGTATGTAATGTACAGAGGACGGACAGAGGCCTCGTCACATCCCGAGGAGTCCGGTGTATAATGTATATGTAATGTACTGAGGACGGACAGAGACCTCGTCACACCCCGAGGAGTCCGGTGTATAATGTATGTAATGTACAGAGGACGGACAGAGACCTCGTCACATCCCGAGGAGTCCGGTGTATAATGTGCATGTAATGTACTGGGGACGGACAGAGACCTCGTCACACCCCGAGGAGTCCGGTGTATAATGTATATAATGTACAGAGGACGGACAGAGGCCTCGTCACATCCCGAGGAGTCCGGTGTATAATGTATATGTAATGTACTGAGGACGGACAGAGGCCTCGTCACATCTTGAGGAGTCCGGTGTATAATGTATATGTAATGTACTGAGGACGGACAGAGGCCTCGTCACACCCCGAGGAGTCCGGTGTATAATGTGTATGTAATGTATGGAGGACGGACAGAGACCTCGTCACATCTTGAGGAGTCCGGTGTATAATGTATATGTAATGTACTGAGGACGGACAGAGGCCTCGTCACACCCCGAGGAGTCCGGTGTATAATGTATATGTAATGTACTGAGGACGGACAGAGACCTCGTCACACCCCGAGGAGTCCGGTGTATAATGTATATGTAATGTACAGAGGACGGAAAGAGGCCTCGTCACATCCTGAGGAGTCCGGTGTATAATGTGTATGTAATGTACAGAGGACGGACAGAGGCCTCGTCACATCTTGAGGAGTCCGGTGTATAATGTATATGTAATGTACTGAGGACGGACAGAGGCCTCGTCACACCCCGAGGAGTCCGGTGTATAATGTATATGTAATGTACTGAGGACGGACAGAGACCTCGTCACACCCCGAGGAGTCCGGTGTATAATGTATATGTAATGTACAGAGGACGGAAAGAGGCCTCGTCACATCCTGAGGAGTCCGGTGTATAATGTGTATGTAATGTACAGAGGACGGACAGAGGCCTCGTCACATCCCGAGGAGTCCGGTGTATAATGTATATGTAATGTACTGAGGACGGACAGAGACCTTGTCACACCCCGAGGAGTCCGGTGTATAATGTATATGTAATGTACAGAGGACGGAAAGAGGCCTCGTCACATCCTGAGGAGTCCGGTGTATAATGTGTATGTAATGTACAGAGGACGGACAGAGGCCTCGTCACATCCCGAGGAGGCCGGTGTATAATGTGTATGTAATGTACAGAGGACGGACAGAGGCCTCGTCACATCCCGAGGAGTCAGGTGTATAATGTATATAATGTACAGAGGACGGACAGAGACCTCGTCACATCCCGAGGAGTCCGGTGTATAATGTGTATGTAATGTACAGAGGACGGACAGAGGCCTCGTCACATCTTGAGGAGTCCGGTGTATAATGTATATGTAATGTACTGAGGACGGACAGAGACCTCGTCACACCCCGAGGAGTCCGGTGTATAATGTATATGTAATGTACAGAGGACGGAAAGAGGCCTCGTCACATCCTGAGGAGTCCGGTGTATAATGTGTATGTAATGTACAGAGGACGGACAGAGGCCTCGTCACATCCCGAGGAGTCCGGTGTATAATGTATATGTAATGTACTGAGGACGGACAGAGACCTCGTCACACCCCGAGGAGTCCGGTGTATAATGTATATGTAATGTACAGAGGACGGAAAGAGGCCTCGTCACATCCTGAGGAGTCCGGTGTATAATGTGTATGTAATGTACAGAGGACGGACAGAGGCCTCGTCACATCCCGAGGAGGCCGGTGTATAATGTGTATGTAATGTACAGAGGACGGACAGAGGCCTCGTCACATCCCGAGGAGTCAGGTGTATAATGTATATAATGTACAGAGGACGGACAGAGACCTCGTCACATCCCGAGGAGTCCGGTGTATAATGTGTATGTAATGTACAGAGGACGGACAGAGGCCTCGTCACATCCCGAGGAGGCCGGTGTATAATGTGTATGTAATGTACAGAGGACGGACAGAGGCCTCGTCACATCCCGAGGAGTCAGGTGTATAATGTATATAATGTACAGAGGACGGACAGAGACCTCGTCACATCCCGAGGAGTCCGGTGTATAATGTGTATGTAATGTACAGAGGACGGACAGAGACCTCGTCACACCCCGAGGAGTCCGGTGTATAATGTATATGTAATGTACAGAGGACGGACAGAGGCCTCGTCACATCCCGAGGAGGCCGGTGTATAATGTGTATGTAATGTACAGAGGACGGACAGAGACCTCGTCACATCCCGAGGAGTCCGGTGTATAATGTATATAATGTACAGAGGACGGACAGAGACCTCGTCACATCCCGAGGAGTCCGGTGTATAATGTGCATGTAATGTACGGAGGACGGACAGAGGCCTCGTCACATCCCGAGGAGTCCGGTGTATAATGTGTATGTAATGTACAGAGGACGGACAGAGGCCTCGTCACATCTTGAGGAGTCCGGTGTATAATGTATATGTAATGTACTGAGGACGGACAGAGACCTCGTCACACCACGAGGAGTCCGGTGTATAATGTATATAATGTACAGAGGACGGACAGAGACCTCGTCACATCCCGAGGAGTCCGGTGTATAATGTGCATGTAATGTACAGAGGACGGACAGAGGCCTCGTCACATCCCGAGGAGTCCGGTGTATAATGTGTATGTAATGTACGGAGGACGGACAGAGGCCTCGTCACACCCCGAGGAGTCCGGTGTATAATGTGTATGTAATGTACAGAGGACGGAAAGAGGCCTCGTCACACCCCGAGGAGTCCGGTGTATAATGTATATGTAATGTACAGAGGACGGAAAGAGGCCTCGTCACACCCCGAGGAGTCCGGTGTATAATGTATATGTAATGTACAGAGGACGGAAAGAGGCCTCGTCACATCCCGAGGAGGCTGGTGTATAATGTGTATGTAATGTACGGAGGACGGACAGAGGCCTCGTCACACCCCGAGGAGGCTGGTGTATAATGTGTATGTAATGTACGGAGGACGGACAGAGGCCTCGTCACACCCCGAGGAGTCCGGTGTATAATGTGTATGTAATGTACAGAGGACGGACAGAGGCCTCGTCACACCCCGAGGAGTCCGGTGTATAATGTATATGTAATGTACAGAGGACGGAAAGAGGCCTCGTCACATCCCGAGGAGGCTGGTGTATAATGTGTATGTAATGTACAGAGGACGGACAGAGGCCTCGTCACACCCCGAGGAGTCCGGTGTATAATGTGTATGTAATGTACAGAGGACGGACAGAGGCCTCGTCACACCCCGAGGAGTCCGGTGTATAATGTATATGTAATGTACAGAGGACGGAAAGAGGCCTCGTCACATCCCGAGGAGTCCGGTGTATAATGTGTATGTAATGTACAGAGGACGGACAGAGGCCTCGTCACACCCCGAGGAGTCCGGTGTATAATGTGTATGTAATGTACAGAGGACGGACAGAGGCCTCGTCACACCCCGAGGAGTCCGGTGTATAATGTGTATGTAATGTACAGAGGACGGACAGAGGCCTCGTCACATCCCGAGGAGTCCGGTGTATAATGTATATGTAATGTACAGAGGACGGAAAGAGGCCTCGTCACATCCCGAGGAGGCTGGTGTATAATGTGTATGTAATGTACAGAGGACGGCAGAGGCCTCGTCACATCCCGAGGAGTCCGGTGTATAATGTGTATGTAATGTACAGAGGACGGACAGAGGCCTCGTCACATCTTGAGGAGTCCGGTGTATAATGTATATGTAATGTACTGAGGACGGACAGAGACCTCGTCACACCCCGAGGAGTCCGGTGTATAATGTATATGTAATGTACAGAGGACGGACAGAGGCCTCGTCACATCCCGAGGAGGCCGGTGTATAATGTGTATGTAATGTACAGAGGACGGACAGAGGCCTCGTCACATCCCGAGGAGTCCGGTGTATAATGTATATAATGTACAGAGGACGGACAGAGACCTCGTCACATCTCGAGGAGTCCGGTGTATAATGTGCATGTAATGTACGGAGGACGGACAGAGGCCTCGTCACATCCCGAGGAGTCCGGTGTATAATGTATATGTAATGTACAGAGGACGGACAGAGGCCTCGTCACATCCCGAGGAGGCCGGTGTATAATGTGTATGTAATGTACAGAGGACGGACAGAGACCTCGTCACATCCCGAGGAGTCCGGTGTATAATGTGTATGTAATGTACAGAGGACGGACAGAGACCTCGTCACATCCCGAGGAGTCCGGTGTATAATGTATATGTAATGTACAGAGGACGGACAGAGACCTCGTCACATCCCGAGGAGGCCGGTGTATAATGTGTATGTAATGTACAGAGGACGGACAGAGACCTCGTCACATCCCGAGGAGTCCGGTGTATAATGTATATGTAATGTACGGGGGACGGACAGAGGCCTCGTCACATCCCGAGGAGTCCGGTGTATAATGTATATAATGTACAGAGGACGGACAGAGACCTCGTCACATACCGAGGAGTCCGGTGTATAATGTATATGTAATGTACGGAGGACGGACAGAGGCCTCGTTACATCCCGAGGAGTCCGGTGTATAATGTGTATGTAATGTACGGAGGACGGACAGAGGCCTCGTCACATCCCGAGGAGTCCGGTGTATAATGTGTATGTAATGTACGGGGGACGGACAGAGACCTCGTCACATCCCGAGGAGTCCGGTGTATAATGTGTATTTAATGTACGGAGGACGGACAGAGACCTCGTCACATCCCGAGGAGTCCGGTGTATAATGTGTATGTAATGTACGGGGGACGGACAGAGACCTCGTCACATCCCGAGGAGTCCGGTGTATAATGTATATGTAATGTACGGGGGACGGACAGAGGCCTCGTCACATCCCGAGCAGTCCGGTGTGTAATGTTTATGTAATGTACGGAGGACGGACAGAGGCCTCGTCACATCCCGAGGAGTCCGGTGTATAATGTATATGTAATGTACGGAGGACGGACAGAGACCTCGTCACATCCCGAGGAGTCCGGTGTATAATGTTTATGTAATGTACGGAGGACGGACAGAGGCCTCGTCACATCCCGAGGAGTCCGGTGTATAATGTATATGTAATGTACGGGGGACGGACAGAGACCTCGTCACATCCCGAGGAGTCCGGTGTGTAATGTTTATGTAATGTACGGAGGACGGACAGAGGCCTCGTCACATCCCGAGGAGTCCGGTATATAATGTATATGTAATGTACGGGGGACGGACAGAGACCTCGTCACATCCCGAGGAGTCCGGTGTATAATGTATATGTAATGTACGGGGGACGGACAGAGACCTCGTCACATCCCGAGGAGTCCGGTGTGTAATGTTTATGTAATGTACGGAGGACGGACAGAGGCCTCGTCACACCCCGAGGAGTCCGGTGTATAATGTATATGTAATGTACTGAGGACGGACAGAGGCCTCGTCACATCCCGAGGAGTCCTGTGTATAATGTATATGTAATGTACAGAGGACGGACAGAGACCTCGTCACATCCCGAGGAGTCCTGTGTATAATGTATATGTAATGTACGGGGGACGGACAGAGGCCTCGTCACATCCCGAGGAGTCCGGTGTGTAATGTGCAGAGGACGGACAGAGACCTCATCACATCCCGAGGAGTCCGGTGTATAATGTATATGTAATGTACGGAGGACGGACAGAGGCCTCGTTACATCCCGAGGAGTCCGGTGTATAATGTGTATGTAATGTACGGAGGACGGACAGAGGCCTCGTCACATCCCGAGGAGTCCGGTGTATAATGTGTATGTAATGTACGGGGGACGGACAGAGACCTCGTCACATCCCGAGGAGTCCGGTGTATAATGTGTATTTAATGTACGGGGGACGGACAGAGACCTCGTCACATCCCGAGGAGTCCGGTGTATAATGTGTATGTAATGTACGGGGGACGGACAGAGACCTCGTCACATCCCGAGGAGTCCGGTGTATAATGTATATGTAATGTACGGGGGACGGACAGAGACCTCGTCACATCCCGAGGAGTCCGGTGTGTAATGTGTATGTAATGTACGGAGGACGGACAGAGGCCTCGTCACATCCCGAGGAGTCCGGTATATAATGTATATGTAATGTACGGGGGACGGACAAAGGCCTCGTCACACCCCGAGGAGTCCGGTGTATAATGTATATGTAATGTACTGAGGACGGACAGAGGCCTCGTCACATCCCGAGGAGTCCTGTGTATAATGTATATGTAATGTACAGAGGACGGACAGAGACCTCGTCACATCCCGAGGAGTCCTGTGTATAATGTATATGTAATGTACAGAGGACGGACAGAGACCTCGTCACATCCCGAGGAGTCCGGTGTATAATGTGTATGTAATGTACGGGGGACGGACAGAGGCCTCGTCACATCCCGAGGAGTCCGGTGTGTAATGTGCAGAGGACGGACAGAGACCTCGTCACATCCCAAGGAGTCCGGTGTATAATGTATATGTAATGTATGGAGGACGGACAGAGACCTCGTCACACCCCGAGGAGTCCGGTGTATAATGTATATGTAATGTACTGAGGACGGACAGAGACCTCGTCACACCCCGAGGAGTCCGGTGTATAATGTATATGTAATGTACAGAGGACGGAAAGAGGCCTCGTCACATCCTGAGGATTCCGGTGTATAATGTGTATGTAATGTACGGAGGACGGACAGAGGCCTCGTCACATCCCGAGGAGGCCGGTGTATAATGTGTATGTAATGTACGGAGGACGGACAGAGGCCTCGTCACATCCCGAGGAGGCCGGTGTATAATGTGTATGTAATGTACAGAGGACGGACAGAGACCTCGTCACATCCCGAGGAGGCCGGTGTATAATGTGTATGTAATGTACAGAGGACGGACAGAGACCTCGTCACACCCCGAGGAGTCCGGTGTATAATGTATATGTAATGTACAGAGGACGGACAGAGGCCTCGTCACATCCCGAGGAGTCCGGTGTATAATGTATATGTAATGTACGGAGGACGGACAGAGGCCTCGTCACATCCCGAGGAGTCCGGTGTATAATGTGTATGTAATGTACGGAGGACGGACAGAGGCCTCGTCACATCCCGAGGAGTCCGGTGTATAATGTGTATGTAATGTACGGGGGACGGACAGAGACCTCGTCACATCCCGAGGAGTCCGGTGTATAATGTATATGTAATGTACGGAGGACGGACAGAGGCCTCGTCACATCCCGAGGAGGCCGGTGTATAATGTGTATGTAATGTACAGAGGACGGACAGAGACCTCGTCACATCCCGAGGAGTCCGGTGTATAATGTGTATGTAATGTACGGGGGACGGACAGAGACCTCGTCACATCCCGAGGAGTCCGGTGTATAATGTATATGTAATGTACGGAGGACGGACAGAGGCCTCGTCACATCCCGAGGAGTCCGGTGTATAATGTGTATGTAATGTACGGAGGACGGACAGAGGCCTCGTCACATCCCGAGGAGTCCGGTGTATAATGTGTATGTAATGTACGGGGGACGGACAGAGACCTCGTCACACCCCGAGGAGTCCGGTGTATAATGTATATGTAATGTACAGAGGACGGACAGAGGCCTCGTCACATCCCGAGGAGTCCGGTGTATAATGTATATGTAATGTACGGGGGACGGACAGAGACTTCGTCACATCCCGAGGAGTCCGGTGTGTAATGTGTATGTAATGTACGGAGGACGGACAGAGGCCTCGTCACATCCCGAGGAGTCCGGTATATAATGTATATGTAATGTACGGGGGACGGACAAAGGCCTCGTCACACCCCGAGGAGTCCGGTGTATAATGTATATGTAATGTACTGAGGACGGACAGAGGCCTCGTCACATCCCGAGGAGTCCTGTGTATAATGTATATGTAATGTACAGAGGACGGACAGAGACCTCGTCACATCCCGAGGAGTCCTGTGTATAATGTATATGTAATGTACGGGGGACGGACAGAGGCCTCGTCACATCCCGAGGAGTCCGGTGTGTAATGTGCAGAGGACGGACAGAGACCTCGTCACATCCCAAGGAGCCCGGTGTATAATGTATATGTAATGTATGGAGGACGGACAGAGGCCTCGTCACATCCCGAGGAGTCCGGTGTATAATGTATATGTAATGTACGGGGGACGGACAGAGGCCTCGTCACATCCCGAGGAGTCCGGTGTATAATGTGTATGTAATGTAGGGAGGACGGACAGAGACCTCGTCACATCCCGAGGAGTCCGGAGTATAATGTTTATGTAATGTACGGAGGACGGACAGAGGCCTCGTCACATCCCGAGGAGTCCGGTGTATAATGTATATGTAATGTACGGAGGACGGACAGAGGCCTCGTCACATCCCGAGGAGTCCGGTGTGTAATGTGTATGTAATGTACGGAGGACGGACAGAGACCTCGTCACACCCCGAGGAGTCCGGTGTATAATGTATATGTAATGTACTGAGGACGGACAGAGACCTCGTCACACCCCGAGGAGTCCGGTGTATAATGTATATGTAATGTACAGAGGACGGAAAGAGGCCTCGTCACATCCTGAGGATTCCGGTGTATAATGTGTATGTAATGTACGGAGGACGGACAGAGGCCTCGTCACATCCCGAGGAGGCCGGTGTATAATGTGTATGTAATGTACAGAGGACGGACAGAGACCTCGTCACATCCCGAGGAGGCCGGTGTATAATGTGTATGTAATGTACAGAGGACGGACAGAGACCTCGTCACACCCCGAGGAGTCCGGTGTATAATGTATATGTAATGTACAGAGGACGGACAGAGGCCTCGTCACATCCCGAGGAGTCCGGTGTATAATGTATATGTAATGTACGGAGGACGGACAGAGGCCTCGTCACATCCCGAGGAGTCCGGTGTATAATGTGTATGTAATGTACGGAGGACGGACAGAGGCCTCGTCACATCCCGAGGAGTCCGGTGTATAATGTGTATGTAATGTACGGGGGACGGACAGAGACCTCGTCACATCCCGAGGAGTCCGGTGTATAATGTATATGTAATGTACGGAGGACGGACAGAGGCCTCGTCACATCCCGAGGAGGCCGGTGTATAATGTGTATGTAATGTACAGAGGACGGACAGAGACCTCGTCACATCCCGAGGAGTCCGGTGTATAATGTGTATGTAATGTACGGGGGACGGACAGAGACCTCGTCACATCCCGAGGAGTCCGGTGTATAATGTATATGTAATGTACGGAGGACGGACAGAGGCCTCGTCACATCCCGAGGAGTCCGGTGTATAATGTGTATGTAATGTACGGAGGACGGACAGAGGCCTCGTCACATCCCGAGGAGTCCGGTGTATAATGTGTATGTAATGTACGGGGGACGGAGAGAGACCTCGTCACATCCCGAGGAGTCCGGTGTATAATGTATATGTAATGTACGGGGGACGGACAGAGACTTCGTCACATCCCGAGGAGTCCGGTGTGTAATGTGTATGTAATGTACGGAGGACGGACAGAGGCCTCGTCACATCCCGAGGAGTCCGGTATATAATGTATATGTAATGTACGGGGGACGGACAAAGGCCTCGTCACACCCCGAGGAGTCCGGTGTATAATGTATATGTAATGTACTGAGGACGGACAGAGGCCTCGTCACATCCCGAGGAGTCCTGTGTATAATGTATATGTAATGTACAGAGGACGGACAGAGACCTCGTCACATCCCGAGGAGTCCTGTGTATAATGTATATGTAATGTACGGGGGACGGACAGAGGCCTCGTCACATCCCGAGGAGTCCGGTGTGTAATGTGCAGAGGACGGACAGAGACCTCGTCACATCCCAAGGAGCCCGGTGTATAATGTATATGTAATGTATGGAGGACGGACAGAGGCCTCGTCACATCCCGAGGAGTCCGGTGTATAATGTATATGTAATGTACGGGGGACGGACAGAGGCCTCGTCACATCCCGAGGAGTCCGGTGTATAATGTGTATGTAATGTAGGGAGGACGGACAGAGACCTCGTCACATCCCGAGGAGTCCGGAGTATAATGTTTATGTAATGTACGGAGGACGGACAGAGGCCTCGTCACATCCCGAGGAGTCCGGTGTATAATGTATATGTAATGTACGGAGGACGGACAGAGGCCTCGTCACATCCCGAGGAGTCCGGTGTGTAATGTGTATGTAATGTACGGAGGACGGACAGAGGCCTCGTCAAATCCCGAGGAGTCCGGTGTATAATGTATATGTAATGTACGGAGGACGGACAGAGGCCTCGTCACATCCCGAGGAGTCCGGTGTATAATGTGTATGTAATGTACGGAGGACGGACAGAGGCCTCGTCACATCCCGAGGAGTCCGGTGTATAATGTGTATGTAATGTACGGGGGACGGACAGAGACCTCGTCACATCCCGAGGAGTCCGGTGTATAATGTATATGTAATGTACGGGGGACGGACAGAGACTTCGTCACATCCCGAGGAGTCCGGTGTGTAATGTGTATGTAATGTACGGAGGACGGACAGAGGCCTCGTCACATCCCGAGGAGTCCGGTATATAATGTATATGTAATGTACGGGGGACGGACAAAGGCCTCGTCACACCCCGAGGAGTCCGGTGTATAATGTATATGTAATGTACTGAGGACGGACAGAGGCCTCGTCACATCCCGAGGAGTCCTGTGTATAATGTATATGTAATGTACAGAGGACGGACAGAGACCTCGTCACATCCCGAGGAGTCCTGTGTATAATGTATATGTAATGTACGGGGGACGGACAGAGGCCTCGTCACATCCCGAGGAGTCCGGTGTGTAATGTGCAGAGGACGGACAGAGACCTCGTCACATCCCAAGGAGCCCGGTGTATAATGTATATGTAATGTATGGAGGACGGACAGAGGCCTCGTCACATCCCGAGGAGTCCGGTGTATAATGTATATGTAATGTACGGGGGACGGACAGAGGCCTCGTCACATCCCGAGGAGTCCGGTGTATAATGTGTATGTAATGTAGGGAGGACGGACAGAGACCTCGTCACATCCCGAGGAGTCCGGAGTATAATGTTTATGTAATGTACGGAGGACGGACAGAGGCCTCGTCACATCCCGAGGAGTCCGGTGTATAATGTATATGTAATGTACGGAGGACGGACAGAGGCCTCGTCACATCCCGAGGAGTCCGGTGTGTAATGTGTATGTAATGTACGGAGGACGGACAGAGGCCTCGTCAAATCCCGAGGAGTCCGGTGTTTAATGTATATGTAATGTACGGAGGACGGACAGAGGCCTCGTCACTTCCCGAGGAGGCCGGTGTATAATGTATATGTAATGTACGGAGGACGGACAGAGACCTCGTCACATCCCGAGGAGTCCGGTGTGTAATGTATATGTAATGTACGGAGGACGGACAGAGACCTCGTCACATCCCGAGGAGTCCGGTGTGTAATGTATATGTAATGTACGGAGGACGGACAGAGACCTCGTCACATCCCGAGGAGTCCGGTGTATAATGTATATGTAATGTACGGGGGACGGACAGAGACCTCGTCACATCCCGAGGAGTCCGGTGTAGAATGTATATGTAATGTACGGGGGACGGATAGAAGCCTCGTCACATCCTGAGGAGTCCAGTATATAATGTACATTTAATGTACAGAGTAAGGACAGAGGCCTCCTTACATTCTCAGGATTCTAATACGATGCTGTGAGGACACATCTATTTTGAGAGAGCGAGGAGGAATAGACTGTTATCTATATGTTGACGTTTGAATTTATGCTTTATTTTCTTCCCTTTGCCAAGAGTATGAAATGTTGACTCTTTCAGGCAAAGTCACTGACCAATAACATTTGTAATGTTGATTACACATTGTCCAGGCCAGCCAGTTAGTTGACTCGCAAAACAGAGGAGTAAAAACTATGCAAATAGATTACATAATCAAACAATGGAATTTGATCTCCTATCCATTCTTCTTCTTTACCTGAGAATGCTGGATGAAGGACAGTAAAAAGAGGTTATATGCCTCTGTAACATGATCCAGAGATTCAGCCGAGACATGAAACATCCAGAGAAACTCTACAGGAGAGCAGCCTAGACTTTATGACCCCATCATGAGGGACACGGATTTGTTATTGTACAGGATACCAGCTTAGGGAACCACGGCCCCGGCTGGAAGAATACAGATCTGCGCCATTGACCATCGCAAATCCATGGATACGTTTGGGGTAGTCAGGATTTGGACCCACTGGTCACCTGAGCTCCATTGGTACGTTTGCAGGGGCCAGGAATGAGACCAGTCAGTTGCCTGGCTCCATGGAGATGTTTGGGGAAGCCAGGTTGTGACCCTCTAGTCTACTGGCCTCGTACCTGAACAGACTATCATCTTCCTAACCTTGTCATTACCTCCTCTCTGTGTGTATGCTATAGTTGGGGTAGGCAGCACTAGGGAGCTCTGAAGTCACAGCTGCTCTTACACCAGTGAGTCAATGTGAGGACACAACATTTTATCTTAATTAACAAGACATCTATTTTCAGCAAGACAGGATGAATAGACTTATCTATATGTTGACTTTTGAATGTGTGTTTCTTTCTTGTTGGTCGTCTGAAATGTTGACTCTTCTTTTAAGCAGGGTCATTGAACAATAATATTTGCAGATATGTTGATTACACATTGTCCAGGCCATCCAGTTTGTTGACTTGCAAAATGGAGGAGGAAAAATTATGCAAATAGATTACATCATCAAACAATACAAGTTGGTCCGATCACCATTCTTTCTCTTTATCTGTAAATACTGAATGAAGGACAGTTAACTGTAAAAATAGGTTATATCCCTCTGTAACATGAGGAGACAGATATTCAGCCAAGAGATCGAGAGAACCATAGACTCTCTACAGGACAGCAGGCAAGACATCATGGCTCCATCACAAGGGACACAGATTTGTCATTCTACAGGATGCCAGCTTAGGGTACCATGGTCCCTGTTGGAAGAATACAGTTCCGCTCCATTGCAAATCCATGCATACATTTGGGGTGGTCAGAATTTAGACCCACGGTTGCCTGAGCCCCATGGATACGTTTGTGGGGGCCAGGAATGAGACCCACCAGTCACCTGGCTCCATGGAGATGCACTGAAAGACTTACACACTAATGGTGGTGTGTTTTAATTATAAACCAATAGAAAAAATGGTCCCCAATCGGCACAGAATTCACATACATACGAGTTATCCTGCTGACTTTTCTATATGTTGCCTATTTGTGGTTCAATAAAGCATTGCCGCACTGTTTTACCCTCACCCTGTGATGTATGAGTAGTGTTCTGCTCACAGTGAAAAGACAGTGGGCGTTCGGTGGGATGATTCCTGGTCTATGCGGTTTCGGACTAAGGAACTTGCTGACCCTCTGTCTCTCCACTGTTGCAGAAGTTTTTTCTTTTCTGTGAATACAATTAAAAACAGTTACAAAAATAATAAAACTGGCACAAAAATGGGCATCAAATTAGGCACGGAAGGCATTATTGAAAGGGTTAAATGACTTTGGGCCACTGATCTCACACCACCATTACATACACTGTGATGCCCCACATCACATTCAGGTCACTGCAGCCCAAAGTGGGCACATGGACAAAGTTCACAGAATTGAATAAGTAACTGGTGTTCTTAGGGGGTTACACAAGCGTCTATAAATATTGTCTCATTTTCATTGAGAAAACTCAGATTTGTTTTTCTCACTTGTGATTTGTTAGTTGTTACATCAGTTATTAAAAAATGACAAGAACAAATAATTTCCAATGTCAGAAAATTCCAGTAAATTGGTCGCTTTATGTCAGCTCCGTAAGGATTCCCTCTGTCCCTTTGAGTAAAACTGGTGCTGTCCGGACCGGAAATTTGGCTGCATGAACGCAGCCGGAGGGTGATGTGGATCCTTGACTAAGACCAAAATCGAACATACACTGCTCAAAAAATAAAGGAAACACTTAATACAACAGAATATAACTCCAAGTAAATCAAACTTCTGTGAAATCAAACTGTCCACTTAGGAAGCAACACTGATTGACAATCAATTTCACATGCTGTTGTGGAAATGGAATAGACAACAGATGGAAATTATTGGCAATTATCAAGACCCCCTCAATAGAGGAGTGGTTCTGCAGGTGGGGACCACAGACTACATCTCAGTACCAATGCTTTCTGGCTGATGTTTTGGTCACTTTTGAATGTTGGTTGTGCTTTCACACTCGTGGTAGCATGAGATGGACTCTACAACCCACACAAGTGGCTCAGGTAGTGCAGCTCATCCAGGATGGCACATCAATGCGAGCTGTGGCAAGAAGGTTTGCTGTGTGTCAATGTGGTGTCCAGAGGCTGGAGGCGCTACCAGGAGACAGGCCAGTACACCAGGAGATGTGGAGGGTGCTGTAGGAGGGCAACAACCCAGCAGCAGGACCACTACCTCTTCCTGTGAACAGCCCCATAGTCTACAATGTTCCTAGGGCCCAGAGCCACTGCAACACTGGCACAATATTGCTAGTTCCCAACTTTTCTAAGGATGCAATTTCCAAAACTAAAATGCTCAAATTTAGGCCCTGAAGAAGCCCTGGAGGTCCAGGTGTGGTTCCAGGATACAGCACATATTACGCCTACATCCGCCTAAGGCCAAGTGTGTACGGGTGTAAGTGATGGTCCATACCCAGACTGAAGTGATCACTGGTCTCCTGCCCTGAAATTACAACCTGATGTGTCCATGACATATGTAAGTCCAAGAAATACGGACAGGGTTCCCAGACTCAGCATTCTGTAATGTCACCCACCATGGCATGGACACCAGATCGAGTGCTGCTCATTAATCTTGATTCCAATCACCAGAGATACAGTTGTGCTCAAAAGTTTACATACCCCAGCAGAATTTTTTCCTTCTTGGCCTTTTTTCAGAGAATATGAATGATAACACCAAATCTTTTTCTCCACTCATGGTTAGTGGTTGGGTGAAGTCATTTATTGTCAAACTACTGTGTTTTCTTTTTTTTAAATCATAAATGACCACCACAACTATGAGTGTCAAAATGAGAAAACAAATCCAGAAAATCACCTTGTCTAATTTGGCAAGATTTATTTTGCAAATTATGGTGGAAAATAAGTATTTGGTCACCTAAAAACATGCAAGACTTCTGGCTCTCTCAGACCTGTAACTTCTTCTTTAAGAGGCTCCTCTGTCCTCCACTCTTTACCTGTAGTAATGGCTCCTTGTTGAACTTGTTATCAGTATAAGAGACTCCTGTCCACAACCTCAAACTGTGACACTCCAAACTCCACTATGGTGAAGACCAAAGAGCTGTCGAAGGACACCAGAAACAAAATTGTAGCCCTGTACCAGGCTGAGAAGACTGA
Organism: Dendrobates tinctorius; assembly: GCF_039654945.1. Lineage (NCBI taxonomy): Eukaryota > Metazoa > Chordata > Amphibia > Anura > Dendrobatidae > Dendrobates > Dendrobates tinctorius. The sequence continues at coordinate 3,086,724 of NW_027361810.1, forward strand.
ATCTGCAATAGGCAAGCAGCTTGGCGTTATGAAATCAACTGTGGGAGCAATAATAAGAAAATGGAAGACATGCAAGACCACTGATAATCTCCTCGATCTGGGGCTCCACGCAAAATCTCATCCCGTGGGGTCAAAATGATCACAAGAACGGTGATCAAAAATCCCAGAACCACACAGGGGTCCTAGTGAATGCCCTGCATTGAGCTGGGACCACCGTAACAAAGGCTACCATCAGTAACACACTACGCCGCCAGGGACTCAGATCCTGCAGGGCCAAACATGTCCCCCTGCTTAGGCCAGTACATGTCCAGGCCCGTCTGAAGTTTGCTAGAGAGCATTTGGATTTTCCAGAGGAGTATTGGGAGAATGTCATATAGTCTGATGAAACCAAAGTAGAACTGTTTGGTAGAACAAAACTCGTCGTTTTTGGAGGAGACAGAATGCCGAGTTGCATCCAAAAACACCATACCTACTGTGAAGCATGGGGGTGGCAACATCATGCTTTGAGGCTGTTTCTCTGCAAAGGGACCAGGATGACTGATCGGTGTACATGAAAGAATGAATGGGGCCATTTATCGTGAGATTTTGAGCGCAAACTTCGTTCCATCTGCAAGGGGATTGAAGAAGAAATGTGGATTGGTCTTTCAGCATGATAATGATCCTAAGCACACCACCAGGGCAACGAAGGAGTGACTTCGTAAGAAGCATATGAAGGTCCTGGAGTGGCCTAGCCAGTCTCCAGATCTCAACCCCATAGAAAACCTTTGGAGGGATTTTAAAGTCCGTGTTACCCAGCGACAGGCCGAAAACATCACTGCTCTAGAGGAGATCTGCATGGAGGAATGGGCCAACATACCACCAACAGTGTGTGCCAACCTTGTGAAGACTTACAAAATACGTTTGACCTCTGTCATTGTCACCAAAGGAAATATGACAAAATATTGAGATGAACTTTTGTTAATGACCAAATACTTATTTTCCACCACAATTTGCAAAATAAATCTTACCAAATCAGACAAGGTGATTTTCTGGATTTGTTTTCTCATTCTGACTCTCATAGTTGTGGTCTACCTATGATGTCACTTACAGGCCGCTCTCATCTTTATAAGTGGGAGAACTTGCACAATTGGTGGCTGACTAAATACATTATTCCCCACTGTAAATGTCTTCACCCAACTACTAAACATTAGTGGGGAAAAGTTTTGGTGTTATCATCCATATTCTCTGGAAAAAGGCCAAGAAAGCAAAAATTCTGCCGGGGTATGTAAACTTTTGAGCACAACTGTAAGTGGATCATAGCAGATTCAAGTTGACATTGGCATTATATGGAGGTACACAGTGCACCCCATACAAGTCTATAACATCAATATGTATTTCTTCTGTCCATGAACCCATCGCCACACATCACATAAAAGATAAAAATAAAAACTAGTTGCATTTTTAAAGTAAATCAAAAAGTGACTTCTTAGAATGACGGGTCCCTGGCAGATTCCTCCCCGTGAGGGCACCGGACATTATTTTGCAGCAGGAGGGTGGAACAGTTCAGTGTCTGGATCATGATGCACTTAGTGCAGAGCAACTCCTGAAACTCCGACGTGTCTGCGCCTTTAAGCAGAAAATTCAGAATTTAAAGGGGCAATGCTGCCTCACATCTACAAAGCACTTAAATAACTAAAAGACACCCTGGTGTAGGATAAATGCTTTTCTATAGGGGGTGCAGCCTAGTGTACAAGTAATGAAGGATAGGGATCATATATGGTACCACAATGATCCAGCCAGGGCAGTCCATGAGCATCATAGGAGCCAGCAGGTATATACACTGCTGAAAAAATAAAAGGGAACACTTAAACAACACAATGTAACTCCGAGTCAATCACACTTCTGTGAAATCAACCTGACCAGGTATGAAGCAACACTGATTGTGAATCAATTTCTCCTGCTGTTGTGCAAATGGAACAGACAACAGGTAGAATTGATCAGCAATTAGCAAGACACCCCTATAAAGGAGCGGTTCTGCATGGGGTGACCACAGACCATTTCTCTGTTCTCATCCTTTTTGGCTGCTGTTTTGGTCACTTTCGCATCTTATCATTGCTCTCACCTCTAGAGGTACTGTACAGTGGCATGAGGCAGTGTCTACAAATCCACATAAGTTGCTCAGGGAGTGCAGCTCATCCAGGATGGCACATCAATGCGAGCTGTGGCATGAAGGCTAGCTGTGTCTGTCAGCACGGTGTCCAGAGCATGGAACAGATACCAGAAGGCAGGCCAGTACACCAGGAGATGTGGATGGGGCCGTATGAGGGCAACAACCCAGCAGCAGGACCACTATCTCCTCCTTTGTGCAAGGAGGAACAGGAGGAGCAGAGCCAGAACCTCACAAAATGACCTCCAGCAAGCCACTAACATCCATATGTGTGCTCTGTCAGAAACAGCCTCTATGAGGGTGGTATGAGGGTCCGACGTCCACAAGCAGGTGTTGTGCTCACAGCCCAACATTGTGCAGGACAATTTGCATTTGCCAGAGAACACCAAGATTAGCAGATTCAACACTGGCGCCCTGTGCTCTTCATGGATGAGAGCAGGTTCACACTGAACACATGTGACAGACATGAACAAGTCTGGAGATACCATGGAGAACGTTCAGCTGCCTGCAACATCCTCCAGCATGACCGGTTTGGCAGTGGGTCAGTAATGGTGCGGGAAGGCATTTCTTTGGAGGGCAGCACAGCCATCCATGTGCTCGCCAGAGGTCCTGGGATGAGATCCTCAGACCCATTGTGAGACCATATAAAGGTGCAGTGGGTCCCGGGTTCCTTCTGATGCATGATAATGTTAGGCCTCATGTGGTTGAAGTGCATCAGCAGTTCCTGCATGATGAAGGCATTGATGCTATGGACTGGCCTGCCCGTGTATTGCCCCCTCTAACATCAATGACAGCTTGAAGTCTTTTGTGGTAGTTGTGGATGAGGTTCTTTATTTTCTCAGAAGGTAAAGCTGCCCACTCCTCTGGGCAAAAAGCCTCCAGTTCCTGTAAATTCCTGGGCTGTCTAGCATGCTTGAGATCTCCACAGAGTTGCTCAGTGATATCCAGGATGTGGTATATTACTGTTCCCTTTATTTTTTTGAGCAGTATATATAGACACGCACTGTCACATCTGGAGCAAAGCCTGGGACTAGACAGGAACTGACCATGTGGCCAAAAATCGCTCTGTTCAGCTCCTACATTACAGCACAATACAGGAGAATGGCGTCACATTAAGACTCTTATGGGACCGGACATGCCAGTCCCAAAAATCTAATCAGTTTCAATTTTGTACAATTTCCTTGTGCGGCACCTTAAGGACAGCAATGAGACCCCATTCTCCTGCTTTATTCTGTGCAGAACGATCTCTGGCTGCACAACTTGTGTGTCGGCCAAAGTCATCGTCTAGTTCCAGCCAAAATTTTGAGCAACATCTTCATTGTGAGAAATCAGCTGTTTAAAAGTGAACAGTCCTTTTAAATAGCAGCAGATGTCCCCACATTTGCTCTATGCGGTTCCAGGATGCGCCATGTTCTTAGTTTGCAATTGATCCATTTTTATGTCAAAATAATAAACAAAAAGATGTCATTCTCATCATGGCTACAGCTAGTTCTGATGAATGGCGCCCACATAGGAGCAGCTGCGTTCATTCTGCTGTTCAGGTTGTAACAGATTCTGAAATGTCTCACACGGAATCATGATTGACACATGACTCCAGGAAACCTTAAAGGGCCAGTCCTGTCTTGTGTGAATGAAACTTCACCACTGTACACCGCGTTCCGGAATGATTCTGCAGATTGGATGTCAGTGCCATAAAGATGCAATTTTTATGTTTTGCCCATAATCTCATGGATGGTTTGTGTCTCGGGGTCTCTGGATCACTGATATCAATATCAGACCCCTGTGATAATTAGTTGCCAAGTGCCCAATTAAAAGAAAATTATTAAGAAGGTGTACCACATTATTAAGCAGACACAGATTTCCAGAAATATGGGAAAGAAAAAGGATCTCTGCTGCCGACAAGCGTCACATGGTGCAATGCCTCGGACAAGGTGTGAAAATATTAGATATTTCACAAAAACTGAAGAGTGATCATTGTACTGTGAAGATTTTTTTTTGCGGATAGAGCACCGATGGAATCTTGCAGATAAAGGCATAATGAGAAAGGCTCCTGTAGAAAAAGTAATAATGAGGAAGGTTGCTGAAGGTAAAGACAAATGAGAAAGGCTCTTGTAGAAAAAGGGATAATGAGGAAGGTTCATGCAGGTAAAGGTATAATGAGGAAGGCTTTTGTAGAAAAAGTAATAATGAGGAAGGTTCATGCAGGTAAAGACATAATGTGAAAGGTTCCTGTAGAAAAAGTAATAATGAGGAAGGTTTCTGCAAGTAAAGACATAATGAGAAAGGCTTTTGTAGAAAAAGTAATAATGAGGAAGGTTCCTGCAGGTAAAGGAATAATGAGGAAGGCTCCTGAAGAGAAAGGCATAATGAGGAAGGCTCCTGCAGACAAAGGCATAAGATAATCCTTTAATCGTCCCACCATGGGGAAATCAGAGCATTACAGCAGCAAGGCAGGAAGAAGTACAGATACATAAAGGCATTACATTGACAGTAGGTAGGTACATATACGAAAAAAAAAGATATAACCGGACCATGACAACTTTGGATCTATCAGTTCACTGTTTGGGTCGTTCTCCGTTTTGGACAGTGCTGGTTATACAGCCTAACTGCAGCAGGAAGGAAGGACTTCCGATAGCGCTCCCTCTCACATTTAGGATGAAGTAGCCGGTCACTGACAGTACTGCACATCTTTGTCACGGTCTCATGCATGGGATGGGAATCATTCTGCACCATGTAGCTCACCTTGGCCAGTATCCTCCTGTCGCCTACTTCCTGAACTGGATCAAGGGGGCATCCCAGGACAGAGCTGGCCCTTCTAATCAGTTTGTCCAGCCTATTCCTGTCCCTGGTTGATATGCCACTACCCCAGCACGCCACACCAAAGAAGATGACTGATGCCACAACAGAGTTGAAGAAGGATGCAAGGAGTGCCCCTCTAACTCCGAAGGCTCTCAGCCTTCTGAGCAGATAAAGCCTACTGTGGCCCTTCCTGTACACTGCATCCAAGTGATGGGCCCAGTCAAGCTTATTATTGAGGATCACACCAAGGTACTTATAGGTGTCAACTATCTCAATGTCATTTCCCTGAATGAGGAAGGTTTTGCCAAATTCATTGGATTAAGAGAGCTGATACCAAAATTCATTTCAAAGCAGAAGACAGGTATGTGAAGCTGCTGGAGCCTCTGGTAGCAGCGAACTTCAAGGTGGAGGATCCTCCGGAGGCTGCAGTTATGCATAAACCTACTATTCGACTGCCTCTAAACAGCGCTCACAATCAGAGACAGCTGCACTGGCCAAGACATAGAGGAAAACTTATTGTAACACAGTCTGGTTTACTGATGACGCTGTGTAACCCTGGATGGTCCAGATAGATGGAGTAGTGGATGGTTGTGGACAGCCATCATGTCCCAACAAGGCTGTGACATCATCAAGGAGGTGGTGGAGTCATGTTTTGGCCTGTAATCATGGGGGGGGGAGCCGATAGCCCCTTTAGGGTCCCTGAAGCTGTAAAAATGACCTTGGCAAAGTATATAGTTTCTGACAACTGCTTTCTTCCAAATTACAAAAAGAACCGTGCTGACAATGTCACATCTCCTGCTGCAGAGACGACCCGAGTCATTGGCTGCTATGGGCATAAAGCAGAGACTAATTGCGCGGACACCACCCTCCCCTGACCTCAGCGCTATTGAGAACCTCTGGAGGATCCTCAGCAGAGATCTATGAGGTGAGGGGCCGATCACATCAGAACAGCAGCTTTGGGGGGCGATTCTGACATCTGAAAAATAAATACAAGCAGAAACTCTCCAAAGACTGCCAAGATGAATGAAGGCCAAATTGTGGAGGAGAAATCACATGAGTTCGGTGTGACATGGACTCGGCCTGAGGAGGCTCCTGGTGTCAGTAATATGAAGTCTACTGTTGCAGATCCCACAGATCATCGATCTCAGATCTTCACAACCGACAAGATGTCCGGACTCTCGATCTGCAGGAGAATCTGCGGATTCTGGGGTCTTTTTAGCAGTGAAATAAAATCCTGTCCTCATTGGGAGATTTGTCAAAAAATGTGATTTATCCTCTAATACTCGATGAGTGGACATTATACGACTCGTCGGCATCCAGAAAAATCAGAGGAAAATAACATTTGTGGAATCATTTGAAATGCTATGTATATTAACGTTCTGCCAACTTCCCAGCTCTCTGCTCGCTTTCCCCGATTGTCCTCTTTATAACCGCGATGTATAATAACCAGGGCTGTGGAGTCGGTAAGCCAAACCTGCGACTCCGACTCCTCAATTTCCCTTACACCGACTCCAACTCCACGACTCCGACTCCCACATATATTGCTTATATTCAAGTGAAAAATGTATTGTAGTACAATGTGAACATCAGACACTTAATCATTTTTATGATACAATAATCAAGATATTTAGATAGAACATAATATATATTTATTGGAATACAACTTTAGAACACAAAAAACGAATAAATTGTAAATATGTAATACACAATGTAATATCGATTACATATATATATATATATAAAACACTATGTAATAAACTATGTAAGAGGCAAAAAACAGTTTTCAACAAAAACATACTAAATAACATTTGTGCAGTCTATGAATTTGTCCTAAGAAATAGAATTGCCTCCATCAGATCCTCCTTCATAGATGACCTCATATCTGACCTAATAATTTTAAGGCCAGAGAACAACCTCTCTACACTAACTTGGGTTGGAGGCAAAGCCGTAACCACATGGGCAACATCTCTAACAATTTCCGGGTATAAAGGAATTGCCTCGTGCACAGTCAGTTTTGATGAACGGTTGAATTTTTCTATTTCTTTGAGAGCAAGTGAAACATTTTGCTGAAATATGGTCAATCTGCTGCTTGCGGCAACGCTTTGCCTGCTCCATGTCACACAAATACTTGTCAAAGTCAAACTCCTCATCTGATGAGGATGAAGATATGGCAGCAGTAGCACTGTCAGGACCCAAGTCCTCTTGCGCCTGGCAGTCCTCCTGTAGGCCACTCATCCTAACTGCTACCTCAGTCAGAGCTTCTTTTCCTTTAGTAAGCTCTTGATCATCAAGCAGTATGCGATGACTTGGGTCCACATAAACAGCTGCCAGAAAAATTTTATTTTCCAATAGCTGTGTCTCTCTCCATTTCATTGAAGCAGAAATGCCATCTGTGATTAAATCTCCTCTTTGGGACAGGCAAAATAGCAAGTTCTTCCACTCCCTTATGAAAATGCCAGGAGTTAAATCCTCAGCTTGTAATTTTTTAGTCACGGTAAATGGGTGGTTAAGCAATTCCTTCAATTCAGTCGCCTGTGTCCATTAGCCTTCATTTAGGGATACCTGAGGGTTCGCCATATCTGTAAGAAATGGTTTTAGTTCAAGCAATCGCTCAATCATTAAATAAGTGCTGCCCCACCGAGTGGCTTGATCAACAATTACCCCTTTCCCAGCACGTCTCTTCAAGATGGAATCAATTTTAGGGGTTCTGGTGGCAATAACCAATATCCTCACTTTTCCAATCAGATTTCCAGCATGTCCCTCTTGCAGACTATCTCTTATTGCCAGCTGCAGCGTGTGCACAACACAGCGCATGTGATGAATAGGAAAGTGTTTTGAAGCAGCTTCAACAAGATCATCTATTTCTACAGTATAATTTTGCTGTTCTTCTGTTGTAATATCTGTTTGTTCCTCAGTTACATGAACAGCACTGTGGCCTTCCATCTCACACATACTGAATCCTAAGTGTTCCTCTAGCTGTTGTTCATTACTCTCATTCATCAGTGTAATTGCACTTATCATGTTTGAAGCATTGTCCGTTACAATAGCAAGAACCTGTTCTTTTTTGAGTTCGTAATCTTGCAGGACTTTTTCCACTAAGGCCTGGAGAAACTGGCTGCTGTGATGAGCTTTAGTATCTTTTACTGACAATGTCTTGGTAACAATTTCTTTGTTGTCACAAACATATCGAACACTGATGGCAAAATAGTTCACTCTGTGACGTGTGCAGGCATCCACCACTTTAAGAAACATGAAGCGTCTTTTGAGAGTCTTTTTAAGATCTTCCTTTTGTTTAAGGGCTTCTTCAATCACTAATTTTCTAATACTTTCTCTTTTCAGAGAAACACCAAGTGTGTGGCCATTTCTCCATTAAGAGCTGTAAAAGTTGGTTGTGCAAATAGTGATAATGGTACACCGTCCTTCACAACAAGCTGGATGAGCTGTCTTTTAAACATCTGCTGTCATTGTTACAGTAACTTTGTCACTTACAAAATATCTTGTTAATGATGTTTGAGATGCTCTTTCCTCCTCATTTGCCTGGCAGGAAGTGCTGGGCGCAGGTTTCTTGGTGCTGCTGTTATCTTTCTCAGTCACAGCTTTGAAAACTTCTGGGTGGAAGCGTTGTAAATGTCTTTTTAGATTGGAAGCTCTTGTAGGAGCAATTTTATCACTGCCTGAGTATGCGCCGATTTTGGCATCACAGCATTTGTTTTCCTCTGGGTCACTTGTCATAGACACACAAAATATTTTTCATCTTGAGTCACTGTGAAATGCTCAAATACAGCTGACTTCATGGGGAGCTTCTTAGACATTTTGTAATCATATAAATTCACTCTTAAAATAATTTTGTTCTATAAAATAAAATAATGTATATTATAATTCCAGCAAGAACAGGGAACCATGTACAGTGGGGAAAATAAGAATTTGATACACTGACAATTTTGCATGTTTTCCCACCTACAAAGAATGGAGAGGTCTACAATTGTACACTTCACCTCTGAGAGACAGACTAAAAAAATCCAGAAAATCACATTGAATCATTTAAATAATATGCATTTTATTGAATGAAATACGTATTTGATACAATAGAAAAACAGAACTTAATATTTGGTACAGAAACCTTTGTTTGCAATTACAGAGGTCAGACATTTCCTGTAGATTCTGTTTCTCTCAGTTGAAGTGTACCTATGATTAAAAATTTCAGACCTCTCCATTCTTTGTAGGTGGGAATCGACAGTGTATCAAATACATACTTTCCCCACTGTATAATTTTAGATAGAAATAAAACAAACTTTGCATAAATCAATAGTACAGATGTCAAATATAAAGTTTGTAAAATATGTTATTAGATAGCTTTACTTTGAATTTCCAAGGCTTTTCTTATTAGGGTACAGCTCACTAAATGCTTCACAGTCTATGAAGAGGGGAGGAGGGAGGGAGCAAGTTTGTTGTGTATCATGCTCCAGGAACAAAGAAACTGATAACAGAGCTAATAACTTTTTGTTTTGACTTCTATACCTATACAAGTCCTCATATAAGTCCTCATCAATCCTGTTGCTGTATTTTCCCTGTATATTGTATGTATATTGTATAAAAGCTAGCTTCCCAAAAGTATATGAGCTCAAAGAAAAAACAAACAAGCATCAAGCATACAGAGAGGACATACAGTATACTGGACTATTGATTTATGCACAGTTTATTGAAAGGTTAAATATGCTTTAAGAAGTAATTACCTTAATCTTGTTATCCTGTTCACTCTAGCAATTTTTCTGAGATAAGTGCCTTCATTCTTTCTGAATATGTTTACTTGTCTGTGTTGTACCTTTGTCTGTAGAGGAGGAGCTTCACCAGTGCTAGAGTTCACCACTGAGACCACAGCTGCTGCAGAACCTCATACTGCACACCTCAGCTGCTGCAGAACCTCATACTGCACACCCCTACACTTGAAAATAAAGCCTGCACCTTAAGAGGATGTGGTAAATGCAGTCTATTTATTCCAACTATCAATTGATGTTGATGTGTTACTGAAGACGAGCAATGCCTGTCCTGGGCGTCCTTTTGGGCAGCTATGAGGTGTACCTGACTGGTGCTAAAAAAAAAAAAAAAAAAAATGTTAATGCCCTTTTACATTTAGCGATGCACCAGCGATCCGACCAGGTCAGGATCGCTGGTGCATCGCTAAATGATCGCTAGTGAGCTTTCACACAGAAAGATCTCACAGCGATGCAGCAGCGATACAGCGGACGATACTCACCTTTCACACACAGCGATGAAGACGTCCTCCCGCCCGCCTCCACGCGTCGCTCGTCGTCACAGCAGGAAGCGTCCGACGAGAAATGAAGCCGGACATTCTCACGCGATCAGCGATAACCAGCGGGGGAGCCAGTTGGAGGTAAGTGTCACACATAGCGATATCGCTATAACGTTACAAAATCGTTGACGTTATAATGATATCACTAGCGATATCGCTATGTGTAAAACCCCCTTTAGTCTCTGTGCTATCCGGCTTTCATTGTTTTTGGTACAGATAAGATATGGATAGACAGATATGGATAAATGGATAGAGCAGATTTCTAATCTGCTTTTGCTATTGAAAACATTGAGCTCAAAAACCTTTCAGGTGATGCGTTTTTTTAAAAATCTGATCTGCTTTTGCAGCTGAAAAACATATCCTCAAAAAACGCAGCAAAAACGCTGTGTGTGAATGTAGCCTTAGATCAGGAATAGAACAGTCATTTATAGGACATTTCATAACTTTCCCAAATTCCTATGAAAAAATATTCAGCATTGAACTACTGTACTCAATTTATTATATATTTTAGGAGTCGGTCCATTTTATACTGACTCCAACTCCACCAAAATGAGCTCCGACTCCACAGCCCTAATTAATAACGCTCTGCGAACTTCCCAGATCTCTGCTCGCTTTCCCCAATTGTCCTCTTTATAACCGCGATGTATAATAACGTTCTGCCAAATTCCCAGATCTCTGCTCGCTTTCCCAGATTGTCCTCTTTATAACCGCGATGTATAATAACGCTCTGCCAACTTCCCAGCTCTCTGCTCGCTTTCCCAGATTGTCCTCTTTATAACCACAATGTATAATAACGCTCTGCCAACTTCCCAGATCTCTGCTCGCTTTCCCCAATTGTCCTCTTTATAACCGCGATGTATAATAACGCTCTGCCAACTTCCCAGATCTCTGCTCGCTTTCCCAGATTGTCCTCTTTATAACCGCGATGTATAATAACGCTCTGCCAACTTCCCAGATCTCTGCTCGCTTTCCCCAATTGTCCTCTTTATAACCGCGATGTATAATAACGTTCTGCCAAATTCCCAGATCTCTGCTCGCTTTCCCAGATTGTCCTCTTTATAACCGCGATGTATAATAACGCTCTGCCAACTTCCCAGATCTCTGCTCGCTTTCCCCAATTGTCCTCTTTATAACCGCGATGTATAATAACGTTCTGCCAAATTCCCAGATCTCTGCTCGCTTTCCCAGATTGTCCTCTTTATAACCGCGATGTATAATAACGCTCTGCCAACTTCCCAGCTCTCTGCTCGCTTTCCCAGATTGTCCTCTTTATAACCACAATGTATAATAACGCTCTGCCAACTTCCCAGATCTCTGCTCGCTTTCCCCAATTGTCCTATTTATAACCGCGATGTATAACGTTCTGCCAAATTCCCAGATCTCGGCTCGCTTTCCCAGATTGTCCTCTTTATAACCGCAATGTATAATGTTCTGCCAACTTCCCAGATCTCGGCTCGCTTTCCCCGATTGTCCTCTTTATAACCGCGATGTATAAGGATGTTCTGCCAACTTCCCAGATCTCGGCTCGCTTTCCCCGATTGTCCTCTTTATAACCGCGATGTATAAGGATGTTCTGCCAACTTCCCAGATCTCGGCTCACTTTCCCCGATTGTCCTCTTTATGGTGCATTTTACATTGAGATATTTTTAGTGAGGAGTCAAAATGGCATAAAAAAAAACAGGAATCGCTGTGCAGCAGCAGTTAAAGTATGGCTGACCCTACAAATCTCTCAAAAAGACCAAACTGTGATGTCACATGTGGCTGGATACACCGCCTCCAGCAGGGCGAATTTCTATAACACCCGTGAACCTGGATACACCGCCTCCAGGAGGGTGACTTTAAACAGAGTTAAGGGAAACACCGGGGAAACCGTTACAACAGAGGGCCCTGCAATAGGGAACGGGGATGTGGAGACCTCCTGCACTCCCGAGTCAGTGTCCCTACACTCCTGACGATCCCTAGGCAGGTTCCGCACCTGGCGACGAGCTGGATACCTCAAATCCCTAGCTCGCCCTGCACCTATCCCAGAAACTAATCCCACCCCTGCACTAATACACACACAAGGAAAGTAACAAACAGGGAAAAACACCACTTAGCTTTGCTCTGTTGCTATTGCTCCCAGCAACAGAGGACGACACCAAAGATCAGCTTCACCCCTGAAGCTCGACACCTGAATTCAGCTTCCGCCTGAAGCTATTACACCAGAGCTCCCAGGAACTCCTCTCTGTAGTTCCTTCACCAGACTTGGTTGGAAATGAGCAATAAACACCAACAGTGAGACCACCTGAAACTCCTTTATAGGTCGAGCCAGGGAATCACACCTGCTTCATAATCACGTGCAATAACACTAGCGGCCACAGGGGGCAACTAAAGTAACCAGAGTGTAATGACCCTAACGGCCACCGGGGGCAAAACTAGAACTGATACCACCACAGTGTAATGACCCTAATGGCCACCGGGGGCAAAACTAACTTTAAGCAAACAGCTTAAAAGAAAAAAAAAGGTTACTTGTGCAAAATCTGTCATAATCTAACCTGGATCATGACAGTAGCCTCCCTCAATGAGGGGCTTCTGGATCCTCAAGACTGCTCTTCACCAAAAAACAAAAAAACACCTACAGTGGGGACGCCCAGATCCAGAGTTCACCCCAACTACCTGAACTTCAGGTTTATGACAAACGAGCACCGCTGGTATTGGCAATGTATGTTCCGGAGGCACCACCCATCTCCAAAGCGCCGATCTGGGGAACGAGTGGTGTATGGGCAAGTTTGTGGGTAACTCCAGCTGGTAAGTCTCCGGGCCGATGATGGCCGACACCAGATACGGCCCGATCACCTGAGCATTCCAGACCACCGCAACACACTTCCACTGGATGTTTTTGGTGGCGACCCATACATGCTCGTTCACACACAGGTCCGGACCTGAACGTTTATTGCCACACATTCGTTTGTCACAATACGGTGAACTCTTTCTGGAACTGACAACAGAGGCGTACCCCTGTGTCACCACACTCACACCCCCCGCAATTCACCAAGGGGTACACCACCCTCCAACCCCTCCCACTACAAGGTCTGCGCCTATCAAGGTTGGCTAATGGCGAGGGTTGAGCCTTGCCCCTCTCCTGCAGCACCTCAGCTGCTCCCACAGGTGAGGAAGGGGACGACTGTAGAGATGGCAGAGACAGTAGCCCCTAGGAAGCAGCCCTCACACGACTGCTCCCAGCTGACTACTTCCCTAGTCCGCCAATCTAAGACCAGGTTGTGTTTTTTAGACCAAGGGGGCCCACAACGATAGGTGCTGGATTTTCCTCCAAGACGTCGTATGACTGGGACTCATCATGATGTCCACTATGCAGCACAATGTCTTCTACGACTTGGTTTAACCCCCCCTGGCTCAGTGGGACAGAGTTAATGGCCTGGACGCTTACAGGTTTGTCCGGCGTCTCACACCTCAGACCATGAGTCAGGACAAACTGAGCATCCAGCAGACTGACTTCTGCTCCACTGTTAACAAGCACCGGTATGCCCTCAGGTACCTCGCCAACCATCACCTCTGCTGACATAGTACCTTCTGAGGGCGAGGAGGAAATATACACTCCCAGGTCTTCCTCCACACGACCAGGGGGACACGGCTTCTCTGATAGTACAGAAGCTTCGGCATGAGTGCCAAGGACTAAATCATTAGTCTGCTCACTACAGGGACATACCCCTTCACCTTGGGGAACACCAGGCAGCACCATGGGGACACCAACTCCTCCCACCTGCCTGGGTACGTCCGCCTGTATAAGCAAGTCCTGCTCCCCAGCAGGGACTCCAAGGCGCATCTTCGCCAAAGCCGCAAATGGACCCTCTAGTTGAGGCAGAGGGTAGGCCTCAGACGCATAATTCCGCTGCAGGTGCTGCTTAAACACATCGTTCAGCTCCTCACTCATCTCAGTGAGGACCAGCAGCAACTGCTCACCGGTCTGAACTTGGCCCATGGCTCACCAGAGAAAAATGTTAAGGTTGGTGATAATGTGATGTCACGTGTGGCTGGATACACCGCCTCCAGCAGGGCAAATTTCTATAACACCCGTGAACCTGGATACACCGCCTCCAGCAGGGCGAATTTAAACAGAGTTAAGGGAAACACCGGGGAAACCGTTACAATGGAAGGCCCTGCAATAGGGAACGGGGATGTGGAGACTTCCTGCACTCCCGAGTCAGTGTCCCTACACTCCTGACGATCCCTAGGCAGGTTCCGCACCTGGCGACGAGCTGGATACCTCAAATCCCTAGCTCTCCCTGCACCTATCCCTTTCTAGTGAACTGGACGGTGCAGAAACTAATCCCACCACTGCACTAATACACACAAGGAAAGTAACAAACTGGGAAAAACACCACTTAGCTTTGCTCTGTTGCTATTGCTCCCAGCAACAGAGGACAATACCAAAGTTCAGCTTCACCTATGAAGCTCGACACCTGAATTCAGCTTTCGCCTGAAGCTATTACACCAGAGCTCCCCTGAGCTGCCAGGAACTCCTCTCTGTAGTTCCTTCCTTCACCAGACTTGGTTGGAAATGAGCAATAAACACCAAAAGTGAGTGAGACCACCTGAAACTCCTTTATAGGTAGGAGCCAGGGAATCACACCTGCTTCATAATCACAAGCAATAACACTTGCGGCCACAGGGGGCAACTAAACTAATGTAACCAGAGTGTAATGACCCTAACGGCCACCGGGGGCAAAACTAGAACTGAAACAACCACAGTGTAATGACCCTAATGGCCACCGGGGGCAAAAATAACTTTAAGCAAACAGCTTAAAGGAAAAAATAGCTTAGTTACTCACCGATAACAGTGTTTCTCGGAACCCATGACAGCACCATGGAGAGAGGGGGTCCGCCCATCAAGGACAGGAACCTACAGATAAAAAGGCGACACCTCTCCTCCGCCCCCAGTTGGTTACAGAGCATCAGAGGGTCTCCAGGTTAGTTAACAACAAAAGTATATACATAACATTATAATAGCGCATATTATAGAGAAGCACCGTGTCTAACAAACCACTCTATACATATTAACTCGTTGTCACCGCACACGTGAAGGGGGGGAATAAGCGGGTGCGGTCATGGGTTCCGAAAAACACCTTATCGGTGAGTAACTAAGCTATTCTCTCTCACCCATGACAGCACCACGGAGAGAATGTCAGAGATTGGTAGCTTAGGGAGGGACCACCGCCTGAAGGACCCTTCTCCCGAAGGTCAGGTCAGACGTAGAGGCTAGATCTAAGCGATAGTGCCTGAAAAAGGTAGGTGTTGACCAGGTGGCCGCCTTACAGATCTGCTCTATTGATACCTCTGATCTTTCTGCCCATGAGGTCGCCATTGCTCTTGTAGAGTGAGCTTTTAAACCCTCCGGGATGGTATTCCCACTGGATGAGTACGCCAGGGCAATCGCATCCCTTATCCACCTTGCTAAAGTACTCTTGGATGCCTTGAGCCCCTTCCGAGGTCCCTGGAAACACACAAAGAGAGACCCTTCCTTCCTACATCCCTTGGTGGCCTCTAAGTACTGAACTAGGCACCTCTTCACATCTAGGGTGTGAAATTTTTCCTCTCCCCTATTCCTATGGTTTGGGCAGAAGGAAGGAAGGACTACTTCTTGTGACCTATGGAAGTGTGTTGACACCTTAGGTAGGTATGCTGGGTCAGGTTTTAATATGACTATCGTCCAGGATTTTAGTGAACGGGGGTATCGCTGACAAGGTCTGAATATCGCTCACTCTGCGAGCGGATGTTAGGGCCACTAAGAGTATAGTCTTTAATTATAAGGTTTTCAGGGGTGCTGACTGGATGGGCTCGAATGGGGACCTGTTAGGGCAGACATTAGGTTTAGATCCCATGATGGTATCTTCTAGGTGGTTATTGGTCTAGATCTGGCTGCGGCCCTCATAAACCGTGCTACCCAAGGGTTGCCCGCCACATCCTGGTTATAAAGGGCGCCTAGAGCCGCTACCTGTACCTTCAACGTATTAGTCGCCAGCCCCTGTTCTAACCCCTTTTGCAAGAATTCGAGAATTTTGTCAATTTGTACTCCATCCTGAACCCTTACCCCGGAGCTGGATAGAAATTTCCTCCAAGTTCTACCATAGGCCCTGGTTGTGATCGGTTTCCTACTCTTTTGTAGCGTGGAAACCAGGTTTTCTGAGAACCCCTTCCCCCTCAGCAGTGTCCTTTCAAATTCCATGCTGTTAAATGGAGGTTCACTGCCCGAGGGTGTAACACGGGACCTTGGGACAGAAGGTCGGGGAGATCTGGTAGAACCCAGGGGTCGGTTATTGACAGTATTCTCAGCCAGGAAAACAAAGTTCTTTTTGGCCAAAACGGGGCTATCAATATCATTCGTGCCCTGTCTTCTCTGACTTTCTTTATTACTGCTGGGATAAGAATGGGCAGCGGGAAGGCATACATTAGGCCCTGTGTCCACGGAAGCATAAACGCATCCAGGGTCTGGGAATTCCCCCTGGGGTCTAGGGAACAAAATGCTTCCACTTTTTTGTTTTCGTGGTCGGCAAACAAATCTATGTACGGCGTCCCCCACATTTTTACGATCTTCCGAAAAATGGACTGTTTTAGAACCCACTCCCCTTGATGTAGCTGGGTGCGACTTAGAAAGTCTGCTGTCTGGTTCTCTGCTCCCCGTATGTGTAGTGCCAATAGGGATAGTAGGTTTTTCTCGGCTAGCGTGAATATTTCGGAAGATGTGTTCATTAGTGTTCGGGACCTGGTTCCCCCCTGATGATTTATGTAGGCCACCGTCACTCGATTGTCCGAAAATATGCGGACATGATGGCCCCTTAATATCGGTAGAAAGTGTGTTAGGGCATAGCCTACTGCCAACAGTTCCTTTTGGTTCGAGGAGGCTTTTAGTTCCTGACCTCCCCATTCCCCGAGCCACCCTGTTGCTCATGTGTGCTCCCCATCCCTTGGGACTGGCGTCCGTGGTGATTATGTCTGATATTTATCACCCAGGGAATCCCTTTGGACAGGTTGTCTCTGTTCCCACACCAAGCTAGGGAACGAATAGTTTTGGAGTCTAGTGTAACGTAACCTTCCAAGTGACCTCCTAATACTGACTGGTTGGCTAAAACATCCCATTGGAGATCTCTTGTATGTAGCTGCGCCCACTGGACCGCTGGCAGGCAGACGGAGAGGGACCCTAGTAGTGACATTGCTTTTCTTAGCATCATGGAAGGGTTCTGTGTCGCTCTTGCTACCATCTGAGCGATCCTCTCTTTTTTGTGGTCTGGTAGGTAACACTCCTGGGTGTTTGAGTCCAGAGTCAGGCCTAGGAACTCCTGGACTTTTCTGGGCTCCAGCCTTGATTTTTTTCAGGTTCAGGAGCCAGCCGAGGTTTTGTAGAGTGGTCATCACTCTGTCCCTCTGTTCCCTGCATCTTTGGGCTGAGTTGCTCGCTATTAAAAAGTCTTCCAGATATGGAACTATTAGAACATCTTGTTTTCTTAGGTGAGCTATCATCTCTGCCACCAATTTCGTGAAGATTCGCGGAGCTATCGAAATCCCAAATGGCAGAGCCCTGTACTGAAACTCCCTTACTTTGCCTCCTATGGAGACCGCCAGTCTGAGGTATTCTCGGGAATCTTTGTGGATGGGCATGTGATAGTACGAGTCGCTGAGATCTAATACAACCATGAAGCAATGTGTAAAGAGAATTTTGATGGTCTTGATCGACTCCATTTTGAATTTCTCGTTTCTGACATAATCGTTTAGCCTCTTTAGATTTATAATTGTCCGGAAGGTACCGTCCGGTTTGGTTACTAGAAAGAGAGGCGAGTAGAACCCTCTGCCTTTCTCCCGTGGGGGAACCTCCCGGAGGACTCTTTTGTTCAATAGGCTTAGGACCTCTTTTTCGAGAGCTTCCTGTTTTGACGCTGATGATCTTAGTGGGGTCACTATATATTTTTGAGGTGGGAGAGAAAGTCTGTTCTTAACCATGATCCTCTCAGATTTAGTAACCACGGGTTGTTCGATATTTTCCTCCAGGCTGGAAGAAAAAAAGCTTAGCCTCCCTTCCACCCTGGGCAAACAGTCACTTGGAGGGCTTTTTGTCCCGGGACGAGTTACCAAAGAAGATCCCTCTGTCTCTCCTTCTGTCATCCCATTTCTGTTCTCTCGGGGGTTTCCTTTGATAAAACTTTTTGTTCCGAAAGGACCTTTTAAAACCTGTAGGACCTAAATTTGGGAATCCCTTCTTTTTATCCTCCGCCTTTTGGAGGATATCATCCAATGTCTCTCCGAATAGGAATTTCCCTTCACAACGGATGCCACATAGTTTCATCTTAGTTTGTAGGTCCCCAGGCCAACATTTAAGCCACAGTGTTCTTAGGGCTGCCGCTTTAGATGACAGCCTTACTGAATCAGCCGATGAGTCGGCTAAAAAGGCCGCCGCTCCGCTTATCACTGGAATGGATTCCAGGATCTTCTCCCTGGGTGTACCTTCCCTTAGCCGTTTCTCTAATCGGTCCACCCACACCATGAGGGCTCTGGAGGTACAAGTTGCCGCTATTGCTGGCCTAAGATTTCCTCCTGCTGATTCCCAAGTGCCCTTGAGGAAAGTATCAGCTTTTTTGTCTAATGGGTCCCTTAAAGTACCCATATCCTCGAAGGGGAGTGCAAATTTTTTAGAGGCTTTGGCGACCGCCACGTCTAACTTAGGGGCTTTGTCCCAAGACGTGGACGCCTCCTCATCGAATGGGTATTTTCTTTTAAGAGAGGGAACCGTGGAGTTCTTCCTATCTGGTCTCTCCCATTCTTTTCTTTATCAGGCCCTGTACATTCTTGTTCAGCGGAAACACTCTGCGTCTCTTTTGGCCTAGTCCACCGAACATTATGTCCGGGACTGATCTATCTGGCCGAGGGTCTGCTACCCCCATGGTAGACCATACCGCCTTTACTAGCATGTCTACCTCGTCCAGGGGAAAGCAATGACGACCTTCTGTTTCCTCATCTGAGGATGATGCGTCGGTGCCTGAGGTATATGATGTAACTTCCCCTGACGTCGAGGCCTCTGACTGGGAGGCTACTATTGTGTCCCTTTTCCTTCCCCTTCCTTTGTGTTTTAGGGATGAAAGGGCACTTTGAAACGCTGAACGGATTACCGCTCTTAGATCCGAGGCGTAATCCGGGGTTTCATCACAAAGCAACTTCCTGTATGCAGGAATCGCAGAGCTTTTTATCCCAAGCTGGTGGTAGCGGTCTGCTACAGGTGGGGCATTCCCTGTTTGTTTTTTCTTTCTTCTTTCCCTAAGGGAAAGAAGTCTATTATAATGGGGGACATTCACGTTGATCACTTACCCCGTTGTGTGCGGATGCAGGTACCGGTTCGGGAGGTGGATTCGGATCCCTCACAGGCTGATCCACGGAAGGTGACTTGCTCCGCTGCGTGGAGTGGCTACTGGACCGGTCCTCGCGCCCGTCCTTTTCTTTTTGCCGGCGATGGTGGCGTTGCCTGTGCTGCTGCTGCATTGGTTGCTCCTCGTGCTGGTCACTGTCCTCCATGTTTACAGGACGCTTCCAGCAAGGAGCAGCTCCTGCGTTCTTCTTTTAAATCTCCCGCCATGACGTCACCTTCCTTATCCCAGCCTGCACTGCTGAGCCCCGGGGAGCGCGCACTGCGCATGCGCCGACCCGGGAGTTGTCGTTTCATGTCCGGGGCAGCACCATCTTGGTACACCTCTGTACCGCTGCGCTGCCCCCGCGTGTGCCGGCATCCCCCAGCCCCATTCTCCTTTTCGGAGCGGCGGCTCGGTCCTCCCCCGCCCGCTCACCCTGTACAGCCCCTCGGCTACAGCGGTGGCGGCTTCATCCACCAACCCCGCCGCTGCAGGGGCCTCCCCGCTGCCATAACCGCGAACGGGACGGCCCTGGTCCTTTCCTCAGGTAAGCTGCTGCTGCCGCAGGATCCACGGGTCACCCGTCAAGGATAGGAACCCATCTGGGGGCGGAGGAGAGGTGCCGCCTTTTTATCTGTAGGTTCCTGTCCTTGATGGGCGGACCCCCTCTCTCCGTGGTGCTGTCATGGGTGAGAGAGAAAAAGGTTACTTGTGCAAAATCTGTCATAATCCCACCTGGATCATGACACAAATAAGCACCCCGTCCTCGAGCAGAGACGGGAACGTTACTTGGGTGCAGATAAGTATTAAACGTGGGAAAGATGAGAAACCAAGATCTGTGACCAATGCATTGAAGCAAGATCCCAATGGTGACACTCGGGGTCCCAGTAGAGGAGACCAGACCCCCCTGCTCCACTCCACCATACTGGGAAATAAAGGGGAAATTAGCCGTAAAGTGAATCACGGCCGGGATGATGTCATGTTGTCGTCACACTGTATTCCTCTGCTGACCGGTGTTAGTGGTTGAGCTCACAGCAATCAGCGACTCTACAGGCCCCACCCGTTGAAAGCTCACTCATTTTTGAGGTGATCAAAACCTATGATGTTTCCAGTGTAAACGCTCCTGGGAACTTTCCTCGGGGTTTTGGAGGAGATTCTTTCATTTCTGAAGCATTTTTAGAGTTTCTTCCCCCGACTTCCTTTTTTCCAGCCCTTTGATTGGACGTTGTCTTGTTGGAGAAAGAACCAGAACTTTTTTTTCCCCATCAGAAATTTTTCATTATCTTGTCAGGTAAAAAAAAGCTAAACCCTCCGCATATTAACAGCAAAGCCTGTCTGCAGACTTTCTGGAACAGAAATGTCAGGTTTTGGAGGAGATTTTGATATAAAAGCTCAGTGTGCACAGACCTTATGCATTTCTCAAGTGTTTTGATGTTTTAGAGAATTTGGAGAAAATCACCCAAAACTGCAATAATCTCGTGAACATCATACCAGGGCACAACCCGGTGGTACGGTGGCACCAAGGTTGCATTGCGGGCGGCGGTCTTCTCATCTGAATCTGAAGGAGCACGTGCAACAATCAGCAATAATGATCAGCCCAGATCCAGTGTCCGGTAGCCGCCGGGCAGCCCAGCTCCACCATTAACCCTCAGCAATGATCCCTGCTACTCCATTACATCCAATCCCATATGGTTGATTTTGCCGGATTTCTGTTACCGCCCAGGTGGTCGCACATCTGCGACTATACAAAGTTCTGCGTGCACAGCCGGGTGGAGTGTGCATGGCAGGAGAGCTGATGATGCACGCATTGCTGCTTTCCTGTTAGCTCTCGGGCTCTGCGACTGACACTGCTGCACAGGTGGGATCCGGGGATGACTCACTGCACCTGCCCAAGTCAGGAATGGCTGATAACAGGGAACACTAGACTATAAATGTCATCTTCAGGCCACAGAGCAGTGCATGTGCCAGGAGAGAAGACGTTCTGTTGTGTCCCGTGTAACACACAAAATAGAAATTTATTTGCACAATTGGCCAGGCAATGGTATTAATAATTACTGGCACCACAAGAAACAGAATCGACGGGAAATTACCTCTGGAAATAAATAAAAGTCAACATGGATCAGAACAATTATCACAAAGGGTTAATTGAACGGCGATGGGGGAGGGGACGGGAGCAAACATTCCCAGCGAATACAAGACATCCCAAGACAGAAGGAAATTCACTGTTTGTCTATTAGGGCAGTGACAAGAGGATGCAAGGGCAAGGGCCGGGGAGACGGCGGGGGCCGGGGAGACGGCAGGAGCACTGGTAATAACTCTGCTCCGGTGCGGCGCCCACTGAAGACGGCTGTTATAACTGAGCAGATTATTATAAGATGAATAAGCAGAGGAATTATCCTCTAGTCCAGGGTTCCCCAACTCTAGTCCTCAAGGCCCACCAACAGATCAGGTTGGTGGGCCTTGAGGACTGGAGTTGAGGAACCCTGCTCTAGTCACAGCCAGAGCTGCAATCTGCAAGTTTTCTGTTAGCTCTGAGGCCACAAGAGCTAGAATCCCACAGATGCCCCCACATGTATGCAGGACATGCTCGGCCATATTGCCTTGTGAGAGATGTAGTTGTTACATCAGCAGTAATCGGGGGACAGAAAACACGTGAGTCACTAGACTCCGTGGATGCCGCTTGGGATGTAACTAGAGTACAACACATGATACAGTCGTCACATGGAGCTGTGATGTGTATCCCCCGTACACACAATGCGGGACGCCATCTTTTGGGCTAATCCAATATGCAAGACCGAAGCTACAAAACAGCGACCCGGACACGGGAGGGATGAGAGAACGAGCAGCCACAATCCAGTGGTTGGGGGATTCTGAATTTCCTCTAGTCCGGCATTACACGGATCTGCCGGGTTCTGGATGATCCGATATCGGTACCCGACCTCACAGCGGTGTCTGTTTGACTCCGTCCATCACTGCGGTCTATAACTACACCTGTAATATTCCAGCTCCGTCCAACAGAGGGCAGCAGATGTCAAGTATTCAGTCTAGTCCCGGGCCCTCAGGAGCCGCTCCACCGGGCCCCGACCCAGCAAATATTAATTCCTCAGAAGAATAGCCGCCTCCACTATCATGACAATTACATTTAATGGAAGAAGAAATAAAAATATATTATTCTATTAGTGGTCAAAGAAACAAAACTCAATCTGCAAAACAGCGGTCTACAACACTACAACTCCCAGCATGTCCTGGGAGCAAGAGCGTGGAGACCGCCGAACTAGGTCATACCTCTAAATGGGTGTAGACACACTAACATCTCACAATTCTCTGCTTACAATGATGAGCGGCGCCTGCACCAGCTGATCAGCGGCAGCGGCTGGTGCAAGTTCATGGAGGTGCCCGGGGCTCAGATCCATGGCTGCAGTGTTCTCCAGTGATTGCTCCTGCCTTAGATCCGTCAGTCCCAGGGGTCCCGGAGGTGGTCAGTCCCGGGGGTCCCGGAGGTGGTCAGTCCCGGGGGTCCCGGAGGTGATCCGTCCGTCCAGGGCGGTGACGTGCGGCTGCTGCGGTGAAGATGGCGGATTCCCAAGCCGGCACGGGTGTAATGTGTCCGCTCTGTGGCAGTGACTGTATGCGGGGGGGGAGGGCGCTGTAGTGCACAAAGCAACGTCACATAAATAAAAATCTCATCTATTCGTCTCCAAGCAAAAGCGAATCTAAAAAAAAACAAAAAAAAAAAAAACGAAAACCATCGTCTCCCGGCGCAGAGAAAATTCCATGATCCTGTCTGGAACATAAAGTGCAGCAGTGCTGATTTGTTTTATTTTTCTCCTCATTGTCCTTCTGGGTCGCGGGGCGAGCGGACATCCGATAAGCGTGCACTCCCTGCCGCGGGGCGGCCCCTTCCTTCCATTATTGGAGCGATGTCTGCGGAGGCTTCACCATCCCTTCTTCATAGACCTTCAGGATTGCTTCACAGACAAATCTGTACTGACTCTGCAAAAAGACGACACGGAGGGGTGAGACAGCGCCACCTCTGCCCAAGGCTGTGCCGGGTACTGCAGCCTAGGAACATACCAGGCACAGGCCATAGACATAAACTGCCTCCAAATGATCAGGCAGAACACACCGACAACGCTCTGTCTGATCATAGACATACACTGACCAGTCCTCTCCTGCGCGCAACTCTTACAGCTGAGACACAGCTGGAGGGGAGACAGACCCCCATTCTGAGCACTCACTGCCCCCTGGGGAATCCTTACATGGCGCACATCCCCATACTACACTGGACAGACAACATGGTGGAAGCGCCCTGCCCTGGTTACGGAGGAAGCGCCCTGCCCTGGTTACGGAGGAAGCGCCCTGCCCTGGTTACGGAGGAAGCGCCCTGCCCTGGTTACGGAGGAAGCGCCCTGCCCTGGTTACGGAGGAAGCGCCCTGCACTGGTTACGGAGGAAGCGCCCTGCACTGGTTACGGAGGAAGCGCCCTGCACTGGTTACGGAGGAAGCGCCCTGCACTGGTTACGGAGGAAGCGCCCTGCACTGGTTACGGAGGAAGCGCCCTGCCCTGGAGGAAGCTCCCTGCCCTGGTTAAGGAGGAAGCGCCCTACACTGGTTATGGAGGAAGCGCCCTACACTGGTTATGGAGGATGCGCGCTGCCCTGGTTGTTATGGAGGAAGAGCCCTGCCCTGGTTATGGAGGAAGCGCCCTGCACTGGTTATGGAGGAAGCGCCCTGCACTGGTTACTGAGTAAGAGCCCTGCACTGGTTACTGAGTAAGAGCCCTGCCCTGGTTACGGAGGAGGTGCCCTGCCCAGGTTACGGAGGAGGCGCCCTGCCGTGGTTACGGAGGAGGCGCCCTGCCCTGGTTACGGAGGAGGCGCCCTGCCTACGGAGGAAGCGCCCTGCCCTGGTTACGGAGGAAGCGCCCTGCCCTGGTTAAGGAGGAAGCGCCCTGCCCTGGTTACGGAGGAAGCGCCCTGCCCTGGTTACGGAGGAAGCGCCCTGCCCTGGTTACGGAGGAAGCGCCCTGCCCTGGTTACGGAGGAAGCGCCCTGCCCAGGTTACAGAGGAGGCGCCCTGCCCTGGTTACGGAGGAGGCGCCCTGCCCTGGTTACGGAGGAAGCGCCCTGCACTGGTTACGGAGGAAACACCCTGCCCTGGAGGAAGCTCCCTGCCCTGGTTAAGGAGGAAGCGCCCTGCACTGGTTATGGAGGAAGCGCCCTGCACTGGTTATGGAGGATGCGCCCTGCCCTGGTTGTTATGGAGGAAGAGCCCTGCCCTGGTTACGGAGGAAGAGCACTGCCCTGGTTACGGAGGAAGAGCCCTGCCCTGGTTACGGAGGAAGCGCCCTGCCCTGGTTACGGAGGAAGCGCCCTGCACTGGTTACGGAGGAAGCGCCCTGCACTGGTTACGGAGGAAGCGCCCTGCACTGGTTATGGAGGAAACGCCCTGCCCTGGTTACGGAGGAAGCGCCCTGCCCTGGTTATGGAGGAAGCGCCCTGCCATGGTTACGGAGGAAGCGCCCTGCCCTGGTTATGGAGGAAGCACCCTGCCCTGGTTATGGAGGAAGCGCCTTGCACTGGATATGGAGTTACCGGAGTCTGGATCATCATGGCGCGCTGATCTCTCATCGTCCTCACTATGTCCAGCGGGTACACAGCCTGGTTACACTCCATCAGACACATCGCCGTCTCCATGGTGATCAGCACGCCCGTCCGACCGATCCCAGCGCTGGCGGAAAACAAACAAAATTCATTTTACACAAAATCACCAAAAATTCTATAAAATAACAGATTATAGAGAATTTCCATCTCGGTCAGCGATAGCCGCCAGTACGGTCAGCGACAACGGCCGGTACGGTCAGCGACAACGGCCAGTACGGTCAGCGACAACGGCCAGTACGGTCAGCGACAACGGCCAGTACGGTCAGCGACAACGGCCAGTACGGTCAGCGACAACGGCCAGTACGGTCAGCGACAACGGCCAGTACGGTCAGCGACAACGGCCAGTACGGTCAGCGACAACGGCCAGTACGGTCAGCGACAGCCGCCACTACGGTCAGCGACAGCCGCCACTACGGTCAGCGATATCCGCCACTACGGTCAGCGATATCCGCCACTACGGTCAACGATAGCCGCCACTACGGTCAGCGATAGCCGCCACTACGGTCAGCGATAGCCGCCACTACGGTCAGCGATAGCCGCCACTACGGTCAGCGATAGCCGCCACTACGGTCAGCGATAGCCGCCACTACGGTCAGCGACAGCCGCCACTACGGTCAGCGACAGCCGCCACTACGGTCAGCGACAGCCGCCACTACGGTCAACGACAGCCGCCACTACGGTCAACGACAGCCGCCACTACGGTCAACGACAGCCGCCACTACGGTCAACGACAGCCGCCACTACGGTCAGCGACAGCCGCCACTACGGTCAGCGACAGCCGCCACTACGGTCAGAGACAGCCGCCACTACGGTCAGCGATATCCGCCACTACGGTCAGCGAAAGCCGCCACTACGGTCAGCGAAAGCCGCCACTACGGTCAGCGATATCCGCCACTACGGTCAGTGAAAGCCGCCACTACGGTCAGCGATAGCCGCCACTACGGTCAACGACAGCCGCCACTACGGTCAACGACAGCCGCCACTACGGTCAACGACAGCCCCCACTACGGTCAGCTATAGCCGCAACTACGGTCAGCGATAGACGCCACTACGGTCAGCGATATCCGCCACTACGGTCAGCGATAACCGTCACTACGGTCATTGATAGCCGCCAGTACGATCTAAGAGGGCAGGGTGCCCCTGCGGGACGTCTCATGGCGGCCATACCACTGCAGGACCTACGCAGAGTTACCTGCAGTGAACGACCACCGGCTCCTCGCGGTTAATCCTCTTCTGCCTCACGAGACACACAAAGTCCAGGAAGTCGCTGGAGTCGTCCGGGACCCCGTGATCGGGCCATGCTGTGTACTGGATCTGGGTGAGCGGGCGACTTTCATCCTTCTGGAATGGTAAATTATGACGAATGAACAACTGGAAAATCATTAGGGGCGGCAACCAAGATGTTCTGAGGCAGCTGTGGCCTCGCACCATCTTACCTCCAGGTTTGTCAGTGTCATCTCTCGGAAAACGTATGCGGGGTTCCCCTGCTCCGAATGGCAGCTTATCCTGAAATGTCCAAACTCAGCGCCGCTGATGGTGGGCTCCGGCCAGTACTGGTGGCACTTCACCTGTACAGAAGGACGAGTCACTCACTCTGCTTGCTGTCAGTGAATGCAAACATTCTGCTTCCCATCCTAACCTCCCAGCTCAGGCTGTTACAGAGACCCTTTAGTGCAGGGGCCGGGGGATAAAATATAAACCTAATGGTCTTAAAAAAGTGGGAGGATATTTAAAATAAAGGGGGTCTTATCCACCTCTGGCTGAGAGGGGAAGAAGGCGGACCATCGTATCCAGAAATCTTAATCTGGGGGATGCACGCAGCTTGCATCCTCCAGGTACGGGCCATTAACTCTTTGTTGTCTGGGATGTCACTTTCAGGGGGCTCCGGAAGCTTTTGATGCGTCACGGTCGTATGACGTACCCTCCCCCGCTCCACCTGCGTAGTGAGCATGACCACCATGGACGAGCCCTGTTCCCAGGTCATCTGCCAGAAGTCCGGGCAGGTGTTGGGCAGTGGCCCCTGGCAGGCGATGTACCGGTTGATGATGCTGGAGGACGGGATCTCCATCTGTGGGAAAGAAGGAAAGTGAGTTACTGCTCGGCGTGATGGCGCCCACCCGCTCATCCCACCACAGACGCTTCTAGGAAAGCCGAGTTATGTGACAGCGGAGACCCAGATTTCCAACCTCGCTGCCGAATCGTCCAGCTCGCTGAACGTCAGAAAGAGCGCGAGAAAAGGCAGAAAAACTGCATCAATGTAGCCTGCGACATGGGAAACGCATCCCGGGATGTCCACACGTCACCCAAGAAGGCAGAGAACCGTGCGGATTACTGACTGTCTCCATATTTGTACCATCTCTCCTTGCTGTCAGTGAATGAAAACATCAGAGGTAGGAAAGCGGGGCAAGTTCAACATGATCCGAAAGCTCAGAGTTCCGGAAATGGGGAGATCACCAGATACTGATGATGGAGGAGATGGGGGACACCAGATACTGATGATGGAGGAGATGGGGGTCACCAGATACTGATGATGGAGGAGATGGGGGTCACCAGATACTGATGATGGAGGCGAGGGGAAGTCACCAGATACTGATGATGGAGGTGACGGGGGTCACCAGATACTGATGATGGAGGTGACGGGGGTCACCAGATACTGATGATGGAGGAGATGGGGGTCACCAGATACTGATGATGGAGGAGATGGGGGTCACCAGATACTGATGATGGAGGCGAGGGGAAGTCACCAGATACTGATGATGGAGGTGACGGGGGTCACCAGATACTGATGATGGAGGTGACGGGGGTCACCAGATACTGATGATGGAGGCGAGGGGAAGTCACCAGATACTGACGATGGAGGCGAGGGGAAGTCACCAGATACTGATGATGGAGGCGAGGGGAAGTCACCAGATACGGATGATGGAGGTGACGGGGGTCACCAGATACTGATGATGGAGGTGACGGGGGTCACCAGATACTGATGATGGAGGCGAGGGGGGGTCACCAGATACTGATGATGGAGGTGACGGGGGGTCACCAGATACTGATGATGGAGGAGATGGGTGGTCACCAGATACTGATGATGGAGGTGACGGGGGTCACCAGACACTGATGATGGAGGCGACGGGGGTCACCAGATACTGATGATGGAGGAGATGGGGGTCACCAGATACTGATGATGGAGGTGACGGGCGGTCCCCAGATACTGATGATGGAGGCGAGGGGAAGTCACCAGATACTGATGATGGAGGCGAGGGGAAGTCACCAGATACTGACGATGGAGGCGAGGGGAAGTCACCAGATACTGATGATGGAGGCGAGGGGAAGTCACCAGATACGGATGATGGAGGTGACGGGGGTCACCAGATACTGATGATGGAGGTGACGGGGGTCACCAGATACTGATGATGGAGGTGACGGGGGTCACCAGATACTGATGATGGAGGCGAGGGGAAGTCACCAGATACTGATGATGGAGGTGACGGGGGTCACCAGATACTGATGATGGAGGAGGTGGGTGGTCACCAGATACTGATGATGGAGGTGACGGGGGTCACCAGATACTGATGATGGAGGCGACGGGGGTCACCAGATACTGATGATGGAGGCGACAGGTGGTCACCAGATACTGATGGAATTTAAATTTCTCTTTTCCTCATTTAATTTCCATTTTGTTAATTTCTAAAAAAAGAAAATTATTAACCCTTCTATTCCTGGAAGTGTTTTTATTGTGCAGCATTTTTCCACACCTGCCTAAAGCCCCCGTTACACACTGCGATATCGCTAGCAATATCGCTGTAAAGTCACCGATTTTGTGACGTTACAGCGATATTACTAGCAATATTGCTGCATGTGATACTTACCTACGACCGGCTCCCCCGCTGGTTATCGCTGATCGCGCGAGAACAGGCTGGACATTTCTCGTCGTCAGCTTCCTGCGGCGCTTCCTGCTGTGACGACGAGCGATGCGTGGAGCCGGGCGGGAGGACGCAGGATCGCCGCGTCTGACAGGTAAGTAGCAACCCCCGACCCCAGCGATGTCGCTGGTGAGATCTTCCTGTGTGGCAGCTCACTAGCGACCACCTAGTGATGCACCAGCGATCCTGACCGCGTCATATCGTTGTCGGGATCGCTGGTGCATCGCTAGGTGTAACGGTACCCTAAGACTTTTGCACAGCACTGGGTATATATTATTTCTACATATTTCCCATTTTCTATGCACTGAAACCAAATAATCAGAAGGGATAACAGGTCTGTTCTTTGGCCAAAGAGCTTACACTTCAATGTATAAGACATGTATTTCAGAAGATTCCTCATATAATCCGGCCATTCTGACAGTCCAGTATGTGATGGATCAGAAGATCCAGGCTGAGCAGAGAGCAGCGGGTCGGGGCTCCGCTGATTGTAGGGAGGCCGGACTCTGTTCTACGTCTGATAATCCAGAATATCTGGTGATCTGGCACCTTCTGGAGTTGTCAAATTAGAGGAACACTTTACCATCCCCGGAGCCGTCACTCACATTTATATACAGTTAGGTCCATATATATTTGGACAGAGACAACATTTTTCTAATTTTGGTTCTAGACATTACCACAATGAATTTTAAACAAAAACATTCAGATGCAGTTGAAGTTCAGACTTTCAGCTTTCATTTGAGGGTGTCCACATTGAAATTGGATGAAAGGTTTAGGAGTTTCAGCTCCTTAACATGGGCCACCCTGTTTTTAAAGGGACCAAAAGTAATTGGACAATTGACTCCAAGGCTATTTCATGGACAGTTGTGGGCAATCCCTTCGTTATGTCATTCTCAATTAAGCAGATAAAAGAGCTGGAGTTGATCTGAGGTGTGGTGCTTGCATTTGGAAGGTTTTGCTGTGAAGGAAACATGCGGTCAAAGGAGCTCTCCATGCAGGTGAAACAAGCCATCCTTAAGCTGCAAAAACAGAAAAAACCCTTCCGAGAAATTGCTACAACACTAGGAGTGGCAAAATCTACAGTTTGGTGCATACTGAGAAAGAAAGAAAACACTGGTGAACTCATCAATGCAAAAAGACCTGGGCGACCACGAAAGACAACAGTGGTGGATGATCGCAGAATAGTCTCCATGGTGAAGAGAAACCCCTTCACAACAGCCAACCAAGTGACCAACACTCTCCAGGAGGCAGGCGTATCAAAATATCTTAAAAAGCCAGCACAGTTCTGGAAGAACATTCTTTGGACAGATGAAACCAAGATCAACCTCTACCAGAATAATGGAAAGAGAAAAGTATGGCGAAGGCGTGGTACAGCTCATGATCCAAAGCATACCACACCATCTGTAACACACGGCGGAAGCAGTGTGATGGCTTGGGCATGCATGGCTGCCAGTGGCACTGGGTCACTAGTGTTTATTGATGATGTGACACAGGACAGAAGCAGCCGAATGAATTCTGAGGTGTTCAGAGCCATTCTGTGTGCTCAGATCCAGCCAAATGCAGGCACACTGATTGGTCGTCGTTTCATACTACAGATGGACAATGACCCAAAACATAAAGCCAAAGCAACCCAGGAGTTTACTAAAGCAAAGAAGTGGAATATTCTTGAATGGCCAAGTCAGTCACCTGACCGCAACCCAATTGAGCATGCATTTCACTTGTTAAAGACTAAACTTCAGACAGAAAGGCCCACAAACAAACAACAACACAAACCACCGCAGTGAAGGCCTGGCAGAGCATCAAAAAGGAGGAAACACAGTGTCTGGTGATGTCCATGAGTTCAAGACTTCAGGCAGTCATTGCCAACAAAGGGTTTTCAACCAAGTACTAGAAATGAACATTTTATTTACAATTATTTAATCTGTCCAATTACTTTTGGTCCCTTTAAAAACAGGGAGGCCCATGTTAAGGAGCTGAAACTCCTAAACCCTTCATCCAATGTTAATGTGGACACCCTCAAATGAAAGCTGAAAGTCTGAACTTCAACTGCATCTGAATTGTTTTGTTTAAAATTCATTGTGGTAATGTCTAGAACCAAAATTAGAAAAATGTTGTCTCTGTCCAAATATATATGGACCTAACTGTAATATCCCCAGAGCCGTCACTCACATTTATATATTATCCCCGGAGCCGTCACTCACATTTATATATTATCCCCGGAGCCGTCACTCACATTTATATATTATCCCCGGAGCCGTCACTCACATTTATATATTATCCCCGGAGCCGTCACTGACATTTATATATTATCCCCGGAGCCGTCACTCACATTTATATATTATCCCCGGAGCCGTCACTGACATTTATATATTATCCCCGGAGCCGTCACTCACATTTATATATTATCCCCGGAGCCGTCACTGACATTTATATATTATCCCCGGAGCAGTCACTCACATTTATATATTATCCCCGGAGCAGTCACTCACATTTATATATTATCCCCGGAGCCGCCACTCACATTTATATATTATCCCCGGAGCCGTCACTCACATTTATATATTATCCCCGGAGCCGTCACTGACATTTATATATTATCCCCGGAGCCGTCACTGACATTTATATATTATCCCCGGAGCCGTCACTCACATTTATATATTATCCCCGGAGCCGTCACTCACATTTATATATTATCCCCGGAGCCGTCACTCACATTTATATATTATCCCCGGAGCCGTCACTCACATTTATATATTATCCCCGGAGCCGTCACTCACATTTATATATTATCTCTGGAGCCGTCACTGACATTTATATATTATCCCCGGAGCCGTCACTGACATTTATATATTATCCCCGGAGCCGTCACTGACATTTATATATTATCCCCGGAGCCGTCACTCACATTTATATATTATCCCCGGAGCCGTCACTCACATTTATATATTATCCCCGGAGCCGTCACTCACATTTATATATTATCCCCGGAGCCGTCACTCACATTTATATATTATCCCCGGAGCCGTCACTGACATTTATATATTATCCCCGGAGCCGTCACTGACATTTATATATTATCCCCGGAGCCGTCACTCACATTTATATATTATCCCCGGAGCCGTCACTCACATTTATATATTATCCCCGGAGCCGTCACTCACATTTATATATTATCCCCGGAGCCGTCACTGACATTTATATATTATCCCCGGAGCCGTCACTGACATTTATATATTATCCCCGGAGCCGTCACTGACATTTATATATTATCCCCGGAGCCGTCACTCACATTTATATATTATCCCCGGAGCCGTCACTCACATTTATATATTATCCCCGGAGCCGTCACTCACATTTATATATTATCCCCGGAGCCGTCACTCACATTTATATATTATCCCCGGAGCCGTCACTCACATTTATATATTATCTCTGGAGCCGTCACTCACATTTATATATTATCCCCGGAGCCGTCACTGACATTTATATATTATCCCCGGAGCCGTCACTCACATTTATATATTATCCCCGGAGCCGTCACTCACATTTATATATTATCCCCGGAGCCGTCACTCACATTTATATATTATCCCCGGAGCCGTCACTCACATTTATATATTATCCCCGGAGCCGTCACTGACATTTATATATTATCCCCGGAGCCGTCACTGACATTTATATATTATCCCCGGAGCCGTCACTGACATTTATATATTATCCCCGGAGCCGTCACTCACATTTATATATTATCCCCGGAGCAGTCACTCACATTTATATATTATCCCTGGAGCCGCCACTCACATTTATATATCATCCCCGGAGCCGTCACTGACATTTATATATCATCCCCGGAGCCGTCACTGACATTTATATATTATCCCCGGAGCCGTCACTCACATTTATATATTATCCCCGGAGCCGTCACTGACATTTATATATCATCCGCGGAGACGTCACTGACATTTATATATTATCCCCGGAGCCGTCACTGACATTTATATATTATCCCCGGAGCCGCCACTCACATTTATATATTATCCCCGGAGCCGTCACTGACATTTATATATTATCCCCGGAGCCGTCACTGACATTTATATATTATCCCCGGAGCCGCCACTCACATTTATATATTATCCCCGGAGCAGTCACTCACATTTATATATTATCCCCGGAGCCGTCACTGACATTTATATATTATCCCCGGAGCCGTCACTGACATTTATATATTATCCCCGGAGCCGCCACTCACATTTATATATTATCTCCGGAGCCGTCACTGACATTTATATATTATCCCCGGAGCCATCACTGACATTTATATATTATCCCCGGAGCCGCCACTCACATTTATATATTATCTCGGAGCCGTCACTGACATTCATATAATATCCCCGGAGCCGTCACTGACATTTATATGTTATCCCCGGAGCCGTCACTGACATTTATATATTATCCCCGGAGCCGCCACTCACATTTATATATTATCTCCGGAGCCGTCACTGACATTTATATATTATCCCCGGAGCCATCACTGACATTTATATATTATCCCCGGAGCCGCCACTCACATTTATATATTATCTCCGGAGCCGTCACTGACATTTATATGTTATCCCCGGAGCCGTCACTGACATTTATATATTATCCCCGGAGCCGCCACTCACATTTATATATTATCTCCGGAGCCGTCACTCACATTCATATAATATCCCCGGAGCCGTCACTGACATTTATATATTATCTCCGGAGCCGTCACTGACATTTATATATTATCCCCGGAGCAGTCACTCACATTTATATATTATCCCTGGAGCCGTCACTCACATTTATATATTATCCCCGGAGCCGTCACTCACATTTATATATTATCCCCGGAGCCGTCACTGACATTTATATATTATCTCTGGAGCCGTCACTGACATTTATATATTATCCCCGGAGCCGTCACTCACATTTATATATTATCCCTGGAGCCGCCACTCACATTTATATATTATCCCTGGAGCCGTCACTCACATTCATATAATATCCCCGTAGCCGTCACTGACATTTATATATTATCCCCGGAGCCGTCACTCACATTTATATATTATCCCCGGAGCCGTCACTCACATTTATATATTATCCCCGGAGCCGTCACTCACATTTATATATTATCCCTGGAGCCGCCACTCACATTTATATATTATCCCTGGAGCCGTCACTCACATTCATATAATATCCCCGGAGCTGTCACTGACATTTATATATTATCCCCGGAGCCGTCACTCACATTTATATAATTTGCATTGATGTAATCTTCTCCGCCGTGTAGAATGACCCGAGTCGCATCATCTGCCAGGGAAAGAAGAGAAGACGAGGCCGTTACACGGAGGTGATGAGCTCCTTCTTATATACTTTTGTTCCCCCCAATTTACCAGATTTCCACTTGCTGTCAGTGAACGGAGGCATGAGAGGTCTGAGAGCCGTCTGCCTGACACAGGGGTGCAGCTCGTTACACTGTGTCAGTGTTTGGATGGACTGTCAGTCTGTGTATTGAAATCAATGCTTCCATTCACTGACAGCAAGTGGAGGTGAAGAACTGATGCATTTAATTATGGAAGTTGATAAAACCACGAGGCAAAAAATTTCCCCGTCTCGGCCCCATCACCGGGGACGGATCACATCTGGCGCCATCCAAAAGCATCCACCCGTAAGAACCACAGCTATATGTGGTCTGCTCTAGTCACACTCAAAGTTGTGCTCAGGATGAGCGTGTCTGCAGCTGTATGGAGCCTGGTCCTGCACGTGAGGACGAGGCCGGTGTTATGGGGCAGGACAAGGACACTGGGAAAGCTGGGGACAATCCGTCCCCGTGGCGAGGGCTGGGGCCACTTACAAGGCGAAATGTCTCTGTATCGATTTTTGGAAATATTCTGAGGTAATTTGGCACAAGACATGGTCATCCCCGGCTTCTTCCTGTACAATTGCTGAAAGGGAGAGAAAAAAACAAAACAATGAAGAACAGTAGAAAGAAATGCACAAAAGCCAAATGTAGAGGCCAGGTCTGACAGCAAGCAGAGGTAGGAATGGGTGAGGAATGCTAGCCCAAAGCTTGTAGAGAATAACCATCCCATCACTATATGGGGGCATGAGGGGATTTCTCATCATCAATGTTATGTACTTGCTAACTCTGCTGTGCGGACTAGTCCGGGGGGTCCGTTGCTCCCTGGACTAGTCCTGCGGGTCAGTTCCTCCCTGGACTAGGACGGTGGGTCGGCTCCTCCCTCCAGTGACTGACAGCCGGCACACAATCCATAAGACCATCCTGCGGACTGTCAATCATACACGAATCAAGACTAGTCCTGAACCACGGGAGCTGGTTTAGAGCAGTCCAAAGTCAGGTTGTCAGAGAGTATCCAGGATCCAGAGGAAAGAGCAGAGCTAATGCAGAATGCCGGCCGCCCCTGACATAACAGAGTCTGGGGACAGAGCAGCTCGGCCAGGGACCACGGCGGCAGATTTCTCCAATAACGATGCAAAAGCCAAACTACATACAAGTCATTTGTTGCTCATTTAAGGACCTTTCTATATGGA
Organism: Dendrobates tinctorius; assembly: GCF_039654945.1. NCBI lineage: Eukaryota > Metazoa > Chordata > Amphibia > Anura > Dendrobatidae > Dendrobates > Dendrobates tinctorius. The sequence continues at coordinate 3,122,522 of NW_027361810.1, forward strand.
CAAGAAACTGTATGGGGACAGGAGGATGGATAAGACGATGGCTCTGCCCCCATACAGCACACCAGCAATTCATTGGCCGCCATGATGGCTCAGATCAGAGGGCCGATGATCAGAAACAAGTGGCTTGTTCAAAGACTACAGGCTTTAGAAAAAAATGTAAAATAAAAAGAGGAAATAGTAGGTCTGTCTGTTCACTACAGCAGTAACAAAAGCAGAAAAACAAAACAAAAAAAATATTCTATAAAAAGACAGCAAAAATCCATGAAAAACAAAAATAGCTGCAAAATTTTAGTAGCTCCCTAAAATTGGATGTTTGTACTTACTGTAAAACCCCTTTTTGTTGAATACATTGGGGGGCACAGGACAGGGGTACACACGCTGCCACTAGGGGGGGCGCAACAGTAGGTGAAAACAAAGGTCTCGGCCTGGGGCTGCACCCTCTTTGCCGACACGACACAGCTCAGTCTAGTGCCAAAAGCAGTGGGAGAAGGGTCCGAAAAACAGCAAATATTGAAAAGGAAAAAACAAACAGAAACCAACATGATCTGAAGCAGGGGAAGAAAAACACAAAGGCAACGAGAGTGATCCCCGGGCAGGAACCCCAGGACGAGGTTGGGAGCCGGCTCCCCCAATGTGGACGGCGGGACAGGACGTTGGGACACTCCAGAGCAGAGCCAATGGGCAGGAAAAAGCATCAAGTGCCCCTGCGGACCGAAGAGAAGACAGAGGCCGGTACCACCACAAAACCCAAGACCGCACCTCTGCAAAAGAGAACAGAGGTGTGGACAGGGGCTTCGGCCGCAGCTTTGCAGAGGTAAGAAACAGAGGCCTGACGCCAGGAGACCCCGACCAAAATTTTGGATTGAGCAGTGACCCCAGAGAGCAAAACACTTTCCCTTAGGCCTGAAGGCTTCCATTACAGCCGTCCAGATCCACTTGGAGGCCACAGACCCTTGTGTGGGTATATTGGAGCCCTTCCGTTGGGGCTCTTGAGTGGGTCCCTAGGGGACCATGAAAGAAGAATCAGGTCGCTGGGCTGCTCCATAGCCAAGCAGTCGGCCCTGACGCAGCCCAGAAGCTGGAGCCGAGGCTTTTGCCCTTAGCATCAGTATTTGCACCCTCCGCCCATCAATAGCCAATATTTCGATATGAGAAAACCAGAGCAACGTCTTACATCGAACTGCGCCAGGACGCTCCCGTTCAGCAGCCCCTCCGCCAGCTGGATCATGGACTCTCTCAGAACGTCGTCATCCGTGTGGCCACCGTCTACGGCAGTTTTCTCGGGGATGTACTGAAAATCCGGCTCACTCTCCATTCTTTCTTCTACTATGTCGTAGACGGCTGATGACGGAAACAGAACAAATCAGAGCAATCCAAGGGCGGAATTACCCGATCCATGGCGGCTGTGAAAGGACGCAATTGGCTGCAGCACTGGCAGAACAGATCTGATAGGCGGAAAAAGCGGCACAGACACAGGCGGGGGACTCACCGTTTGGCCGCACCAGTAGCACCAGCTCCCCAGAATGCCGCTCGCAGCTCGCCTTTATAAACATGACAACTTGGTCGTGAGTGTGCTCCGATATGTCCCGTCCATTGATCAGTACAACCTGATCCCCTTCATTAAGACGGGGGACACACAGATCGGCCTGTGCAGGAAAACGGGGGTCAGACATGCTCGGCACTCCGAGCATTTCACGTTCATATACAGCGGTCTACGTACAGAGGTTCCTGGCGCCACGCGAGACACGATCACCGGCATTTTCTGATCATAGCCACCCTGTAGGAAAACAAAATGGCTCAGTGAATGCGTCCTGTCTGCACGCCCTGTACTATACAACGTACTGCCTGCACGTCCTGTACCATACAGCAGCCTGCCTGCACGTCCTGTACCATACAGGAGCCTGCCTGCACGTCCTGTACTATACAACAAACTGCCTGCACATCCTCTACCATGCAGCTGCCTGCCTGCCTGCACATCCTGTACTATACAACAAACTGCCTGCACATCCTCTACCATGCAGCTGCCTGCATGTCCCATACTATACAACGAACTGCCTGCACATCCTGTACCGTACAACTGCCTGCACGTCCTGTACTGTACAATGTATTGCCTGCTCGTCCTGTACCATACATCGCCCTGGCTGCACGTCCTGTACTGTACAATGTATTGCCTGCTCGTCCTGTACCATACATCGCCCTGCCTGCACTTCCTGTATCATACATTGTCCTGCCTGCACGTCCTGTACCATAACAGTTGCCTGCCTGCATGTCCTGTTCCACACAACGTCCTGCCTGCACGCCCTGTACCATAGTGTCCTGCCTGCACGCCCTGTACCATACAGCGGCCTGCCTGCATGTCCTGTACCATACAGCGGCCTGCCTGCACGTCCTGTACCATACAGCGGCCTGCCTGCACGTCCTGTACCATACAGCGGCCTGTCTGCATGTCCTGTACCATACAGCGGCCTGTCTGCATGTCCTGTACCATACAGCGGCCTGTCTGCATGTCCTGTACCATGGTGCAGACTGCCTGCACGTCCTGTACTATACAACAAACTGCCTGCACATCCTCTACCATGCAGCTGCCTGCATGTCCCATACTATACAACGAACTGCCTGCACATCCTGTACCATACAACTGCCTGCACGTCCTGTACAATGTACTGCCTGCTCGTCCTGTAACATACAACTGCCTGCCTGCAAGTCTTGTACCATACATCATCCTGCCTGCACTTCCTGTACCATACATTGTCCTGCCTGCACGTCCTGTACCATACAGCTGCTTGCCTGCACGTCCTGTACCACACAACATCCTGCCTGCACATCCTGTACCGTAACAGCTGCCTGCATGTCCTGTTCCACACAACGTCCTGCCTGCACATCCTGCATCATACACTGACCAGCCTGTGCCATACAGCCGCCTGCCTGCACGTCCTGTGCCATACAGCCGCCTGCCTGCACGTCCTGTGCCATACAGCCGCCTGCCTGCACGTCCTGTGCCATACAGCCGCCTGCCTGCACGTCCCGAGCCATACAGCCGCCTGCCTGCACGTCCCGAGCCATAGAGCAGCCTGCCTGCACGTCCCGAGCCATACAGCCGCCTGCCTGCACGTCCCGAGCCATACAGCCGCCTGCCTGCACGTCCCGAGCCATACAGCCGCCTGCCTGCACGTCCCGTGCCATACAGCCGCCTGCCTGCACGTCCCGTGCCATACAGCCGCCTGCCTGCACGTCCCGTGCCATACAGCCGCCTGCCTGCACGTCCCGTGCCATACAGCCGCCTGCCTGCACGTCCCGTGCCATACAGCCGCCTGCCTGCACGTCCCGTGCCATACAGCCGCCTGCCTGCACGTCCCGTGCCATACAGCCGCCTGCCTGCACGTCCCGTGCCATACAGCCGCCTGCCTGCACGTCCCGTGCCATACAGCCGCCTGCCTGCACGTCCCGTGCCATACAGCCGCCTGCCTGCACGTCCCGTGCCATACAGCCGCCTGCCTGCACGTCCCGTGCCATACAGCCGCCTGCCTGCACGTCCCGTGCCATACAGCGGCCTGCCTGCACGTCCCGTGCCATACAGCGGCCTGCCTGCACGTCCCGTGCCATACAGCGGCCTGCCTGCACGTCCCGTGCCATACAGCGGCCTGCCTGCACGTCCCGTGCCATACAGCGGCCTGCCTGCACGTCCCGTGCCATACAGCGGCCTGCCTGCACGTCCCGTGCCATACAGCGGCCTGCCTGCACTTCCCGTGCCATACAGCGGCCTGCCTGCACGTCCCGTGCCATACAGCGGCCTGCCTGCACGTCCCGTGCCATACAGCGGCCTGCCTGCACGTCCCGTGCCATACAGCGGCCTGCCTGCACGTCCCGTGCCATACAGCGGCCTGCCTGCACGTCCCGTGCCATACAGCGGCCTGCCTGCACGTCCCGTGCCATACAGCGGCCTGCCTGCACGTCCCGTGCCATACAGCGGCCTGCCTGCACGTCCCGTGCCATACAGCGGCCTGCCTGCACGTCCCGTGCCATACAGCGGCCTGCCTGCACGTCCCGTGCCATACAGCGGCCTGCCTGCACGTCCCGTGCCATACAGCGGCCTGCCTGCACGTCCCGTGCCATACAGCGGCCTGCCTGCACGTCCCGTGCCATACAGCGGCCTGCCTGCACGTCCCGTGCCATACAGCGGCCTGCCTGCACGTCCCGTGCCATACAGCGGCCTGCCTGCACGTCCCGTGCCATACAGCGGCCTGCCTGCACGTCCTGTGCCATACAGCGGCCTGCCTGCACGTCCTGTGCCATACAGAGGCCTGCCTGCACGTCCTGTGCCATACAGCGGCCTGCCTGCACGTCCTGTGCCATACAGCGGCCTGCCTGCACGTCCTGTACCATACAGCGGCCTGCCTGCACGTCCTGTGCCATACAGCGGCCTGCCTGCACGTCCTGTGCCATACAGCGGCCTGCCTGCACGTCCTGTGCCATACAGCGGCCTGCCTGCACGTCCTGTGCCATACAGCGGCCTGCCTGCACGTCCTGTGCCATACAGCGGCCTGCCTGCACGTCCTGTGCCATACAGCGGCCTGCCTGCACGTCCTGTGCCAAACAGCGGCCTGCCTGCACGTCCTGTGCCATACAGCGGCCTGCCTGCACGTCCTGTGCCATACAGCGGCCTGCCTGCACGTCTTGTGGCACACAGCGGCCTGCCTGCACGTCCTGTACCATACAGCGGCCTGCCTGCACGTCCTGTACCATACAGCGGCCTGCCTGCATGTCCTGTACCATACAGCGGCCTGCCTGCACGTCCTGTACCATACAGCGGCCTGCCTGCACGTCCTGTACCATACAGCGGCCTGCCTGCACGTCCTGTGGATCTTATAGGACATGGAGCAGACATACTGGGCTGGTGAAGTTAATCCAAAAATAGTGATTTGGGGATTTAAAAAAAGAAAACTAACCTTTACGTTGAATCCGAATCGTCCATTCTCATCCGGTCTAATTCTAATCAGAACCAGATTGTCGTGGGGCACGAAGCCATTGGGCTACAAAAAAAGAAAATGTACATGTAAACTGGAAGATACAATCAGAGGCGTATCTGGGGAGCATCCGGGGTATGCGCCCCAGGCGCAGCCGGCAGGGGGGCGCACTCGGGCCACCTAACGCGGCGGTCCGCAGTGTCTCCCCTGGCGGCTGCATTCTGCCGCCCTCCGGAATGGAAGTTGGCCGTTCTCTGTGCTGGCTGTCAAGCTGACAGCAGGCACACAGAAGCTGCAGTTCATGTGATCAAACTGCTGACATCACTCTCCTGCGCTGCAGAGATGCAGGATGGATGGTAAGTGCTCCTGTGGAGCTGAAGACACCAAAGATCAAGTAAAAGGGGGGGGGGGGGGGGGGGAGTTTTATTGTGTGTGGGGATGGAGTGGGGATGATGGATTTAATGTGCGTGGGGAGATCTGCAGTGGGGATGGGAGGTGTAGTGGAAATATGTATTTGTAGGCGATGTTTTGGCAGGCAGTAGTAGTAGTAGTATCTCCGGGACTGGTCATCGCCCTTGCGTTCGGTGAGTGGTGGCAGCGTGTATGAAGCGGGGTGCGTCGTCTGTGTCGGGGTGTGATTTATGCTCCCACTGAAGCATAGAACAGAGGATGAATGCTGGACTGAGTGAGAGGAGATAGATTAACCCTTGCTGGCGCAACCCCAAGTCACACGCTAGAAGCGGGTACGTGATAGGGGGATTTAATGTGTGGGGGAGATTTGAAGTGGGGATGGGGGATTTAATGTGTGGGAATGTTTGGAGTGGGGATGGGGGGAGATTTGAGGACACAAGATGAGGTGCAAAGGGAGTTATGCAGGGCATGTATGAGTAAACAGTACGGGGGAATGGGGGGCATGTACAAGGAAGCAGTATGAGGGAATGTGGGGCATGTATGAGGAAACAGTATGGGGGGATGGGTTCAGACAGTATGGAGAGCAAACGGGGGAATGAATGCAGACACAGTATGAGTAGCAATGGGAAAAATGTATGTGGACAGATTACGGGGAGTGAGGGTGATGGGATGTGTGCAGACACAGTGGGTGTATATGTGAGGTGTATGTGTGAGCAGGCAGTATAGAAAGTGAGGGGGTAAATATGAGGAGTATGGTGAACAGGGGGGATGTGAGAGACAGTATAAGGAGGGAGGGGAATAGTGTGAGGAGACAGTATGGGGGCGTAAAGTGAGTGGGCACAAAATAGAGACTGAGTAGTGGGGGCATAGCATGGGGGGACAGTGTAAGGGCACAGCCAGTAAGGGACAGTATTCCAAGGAGGGGGAATGTGGTGACAGAGTACAGTATAAAGACTGGGCACTATAGGGGAGACACAGCGTGATAGGACAGTGTGAAGAGGGGGGTCGGTATGGAAAGGAGAGGTCACTGTAACGAGCATGTACCATAAGAGGGACAGTGTGGGGTCATATTTTGTGCAGACAATATAGTGAGGGGTAATTATTTATTCTGAGGCTCAGCATAGGGCAGATATTTTTACTCGGGAGCATTATAATGACACTTCTATCTTTAAGGGCATCGTGTGGAGATTTGCTGCAGAAGACCGGAGAAGATGGACGTCTGTAGAGACGGCTGTGAATCAGAAAACTCATCATGGGGTCTGGACAACATGAAGAAAAGAAGAACGACTCCAGAGACGACAACATCTATCAGGTACCTGGATGTAAATATTATTTGTGATACTGACTAATTCTTATGTTTTTATGTGTTAGGAGCATTACAGGGGTTGTCCATGTTTGTGCTGAGTCTGCAGACATTCTATGTGACTGCAGACTTCTGAATTCTCACAGTGCTCACTGAACGCTGTTAGGATTCTCTCGTGCCGGTAATTTACATACATGCGGTCACATGCTGACTAGACATGTGTGGCCTCACTCAATGATAATGAACACAGCGAGGCCAGGCACGTCTAGTCGGAATGTGGCCAGAAGTATATAAATCACATGCTTGTGCTGACATGACCGTGTACTCTTGCCACCGGTAAGGGAGAATCCTAAAAGTGTGTAGTGCATTCGTTGTGAGAATTCAGAAGCTGCAATGTCAGGATTCAGCTCTGCAGGTTCCAGTAGTCATCACACGGACACCTCACTCATATGCGACTCTCATACTTATGGTCCTGTGACAACGAGCTTCTCTTCCTGCTTCTCTCAGGTTTTCACTGAACATTGAGAGCATTAGGGAGAGCAGCTCGTCGGTACATGACTAAGTGTGCAAATTGCATGTGTGCTGATGGGGGGCACCGAACCAAATTCTTGCCCTGGGTGCCAGAAAGCTTAGATACACCGCTGGATACAATGGCGTAAATAGCATTCCCCCAATACATGACACCCAAACCCAAGAAACCATACAAGCCAACAAGTCCCCCCCCGGCGCCCAAACAAGCCAATCAGCCCCTCCAGGGGGCCATACAAGCCAACCAGCCCCCCCCGGCGGCCAAACAAACCAACCAGCACCCCCCCCCCCCCGGCGGTCACACAAACCAACCAACCCCCCCGGGGCCATACAAGCCAACCAGCCCCCCCCCCGGCAGCCATACAAGCCTACCAGCCCCCCGAGGGACGTACAAACCAACCAGCCCCCCCGGCAGCCATAGAAGCCAACCAGCCCCCCAGCAGCCATAGAAGCCAACCAGCCCCCCCGGCAGCCATACAAGCCAACCAGCCCCCCCAGCAGCCATACAAGCCAACCAGCCCCCCCTACACGGCAGCCATACAAGACAACCAGCCCCCCCTACACGGCAGCCATACAAGCCAACCAGCCCCTCCTTCACGGCAGCCATACAAGCCAACCAGCCCTCCAAGGGCCATAGAAACCAACCAGTCCCCCCACCCAGGGTCCATACAAGCCAACTAGCCCCCCGGCAGCCACACAAGCCAACCAGCACTCGGGTAGCCACACAAGCCAACCAGCATCCCTGGCAGACACACAAGCCAACCAGCATCCCCGGCAGACACACAAGCCAACCAGCCTCTTGGCAGCCATACAAGCAAACCAGCCCCCCTAGAAACCATACAAGCAAACCAACCCCCCTAGAAACCACATAAGCCAACCAGCCCCCCTTCAGTCATACAAGCAAACCAGCCCCCTGGCAGCAATACAAGCCAACCAGCCCCCCGACGGCCATACAAGTCAACCAGTCCCCCTCCTTCCCGACAGATGTACAATTCAACGTCCAGCCCCCCAGGGGTTATAGTGGCCAACAACTAACCACCCAGTGGCCATACTAGCTGACACCCAGCCCCCCACGGGCCTTACAATTCTACACCCAGCCCCACAGGGGTTTAACAATTCTACACCCAGTCTCTCAGGGCCCATACTATCTTCGCAGCAGCTAAAAGTTAGAACCTGCGTAATGTATTTTTGTTAGCGGACAGGACTGCAGGATTCTTATTTTGGGGTGGGGCCTTACGCTGATATATTGGGGTTCCCATGCTGCGTTCATTCTCTCTGCACTAAATATAGAGAAGAGGAATGGAGAAGTGATTTCACGTTACACAATGGCTTCCATAAAAAGCAGGAGACAGGAAGGACGGGCAGGGAAGTGAAAGCCCAGACTCACAGTGGATCTCTCTGGAGACCAGGGCGGGTCGAAGCCCTCGCTGACATGGTTGTCCAGCTCCTCGGAGTGGTATATTTGATTAGAACTGTTCTTCTTTGACTGCTTTGGGGGCAGCGCTGGTGGGTGGGCTTCTACTGAATTGTCAGGTGACCTGTGAATAAAGCACCACATAAGGTAAAATGAGTACAGTATGCAAGGAAGGGATGCTGGGAGATCTCAGCTCTGGAGATAGCAGAATTGCGAATGCAGCTCTGGGCTGTAAGGCAAGCAAATACCTGCTATAAATCCCCTTCAGACAGAAGAACAAGATAATATTGTCTCCCTGCAGTCACCACCAGGGGGAGCTCACAGCATAGTTTTATGATAGAGATCAGCGTACGACGTATCGCCAGTGAGCTCCCCCTGGAGGTGGCTGCAGGCAATAGCATCGGCGAATATCAATATTCTGTACACTAGAAGTCAGCAGCTTGAATTCTATCATTATTTCAACATCTTCATTAAAAAACAAAGTCCTTCTCGCGTTCCAGATTAATTCTGATTTTAATATTTTTGACCGAAAGGAAAAAAAAAGAACCAGAATCTGCTGAAGTTTTTTCTTTCAATGATCAAAGAGGAAGAGACTTAAAAAAAAAATCCTGCTGCTATATACATAAAATGAGTAGTAATCTGCCTGGACACATCAGGAGCAGAATTATGCATCCTGTTTGCTACAGTGTATCAGTGGCCGAAAACTGAACGTGTTTGGTCTATAAAGGGTTAATCAGCCTGCGGCTCCTCGTTCTTCTTCAGGCACAAAAGGCATCTAGGATGTAAATCAGAAGAATCTTCTACCCCCGGGAATCTGCTGCTGGAGCGCTGCTGTCAGTCACAGGTCCCAACCGGCTGACATCAGCACTGGAGGCTGGTAGACGGGCAGATTACCGCCAACATGGGCGCTGTGAAACGTGCGCTGGGGTGAAGGGGAAGCGCCAGCGATCCTCACGGTGCGCTCCTGCTCTATCTTTAGGGATTGTACGCTGTTACCTTTTCACCGTGCACGCTGACGTTACTCCTCCTCCTGTGGGTGTACTCGTCTGACCTGGCTTGTGACACCTTCTGTCATTTTCTCCGGTTTACTAGCAGGCCATAACACAATCATATAATCCTGGAATCTACATGTACCATACATGGTCCGTTATTATCAATCGGCTAGATTGGCTTTCTGAGATCTCGGAAATCTTGACAGATCTCATTCAATGTGCAGGGAGACTCCATATGTGATCTTCATCCACCAGATTTATACCATCGCAGGCTTCAGCACCTGCACACTATAGATCCACCTCGTACTTACAGGACGTCTGCTCTTTCCCTTTCTGGGGGCCAATAGCCCGAAACACCGTGGCTGCAAACTGGGATTCTGATTTGGCTTTTATCCTAAGTCATATTACAAGACTCGTTAAAGGGTCGATTGTGACTTGTAGGATCGCTACTACCAACAGGTGGCGCTATAGAGTTCAATTCCTCTTCCTCTCTGAAGAGGCAATTTGCATATTAAACTTCCCCCTTCTGGGCACTCTGCTTTTTAGAATTTTATCTTGTATGTATTAATCTTTACTAATAAAATATGGTTTTATATTTGATTTTTTTGCTCTGCTTTATTGGCTATCTGTATGTAAGCCAGAATCGTGTATAGATGGCGGGATTAACCCTGCCCTCCATCTTTCGTCCTCTCGCCCCCGTCCTCCATCTTTTATCCTTTCCCACGTCCTCCATCTTTTGTCCTCTCACCCCCCGTCCTCCATCTTTTGTCCTCTCTCCCCCGTCCTCCATCTTTTGTCCTCTCTCCCCCGTCCTCCATCTTTTGTCCTCTCTCCCCCGTCCTCCATCCTTTGTCCTCTCTCCCCCGTCCTCCATCTTTTGTCCTCTCTCCCCCGTCCTCCATCGTTTATCCTCTCTCCCCCGTCCTCCATCGTTTATCCTCTCTCCCCCGTCCTCCATCGTTTATCCTCTCTCCCCGTCCTCCATCGTTTATCCTCTCTCCCCCGTCCTCCATCGTTTATCCTCTCTCCCCCGTCCTCCATCGTTTATCCTCTCTCCCCCGTCCTCCATCGTTTATCCTCTCTCCCCCGTCCTCCAACTTTTATCCTCTCTCCCCCGTCCTCCAACTTTTATCCTCTCTCCCCCGTCCTCCATCGTTTATCCGCTCTCCCCCGTCCTCCAACTTTTATCCTCTCTCCCCCTTCCTCCAACTTTTATCCTCTCTCCCCCGTCCTCCAACTTTTATCCTCTCTCCCCCGTCCTCCAACTTTTATCCTCTCTCCCCCGTCCTCCAACTTTTATCCTCTCTCCCCCGTCCTCCAACTTTTATCCTCTCTCCCCCGTCCTCCAACTTTTATCCTCTCTCCCCGTCCTCCATCTTTTATCCTCTCTCCCGCGTCCGCCATCGTTTATCCTCTCTCCCATGTCCTCCATCTTTTATCCTCTCCGATGTACGCCATCTTCCATTTTTTATTCCCTATGCCATGTCCTCCATCTTCTGTCCTCCACCACTGACCGCCGCCCTGAGGTCTACACAGCAGCCGCCGCCCTGAGGTCTATACAGCAGCCGCCACCCTGGGGTCTATACAGCAGCCGCCACCCTGGGGTCTACACAGCAGCCGCCGCACTGGGGTCTACACAGCAGCCGCCGCACTGGGGTCTACACAGCAGCCGCCGCACAGGGGTCTACACAGCAGCCGCCGCACAGGGGTCTACACAGCAGCCGCCGCACAGGGGTCTACACAGCAGCCGCCGCACTGGGGTCTACACAGCAGCCGCCGCACTGGGGTCTACACAGCAGCCGCCGCACTGGGGTCTACACAGCAGCCGCCGCACTGGGGTCTACACAGCAGCCGCCGCACTGGGGTCTACACAGCAGCCGCCGCACTGGGGTCTACACAGCAGCCGCCGCACTGGGGTCTACACAGCAGCCGCCGCACTGGGGTCTACACAGCAGCCGCCGCACTGGGGTCTACACAGCAGCCGCCGCACTGGGGTCTACACAGCAGCCGCCGCACTGGGGTCTACACAGCAGCCGCCGCACTGGGGTCTACACAGCAGCCGCCGCACTGGGGTCTACACAGCAGCCGCCGCACAGGGGTCTACACAGCAGCCGCCGCACAGGGGTCTACACAGCAGCCGCCGCACAGGGGTCTACACAGCAGCCGCCGCACAGGGGTCTACACAGCAGCCGCCGCACAGGGGTCTACACAGCAGCCGCCGCACAGGGGTCTACACAGCAGCCGCCGCACAGGGGTCTACACAGCAGCCGCCGCACTGGGGTCTACACAGCAGCCGCCGCACTGGGGTCTACACAGCAGCCGCCGCACTGGGGTCTACACAGCAGCCGCCGCACTGGGGTCTACACAGCAGCCGCCGCACTGGGGTCTACACAGCAGCCGCCGCACTGGGGTCTACACAGCAGCCGCCGCACTGGGGTCTACACAGCAGCCGCCGCACTGGGGTCTACACAGCAGCCGCCGCACTGGGGTCTACACAGCAGCCGCCGCACTGGGGTCTACACAGCAGCCGCCGCACTGGGGTCTACACAGCAGCCGCCGCACTGGGGTCTACACAGCAGCCGCCGCACTGGGGTCTACACAGCAGCCGCCGCACTGGGGTCTACACAGCAACTCTGTAATGTGGGCTCTGTGATGTTTGCAGCCTCCTACACAGACATGTGGCTGGCGTGGCAACCGACACGTACCGCGGAGAGTCCAGGATAATGCTGTTGGCCTGCGTAGAGGATGGCGATCTGTGGTTTGTGAAGACTTTGCCGGGAGACGCGTGGACCACGTGATCTACCAGGTGCCCGACTGACAGAGGACGAAGCCGTGTGCCCTCCTGAGTGAACGTGGCGCTCCGGCTGCAATGGTAAAAAAAATAGCCGTCACTGAATAAGGACAGAAAGAAGCAGATCTCCCTCCATTCAGATGCCACGTCATCCAGCTGTCCTATCTGCTGTCGGAAAAGCTGGATGATGACCAGAACAACCACAATCACCAATCCCAGAGCTGCCCATTCAGGAGTCTGGGAGAGCAGGGTGGCAGCCCTGACGTGGCAGTGACACGGCTTCCCCCGAATATGCACTGGCGCTGATCATGCAGGCTACGTACTGATTGGGGCTTCCAGGCGGCGATCGGGACGGCAGGCTCTGGGTCTCCAGCCTCTCGTTGGACAGGGAAGTCCTGCTCACCACCTCCCAGTCCATATCGCTGACCAGTTTACGTGACAATGGTTTACTGGGAGACCTGAGGAGGCAATCATCAGTATGAGATCTGTTCTGCCATTCTACAGATGAGATGCACCACAAAGAAGCCATAACGCCGTCCATGAACACAATGCCAGGACGACACAAGTGTATGGAGATGGATTGCACACAGTGATACATACTGCAGGGTCCGTACAGATTTCAGGGGGTTTTTGTCCCGTAGTAACAAACCCCTGGTTTATTTTCATCGCCTGCGGCCTCGTAACCTGCTGTTATTCTGCTTTTCTCAGCTGCTCGTCCTCATGGCGACACCTACCTCCGCATACACAGAAAACGAGAGCCCCCGACTACTCATGGTGTAAACGTTTCATATTGTCAGAAATCAAATGACTGCGAGACCCCTGCCTGCAAAACCCCCACCTGCGAAACCCACCACCTGCAAGACCCCTGCCTGCAAAACCCCCACCTGCGAGACCCAGCACCTGCAAGACCCCTGCCTGCAAAACCCCCACCTGCGAGACCCAGCACCTGCAAGACCCCTGCCTGCAAAACCCCCACCTGCGAGACCCACCACCTGCAAGACCCCGCCTGCAAAACCCCCACCTGCGAGACCCCCACTTGTGAGACCCCCGCCTGCAAATCTCCCACCTGTGAGACCCCTGCCTGCAAAACCCCCACCTGCAAAATCCCCACCTGTGAGACCCCTGCCTGCAAAACCCCCACCTTCAAGACTCCTGCCTGCAAAATCCCCACCTGTGAGACCCCTGCCTGCAAAACCTCCACCTGCGAGACCCCTGCCTGCAAAACCCCCCACCTGCGAGACCCCTGTCTGCAAAACCCCCACTTGCGGGACCCCCGCTTGTGAGACCCCCGCCTGCAAAACTCCTACCTGTGAGACCCCTGCCTGCAAAACCCCCACCTGCAAGACCCCTGACTGTGAGACCCCCTGACTGTGAGACCCCCTGACTGTGAGACCCCCTGACTGTGAGACCCCCTTGCCTGCGAGACCCCTGCCTGCGAGACCCCGGCCTGCCATCACATCCAGCGCTTCGCAGGGACGCTCAAGTTTTATGCAGATTGGTCATAAAATAGATAAAAGTTCTGAAACTTTGTACAGTGCCAGAGATTCCAACCCGCCAAAGACTTTCAAGATCTCTGCTTGCTGCCACTGAATGGGTGCATTGTCTCAGACCGAGTGCTGCTCACACTGCTGAGGGTCTTGTTACAATGTATCATTCATTCTAGACAAGACTAAATACAACTACAATTTTTCTTCAGTTGTTACTTTAGGCTCAAAGGGAAAATATCATGTAATTTAACTTTCTATACATTGTAGAAGCTGCGTAGTGTTGGTGATCGGGGAGATCCGCGTCCTCAGACCCCCAGGTCGGAGCCCATACACCGATCTGTGCACAGGGTGCTTCCACCGATCAGTGAAAGTCTCGGGACCCGCACCCCCACTATCAGTAACACTATGCACTCTCCTACCTGCCCGATACATTGTGACAGCACAACACTTCCATTCACTGGCAGCAAGCGGTGAGGAGTAAACCAGGAAGGGGAGACTTATCAAAGGCTGTGGCCACCTGGGGAAGAAGAGTCACAAATAGTACAAAAATATGAGAATTTTAACCTCTTTTGCCACTATTAGAGGGCGGAGGTGGAGATACGAGGGGTCTCTGGAGCTGACGATTCTCTAGAAAGTTGTGTGACACACACCATGGGCCATCATGGCCGCCGGGCGCTGGACACGTTGGGGGAGATGACACTGCGGGATCTCACCTGAACAGACAAGGCGGGAGGCTCCGGGGTCTACAAGATCTCCGCGTTGGGCCGGGCATCGGGAGCGCCGCATAATATTGGGTTTTTGAAACTCTAATAAACAGTTTTCAGCCCCGAGACCCTCCCACGTGTTCTATTTTTCAGCATTTCCTGTTAAGCCCGGCAACGCGGATACCACAAGACAGAACCACATATTTCTCTGCAGGTTAACCCTGTGCTTGACGAAACCAAGACCCAGAGCTACAACCTGACAGCGCGGAGGAATCATCAGAAACAGCGAAGAAACCGCAACGAGCAAGAGTTACAATGTAACTGCTCATAACAAAAATATAACAGTTTCATACGTGTACATAGGGACAGTATTATAGTAGTTATATTCTTGCACATAGGGACAGTATTATAGTAGTTATATTCTTGTACATAGGAGCAGTATTATAGTAGTTAAATTCTTGTACATAGGGGCAGTATTATAGTAGTTAAATTCTTGTACATAGGGGCAGTATTATAGTAGTTATATGCATGTACATAGGGGCAGTATTATAGTAGTTATATTCTTGTACATAGGGGCAGTATTATAGTAGTTAAATTCTTGTACATAGGGGCAGTATTATAGTAGTTATATTCTTGTACATAGTGGCAGTATTATAGTAGTTATATTCTTGTACATAGGGGCAGTATTATAGTAGTTATATGCATGTACATAGGGGCAGTATTATAGTAGTTATATTCTTGTACATAGGAGCAGTATTATAGTAGTTAAATTCTTGTACATAGGAGCAGTATTATAGTAGTTATATTCTTGTACATAGTGGCAGTATTATAGTAGTTATATTCTTGTACATAGGAGGCAGTATTATAGTAGTTATATTCTTGTACATAGGAGGCAGTATTACAGTAGTTATATTCTTGTACATAGGAGGCAGTATTACAGTAGTTATATTCTTGTACATAGGGGCAGTATTATAGTAGTTATATTCTTGTACATAGGGGCAGTATTATAGTAGTTATATTCTTGTACATAGGAGCAGTATTATAGTAGTTATATTCTTGTACATAGGGACAGTATTATAGTAGTTATATTCTTGTACATAGGGACAGTATTATAGTAGTTATATTCTTGTACATAGGGGCAGTATTATAGTAGTTATATTCTTGTACATAGCAGTATTATAGTAGTTATATTCTTGTACATAGGGGCAGTATTATAGTAGTTCTATTCTTGTACATAGGGGCAGTATTATAGTAGCTATATTCTTGTACATGGGGCAGTATTATAGTAATTATATTCTTGTACATAGGAGCAGTATTATAGTAGTTATATTCTTGTACATAGGAGCAGTATTATAGTAGTTATATTCTTGTACATAGGGGCAGTATTATAGTAGTTATATACTTGTATATAGGGACAGTATTACAGTAGTTATGGTATACAAGAGGTATATATTGTGGTGTATTCAGCTTAGTAAACCTTCCCCAGTGTGATTATTGGATTCTGGGAAAGCTGCAGCTATATCTATATCCCGGACTCATCACCTGCTTGTGTATCTCTGTACATTAGACATCACATTGGCAGAATCCTCCAAGAGTTTGATTGTTTCTTCCTTCGTTTTCTTGATGGACCCCCGGGATCTACACTGTAATGTAATGATGTAATGTGCCATCCATTACACAGGTCTCACCTGGCAAACACTCGATCCTTGTTGGCCTTCTCCTTCCCATACTGCACAGACTGCACCTCCGTCCTCCCGCTGTAAAAACAATAGCAGAGCCATTACTGACGGCACAGGGATCAGGACACTGCAGAGCAAAGTCATCAAGGCAGAATGCGAGATGTTATCACAAAGAGAAGATGATTATGGTACTTTACGGGGGGGGGGCAGCTATTAGAGTGGAGACACTCCCCCTTGTGAAGGGACCCCCTGTACGCAATCACGACGCTGGTGGGTCAGTATCGCAGACGAGGGTCTACGGAAGGTCGCCGTTGCCGCCATCTTGATACGCCTATAAAGCCCAGCTTGTGAGTTACATTTCAGTACAGAGCAAAAGCGATGAAACAATCACATGATCAAACCCAGCAAAAAGATAAAAAGTAGATATAATACTTATAAAATAATAAATAGGAAACAAGTTTCTATCTCCCTTTTCCGAATTCAAAACTATGTTAAAAAAGGGAAAGAATTAAATAGAAGCAAATTACCATCGGGTCTGTAGAAGTGAGATCGAAGGATAAAATTAATTACGGTCACGGTGCTGGAAGAATGGAAGAAGTTCTAACACTTGAGAAAAGGAGGGAAAAAAAAAAAGCAGAATCTTTAAGGGATTAAGGAATTGCCCACAACAGAAATCTGAGGACGCAGGTCAGGAAGCAAAGCTGGAGAGGAAAGTCGAAGATTGGAGCAATCAAATGGTTGAAAGTGAAGTAAGAATTTACCGCAGCGTTAGGACGAGAGCCGTAAGCAGCAGGTGCTGAGCCCCGGCTCATATGTCCGCAGCCCAGACGAGGGGGAGCTCCCTGGAAATGTCCTCAGTGATCAAGGGATTTTACCCAGAAGAGCGGAGGCAGCAGATGTGACCGGAGACAAGACTTGGAGAATATTTAGAAATGGACTCTCTGCCAGCACACTTGGGCCTGTCAAGCAGCGGCAAAATATCTGTCACTTGTGAATGGAGGAGAGAAGCAGTGAGGATGGAACTGGATCTGTCAGAAATGTGCGGCCCATCGCCTGGACTCGCACCATCTATCCGGGGGGGGGGGGGGGGCGCCATGCAGAACTCCGAAATTAGCATCTTCTCTAGCAGCATTGCAATGACGGAGGAAAGATGTCCTCCCGAGGAAACAGTTATGTATCAGGAAGGTACAAGATAAAGGGCATTTGCCCCCAAGGATCAGGGGTATGGGAAAGCTGGGTGACCACCCACGTGTCAGCAACGGGAGTGGATATATAGGCCAGGAAATGGCAACAAGCAAGAATATTCTATACAGCACAGGGAGAACCAGCAGCGACTCCAGAACCGACCCTAGAACTATTCACAGACGCGACAGACGAGATCCAACCCCAGGAATGATCCCAGAACCGACCCCAGGGTTGATCCCAGAACCGATCTCAGGAACGATCCCAGGGATGATCCTGGAACCAACCCCAGGAATGATCCCACTGACGATCCCAGAAGAAACCTCAGGAATAATCCCATGGACAATCCCAGAACCGACCCCCAGGGACGATTCTAGAACCAAACCATGAATGATTCCAGGGACAATCCCAGAACCAACCCCAAGAATGATCTCAAAACAATCCCAGGGACAACCCCAGAAACGACCCTGGAACCATTCACAGAACTGATTCCAGGAATGATCCCAGAACCGATATCAGGAACGATCCCAGAACCAACCCTAGGAATGATTCCCAGGGACTATCACAGAACTGATCCCTGGGCCGATCGCAGGGATGACCCCAGAACCAATCCCAGAACAAACCCCAGGAATGATCCCAGGAACCAACCCAGACCCAGTGATAGGGGAGCAAACATTGCTTTAGTAAAAGCTTCTTTTACCTTATTTTGGGGTCAGGTGACAATAATAATCGCCATGTTACATTTCAAAAACTTTGTAGAACTTTTTACATGAACAAATACCAATATTTTACCAGACTTCAAAATTTATTAATACCTCAGAGTCCCCTAAAATTAATTCAGACCTCACACCAGACCACTAACAAAATAGACCCTAAATAATAATCAGACCCCAGAGCTCCATCTAAACTCATTGAGCACTGCATTCCAGGCCTCAGATGAGATTTCTAAAGGAATTCTAATCCTGATCAGAACCTTAGAAATTAACTATTCCCCAGACTAGACCCCTAAAATGAACCTGACCCGAAAAATTAATCATAATCTCTAAAATTAACTAGACCTCATACAAAATGCTTAAAACTTTCAGACCCCACCCAGGTCCCTCAAAACAAATTACACCCCATAGCCAGTAAATGCTCTTCAGGCCTGGCATGAGGTCTCCATCCATGATTGTTGGTCCCCCCGCATACACCGTCCTGACTCTGACAGGTGTGTGGACTTGGCGCTGGGCTGTGGGGTATTTCTTCTTGCACTGCCCTCCTCCGGGGCATCTATGGTGGCAGGTCTGGGGGTACGAGGTTCATATCACAACCCACTCGTTGAGGTTTGCTTCCACATGGTCTTAAAATTAGGGTCCAATGAAAATAAAGCAAAGAGGGCTGTGCTGTGCGATAAGGTGGGCGCCTCCAGCAGTGGGGAGAGAGGCTGGAAACACATTAAGCACCACTCCAGTGGGATTTTTATTGCAGCGCTGGTGGTGTGCTTTAATGGTATGTCCTCGCCTCCTGTCTGTTACTCACCTTCTGGCGTTTTCATCTGTTTTCGCTGCGGCTCCAGGCTGTCTACGGCGAGAAGTGACCTGTTGGCAAACTACGAAGAAGCTGGATGGCGAGTATACGACCGGGGGCTTAGATTTATAGCGCCACTCCAATGTTAGAAAGAAAAAAGGTGGAGTGGCGTTTTAATGAACACACAGCTACACCATTCTCACTGGGAAGAATTAGTGACCGTTATTTTACATCAGCCGCCCCGTGTCTCCTTTATTTCCCTTTTATTTCAGGGGTGCAGGCTGTGTGATCACCCATGGTTGGATTTTCTACGGCACGGACATGGAAGACTCACCAGTACCGGAAGCGGGAACCCAACGTAAAATAATGAGCAAAGAAGTTCTTGTGTGGTGGCAGCGGAGAGTCGAGCCGGAAGAAGGTGTGATGCTCTACGCACGTCTTCCACACATTCTTGCAGGCTCGGTAATTCACCATGTTAAATCCCAGCACGGTCTCTCGGTATTCATTCTGAAAAACAGATATAAGATGTCAGTGACCACGAAAATCAGAAGACGTCGCCATGACCCCCACATCTCATCTCCCTCCAGACGGGATAACCAGAAACTGAAGTCTGACAACAAGACGGAAGAACAAAGTGCACCCCCCGTAATCACAGCATGTGTGCATCCGGCCTGGTAATCACAGCATGTGTGCACCCGGCCTGGTAATCACAGCATGTGTGCACCCGGCCTGGTAATCACAGCATGTGTGCACCCGGCCCGTAATCACACATGTGTGCACCCACCCCGTAATCACACATGTGTGCACCCGGCCCCGTAATCACAGCATGTGTGCACCCGGCCCCGTAATCACAGCATGTGTGCACCCACCCCGTAATCACAGCATGTGTGCACCCGGCCCCGTAATCACAGCATGTGTGCACCCGGCCCCGTAATCACAGCATGTGTGCACCCGGCCCCGTAATCACAGCATGTGTGCACCAACCCCGTAATCACAGCATGTGTGCACCCGGCCCCATAATCACAGCATGTGTGCACCCACCCCGTAATCACAGCATGTGTGCACCCGGCCCCATAATCACAGCATGTGTGCACCCGGCCCCGAGAATGTGTGCACCCGGCCCCGTAGTCACAGCATGTGTGCACCCGGCCCCGTAATCACAGCATGTGTGCACCCGGCCCCGTAATTACAGCATGTGTGCACCCGGCCCCGGTACATTACGGTACATGCTGTGGAGTTAGAGAGGTAATGTGGCACTTCATGCTTTGGATGTAGAGAGGTAATGTGGCACTACTGCTAATACATGGATACAGTGGTCCGTTATTTTTCCTGTCCCCTTTTCCTGTAATTTCATATGAGAAGAAGCTACTATTGAGGAAATAAGAGCATGTGATATGGTGATGATGATGTGCCGCGAGTGTCTGACAATATGTGCAACCCGGCCTCCGCCCCCAGCACCCGGCATGTCGGCCATCACTCACCAGCTCTCTCCTCAGCTGAATGAAAAACTGTTTGCATTTGAAAGAAATTTTTACGATCTTCAACCTTGAAAATAAACAGAACAATCAGATATCACCTTATTTTATGTGGATCTATTTCACATTTTGGGGGCAGACGAGGGTGTAACTCAGAGACCCCCATAATCCCAGCATTGCTCATGGTCGTGGTCCTGCTCGCTGACTGCTCATGCTTCAGGTGCCCACTCGAGGTTACTGCAGGAGGCAGATGTGCGGACCCTTGCATCTGACCTATTTTTTAGCTGAACAGACCCTCTAGGATTCAGTGACCTTCACAGACTTCTGCAGGATGGATATTTATATCCTTGAGTGCAACTGAGAAGAGGACGCCCAGGAATCTCACCGAGGGGGAGACCACCGAGATTAGTAACATTCTCCAAGAGCGTTTCCTTCTTCCTTACATTACCCGGTAAAAATCGAAACACCCCGAGAAGCAACTCTGCAATTACTCTGAAATAACACGGACCCACAACTTCTCCGTCATTAATGTCTCGTGGTCAAAGAACAGCAGAGAGCACAACGACGGACCCTCATATAGGGATGAAAGTCTCTGCAATGATGTAAGTAATGCAGCCATGAGAGAGAGGATCTTTGTGCCGCACACCCCTCGTGTAATGCAGCCATCAGAGAGAGGATCATTGTGCCGCACGCCCCTCATGTAAGTAATGCAGCCATCAGAAGAGAGGATCATTGGGCCGTGCACCTCTCATGTAAGTAATGCAGCCATCAGAAGAGAGGATCTTTGTGCCGCACACCCCTCATGTAAGTAATGCAGCCATCAGAAGAAAGGATCATTGTGCCGCACACCCCTCATGTAATGCAGCCATCAGAAGAGAGGATCTTTGTGCCGCACACCCCTCATGTAGGTAATGCAGCCATCAGAAGAGAGGATCATTGTGCCGCACACCCCTCATGTAAGTAATGCAGACATCAGAAGAGAGGATTTCATTGTGCCACACACCCCTCATGTAAGTAATGCAGACATCAGAAGAGAGGATTTCATTGTGCCACACACCCCTCATGTAAGTAATGCAGCCATCAGAAGAGAGGATCATTGTGCCGCACACCCCTCATGTAAGTAATGCAGCCATCAGAAGAGAGGATTTCATTGTGCCACACACCCCTCATGTAAGTAATGCAGCCATAAGAAGAGAGGATCATTGGGCCGTGCACCCCTCATGTAAGTAATGCAGCCATCAGAAGAGAGATCATTGTGCCACACACCCCTCATGTAAGTAATGCAGCCATCAGAAGAGAGATCATTGTGCCACACACCCCTCATGTAAGTAATGCAGCCATCAGAAGAGAGGATCATTGTGTCGCACACCCCTCATGTAAGTAATGCAGACATCAGAAGAGTGGATCATTGTGCCGCACACCCCTCATGTAAGTAATGCAGCCATCAGAAGAGAGGATTTCATTGTGCCGCACACCCCTCATATAATGCAGCCATCAGAGAGAGGATCATTGTGCCGCACACCCCTCATGTAAGTAATGCAGCCATCAGAAGAGTGGATCATTGTGACGCACACCCCTCATGTAATGCAGCCATCAGAGAGGATCATTGTGCCGCACACCCCTCATGTAAGTAATGCAGCCATCAGAAGAGTGGATCATTGTGCCGCACACCCCTCATGTAAGTAATGCAGTCATCAGAAGAGAGGATCATTGTGCCGCACACCCCTCATGTAATGCAGCCATCAGAAGAGAGGATTTCATTGTGCCGCACACCCCTCATGTAAGTAATGCAGCCATCAGAAGAGAGGGTCATTGTGCCACACACCCCTCATGTAAGTAATGCAGCCATCAGAAGAGAGGATCATTGTGCCGCACACCCCTCATGTAAGTAATGCAGCCATCAGAAGAGAGGATCTTTGTGCCGCACACCCCTCATGTAATGCAGCTATCAGAGAGGATCATTGGGCCGTGCACCCCTCATGAAAAGCCAGGGTGTGACGTCGACACGTGGACAAACTTTACAGGGACCCCCATACAGTGTTCCCTGCCATCTAATGTCATGTCGTACGTCAGTGCACGTGATGGGCAGGAACGAGAAAATATGTCCAAAAAAAAAGTAAATAATAAACAGGGAAAAACCAGCTCTTACCATGGAAATGTATTAATCCGCACCCTGTTTTTGTAAATGACGATGCCGCCCGACATAACGCCAATCAGGATTTCATTATTGCTTTGATCCTGCAACAATAAAAGCAAACAAGAAAATAACGTGTCGGGGTTGTCCAGGGATCATTTATCGATCGGTGGGGTCCCACTGCTGAGCTCTGCATCGATCGCAGAAAAAAACACTATCTTTGCCCGTTACAGAACAGAGCACAAGTGCAAACGACCGACTGCAGCTCCAGTCATTTCCTAAGGGGGCGGTGCACTCAGCTGTTTCCAGCAGCAGCACAGAGAATGAATGGATCAGTGGTCGGGCGTCCAACCTGCCGCTACGCTTTGAAAAAGTGCCTCGTTCTACGGATCAGTGCAGGTCACAAGGAGGTGGACCCCAACTGATCAGCAAGTTATCACCTGTCCCCTACATAACCTGTTCTCACAGGATGACGCCTTACACCAGCAAATCAGAAACACTAATGAGGAGACTAAAGTGATAAGATCTCCTACACACAAAATAGGAAAATCCCACTGGATTATACTCTAGAGCTGCACTCACTATTGTGCCGGTGCAGTCACTGTGTACATACATTACATTACTGATCCTGAGTTACATCCTGTATTATACCCCAGAGCTGCACTCACTATTCTGCTGGTGTAGTCACTGTGTACATACATTACATTACTGATCCTGAGTTACATCCTGTATTATACCCCAGAGCTGCACTCACTATTCTGCTGGTGTAGTCACTGTGTACATACATTACATTACTGATCCTGAGTTACATCCTGTATTATACTCCAGAGCTGCACTCACTATTCTGCTGGTGTAGTCACTGTGTACATACATTACATTACTGATCCTGAGTTACATCCTGTATTATACCCCAGAGCTGCACTCACTATTCTGCTGGTGCAGTCACTGTGTACATACATTACATTACTGATCCTGAGTTAAATCCTGTATTATCCTCCAGAGCTGCACTCACTATTCTGGTGCAGTCACTGTGTACATACATTACTGATCCTGAGTTACCTCCTGTATTATACTCCAGAGCTGCACTCACTATTCTGCTGGTGCAGTCACTGTGTACATACATTACATTACTGATCCTGAGTTACCTCCTGTATTATACTCCAGAGCTGCACTCACTGTTATGGCCATTTTTAGGTTACTTTTTCAGTATTTGTGGTAAAGATTGCACTTGCCAGAATAAGAGTCACTATTGCAGTCTGTGCAGACCCCCTTCCTGGTTATGGGGTCACTTGGGGGTTTGCGCACGCCAGGCTTGATCACTTACTATCTGCATTTCCGATTTCTTGACCTCTCACATTGATGTTTCCTGGTCGCACAAGTGTTTCCTTCCTGCAGTTTCTCTTCCCTCCATCAGGGAATGAATGAGGCGCACGTCACTGTCGCCGTGATCCTCCTTTGCATTGTTTGCCGCACATTACATCTGTCTTCAGCCGTGTGCTCCCTGCTGTCCCCGGTGCAGGTCACGCTGTTTATAGCGCTATCAGTTTGCTCATTACTCATATATACTCCTTAACCTTATCCAGTAATTACCGGAAAATCCCCAGTGGAAATCCACCGCTAAAGCCGCAATAACACGGCCGCCTCCTCTCACTGCGGCAGAGTATAATGCTTTCATGTGTCAGAATATTTGCTCCTCATCAGACACTGGCAGAAGCGTGCGGTCAGGGCACAGAACTGGTGTGTACGAAAGAACGACAGCTCTGGAGTACAATGCACGATGTAACTCAGGATCAGTAATGTAATGTATGCACACAGTGACTGCACCAGCAGAATAGTGAGGGCAGCTCTGGAGTATAATACAGGATGTAACTCAGGATCAGTAATGTATTGTATGTACACAGTGACTGCACCAGCAGAATAGTGAGTGCAGCTCTGGAGTATAATACAGGATGTAACTCAGGATCAGTATTGTAATGTATGTACACAGTGAATGCATCAGCAGAACAGTGAGTGCAGCTCTGGAGAATATTACAGGAGGTAAGTCAGGATCAGTACTGTAATGTATGTACACAGTGAGTGCACCAGCAGAATATTGAGTGAAGCTCTGGCGCATAATAGTGGATGAATCTCAGTATACGTAATGACACATCACATACGGTCACTTACCCGTGCGTAGTGCAGCTCCACTCCATACAGGTCCAAGGTGCGGGCAGTGTTTAGGTAGCTGAATTCTGACTCCGCTGGAGATAAGCCACTAAAAAACGTAAAAATCAAAAAGTGAAAACATGAAACATGCATTTTTGTGAGTACTCATCGTAAAATCCTTTTCTCCAAGACGCTCATTGGGGGACACAGATACTATGGGGTGTATGCTTCTGCCGCTAGGAGGATGAAACTAAGTGAAAAAAAGAGGTTAGCTCCTCCTCCGCCGTATACACCCTCGCCCCTATTGCGGGCGGAAATCAGTTTGGTGCCAAAGCAGTAGGAGAACAACAAATCAGCCTTAATACAGATACAACATGTCCAAAGGAAAACACCCTTATATCAAATAGGTGAAAACATATTCATTTAAACAAAACAAGAGCCAACTGGCTAATAGGGTGGGTGCTGTGTCCCCCAATGAGCGTCTCAGAGAAAAGGATTTTACGGTGAGTACTCACAAAAATCCATGTTTCTCCTTCATCTCATTGGGGGACACAGATACTGTGGGACGTCCTAAAGCAGTCCCTGGGTGGGAGATTGACTCACCGATCCAAGCTACATGCACCTCTTGTTTAAAGGTGCGCCACCGTTGCTTGGAGAATCCTTCTACCCAGGCTCGCATCCGCCGAGGCCTGAGAATGGATATTATGTTTGGCAAATGTGTGCCGGCTGGACCAGATTGCTGCCTTGCAAACCTGTTCCGTCGAAGCCTGGTGCTGAAGCGCCCAAGAGGCGCCCACTGCCCGGGTAGAGTGCGCTCTGATCCCTGCTGGAATCGGCATGCTTCTAATGCGGTAGGACTCCTGAATAGTCAAACGAATCCATCTGGCTACGGTCGACTTTGAGGCAGCGAGTCCCCTCCTGCGCTCTTCAGGGAGCACGAACAGCGTGTCCGTCTGGCAAATGGGTGCCGTCCGCGACACGTACCTCCGGAGGGCTCTTACCAGGTCTAACGAGTGAAGAGCCTTTTTCCACCCGGTGCACCGATGCTGGACAAAATGAAGGCAAAACAACATCTTCATTAATGTGAAAAGAGGACACGACTTTCGGCAGAAAAGGAGGGCTGGTCTGAGGACCACCCTATACTTATGGAAAGTGAGGAACGGAGCTCGGCAGGATAGAGCCGCCAGCTCTGAAACCCGCCTGATGGAAGTGATGGCCACGATGGTAACAACTTTCCAGGAAAAGTACCTCAAAGAAATATCCTAAAGCGGTTCCAATGGAGCTTCCTGCAGAACACTTAGGACCATGTTAAGGACCCAGGCGTCCATAGGCGCCTTATAGGGAGGTATCAAGTGGGACACTCCCTGGATGAAAAGTCTTCACCTGCAAATTGGTAGCAATTCTGCACTGGAACAGGACGGATAAGGCCGACATTTGTCTCCTGCGGGAACCTGGGGCAAAGCCCGAATTTAATGCTCTACCGCCTGAGCTATCCGGGCTCTCTAAGCCCGACTGGAGAAAAGCCAAGATGTCGGGGATCGAGAATCTCCGCGGAGAAACACCGCAGCCTCGACATCAAGCAAAGAACACCTTCCAGGTGTGGTGGTAAATTCATGCTGAAGCAGGCCTCAGGGCGCTAATCATTGTAGCGACCACCTTGCTCCCGAACCCTGCCTGGGTTAGAATCCAAGATTCAACGGCCCTGCCGTCAAACACAGGGTCCCTGAGTTCGGGTGGCACATCGGCCCTCGAGACGGTAGATCTGGGCGCTCTAGCAGGCGCCCGGGAACGTCGGCGAGCAACTGCATTAGATCTGCGTACCACGCTTGATGGGGCCAGTCTGGGACCAGCAGAATCGCCGCCCCCCTTCCGTCTTGATCCCTTTGCTGACTCTCGGGAGTAATGGCAGTGGGGGAAATAGATATGGGAGGCGAAACTGGTTCCATGGGGTCCTCCGCGAAAGCCTGTGTGTCCCTGGCCCGAGCGACATATGTGGGCACCTTGGCATTCACTCTGGAAACCATCAGGTCCACATCCGGAGCTCCCCACAGCTGACAAATCTGCTGAAGAACTTCGGGATGTAGAGACCACTCTCCGGATGCAAGACCCTGCCGGCTGAGGAAGTCTGCCGCCCAATTTTCCACGTCAGGTACGTGGACAGCCGAAATCACCGAGTGGTTTGCTTCGGCCCACTGAAGAATGTGCCCCACCTCGCGCATGGCTGTTCTGCTGCGGGTGCCCCCTGACGAATTATGTAACCACCGCCGTGGCGTTGTCCGATGGATTCCGGACGGGTCGGCCTGCTAGAAAGTGATGAAACTTCTGCAGAGCCAGCCGAATTGCTCGTATCTCCAATAAGTTGATCGGGAGGCGTGCCTCCTGTGGCGACCACCGTTCCTGGGTTGTGTGGTGGCGAAACACCGCTCCCCAACCGAGGAGACTGGCGTTGATTGTCATTATCAGCCCATGACCTGGAGGGAAAGGTTTCCCCTAGACCAGAGAGGGAACTGGTTATCCACCATCCGAGCGACTGCCTGACTTGAGAGGACAGTTGGCACCGCCGATCGATCGTGAAAGGATTCTTGCCCCAGGCTGACACGAGGCGTGCTGCAGGGGGTGAAGATGGAACTGGACGAGAGGTATCGCTTCCATTGCTGCCACGATTTTCCCTAGGATTTTCATCCCAGATCGGATGGTATGAGGGACTGGTTGGCGTAGTGTCCGTACTTCCTGCCGGAGACTAGTGCCTTTTCCTGAGGAAGAATTACCAACCATCGACAAGTGTCAAAGATCATTCCTAGGAAGGAGATCCTCTAAGCTGGCAAAAGGGATGATTTCTTTGTATTGACCAACCATCTAAGCGGCAAGAGTATCTAGCGTGATGTTGCCACCTTCCTCACATGCCCGTATTGACGGGCCCTTGACCAAGAGGTCGTCCAGATAAGGCAAGACGACTCGAGAATGCAGTGTGGCCATGACAATTGCCATAACCTTTGTCAACACTCTGGGAGCTGTGGCTAGCCTGAAGGGTAGCGCTACGAACTGAAAATGTTGAACGCTGATGGCGAAGCGTAGAAACCTCTGATGAGGAGGAAAAATGGGAATATGCAGAAATGCGTCCTGGATGTCTATTGAGGCCAAGTATTCTCACTGCTCCATGGCCGATATGACTAAACGGAGAGACTCCATCCGGAAATGTCTGATCCTGATGAATCTGTTCAGAAGCTTCTGGTCCAAAAACAGGCCTGACAGACGCGTCCTTTTTGGGAACCGCAAAACGGTTGGAATAGAACCCCTGAGCTCTTCCGTGTTCCGGTACTGGAACATTGACTCCGTTGTGCAGGAGCGACTTGATGACTCCCAATAGAGCCCTTACCTGGGTATCCACCCTGGGAAGCCGGGAAAGAAAAAAACCATCTTGGAGGGTATCTGACAAATTCTATTTTGTAACCTGAGGACACCAATTCTTTTACCCATACGTCGTGAGCGATGTTGGCCCAGACGTGGCGAAAACAGAGTAGGCGGCCGCCCAACTTGCTGGTGTCGTCTGGTAAAGACCTCGAGTCATTTGGCCGATGATCTTTAGGATCTGGGTCCCCTCGATCTGGCCTGTTGAGCACGCATTCTCCCCAATGGGTTGGCTCTATATGAGCCCTGCCGCTCCCTATCCTGGTTGGGGCGGCCTGAGGTGGCGGAATTGGGCCCAGTAGTCCACCGGGAGTCTTTTAACGCATGACTCCGGACCGGTCTCCTATTCGGGTCCCGGACCAGGCTCAGGCTGCTTAGCAGTCGCCCCCTGATGAATGCAGTCACGCTCGGCCTAGACTGGCCGGTGGCACTGCGAAAGGCCAGAAAACGTGCTTGAACCGGGTGACGAAAAGCGGTTTTACCTTCTGTTGAGGGAGAAACCCTCTCTTTTCTCCTGTGGAGTCGGAGATAAGTTGATCCAACTTTTCTCCAAATAGGCGGCCGCACTGATAAGGCAGGGAAGACAAGGACCTCTTGGAAGTAGAATCGGCCCGCCATGTCCTCAACCATAGGGCTCTTCAGATAGAGATTGCTTTAGCGGCAGCAATTAGTCAACAATTGGCCCCATCCACAGACGCATTCATTACATAGTCTCCGGCTATCGCCATCTGACCTGCGACCTCCGAGATCTCTGCAGGTAGATCCTGCTCCTGCGTGACCTTGTTTAATGTTTCTGACTCTGATAACATGGCCTTAGCTACTCAAGTTGCTGCGAACGAGGGAGCGAGTGCAGACCCTGACGCCTCATATACTGAACGAGCTAGGCTCTCAATAGGGCAGTCCGTGAGATCTTTAATCGAGGAAAACCCTAGGGACAGATAACAGGGTCTTAGTGGCAAAGCGTGAAACCGGAGGATCCACTATCGGGGATTCCATCCATTGTTTACGGAGGTCTGGAGCAAACGGATACCTTGTTTCTAGTGCCTTTTAACCCGCGAAAACACCGGTCTGGACGTTCTCTGTGCCGCTGCACTATGTCCTCAAACTCTGGGTGAGAGGAAAAAATTCTGTGCGGCCGCTTCACTCATTTAAATGCCACTTTACGCCCCGTAGCTGCTGCAGGATCATCCTCAATCCTTAGGGTCTGATTGACTGCTTCTATGAGGCTGTCCACTGTTTCACGTGACCCTGGAGTGTCCAGGTCAAGGGGCTCGTCTAAGTCGCAACCTGAGGTCTGCTTGCTATCAACCACTGGTGACGGGGAGCGAGAAGCAGAACTTACAGATGCCGAAGGCACCGGATGGACTGGGCGACACCGTGTGGATTCATTTCCCCCGGGTCTGCCTGGAGTGGGAGCGGCCCCTGCAGGCCGGAGGCTCCTGTGAGGTGGAGGTTCCCTCTAAAGACG
The DNA here is from genome assembly GCF_039654945.1 of Dendrobates tinctorius. Lineage (NCBI taxonomy): Eukaryota > Metazoa > Chordata > Amphibia > Anura > Dendrobatidae > Dendrobates > Dendrobates tinctorius. The sequence goes on from NW_027361810.1 coordinate 3,152,113, forward strand.
GTGAGACACTGTCCCTGCCCCTATCTGGGACTTGAAGGGATTCTATTGCTCTCGTAAGCGACGCCATGTACTGTGACAGTGATCGGGCCCACTCCGGGGGATTTGACACATTGGTCGCGGTCGCAGGGGAGGGCTCCTAGGCGCGTTTGGAATCGCAGGCTTCGCATAAACGCTTGCTCTGCGTCCACGGAAAACGCAGCCCGACAAGAGAGACACGCAGCGTAAAAGAACGTGCGTCTTTGCTTTTTTGGACATGCTGTATCAGTCCGCTGCTGGGGATATGGGGAAGAGGAAGCCCCTCGTTTTTCCCTATAGCGTGGCCTCTCGGGCAGCACTTACTCCAGTCCTGCGCCCCCCCGACCTGGATTCTTCCTTTAAATCGCACACCGACATCTGTGGCGCACACCAGCCTGTAAAAACCACTCTTGGGGCGGGTACTTCCGCTTTGCGGCCTAGCCCGTGCCTCCGAAGCCGGGGCCTTGATTTTACCGCCGGCCAGTGCGGGGCGGGCTGCCGGAAGTGATGCGCGGCGCCGAGGGCGGAACTACCGGCCGCGGCGTAGCTCCAGCAGAAGCCCCGGCCTCAATTTTTCCCCTACCCAACCGGGGGGGGGGGGGGGCGCGGTACCAAAAATGGCGCTTACTGACCGGCGCGGCGTTCCTGTCCCAGGCTGCCGCCTGACGATCCAGCCCTTCTCTTGCAGGGCTAGTGGTCGCCGAGCTGTGGGCTCCAGCCCAAAATCTTCGCAGGAGCCCTCCCCGACCCTCTCCTCACCGATGATCCTCTCAGCCTGAGCGCAGGTATGTGAGGGGGGTCTTTGATTAAAAAATAGGACGGTACAGGCACCCTAACTCCATCTAACCCCTTCAGGGGGTGAGGAGAGGGACCGTCCGCCGCCTTGCAGCACCGCTGTCTAGCGTTGGTGGAGCAGTGGGGGCCGCACAGACTAGTCTTGTGCCTCTGTGCAAGCCCATGGTTTCAATACCTAGGGGTGGACAGGGCTAAGTCTGGGATAATGTCCCACGTCGCGGGAAAGGATACGTGGAGGGACACTCGCACGTGCTCACCCGATGATGGTTTGGGAAATCGTATCCTGTCAATAGGACGCGTTGCCCCTGTCCTATCTTCATAAAATAACAAATAAAAATAGAAGTCAGGGGAAAAGTCCCAGATATGTCCCTCGGTGCGGGAAAGTATACGCGGAGGCGATACTCAACGCGTGCTCGCCCGTTGATGGTTTGGGGAGATCGGACCCTTTCAATAGGATCCGTCGCCCCTGTCTCATCTTCATGGTAAACTAGAAAAAAATAGTCTGGAGAGATCCAGACTGTGTGTGCCTCCATAGGACACTAAGCAAAAAACTGATTTCCGCCCGCAATAGGGGCGAGGGTGTATACTGCGGAGGAGGAGCTAACCTCTTTTTTTCACTTAGTGTCAGCCTCCTAGCGGTAGAAGCATACACCCACAGTATCTGTGTCCCCCAATGAGACGAAGGAGAAATCTGCTGAGTATAATAGAGGATGTAACTCGGGATCAGTACTGTAATGTATGCATATGTAATGAAACATGACATACGATTGCTTACCCGTAAGGCTATGTTCACACGTGGCATTTTTTCACGTTTTCGGGGCGGTTTTAACCGCGCAATTTTGCAGCGAAAAGCCGAAAACGCAAAAAATAAGCATCCCATGCATTCCTATGGGATTCTGCAATGCTGTGCTAATGCTGCGGTTTTTACTGCGGCGGAATCGCTTTGCGGTAAAAAACGCAGCATGCTCATTAATTTAGCGGAATCGCGGCGATCCCGCACCCATAGGAATGCATTGTTCTGCTTACTTTCCGCATGTGGCTGTGCACACCATGCGAAAAGTAAGCAGAACATTTGCGGATGGTACCCACGATCCGGAGGAGAGGAGACTGTCCTCCGGGCTTTGGGTACCATATCCCTGTAAAAAATAGAATTTAAAATAAAAAAATATTGTTATTCTCACCTTCCAACGTCCCCGCGCAGCCTTCCCGCCTCTCTCCACGCTCCCGGTCCCAGTAATCCTTTGCGAGCGATGACGTCCGTTCTCGCGGGATCGCGAAGTCTCGTGGTCATTCGCGCGAGAACGGACGTCATCGCGGTAATTCTCGCAAAGGATTACTGGGATCGGGAGCGTGGGAGAGAGGCGGGAAGGCTGCGCGGGGACGTCGGAAGGTGAGAACAACAATATTTTTTTTTTTATTATTATTTTTTACATCCTATCTTTTACTATTGATGCCGCATAGGCAGCATCAGTAGTAAAAAGTTGGTCACACTCGTCAAACACTATGTCAATCAATTCTCCAAGCGATGATACAGATCGCTTGAAAAACGCTAGCAATTCTGCAAGCTAATACGCTTGCAAAATGTTAATTTAAAATGCGATTTTCCCGCGGAATGGAATTCGGAATTCTCGCGGTAATTTCCGCGAGAGTTCCGCTACGTGTGAACCTAGCCTCAGTAGTGAAAATCTGTAATTAATCTGCCCCATCGAGAGCAGTGTTGTTCTCGGAATTGGATTACTATCGGGGCTGTGGAGTCGGATGTTACGGACCCCGCATGTGGAGCAGTTCAGTGATTCAGAGATTTCACTTCACATATGAAATCTGACAACTTCTTGTGACGACACATGGAGGAGATTCCATGTCTACAGCATCAGGGAAACTCCTCTAATAACCAAGGGCCGGAGAATGTGAGAAGGGGACGCGCCGAGCCCGGGAGAGAAACGTCTCACCTGTGTTGCTGATGCAGTTTAGCAATTTCCTTCTCAAAGTCCAGAGGTTGGCTGGGAACGAAGGAGAAGTCGACAAGGTATCCCGGCAGATGCTCGGAATGACTGTAGTCTCCAATTTCAGCTTTTCAGCGAGAGAAAATGGCATTAATCAAATGAGAACAACACAGAGAATATGGCAGATAATTAACGGGGCTGTTGTGCCACAAATATACATAGATGAGCTTTATAATATAATTAATACTGGAGATTTATTTAGACAGGTATCTGATCATCAGGCTCCGCTCAGGTCCAGGCTTCTCCTCTGCGCCTTTGTCATCGGCGTTCCTGGTGTGGCTACATCAAGGGTGCTGTTCGGGGACCGGCCAGGCCTCGGTGTGTCTGGATGTGACACAGAAGGGGGCTGGCTCGGTCCTCTTCTGGCACAGCTGTGTGCGGGGACTGGCCAGGCCTCGGTGTGTCTGGATGTGACCCAGAAGGGGGCTGGCTCGGTCCTCTTCCGGCACAGCTGTGTGCGGGGACTGGCCAGGCCTCGGTGTGTCTGGATGTGACCCAGAAGGGGGCTGGCTCGGTCCTCTTCCGGCACAGCTGTGTGCGGGGACTGCCCAAGCCTCGGTGTGTCTGGATGTGACCCAGAAGGGGGCTGGCTCAGTCCTCTTCTTGCACAGCATGGTTTATGTGCATCACAGGGCAGAGCACTAGACAGTGAGCGGCTCTGCTGGAGCCAGTGACAGATACCTCTCCGAGCACCTGTCATATATGAACTATATTAAGACGATACATAAGTTACTGTTTAAAGCACATTCCTGTTTATTTTGTTGTCTGGACACCCCCTTTAAGACCACTCCCAAAGGTGAATCTGGCAGTAATACTTACACTGCACTGCATAAGAAGCCAGCAGGGCGGCAGTATTGTACGGGCAGGGCAGCCTGAAAGACCAGAAGTCATTAATAACAATCTCTGCATGTATCACAGCACAGGAAGGATCAATGATGGCAAGTCCACTGATACTCTGCATCCACATCACTGGCATCATGTCCTGTACTCCAGTCACATCCAGGGGCTGCAGCGACAGTTCTGCCGGCGTTACCTGCCACTGCTATGATGATACTACTGATACAAGGGCTGGTGAGAATATAGAAGACCCCCAGTCACTTACCTCCCGGTCAGAATATCCTGTTTTATCTGCAGGAAGTACTGATACCTGGAAGAGGAGAGACGTGGATGACGCACGAATCGCTCATTTGTTTTTCTATCGAATTTTTCAGATAAATGCCGCCTGCCACCCGACGCCGCTGCATTGTGGCCCCATTCAGCTCCCACCCTATAATGGGTGTTGGTGAAAGTGAATGCCAATAAATCTTAATTCTAAGGAAAAGTTAACAATTCCTATTTTGTAGATCAGGGCTTGCTGTTGGTGAATGGACGCAGAGGCTGCAGGGATCGGCACAGCGGAGGTGGATTCATTGCACTGGGCCCATTGGACATTATCAGGCCGAGCTTTCATTCGAAAACAGCAAGCAGAGATCTTGTTGTGGAAGTGAAGCGCAGATATATTAGAAAGTTGCAGAACTTTTCTTTTTTTCTTAGATTCTTACTTGTAGTAGGAGTAAATGATCCCTCGGGAATGATCCCTTACCTTGTGTACTCCTCCTGTAACTTGTTGGGATCAGACACAAAAAACTTGACTCTGAAGCTCAGGCTGTGCGGAGATCCCCCTGCAAGGAGGAGACATGGGTGAGCACTCAGCAAATCAGGAGAGACGGAGACCCCTCGTGATGCCGGGATCTGAGCGCACATTGCACCCTGCATTATCAGACAGACACAGTACAGCACATATCTCATTGTCATTGGAAATCATCGTCTTCTGTTCTGTCTATGGGTCAGTAATGGCAGGACAGGAGAGCGTCCGCTGTGCTGACACTAGATGTAATTGTGCCACGTTCATCACCTTGGCACGATGATCTCAATGTCAATAATGGTTCTATTCACTGACAGCAATAGCAGAAAAGGAACTTTATTGGAGCAATCTCTGGACTCACTTTTCAGCTGTTTCCTGACGGGTTTATTCGGGTCCAGCCACCTCTGTGCACAAGAAAAGGAACAAAAAGAGCAATCAGGGAGACGGGACCCCAGGACGGTGTGATGGCCCGCCGCCCTGGCGTTACCTTAGAAGCCTTACCGGGTTGTCGCAGAAGTCGTCGGACAGCTGCAGTCCGAAGTAGTCTCTCTCTGTCAGATCCAGGAACCTGAAGACCGAATCTAGCAGAGCTTGTCCATGGTCGTGCTTCTGAAAGATACACACAAGGCCACAAATCCATGGCAAGCTCCACACATGGATTACTGCAGCCCGACCCCCCAAGGCTGTAGAAGAGACAGATATACCATCTTTAGGAGGCAGAATCTGGCCAAAGGACAAGAGAGGGAGAACCCAGACAGACGCCGGCCTGCACTATACACCAGCAACCCGGGCAGGGGTCCGGTAGCCAAAGGTGAGTACGGCTGCCCGGGATTATCACAAGCCATTCATGGGGGTCAGTAAGTGCAACAACCAAGCCCCTCCTACTTCCTACTAAGGCCCAACCTCCCTGAGGTGCTTCATTCTTACTAAGCCACTCCCTACTTAGGCCCACCTCCCTCCCTACAAAGGCATTTCCCTCACCCTGAGGCCCATCCCACTCCCTACGGAGGCCCCCCCTCCTTACTAAGCCCCTTTCCTCCCTGAGGCTCCTCCTTACTAAGCCCCTCACTATTTAGGCCCAACCCCTTCCCTACTAAAACATATCCCTCTCCCTACTGAGGCCTACCCCCTCCTTACTAAGCCCCTCCTCTCACTATCAAGGCCGATCCCCTTCCCTACTAAGGCCCATTCCCCTCCCTACAAAGCCCCTCCCTAGTGAGACCCCTCCTTGTCAAGCCCCTACCTTCCCTACTGAGGCCCCTCCCTACTGAGCTTCTCTTCCCTGAAGCTCCTCCCTACTAAGCCCCTCCCTTCCCTACCGAGGACCCTCCCTACTGAGGTTCTTTCATCCCTACTGAGCTTCTCTTCCCTGAAGCTCCTCCTTACTAGGTCCCTCCCTTCTTATCTTGCAGGTCAGACAGGGGGCAGATATACGGCATTATAGAATGGTGTAGATAAGCGCCGAAAGGCGGCGACCGCATCTTATAGCGGCCGAAACTGCTGACAGGTTCGCTTTAATATGGGTGTCAGTCTTATACTGGTGGTGGTCGGGCCCCTGGGGTCTTCTCGCCCGTCTCGGGCCTACTCCAACTGCACTGGATGTCAATGGTGTCCTACAGACACAGTCAGGCTATGTTCACACGTTGCATTTTTATCCGCAGGCAAAACCTGCTCTCTAGGCAGTAAGAAACTTGCTGCAAAAAGCAAGTTTTGCTGAATTTGTGTTGCGCTTGTGTCAGGGCAGGACGTTTGTCTCTTGTGCTCGCTGATAAAGTTTAGTGCATAATAAAAATCTGATTCTACTTCATTAGGTTTTGGCACCAAAAACGCAGCAAAAAGTGATACCTGCGTTTTCTCAGTGTTTTTTTACACCACCCACCACCCAGTGAATGCCCACGTATGGCGATGTGCACGCTATAGTGAATGTCCAACGTATGGCGATGTGCACGGTACAGTGAATGCCCACGTATGGCGATGTGCACGGTACAGTGAATGCCCACGTATAGCGATGTGCACGGTACAGTGAATGCCCACGTATGGCGATGTGCACGGTATAGTGAATGTCCAACGTATGGCGATGTGCACGGTACAGTGAATGCCCACGTATGGCGATGTGCACGGTACAGTGAATGCCCACGTATGGCGATGTGCACGGTACAGTGAATGCCCACGTATGGCGATGTGCACGGTACAGTGAATGCCCACGTATGGCGATGTGCACGGTACAGTGAATGCCCACGTATGGCGATGTGCACGGTATAGTGAATGTCCAACGTATGGCGATGTGCACGGTACAGTGAATGCCCACGTATGGCGATGTGCACGGTACAGTGAATGCCCACATATGGCAATGTGCACGGTACAGTGAATGCAAACGTATGGCGATGTGCACGGTACAGTGAATGCCCACGTATGGCGATGTGCACCGTACAGTGAATGCCCACGTATGGCGATGTGCACCGTACAGTGAATGCCCACGTATGGCGATGTGCACCGTACAGTGAATGCCCACGTATGGCGATGTGCACCGTACAGTGAATGCCCACGTATGGCGATGTGCACCGTACAGTGAATGCCCACGTATGGCGATGTGCACCGTACAGTGAATGCCCACGTATGGCGATGTGCACGGTACAGTGAATGCCCACGTATGGCGATGTGCACCGTACAGTGAATGCCCACGTATGGCGATGTGCACCGTACAGTGAATGCCCACGTATGGCGATGTGCACCGTACAGTGAATGCCCACGTATGGCGATGTGCATGGTACAGTGAATGCCCACGTATGGCGATGTGCACCGTACAGTGAATGCCCACGTATGGCGATGTGCACCGTACAGTGAATGCCCACGTATGGCGATGTGCACGGTACAGTGAATGCCCACGTATGGCGATGTGCACGGTACAGTGAATGCCCAACGTATGGCGATGTACACGGTATAGTGAATGACCACAGTATGGCAATGTGCACCATATAGTGAATGCCCAACGTATGGCAATGTGCACCGTATAGTGAATGCCCAACGTATGGCGATGTGCACGGTACAATGAATGCCCACGTATGGCGATGTGCACGGTAAAGTGAATGCCCACGTGTTGCGATGTGCACAGTATAGTGAATGCCCATGTATGGCAATGTGCACGGCAAAGTGAATGCCCACGTATGGCGATGTGCACGGTACAGTGAATGCCCAGGTGTGGCGATGTGCACGGTACAGTGAATGCCCACGTATGGCAATGTGCACGGCAAAGTGAATGCCCACGTATGGCGATGTGCACCGTACAGTGAATGCCCACGTATGGCGATGTGCACGGTACAGTGAATGCCCACGTATGGCGATGTGCACTGTACAGTGAATGCCCATGTATGGCGATGTGCACGGTACAGTGAATGCCCACGTATGGCGATGTGCACGGTACAGTGAATGCCCAACGTATGGCGATGTGCACGGTATAGTGAATGACCACAGTATGGCAATGTGCACCATATAGTGAATGCCCAACGTATGGCAATGTGCACCGTATAGTGAATGCCCAACGTATGGTGATGTGCACGGTACAGTGAATGCCCACGTATGGCGATGTTCACGGTACAGTGAATGCCCACGTATGGCGATGTGCACGGTACAGTGAATGCCCACGTATGGCGATGTGCACGGTACAGTGAATGCCCACGTATGGCGATGTGCACGGTACAGTGAATGCCCACGTATGGCGATGTGCACGGTACAGTGAATGCCCACGTATGGCGATGTGCACGGTACAGTGAATGCCCATGTATGGCGATGTGAACAGTAAAGTGAATGCCCACATATGGTTACAACTTTATGGCTCTCTGAAGATGAAAAGGGAAAAAGTATAGTGCAAAACACACAATTAGCCCCGTCAGGAGAGGGTTAATATGGGAATCTCATTGAAGCATTTATGAAACATTTCTTTTTAAAATCAGAAAGAAGAAAAGAGCAGCAGGATGATAAAGCCCCACTGGCCCACATCGAGGCCGCATTACTACTAACTCTGATAAGCAAATGCCAGAAAGTAGCCTAAGTTATAGCGGAGAAGTTCGCCGGCCATGACTTTATGATTCAACACAAAAAAATGGAGCCAGTGAGGATGAATCCCTCAGAAAGCAGCAGAGGTTTCATCCTACAGCTCAGCAGATAACCGTCCAGGATGGCGCAGACGGGTGGTGTCCGGCTGCCGATACGCGAGGACGGCGCGGCACACAAAGCGGATTACTTACATTTACACGGAAAGCTTGCACACTGTTATCCAGCAGCAGGATATTGCACACCACCTCTGTGCTCTGTCTGTCTCGCGCCTGCTCCGATGCTCGTACATTGTAGGTTCTGCCGGCAGGCAATCGGAAACGTGCGCTCATTACTGTCCACACAAAGTCTGGGGAGAGAAGGAGAAGACAACGCGTGGGGTCACCACCACTGTGCATCACGATTCACTGCAAGGCAAGAAAAGCAAAGTGGTGGCAGGATAAAAGCACACGAGTCGGCCACACGCAGGGAAATGGGAGATGGAGCCGCTGGTCACACGGCCACGGGACCCCGGTCACACGCCCGCAGGATGCAACCAAATCAAAAGAGCAAATTTTATTCTAACATCACTGCTACACAGAAAACTACTAAAGCAGCAAAACGCAAGATTAATGCACAAGACTGGAGTCCTGAATTACGATTACCCCGCGTCCCTCATGTTGCACCCCCCAGGATTACCTACAGACTCGTATACAGTTGGGTCCATATATATTTGGACAGAGGCAACATTTTTCTAATTTTGGTTCTAGACATTACCACAATGAATTTTAAACAAAACAATTCAGATGCAGTTGAAGTTCAGACTTTCAGCTTTCATTTGAGGGTGTCCACATTAACATTGGATGAAGGGTTTAGGAGTTTCAGCTCCTTATCATGGGCCACCCTGTTTATAAAGGGACCAAAAGTAATTGGACAATTGACTCCAAGGCTATTTCATGGACAGGTGTGGGCAATCCCTTCGTTATGTCATTCTCAATTAAGCAGATAAAAGGCCTGGAGTTGATTTGAGGTGTGGTGCTTGCATTTGGAAGGTTTTGCTATGAAGGAAACATGCGGTCAAAGGAGCTCTCCATGCAGGTCAAACAAGCCATCCTTAAGCTGCAAAATCATAAAAAAACCCATCCGAGAAATTGCTACAACACTAGGAGTGGCAAAATCTACAGTTTGGTGCATCCTGAGAAAGAAAGAAAGCACTGGTGAACTCATCAATGCAAAAAGACCTGGGCGCCCACAGAAGACAACAGTGGTGGATGATCGCAGAATAGTCTCCATGGTGAAGAGAAACCCCTTCACAACAGCCAACCAAGTGACCAACACTCTCCAGGAGGCAGGCGTATCAATATCCAAATCTACCATAAAGAGAAGACTGCATGAAAGTAAATACAGAGGGGTCACTGCACGGTGCAAGCCACTCATAAGCATCAAGAGTCAAAGGGCTAGACTGGACTTTGCTAAAAAACATCTAAAAAAGCCAGCACAGTTCTGGAAGAACATTCTATGGACAGATGAAACCAAGATCAACCTCTACCAGAATGATGGAAAGAGAAAAGTATGGCGAAGGCGTGGTACAGCTCATGATCCAAAGCATACCAGATCATCTGTAACACACGGCGGAGGCGGTGTGATGGCTTGGGCATGCATGGCTGCCAGTGGCACTGGGTCACTAGTGTTTATTGATGATGTGACACGGGACAGAAGCAGCCGAATGAATTCTGAGGTATTCAGAGCCATACTGTGTGCTCAGATCCAGCCAAATGCAGGCACACTGATTGGTCGTCGTTTCATACTACAGATGGACAATGACCCAAAACATAAAGCCAAAGCAACCCAGGAGTTTATTAAATCAAAGGAGTGGAATATTCTTGAATGGCCAAGTCAGTCACCTGATCTCAACACAATTGAGAATGCATTTCACTTGTTAAAGACTAAACTTCAGACAGAAAGGCCCACAAACAAACAGCAACACAAACCACCGCAGTGAAGGCCTGGCAGAGCATCAAAAAGCAGGAAACACAGCGTCTGGTGATGTCCATGAGTCCAAGACTTCAGGCAGCCATTGCCAACAAAGGGTTTTCAACCAAGTACTAGAAATGAACATTTTATTTACAATTATTTAATCTGTCCAATTACTTTTGGTCCCTTTATAAACAGGGTGGCACATGTTAAGGAGCTGAAACTCCTAAACCCTTCATCCAATTTTAATGTGGACACCCTCAAATGAAAGCTGAAAGTCTGAACTTCAACTGCATCTGAATTGTTTTGTTTAAAATTCATTGTGTTAATGGCTAGAACCAAAATTAGAAAAATGTTGTCTCTGTCCAAATATATATGGACCTAACTGTATATGCAACAAGTTAATGGCATTGGCTCAGGATGCATCACTAATTAAGGGAAAAGAGCGTAAAACCCAAAATAAGAGCATTAAACGGCGATTCTGAACACTGTCCATAATCTCCTATCCACAATAGAGGCAAAAATTTGGGGATTGGTGGGGTCCAAGCCTTGGGACCACCACCAATCCAGAGGACAGAGCTGTAGAAAATGAGTAGAGTCGGAAGTCAGAGCCCTGCCCTCACTAACCCTGTGGTCGGACCCCCACTGATGAGAAAGTGGTCACCTTTCCTGGGGACAGATGATATTCGTTGCTGGAAATAACCCTTTACTGTAAATGTCTCTAGGTGTGGCGTAAACGTCACTGATCCTTCCATCACTGGTGTGTGGAGCCGTGCTGTCCCAGGAGAATCCCAGGGGCCCTATCTGATACAACACGGAGCCCCTCCAGAAGACCCCAAGTGGCGGTGACTTAGACGCCGATCACCACGGTCTTATATTTATTAGATGCTAGTGATGATCTATCTCTCATGTGTCTGCACAGGTGGAGGGTTACATGGTGTGAACAGGTCTGCAGTCGGCCCCGATGCGCTGCACCCAGTCAGCTCAGTCCACACTTCGCATGTTGACCCTGGTTAGTTTCATGTCATTAGATTACATTATAAGGGGTGTTCTCATGATCTGGCGGATGGTCGACGTATCCGGCCGATGGGCGACGTATCCGGCCGATGGGCGACGTATCCGGCCGATGGGCGACGTATCCAGCGGACGGGCGATGTATGTGACGGATCGCCGATGTATCTGGCAGATGGGCGATGTATCCGGCGGATGGGAGATCTATGTGATGAATGGGCGATGTATCCGGCAAATAGTCGATGTATGCGGTGGATCGCCGATGTATCAGACAGGGCCAAGCACTTGTACTTACTCTGGGCCCCATTTCATGTTACATGTGGGGTTTGCACTACGGGGCCCGCAGATCCCAGAAGGTGGTAGTACAAGCTCGCAATGCTGCAGCCAAAACAACATGACGGAGGCGCCGCCCGCCGCGGCCTTATCTCATCGCTCGCACTGCGGTCAGGGAGGATAAGTGAAGCTGAACAGCTTCCTCCGTGCGGGGAAGTCCACACTGTCTGCACCGAGAGGACAGAAAGTTATGAAACGTCTCCACCACTTATAACACCCGTCATGTACAGTGCTCATCACAGCTGTGACCTGCAGACAATATCTGCAGTACTAAACGTACGGCTCACACAAAATGATGGCAAACCTCCATTCTTTACACTGCAGGAAAAAGCTTTGATATCACTAAGTGAATTCCTTCAAAGTCCGCTCACCGTTATTTCAAGGGTTGGATCCACTTTTTTTTGCCAAGTTCAGAGTTGTGAATACTTTCCTGGCATGTTTAGCTAGACGAGGGGTCACCATTACAGTGCCCATTGGGGCTGTCACCCTACAGGCCTTGTACCGATGACAGGCAGAAGTCCTGGCCTTATTGTCAGTGAAGATCACAGAAACCAACATCCAGAATCCGGCTTCTCCACTGGACGCGTGCACAAGCTGATGATACAGATTTATGCATTGGATTTAGGGACCGTGAAGGTGGAGAGGGTTCCCAATACCCGGCAGAAATATCGCAGCACCACTTCGGGGGAAGACGGCAGCACAGCCCCAAATCAGAGCCAGTGGGAAGTTAGACACGATGATGAGCCGGTGGCCTGACACCAATCTCCTGGATCGAGGAGTCAAATCTCCAGATGACTGATAGGCAGAATGGAGGAGTGATGAGATTGGGGATGTGATTACTGGAGCCGTCCAGCCCCACAGCTGCCGCAGAAATATGGCGGACGCCACCCAAAAATAACGACTGCATAAAGGGGATTCTGATTACTAACATCACCGACATGCAGGATGTCTCAGTGCGATGTACAGAACGAGGGGATCTCTACTCAGCCGGGTCAGGAGAGAAGCAGAAGGGGGCCGCTGTACAACACCAGCGCAGAGGCCCCCGCGATCCAGGGATCACCCCCAATAATCAGACTAACACTCTGCTTCCTAATATATAATTAGGATGCCTGCTGCACCTGCATTAATGTCTACATCACCACGTCTATGGAGGACCACCACAACCATGGCCCGTGCTGCCCACCGCTCCTGGGCACTGAAGGGTATGGCGACAATCTGGGCTGCATCACATTGACGGCTAATGAAGGAAAGCTCGTTAGATGGGGTAATTACGAGGTATAAGCACAATTATTAATCAGGGCTTTGTCTGCAAAACAGGTGGCAGAAATCCTAATAATGACCCGACCTCCATCCATCGCGGTGACGGCTCCGTACAAGACGTCGGTCGCCTCCCGGCCGAACAGACCACGACACAAGGATGTTTCTATAATTTTGATAAGAATCATTTCCTCCTGAGTCCTCAAATTATGAAACTTGTAATCACAAAGCAACAAGTCCCCAGAGAAGAAAAGGTGTAAAATGTCCAGAAAAGCAAATGTGTCATCTGGACACCACTGCCGAATGGCTGATACACGTGGCGCGGTGCCCGGCTCCGGGCGCACAGTTACTCGCTCCCTTGGATTCGGATTTTTCATCTTCCTAAATTCTGGACAGCATCAATGGTGACGGGAGCCGCAACGCCTCCTCTGGCCGCTGCATTTCTGCACGTCGTGTTCCTGATATCTGAGCAGATAAATCCACCCGGGGAATTGTGCAGTAGATCCTCGTAGGACCACCCCGGCAGTCTCCGCACGGCTGTCCCTCTCCCCTGTGTATGGCAGATGTCCACAGCCGACGCCGCTGCCCGGATAACCCACTGACCTAGATTTCAGCTCCGAGTAAAAGCACAAAGGCCTGATGGCTTCATTCATGTGACAAATTCACCGAGCAGAGTGGTGACGTCATACTGCGTGGGTGACCGCACCGCAGACTGCAAGGGACGCGCACCTCGCCAGCACTCTCCACGCTGGGGTATCGTGCACCGTTCTGACCCCATTCTCGTCACCAGTGAACGCCACAATAAAGGTTTTCTAGAGTTCAGATGAAGCACAAATCTAGAATAAGAGACAGGTCTCCATTTCTTGATGATTTGTATTAATGACCCCCGCTTCAAGGGGTCTCCAAAACCCCAAAATAACAGAGGCGGTAGGTCACGAGCCCCATAAAGTGCTGCTGGGGTCACACCTTGCAAAAAATCATGTCATTTTGCACATCTTCTGGAGACAAGCAGCGACCTTCCCAGGGACAGACGCTGACACGCTGCCGGCAGCCACTGCACATTACAAGGTTGTAGTCACATCACGGAGAATGGGAGTCACAGTCGCTGACATCCCTGAGCCGCAGGTTACCTTAGAAACTACAAGTATCCTCTGCAGTCACACCACCTCCTGCTGCTTCTACAGAATGTGCTGTCACTTTAAGACTAGTTAACTCTGAATGCACCATGCAGAGAATGCAAGACCCCCGGAGTGAGGGGCACAGTAACTGGCTCAGGGCCATGGGCTGTACCTATGGGTGCAGAGGGGCAAAAAGTGGCCATTATACAATCTCCGCCAACATCCGTAAATGCGGGATAATCCTTAGAATTTCGCTTTGCAAGAGGTGCAGCTTCTGGGGCACAATGCAGTAAGCGCAGTGAAGCCCCCTGTGCACACACTGCAGCGGTGGTCTCTGCTACTCAGCTACCTCAGGAATAAAACGCCGTAGCCATTCCGATACCCGTGGCCACATTAGAGCCGATTGCCGCTCTCATCTAGGGCCGGATGTCTCCTGCCCCGCGGTCAGCATTACTGTGCAGTGATGGAGAGGTCAATGCCAGGCAGCTGCAGAAAAGGCCACGATATCTCCGGAAATGTCAGAAGGGGCAAACACGCACAGGACTTTACATCTGTTCTAGTCGGGTAAAGGATATAGCAGAGCCGGGGCGGTGTAACCGGCGGGAGCCAAGTGTAGAATGGAAAAACTGGACTGCGAAATCCAGAATGATCAAAGACAAGTCCAGCGATACCTTTACATGGCTGGACTGCGCCTCCATTACTGAGAAATCAGAGTTTGAATTGATATGCAGAAGAGGCTGAAGAGCTACGGTAGATTTGAAGCCTCTGTCACTCCAGCTCTATTCCCCGCCCAGCACAGCCTCCTCCTGCCTGACGGTCTCTATACGATGTGGCGTCAGGCAAAGGCTGGAGGTGGAACAGAGCTGGTGTGACGGAGGCTTCAGATCTACAATAACTTTTCAGTTTCATTTGCATATCAATTCAAACCCCGATTTCTCAGTAACGGATGAATGGGCCAGTCGTGTAAAGGAATCGCTGGACTTGTCCTTAACATGTGCATTTAGCCCTTTCAATAGTTTAATGCTGACAAAATCCCTTTAATGACCGCAAGGTGGTGTAGAAATTATGCGGCGATTAACAATAAGAAACCAATTAATGCAGAAACACAGTGGAAAGAAGCCTGGGACGGTCAAGAAGCGGCGACACGCCAGGAGTGCACCTGGAAGCCGATAGGTATTGGAGCTGGAGAGGGAAAGAACAACTATGGGGAGAGAGAGACGTCCAGTGATTCCTATATAGCCAGGAAGTATGAAAGAAGATTCTTTACTGTAAAAGCAGGGGAGCGATGGGTCATTGCATTATATCTAAGAAAATAAATGAAATAAGTTTGGAATCACCACAAAGGTACTGCACGAAGAATCAGATCCCCGGCTCGTCTCACCAGACGATCACCGGCTTGTCTCACCAGACGATGGCAATGAGCTGCACTGCCACATCCAGAGAGAATGTACCGTAAAACAAATGGTGTTCTTTAAAGCTACACCTCGGCCCACAAATAACGAGCCCTCGTGTCTCAGGAGATGAAAGAAGAAATAAAAGTTACAGCTCCTGGAGAGAAAAAGGGAAAAAACAAAACCACAAACTGGGCAAAGTGGGAACAAAAGCTACAAACACTGGACTCTCCGGGGGACGATCAGAACAATCGCCTGGTGGGAAGTGTAGAGGCTGAATGACTGATACCCAGATCATCCCTTCCCCTGAATTCTGCCTCCTCAGCTGCGAAGAAAACGCCGGTAGCTGCGGCCCGCGGCACAAAGCAGAGCAGTGTTCTGCGGCTCCGGATAGTCACATGCAGAGAGTTCTGGTCCATGTGTAACCAAAGATTTCTCCATGAAATGGGAAAGATGTAGAGGAACGTGAATGGGGAATCGAAAATAATCCGGAAAGGTTCATATTCAACAACGGAACAAACGAGACATGAAGGATTCAACCCGTCCATCGTCCCAGAGGAAAGACGCCACACGTAAAAACCGCCATCACCTATAGAAAGAGCTCCTGGAGGGACATGTATCAGCCCCGCACATACGTGACAACAATAGGGCCAATAATATACTGTAAGAGTGGCCACCGGGAGACCATGCCGCAGAACATCGCCCGTCACACCGCAGAATCCACAGGTAAATGGCGCATCCCGATCTCTGGGGACAGAGTCACATACGCAGCCAGCTGCGATGCTGTGCAGGTTTTGGTGCCTCTGTATCATAACGGTGATTCTTTGCATAGGTACTGACATATACCGGGAACACCCCCATAGACCGTAAGCATACCGCGAACACCCCAGAGACTGGCCATATACTGGAAACAACCCCTAAGGAAGTCATACACCAAGAACACCCCCCCGAGACAGGTCATATACTGGGAACATCCCCCAAGACTGTCATACTCAAAGAACACCCCGCGAGACAGGTCATATACTGGGAACATCCCCCAAGACTGTCACACTCCAAGAACACCCCGCAAGACAGGTCATATACTGGGAATACCCCCCCAGACCGTCATACACAAGAAACACCCCCCCGAGACACTCCGTATCCCGGGAACATCCTTCAAGACCGTCATACACCAGAAACCCCCCCCAAGCTCATTATAAACCAGGAACACCCTGCAAGACCATCCGTATAACGGGAACACTCCTACAAGACCCGTCATATACCTGGAACACCCCACAAGACAAAACCAAGCAAGATGGCCATATACTAGTGAGACCGGCCATATACCGGGAACCGGTAAGACCATCTGCTTTGGAAATGACCCGGCCATCTACATGTCACACTCCGGCCTGCACATCCTTACATTTGCCCATTCTCTCTCACTGTTCAGACTGCTGGTGCCACTATAACAAGACAGTGACGGTTTTTCATGTGTAGTTGGTGGCTTTAATATTGTGGCTGATGGGTGCACATCTCCGGCACCCGCTGGGTTACGTCCGCTTCACTTCCCACATTACAAATAATTAAAACAGTGGAAAAGGGATTAGGGAGTTGGAGGGGGGGGGGGGGGGGGGGAAATCACCCGAGGGCGGCCATTTCTACACTAAACACTTCCGAAACAAGTTACTGGGAGCTCTGGGAAGCCGATCATTAGATATAGTGCGCATATTTCTGAGGACAACACGCGTCTCCGGTGACACGAGTGCGGCTGGTGATGCTGCGGAGATCCTCCGTCTGCTGCTCCCCGGGGCTCCACCATGAAGGCTCCTGCACGCCCCCCAAGGCTGAAATGAGCTGCAAACGTCAGGATGATCTATTGGATCTGTACTAGATCTGATCGCGGTGCCCCCTGCAGTCGTCCAGTCTGTCGCTGCCAGGAATAATCGGATTTATTCTGCAAAAGTGAAATATCGCGGACTAATCTGACGTCAAGATTCATTTCCCTTATTGCTTGGCCTTAGTATTTAATTTCTATTTTCAAGATCTCTGGTTGCTGTCAGAAGAGAGAAACATCCAGAGGCTGAGACCATGTACAGATCTGAGGCCGTGTCCACGTGAAGGAGGAAAAAAAAAAAAAAACTATTTTGCACAGAAGTCAAATATTCAGGATTGGATTTCTGCCGATTTCCAGCTTGCACTGATGAAGATGCTTCCCAAGGATTCGCCCCCTGCAGAAATACACACCTCAAGGAACGGGGGAAATCAAAAGTCAAGGAGAAATGGAAATCACGTTCGAAACCTCTGGATTCTGCAGTCCGGGTCTGAGCCTCGTGCAGAAATCCCGGATCCTCCGGCCTCGGATACTGTCATTGAGGTCATTAATGGTCGACCGAGGAAGGTTATGCCACTGAATGCACTTGGGTAAATCAAAATCCGCTGCTGGCAGCTCCTGTGTACTCACAGACCAATGACACCCCTGACATGATATATGGAGACAAGTCCACAGACCCTGCCGACAGCTCCTGTGTAATCATCTACCAATGACATCCCCAATGTGCTTGATGGAGTCAAGTCCGGAGACGCTGCTGACACGGGAGCAGGTGCAGGCCAATTAAAGTAGCACCGGCAACATGCTGTATGGGGACACTTTGGAGAAACCGCCGCACCACTGGTTTCACCACCAAATCAATGTAACACCGAGCTATAAGTGGACCTAGAATGTAGACTAGAGGGGTCTGGCTACCGCACATTATGCCCCCCCACAGCATAATCCCAGGAGTAAAACCGATGTGATGTTCCCTCGTGAAGGCCTTTTCATGGTGTTGCCCTCGTGGTCTTCTAGCCCAATCTCCCGCTATCATTGCATCCAAGACAAAAGTGGGAATCATCGCAGAAGAGGACAGGCCTCCATTCCACCGTCCATTGCAGTCTTGCTCTGCATCATGATCGCCTTTAAGATCGGTGGTTTGAGGCCAGTGGACACCTGCAGCCATACGTCCGGTTTGTAGCCCGATATCGTGCAGACGCCCCGTTGGTTGTGTCGCCTTAGTCTCGGTGTGTGACGTGGAATTTCAACTGAAGCATACATAGATCAATCGTGGACCAAGTGGTGCGGCCATTTCTCCAAAGTGTCCCAGGAGTTGATTTTTCACATGACACCCCCAGGCTGTACGCTCCTCGCCCGCGTGGCCTGAACCCGCTCTAATGGCCGCAGCGTCTCCGGACTTCTCTCCATCGAGTACATCAGGGATGTCATTGGTCGGTGATTACACAGGAGCTGCCGGCGGCATCTCTGGACATGTCTCCATCGAGCACATCATTGGTTGGTGATTACACAGGAGCAGCCTGCAGTGGATCCTGATGATTTGTACATTCAGCGTGCCGGGATTTCTGCTTGTTGTTCCGACTTGATAATGAATAATCCAGATCTGAAAATTTTGCTTCCATTTTATTCATAACTAGCTGAAGAGCCCGGCGCTGCCCGGGCATAGTAATTAACTGTGGTTAGTTATAACAAATTATAATTATCCTCCATCCCATAGGCCCGTGCCCATATACCCATCATACATATCCACGATCCCATAGTCCCGTGCCCATATACCCATCACACATCCTCCATCCCATAGGCCCGTGCCCATATACCCATCACACATATCCGCCATCCCATAGTCCCGTGCCCATATACCCATCACACATCCTCCATCCCATAGTCCAGTGCCCATATACCCATCACACATCCTCCATCCCATAGGCCCGTGCCCATATACCCATCATACATATCCTCCATCCCATAGTCCAGTGCCCATATACCTATCACACATCCTCCATCCCATATTCCAGTGCCCATATACCCATCACACATCCTCCATCTCATAGTCCCATGCCCATATACCCATCATACATATCCTCCATCCCATAGTCCCGTGCCCATATACCCATCACACATCCTCCATCCCATAGTCCAGTGCCCATATACCCATCACACATCCTCCATCCCATAGTCCAGTGCCCATATACCCATCACACATCCTCCATCCCATAGTCCAGTGCCCATATACCCATCACACATCCTCCATCCCATAGTCCAGTGCCCATATACCCATCACACATCCTCCATCCCATAGTCCAGTGCCCATATACCCATCACACATCCTCCATCCCATAGTCCCGTGCCCATATACCCATCATACATATCCGCCATCCCATAGTCCAGTGCCCATATACCCATCACACATCCTCCATCCCATAGTCCAGTGCCCATATACCCATCACACATCCTCCATCCCATAGGCCCGTGCCCATATACCCATCATACATCCTCCATCCTATAGTCCAGTGCCCATATACCCATCACACATCCTCCATCCCATAGTCCCGTGCCCATATACCCATCACACATCCTCCATCCCATAGTCCAGTGCCCATATACCCATCACACATCCTCCATCCCATAGTCCCGTGCCCATATACCCATCACACATCCTCCATCCCATAGTCCCGTGCCCATATACCCATCACACATCCTCCATCCCATAGTCCAGTGCCCATATACCCATCACACATCCTCCATCCCATAGTCCAGTGCCCATATACCCATCACACATCCTCCATCCCATAGTCCCGTGCCCATATACCCGTCATACATATCCTCCATCCCATAGTCCAGTGCCCATATACCCATCACACATCCTCCATCCCATAGTCAACCATTATGACATGGGCGGCGGGGCTTGCAACCTATGATGACATCAGCGTCGCCATGGCAACCATTATGACATCATGAGGGGCGGGGCTTAATACACACTTTTTCCCCATTATGTAGATAGGGGCATAATTGTTTGGTGAATTTGGTGAATTGTAGCTGCGACGGTGCGGATGCCAATCCCGGACACATACACACACATTGAGCTTTATATATTTGATTTGCAGATCAGTGACGTCTCTATCCTGCGATTTCCATCAATCCACCACTGTTGGATGTGTATGTAACATGCGGAATACCTGCCCAGATCTGTGCGAACGCGCCCCAAAACAAGGACGCATGTGCTGCAGAATTTCAATAGCCGCATTTCCTCATGCAGACATTGATGTAGTTTCCGCAGTCGTAAATGGGAGAAATGTCGCTGTGAATATCTGCAGTAAATCCACAGCGCAACATAAAAGAAATTCTGCTGCAAATTTGTTCTGTGTGAACAAGCGCCGATAGTTTTCACAGCTGAGCATTTGTTACAACTGCAGAGGCAGAATCCTCCAGATCAATGCTTCCCCACAGAATGTGAAATAATCTCTAGACTAATCCAACCGGATCCTAAAATCTACAGTAATCTGAATGAAATGGGATAAGGAGTAACAAACGGGTGTAAGGCTGCGTCCACATGGTCAGTTACCGGCAGCGCTTTGAAGGCAACACATGTCCACAGCGCTGCTGGCTTTTGAACGCAGGTGATTCCGCATGTGTTCATTGAGCCGTGCGGAATCATCGCATCCAATACATTGCACTGGTGATATTTATCTTGCAGAGATGGAGAGTTTCCGCAAAATAAATAGACATGCTGCAGTCTGGAAATACGCGCCTCATGTCCGTCTCCACAGGGAAGCCGCGGGCGCTGGTGTGCGCATAGTGAGCATTTATGAAATCCCATCCACTGTGCTGTAACATCCGGACGATGCGGATGTACGGAGCATCCAACTCGCAGCGTTTACTGACCGTGGGAACGTACCCAAAGGGCCTGACCATCCTCGTCTGCTAAAGCCCAGGTGCCTGCAGTCTGCGTGCCCGAGCCGCGTCCCCGCCTGCAGTCGGCGTGCCCGAGCCGCGTCCCCGCCTGCAGTCGGCGTGCCCGAGCCGCGTCCCCGCCTGCAGTCGGCGTGCCCGAGCCCTGTTTCTGCCTGCAGTCGGCGGACCCGAGCCTTATCTCTGCCTGCAGTCGGCGTACCCGAGTCACGTGCCAGCCTGCGTACCCGAGTCACGTGCCAGTCTGCGTACCCGAGCCCTGTCTCTGCCTTCAGTCGGCATACCTGAGCCGTCTCTGCCTTCAGTCGGCATACCCGAGCCCTGTCTCTCCCTTCAGTCGGCGCACCTGAACCCTGTCTCTGCCTTCAGTCTGCGTACCCGAACCCTGTCTCTGCCTTCAGTCTGCGTACCTGAGCCCTGTCTCTGCTTGCCCCGAGGGGTCCATGATTATGTAAATTAGTCTTTTTCAGCAGCACAGAGGATGTCAGGATTCCATTGCTGCAGGAGAATAACAGCGGCCATGCTGGATCAAGCTGAGCTCCACAACCTGTGGATTTAAGCAAACTACAACTCCCAGCATGCTCTGGCAGCTGGAGAGCCACAGTGTTCAGAGCACTGCATAGAGGGAGTGATGCATGGTAATCAGGTGAAGGGTGGCAGCTGCTGCGCGCAGGGTATAATGGGGGGATTGTCCGTGGGGGTCATGGGCTGCTCGCCATGTACAGTCACGGATCACAGAAAGCAAGAAATTTGTGCTGCACAGCAAATACGTTGTTCATCCGCAGCTTCCTATGACAAAGGGAAGGATCCCGCTGTGACCAGAGAGCTGTGGATATACAGTGACGTCACCTATAGCCACGGACCCCCCATAAACTCCACCGAGCATTGCAGAAAAATACAGGTAGCCGCACAAATGCTGGAAACTTCACAAGGAACCCCTACAGATGATTTAAGACCCCCGGATAATATTAGAAGGGGGGAGAAGGATCCACAAGGGGAATGCATGCAAGGTGGGGGGAGGGGCACATACTTTCATTCCTGCACACACTTTACCTTCATATAAGAGCCACGTTCTGCAGTTTTGTGGTGAGGAAATGGGTCTCCCAGCTGCTCCAGTGTCGGAGGTGGGGGTCTTGCTCTTGGACCTCAGTCACACTGGGGTCTCGGAGGAGACAGCAGTCTCGGCAGATGGAGCCTCATACTGTCAGAGACGATCATGGAAGAGAGTGCAGGGAGGGGAGGCCGCTCTACAGAGAGGGGGTGAGAGATGTGCGTCCCTGGGGGTGCAGAGATCTATAGGGGATGGCAGGGAGTCAGCTGACCAACAGTACAGAGGTGAAGAGCTATAGGTGGAAGAGGCCGCTACAATGTATCTATAGTATCAGACCAACCAGTACTCTATATCTATAGGTATCAGGTAAAAAAAATTACTATGTATCTATAATATCACACCTAAGAGGGCAATGTACCTATAGGTATCACACCTGAAAGTACTATGTATCTATAGTATCACAAAGCAAAGGATGGAGGGAGACTGTAGGGTTAATTATATAGATGTATAAAAGACCACAAATCTTGAAAGAGAGGACAATGTACCAGATCTACAGGACACTCACAGCTTAGAGATATATAGGTGGCGTGTCTTTGCTAGGCAGACATATAGGTGACGGCTAAAAATCCCAGTGGATGGAAACAATCTATATGTGACAGTAACATAACTACATATGTATATATATATATATGTGTAGATAGGAGATATGTAGGTAATAAATGGTGGCAATGTCTAGGTGATTGATGGCAGGTAAGGGGGTAGAGCTGGATGTCAGCTGTGTCTGTGTATATCACACTACAGGTTTATATACCCCCACAGACATGACAGGGATAATGATCCATAGGTGGTCAAGAAGGGGCCTAGATGTGGGAAAATATAGAAGGTCCCGAATGGAGTATAGGTGAAGGGTAGTGGCTTCTATAAGCTTCAATGGGGGGTGAAATGTGCAGAGGGGTTTATATATCTCCTAAAATGCAAGGAGTATATGCATTGGTGACACAGGGACTATAAAGGCTCCAGTTGATGTATATCCAGGTGGCAGCAGGTGAATCTATAGGTAACCAGGTTGGTATATTCCAGCAGCAGTTTGCACAGAATGGGGTAGATCTATAGGTTTCTGTATATCCAGATCACCTTATAGGTGGGGGTTGAGTGTGTTTATACTTCAGATGGATACAGGCGTCTCTGTACATTCAAGTGGGAGCAGTATGGATCTATAGGTGACAGACTCCATACACTCCAGTTGATGGCAGTGATGGTCTATAGGTGACGGGGTCCATATATCCCAGCAGCCATAGGTACAGGTTTGGGTATATCGATAGGCTCCAATAGAGGGTTGCAGGTGTTTCTGTATATCCAGACGTCAGCAGAACTATAGGTGACCAGCTCTATAGGCTCCAGGGTCTACAAGCAATAAGGGGTGAATTGTGTAGGAAGGGGGTCTGTATATATCCTACAAGGTGAGCGTTATATCCATTGGTGACAAAGGAATTCTGTAGGCTCCAGTTGAAGTATATCCAGGTGGCAGCAGGTGAATTCTGTGGCTCTATAGGAGTCCAGGTCTGTATATTCCAGAAGCAGGAGGCACAGGATGGAGGTCTCGCTGTAGCTAGGTCACACTATAGGTACCTGAAGGGTCTGTTTATAGGCTCCCACCCAATGATGCAGGGGTCTTGGTGTATGCAAGTCACCTTATAAGCAATCTATGTAGAAGTGACTGTATACGACCCCTTATAGGTGGTCAATGTAGAGGTGACTGTATACATTTCCAGCGCACACGGTTGCAGTCGTTTGTATCTCTGAGTCACTCTATAGGTGACGGGAGGGTCTATAATGTACAACAGCTCACGGCTGCAGTCCAGTAACTGGAGGTGCAGGAGATCTACCAGTGCCAAGTGACGGCTGTGGGGTCCGGTGTATCCAGGTGATTCTATAGGTGACCACGGCGGGGTCTGGTGTATCTGGGTGATTCTATAGGTGACCGGTACAGGGTTTGGTGTATCCCGGCCTCTATGTAGGTGACGGCTGCAGGGTCCTTGTATCCAGGTCTCTAAAAGTGATGATATAAGTCTATGTCTATCCAGGCAGTGGCAGATCTATAGGTGACGGCTGCAGGGTCCCTTTATCCTGGTGACCCTATCTGTGGGTGGGGGTTGTGTATCCGGGTCTCTCTTCAGCTCCCGGGAGCCCCTGTATCCAGGTCTCTCTTCAGGTCCTGGGGGTCCCTGTATCCGGGTCTCTCTTCAGGTCGCGGGGGTCCCTGTATCCGGGTCTCTCTTCAGGTCGCGGGGGTCCCTGTATCCGGGTCTCTCTTCAGGTCGCGGGGGTCCCTGTATCCGGGTCTCTCTTCAGGTCGCGGGGGCCCCTGTATATCCGGGTCTCTCTTCAGGTCCCGGGGGACCCTGTATCCGGGTCTCTACAGGTCCCGGGGGCCCCTGTATCCGGGTCTCTACAGGTCCCGGGGGCCCCTGTATTCGGGTCTCTACAGGTCCCGGGGGCCCCTGTATTCGGGTCTCTACAGGTCCCGGGGGCCCCTGTATCCGGGTCTCTACAGGTCCCGGGGGCCCCTGTATCCGGGTCTCTCTGCAGGTCCCGGGGTCCCTGTATCCGGGTCTCTCTTCAGGTCGTGGGGGCACCTGTATCCGGGTCTCTCTGCAGGTCCCGGGGGTCCCTGTATCCGGGTCTCTCTGCAGGTCCCGGGAGCCCCTGTATCCGCTTCTCTCTGCAGGCCCTGGGAGCCCCTGTATCCGGGTCTCTCTTCAGGTCCCGGGGGCCCCTGTATCCGGGTCTCTCTTCAGGTCCCGGGGGCCCCTGTATATCCGGGTCTCTCTTCAGGTCCCGGGGGCCCCTGTATATCCGGGTCTCTCTTCAGGTCCCGGGGGCCCCTGTATATCCGGGTCTCTCTTCAGGTCCCGGGGGCCCCTGTATATCCGGGTCTCTCTTCAGGTCCCGGGGGCCCCTGTATATCCGGGTCTCTCTTCAGGTCCCGGGGGCCCCTGTATATCCGGGTCTCTCTTCAGGTCCCGGGGGCCCCTGTATATCCGGGTCTCTCTTCAGTCTTCAGGTCGCGGGGGCCCCTGTATATCCGGGTCTCTCTTCAGGTCCCGGGGGCCCCTGTATCCGGGTCTCTCTTCAGGTCGCGGGGGCCCCTGTATCCGGGTCTCTCTTCAGGTCGCGGGGGCCCCTGTATATCCGGGTCTCTCTTCAGGTCCCGGGGGCCCCTGTATCCGGGTCTCTATTCAGGTCCCGGGGGGCCCCTGTATCCGGGTCTCTCTTCAGGTCGCGGGGGCCCCTGTATCCGGGTCTCTCTTCAGGTCCCGGGGGCCCCTGTATCCGGGTCTCTCTTCAGGTCCCGGGGGCCCCTGTATCCGGGTCTCTCTTCAGGTCCCGGGGGCCCGTGTATCCGGGTCTCTCTGCAGGTCCCGGGGGCCCCTGTATACGGGTCTCTCTTCAGGTCCCGGGGGCCCCTGTATCCGGGTCTCTCTTCAGGTCCCGGGGGCCCCTGTATCCGGGTCTCTCTGCAGGTCCCGGGGGCCCCTGTATCCGGGTCTCTCTTCAGGTCCCGGGGGCCCCTGTATCCGGGTCTCTACAGGTGACAGCGGACGCCTCCGAGCCTCCAGGCGGCAGTTTACACGGTCAGTGACGTCAGGCCTCGCAGTATACAGCAGGTTCCGGCAGCGTCGGGCTCTCCTGGGCCCCGGGCCGGGATGTTTGGGCTCCGGCCTCGGTGTCACTGCTGCCCCCTCCCGCTCTCAGGCCGCAGCATAGCAACGGCAGCTGCGCACTCACCGCCCGTTCTCGCGAGAAGCGGCCGCGGCGGTGACGTCACCGCTGTAACCCGTGCGCTGCCGGCTGCTGCTGGACGGTGAATGGACGAGGAAGAGAACGACGGTACCGGAGCCCGACCCGGCACATACTGAGAGCCGGAGACAGCGACACCCGGAGGAGGCGGCGGAGAGTGCGGAGAGAGGAGACAGTAACAAGAATAATACTAGTGAGAGCGGTAACCATAGTAACCATACTAGTGATAATAATACTAGTGAGAACGGTAACCATAGTAACCATACTAGTGATAATAATACTAGTGAGAACGGTAACCATAGTAACCATACTAGTGATAATAATACTAGTGAGAACAGTAACCATAGTAACCATACTACTGATAATAATACTAGTGAGAACAGTAACCATAGTAACCATACTAGTGATAATAATACTAGTGAGAACGGTAACCATAGTAACCATACTAGTGATAATAATACTAGTGAGAACAGTAACCATAGTAACCATACTAGTGATAATAATACTAGTGAGAACAGTAACCATAGTAACCATACTAGTGATAATAATACTAGTGAGAACAGTAACCATAGTAACCATACTAGTGATAATAATACTAGTGAGAACAGTAACCATAGTAACCATACTAGTGATAATAATACTAGTGAGAACGGTAACCATAGTAACCATACTACTGATAATAATACTAGTGAGAACAGTAACCATAGTAACCATACTAGTGATAATAATACTAGTGAGAACAGTAACCATAGTAACCATACTAGTGATAATAATACTAGTGAGAACAGTAACCATAGTAACCATACTAGTGATAATAATACTAGTGAGAACGGTAACCATAGTAACCATACTAGTGATAATAATACTAGTGAGAACAGTAACCATAGTAACCATACTAGTGATAATAATACTAGTGAGAACGGTAACCATAGTAACCATACTAGTGATAATAATACTAGTGAGAACAGTAACCATAGTAACCATACTAGTGATAATAATACTAGTGAGAACAGTAACCATAGTAACCATACTAGTGATAATAATACTAGTGAGAACGGTAACCATAGTAACCATACTAGTGATAATAATACTAGTGAGAACAGTAACCATAGTAACCATACTAGTGATAATAATACTAGTGAGAACGGTAACCATAGTAACCATACTAGTGATAATAATACTAGTGAGAACAGTAACCATAGTAACCATACTAGTGATAATAATACTAGTGAGAACAGTAACCATAGTAACCATACTAGTGATAATAATACTAGTGAGAACAGTAACCATAGTAACCATACTAGTGATAATAATACTAGTGAGAACAGTAACCATAGTAACCATACTAGTGATAATAATACTAGTGAGAACGGTAACCATAGTAACCATACTAGTGATAATAATACTAGTGAGAACAGTAACCATAGTAACCATACTAGTGATAATAATACTAGTGAGAACGGTAACCATAGTAACCATACTAGTGATAATAATACTAGTGAGAACGGTAACCATAGTAACCATACTAGTGATAATAATACTAGTGAGAACGGTAACCATACTAGTGATAATAATACTAGTGAGAACAGTAACCATAGTAACCATACTAGTGATAATAATACTAGTGAGAACGGTAACCATAGTAACCATACTAGTGATAATAATACTAGTGAGAACAGTAACCATAGTAACCATACTAGTGATAATAATACGAGTGAGAACAGTAACCATAGTAACCATTCTAGTGATAATAATACTAGTGAGAACGGTAACCATAGTAACCATACTAGTGATAATAATACTAGTGAGAACAGTAACCATAGTAACCATACTAGTGATAATAATACTAGTGAGAACAGTAACCATAGTAACCATACTAGTGATAATAATATTAGTGAGAACAGTAACCATAGTAACCATACTAGTGATAATAATACTAGTGAGAACAGTAACCATAGTAACCATACTAGTGATAATAATACTAGTGAGAACAGTAACCATAGTAACCATACTAGTGATAATAATACTAGTGAGAACGGTAACCATAGTAACCATACTAGTGATAATAATACTAGTGATAATAATACTAGTGATAACGGTAACCATAGTAACCATACTAGTGATAATAATACTAGTGAGAACGGTAACCATAGTAACCATACTAGTGATAATAATACTAGTGAGAACGGTAACCATAGTAACCATACTAGTGATAATAATACTAGTGAGAACAGTAACCATAGTAACCATACTAGTGATAATAATACTAGTGAGAACAGTAACCATAGTAACCATACTAGTGATAATAATACTAGTGATAATAATACTAGTGATAACGGTAACCATAGTAACCATACTAGTGATAATAATACTAGTGATAACGGTAACCACAGTAACCATACTAGTGATAATAATACTAGTGAGAGCGGTAACCATAGTAACCATACTAGTGATAATAATACTAGTGAGAACGGTAACCATAGTAACCATACTAGTGATAATAATACTAGTGAGAGCGGTAACCATAGTAACCATACTAGTGATAATAATACTAGTGAGAACAGTAACCATAGTAGCCATACTAGTGATAATAATACTAGTGAGAACGGTAACCATAGTAACCATACTAGTGATAATAATACTAGTGAGAACAGTAACCATAGTAGCCATACTAGTGATAATAATACTAGTGAGAACGGTAACCATAGTAACCATACTAGTGATAATAATACTAGTGAGAACGGTAACCATAGTAGCCATACTAGTGATAATAATACTAGTGAGAACGGTAACCATAGTAACCATACTAGTGATAATAATACTAGTGAGAACGGTAACCATAGTAGCCATACTAGTGATAATAATACTAGTGAGAACGGTAACCATAGTAGCCATACTAGTGATAATAATACTAGTGAGAACGGTAACCATAGTAGCCATACTAGTGATAATAATACTAGTGAGAACAGTAACCATAGTAGCCATACTAGTGATAATAATACTAGTGAGAACGGTAACCATAGTAACCATACTAGTGATAATAATACTAGTGAGAACGGTAACCATAGTAGCCATACTAGTGATAATAATACTAGTGAGAACGGTAACCATAGTAACCATACTAGTGATAATAATACTAGTGAGAACAGTAACCATAGTAACCATACTAGTGATAATAATACTAGTGAGAACGGTAACCATAGTAACCATACTAGTGATAATAATACTAGTGAGAACGGTAACCATAGTAACCATACTAGTGATAATAATACTAGTGAGAGCGGTAACCATAGTAACCATACTAGTGATAATAATACTAGTGAGAACGGTAACCATAGTAGCCATACTAGTGATAATAATACTAGTGAGAACGGTAACCATAGTAACCATACTAGTGATAATAATACTAGTGAGAACAGTAACCATAGTAACCATACTAGTGATAATAATACTAGTGAGAACGGTAACCATAGTAACCATACTAGTGATAATAATACTAGTGAGAACGGTAACCATAGTAACCATACTAGTGATAATAATACTAGTGAGAACGGTAACCATAGTAACCATACTAGTGATAATAATACTAGTGAGAACAGTAACCATAGTAACCATACTAGTGATAATAATACTAGTGAGAACAGTAACCATAGTAACCATACTAGTGATAATAATACTAGTGAGAACGGTAACCATAGTAACCATACTAGTGATAATAATACTAGTGAGAACAGTAACCATAGTAACCATACTAGTGATAATAATACTAGTGAGAACGGTAACCATAGTAACCATACTAGTGATAATAATACTAGTGATAACGGTAACCATAGTAACCATACTAGTGATAATAATACTAGTGATAACGGTAACCATAGTAACCATACTAGTGATAATAATACTAGTGAGAGCGGTAACCATAGTAACCATACTAGTGATAATAATACTAGTGAGAACAGTAACCATAGTAACCATACTAGTGATAATAATACTAGTGAGAACGGTAACCATAGTAACCATACTAGTGATAATAATACTAGTGAGAACGGTAACCATAGTAACCATACTAGTGATAATAATACTAGTGAGAGCGGTAACCATAGTAACCATACTAGTGATAATAATACTAGTGAGAACGGTAACCATAGTAGCCATACTAGTGATAATAATACTAGTGAGAACGGTAACCATAGTAACCATACTAGTGATAATAATACTAGTGAGAACAGTAACCATAGTAACCATACTAGTGATAATAATACTAGTGAGAACGGTAACCATAGTAACCATACTAGTGATAATAATACTAGTGAGAACAGTAACCATAGTAACCATACTAGTGATAATAATACTAGTGAGAACGGTAACCATAGTAACCATACTAGTGATAATAATACTAGTGATAATAATACTAGTGATAACGGTAACCATAGTAACCATACTAGTGATAATAATACTAGTGAAAACGGTAACCATAGTAACCATACTAGTGATAATAATACTAGTGAGAGCGGTAACCATAGTAACCATACTAGTGATAATAATACTAGTGAGAACAGTAACCATAGTAACCATACTAGTGATAATAATACTAGTGAGAACAGTAACCATAGTAACCATACTAGTGATAATAATACTAGTGAGAGCGGTAACCATACTAGTGATAATAATACTAGTGAGAACAGTAACCATAGTAACCATACTAGTGATAATAATACTAGTGAGAACGGTAACCATAGTAACCATACTAGTGATAATAATACTAGTGATAATAGTAACCATACTAGTGATAATAATACTGGTGAGAACGGTAACCATAGTAACCATACTAGTGATAATAATACTAGTGAGAACAGTAACCATAGTAACCATACTAGTGATAATAATACTAGTGATAATAGTAACCATACTAGTGATAATAATACTAGTGAGAGCGGTAACCATAGTAACCATACTAGTGATAATAATACTAGTGAGAACAGTAACCATAGTAACCATACTAGTGATAATAATACTAGTGAGAGCGGTAACCATAGTAACCATACTAGTGATAATAATACTAGTGAGAGCGATAACCATAGTAACCATACTAGTGATAATAATACTAGTGAGAACGGTAACCATAGTAACCATACTAGTGATAATAATACTAGTGAGAGCGGTAACCATAGTAACCATACTAGTGATAATAATACTAGTGAGAACGGTAACCATAGTAACCATACTAGTGATAATAATACTAGTGAGAACAGTAACCATAGTAACCATACTAGTGATAATAATACTAGTGAGAACGGTAACCATAGTAACCATACTAGTGATAATAATACTAGTGATAACGGTAACCATAGTAACCATACTAGTGATAATAATACTAGTGATAACGGTAACCATAGTAACCATACTAGTGATAATAATACTAGTGAGAGCGGTAACCATAGTAACCATACTAGTGATAATAATACTAGTGAGAACAGTAACCATAGTAACCATACTAGTGATAATAATACTAGTGAGAACAGTAACCATAGTAACCATACTAGTGATAATAATACTAGTGAGAGCGGTAACCATAGTAACCATACTAGTGATAATAATACTAGTGAGAACAGTAACCATAGTAACCATACTAGTGATAATAATACTAGTGATAATAGTAACCATACTAGTGATAATAATACTAGTGAGAACGGTAACCATACTAGTGATAATAATACTAGTAAGAACGGTAACCATAGTAACCATACTAGTGAGAACAGTAACCATAGTAACCATACAAGTGATAATAATACTAGTAAGAACGGTAACCATAGTAACCGTACTAGTGATCATAATCCTAGTGATAACAGTAACCATAGTAACCATACTAGTGATAATAATACTAGTGAGAGCGGTAACCATAGTAACCATACTAGTGATAATAATACTAGTGAGAACGGTAACCATAGTAACCATACTAGTGATAATAATACTAGTGATAATAGTAACCATACTAGTGATAATAATACTAGTGAGAACGGTAACCATACTAGTGATAATAATACTAGTAAGAACGGTAACCATAGTAACCATACTAGTGAGAACAGTAACCATAGTAACCATACAAGTGATAATAATACTAGTAAGAACGGTAACCATAGTAACCGTACTAGTGATCATAATCCTAGTGATAACAGTAACCATAGTAACCATACTAGTGATAATAATACTAGTGAGAATAGTAACCATAGTAACCATACTAGTGATAATAATACTAGTGATAACAGTAACCATAGTAACCATACTAGTGAGAACAGTAACCATAGTAACCATACTAGTGATAATAATACTAGTGAGAACAGTAACCATAGTAACCATACTAGTGATAATAATACTAGTGATAACAGTAACCATAGTAACCATGCTAGTGATAATAATACTAGTGAGAACGGTAACCATAGTAACCATACTAGTGATAATAATACTAGTGATAACGGTAACCATAGTAACCATACTAGTGATAATAATACTAGTGAGAACAGTAACCATAGTAACCATACTAGTGATAATAATACTAGTGAGAACAGTAACCATAGTAACCATACTAGTGATAATACTAGTGAGAACAGCAGTAACCATAGTAACCATACTAGTGATAATAATACTAGTGAGAACAGTAACCATAGTAACCATACTAGTGATAATACTAGTGAGAACAGTAGCCATAGTAACCATACTAGTGATAATACTAGTGAGAACAGTAACCATAGTAACCATACTAGTGATAATACTAGTGAGAACGGTAACCATAGTAACCATACTAGTGAGAACAGTAACCATAGTAACC
This sequence comes from Dendrobates tinctorius, assembly GCF_039654945.1. NCBI lineage: Eukaryota > Metazoa > Chordata > Amphibia > Anura > Dendrobatidae > Dendrobates > Dendrobates tinctorius. The sequence continues at coordinate 3,185,054 of NW_027361810.1, forward strand.
ATACAAGTGATAATAATTTTAGTAAGAACGGTAACCATAGTAACCGTACTAGTGATCATAATCCTAGTGATAACAGTAACCATAGTAACCATACTAGTGATAATAATACTAATGAGAACAGTAACCATACTAGTGATAATACTAGTGAGAACAGTAACCATAGTAACCATACTAGTGATAATAATACTAGTGAGAACAGTAACCATAGTAACCATACTAGTGATAATACTAGTGAGAACAGTAACCATAGTAACCATACTAGTGATAATACTAGTGAGAACAGTAACCATAGTAACCATACTAGTGATAATACTAGCGAGAACGGTAACCATAGTAACCATACTAGTGATAATACTAGTGAGAACGGTAACCATAGTAACCATACTAGTGATAATAATACTAGTGATAACGGTATCCATAGTAACCAATACTAGTGATAATACTAGTGAGAACAGTAACCATAGTAACCATACTAGTGATAATACTAGTGAGAACGGTAACCATAGTAACCATACTAGTGATAATACTACTAGTGCTAACGGTAACCATAGTAACCATACTAGTGATAATAATACTAGTGAGAACAGTAACCATAGTAACCATACTAGTGATAATAATACTAGTGAGAACAGTAACCATAGTAACCATACTAGTGATAATACTAGTGAGAACAGTAACCATAGTAACCGTACTAGTGATCATAATCCTAGTGATAACAGTAACCATAGTACCCATACTAGTGATAATAATACTAGTGAGAACAGTGACCATAGTAACCAAACTAGTGATAATACTAGTGATAACAGTAACCATAGTAACCATACTAGTGATAATACTAGTGAGAACAGTAACCATAGTAACCATACTAGTGATAATAATACTAGTGAGAACAGTAACCATAGTAACCATACTAGTGATAATAATACTAGTGATACCAGTAACCATAGTAACCATGCTAGTGATAATAATACTAGTGAGAACGGTAACCATAGTAACCATACTAGTGATAATAATACTAGTAATAACGGTAACCATAGTAACCATACTAGTGATAATAATACTAGTGAGAACAGTAACCATAGTAACCATACTAGTTATAATAATACTAGTGAGAACAGTAACCATAGTAACCATACTAGTGATAATAGTGAGAACAGTAACCATAGTAACCATACTAGTGATAATAATACTAGTGAGAACAGTAACCATAGTAACCATACTAGTGATAATACTAGTGAGAACAGTAGCCATAGTAACCATACTAGTGATAAATACTAGTGAGAACAGTAACCATAGTAACCATACTAGTGATAATACTAGTATGAACGGTAACCATAGTAACCATACTAGTGATAATAATACTAGTGAGAACAGTAACCATAGTAACCATACTAGTGATAATAATACTAGTGAGAACAGTAACCATAGTAACCATACTAGTGATAATAATACTAGTAAGAACGGTAACCATAGTAACCATACTAGTGAGAACAGTAACCATAGTAACCATAGAAGTGATAATAATTCTAGTAAGAACGGTAACCATAGTAACCGTACTAGTGATCATAATCCTAGTGAGAACAGTAACCACAGTAACCATACTAGTGATAATACTAGTGAGAACAGTAACCATAGTAACCATACTAGTGATAATACTAGTGAGAACAGTAACCATAGTAACCATACTAGTGATAATACTAGTGAGAACGGTAACCATAGTAACCATACTAGTGATAATACTAGTGAGAACGGTAACCATACTAGTGATAATAATACTAGTGAGAACGGTAACCATACTAGTGATAATAATACTAGTAAGAACGGTAACCATAGTAACCATACTAGTGAGACCAGTAACCATAGTAACCATACAAATGATAATAATACTAGTAAGAACGGTAACCATAGTAACCATACTAGTGCTCATAATCCTAGTGATAACAGTAACCATAGTAACCATACTAGTGATAATAATACTAGTGAGAACAGTAACCATAGTAACCATACTAGTGATAATAATACTAGTGATAACAGTAACCATAGTAACCATACTAGTGATAATACTAATGAGAACAGTAACCATAGTAACCATACTAGTGATAATAATACTAGTGAGAACAGTAACCATAGTAACCATGCTAGTGATAATAATACTAGTGAGAACGGTAACCATAGTAACCATACTAGTGATAATAATACTAGTGCTAACGGTAACCATAGTAACCATACTAGTGATAATAATACTAGTGAGAACAGTAACCATAGTAACCATACTAGTGATAATAATACTAGTGAGAACAGTAACCATAGTAACCATACTAGTGATAATACTAGTGAGAACAGTAACCATAGTAACCATACTAGTGATAATACTAGTGAGAACAGTAACCATAGTAACCATACTAGTGATAATACTAGTGAGAACAGTAACCATAGTAACCATACTAGTGATAATAATACTAGTGATAACGGTAACCATAGTAACCATACTAGTGATAATAATACTAGTAAGAACAGTAACCATAGTAACCATACTAGTGATAATAATACTAGTAAGAACGGTAACCATAGTAACCATACTAGTGAGAACAGTAACCATAGTAACCATACAAGTGATAATAATACTAGTAAGAACGGTAACCATAGTAACCGTACTAGTGATCATAATCCTAGTGATAACAGTAACCATACTAGTGATAATAATACTAGTGAGAACAGTAACCATAGTAACCATACTAGTGATAATAATACTAGTGATAACAGTAACCATAGTAACCATACTAGTGATAATACTAGTGAGAACAGTAACCATAGTAACCATACTAGTGATAATAATACTAGTGAGAACAGTAACCATAGTAACCATACTAGTGATAATAATACTAGTGAGAACAGTAACCATAGTAACCATGCTAGTGATAATACTAGTGAGAACGGTAACCATAGTAACCATACTAGTGATAATAATACTAGTGAGAACAGTAACCATAGTAACCATACTAGTGATAATAATACTAGTGAGAACAGTAACCATAGTAACCATACTAGTGATAATAATACTAGTGAGAACAGTAACCATACTAGTGATAATACTAGTGAGAACAGTAACCATAGTAACCATACTAGTGATAATACTAGTGAGAACAGTAACAATAGTAACCATACTAGTGATAATACTAGTGAGAACAGTAACCATAGTAACCATACTAGTGATAATACTAGTGAGAACAGTAACCATAGTAACCATACTAGTGATAATACTAGTGAGAACGGTAACCATAGTAACCATACTAGTGATAATAATACTAGTGATAACGGTAACCATACTAGTGATAATAATACTAGTGAGAACAGTAACCATAGTAACCATACTAGTGATAATAATACTAGTAAGAACGGTAACCATAGTAACCATACTATTGATAATACTAGTGAGAACAGTAACCATAGTAACCATACAAGTGATAATAATACTAGTAAGAACGGTAACCATAGTAACCGTACTAGTGATCATAATCCTAGTGATAACAGTAACCATAGTAACCATACTAGTGATAATAATACTAGTGAGAACAGTAACCATAGTAACCATACTAGTGATAATAAAACTAGTGAGAGCAGTAACCATAGTAACCATATTAGTGATAATAATATTGGTTATAACAATAACCATAGTAACCATACCAGTGATAATAATACTAGTGATAACAGTAACCATACTAGTGATAATAATACTAGTGATAATGGTAACCATACTAGTGATAATAATACTAGTGATAACGGTAACCATAGTAACCATACTAGTGATAATAATACTAGTGAGAACAGTATCCATAGTAACCATACTAGTGATAATAATACTAGTGAGAACAGTAACCATAGTAACCATACTAGTGATAACAGTGAGAACAGTAACCATAGTAACCATACTAGTGATAATAATACTAGTGAGAACAGTAACCATAGTAACCATACTAGTGATAATACTAGTGAGAACAGTAGCCATAGTAACCATACTAGTGATAATACTAGTGAGAATAGTAACCATACTAGTGATAATACTAGTGAGAACGGTAACCATAGTAACCATACTAGTGATAATAATACTAGTGATAACGGTAACCATAGTAACCATACTAGTGATAATAATACTAGTGAGAACAGTAACCATAGTAACCATACTAGTGATAATAATACTAGTAAGAACGGTAACCATAGTAACCATACTAGTGAGAACAGTAACCATAGTAACCATACTAGTGATAATAATACTAGTGAGAACGGTAACCATAGTAACCATACTAGTGATAATAATACTAGTGAGAACAGTAACCATAGTAACCATACTAGTGATAATAATACTAGTGAGAACAGTAACCATAGTAACCATACTAGTGATAATAATACTAGTGATAACGGTAACCATAGTAACCATACTAGTGATAATAATACTAGTGAGAAAGGTAACCATAGTAACCATACTAGTGATAATAATACTAGTGAGAACAGTAACCATAGTAACCATACTAGTGATAATAATACTAGTGAGAACGGTAACCATAGTAACCATACTAGTGATAATAATACTAGTGAGAACAGTAACCATAGTAACCATACTAGTGATAATAATACTAGTGAGAACGGTAACCATAGTAACCATTCTAGTGATAATAATACTAGTGAGAACGGTAACCATAGTAACCATACTAGTGATAATAATACTAGTGAGAACAGTAACCATAGTAACCATACTAGTGATAATAATACTAGTGAGAACAGTAACCATAGTAACCATACTAGTGATAATAATACTAGTGAGAACAGTAACCATAGTAACCATACTAGTGATAATAATACTAGTGAGAACGGTAACCATAGTAACCATACTAGTGATAATAATACTAGTGAGAACAGTAACCATAGTAACCATACTAGTGATAATAGTGAGAACAGTAACCATAGTAACCATACTAGTGATAATAATACTAGTGAGAACAGTAACCATAGTAACCATACTAGTGATAATACTAGTGAGAACAGTAGCCATAGTAACCATACTAGTGATAATACTAGTGAGAACAGTAACCATAGTAACCATACTAGTGATAATACTAGTGAGAACGGTAACCATAGTAACCATACTAGTGATAATAATACTAGTGATAACGGTAACCATAGTAACCATACTAGTGATAATACTAGTGAGAACAGAAACCATAGTAACCATACTAGTGATAATAATACTAGTAAGAACGGTAACCATAGTAACCATACTACTGAGAACAGTAACCATAGTAACCATACAAGTGATAATAATTCTAGTAAGAACGGTAACCATAGTAACCGTACTAGTGATCATAATCCTAGTGAGAACAGTAACCATAGTAACCATACTAGTGATAATACTAGTGGGAACAGTAACCATAGTAACCATACTAGTGATAATACTAGTGAGAACGGTAACCATAGTAACCATACTAGTGATAATACTAGTGAGAACGGTAACCATACTAGTGATAATAATTCTAGTGAGAACGGTAACCATACTAGTGATAATAATACTAGTAAGAACGGTAACCATAGTAACCATACTAGTGAGAACAGTAACCATAGTAACCATACAAGTGATAATAATACTAGTAAGAACGGTAACCATAGTAACCGTACTAGTGATCATAATCCTAGTGATAACAGTAACCATAGTAACCATACTAGTGATAATAATACTAGTGAGAACAGTAACCATAGTAACCATACTAGTGATAATAATACTAGTGATAACAGTAACCATACTAGTGATAATACTAGTGAGAACAGTAACCATAGTAACCATGCTAGTGATAATAATACTAGTGAGAACAGTAACCATAGTAACCATGCTAGTGATAATAATACTAGTGAGAACGGTAACCATAGTAACCATACTAGTGATAATAATACTAGTGCTAACGGTAACCATAGTAACCATACTAGTGATAATAATACTAGTGAGAACAGTAACCATAGTAACCATACTAGTGATAATACTAGTGAGAACAGTAACCATACTAGTGATAATACTAGTGAGAACAGTAACCATAGTAACCATACTAGTGATAATACTAGTGAGAACAGTAACCATAGTAACCATACTAGTGATAATACTAGTGAGAACGGTAACCATAGTAACCATACTAGTGATAATAATACTAGTGATAACGGTAACCATACTAGTGATAATAATACTAGTGAGAACAGTAACCATAGTAACCATACTAGTGATAATAATACTAGTAAGAACGGTAACCATAGTAACCATACTAGTGATAATACTAGTGAGAACAGTAACCATAGTAACCATACAAGTGATAATAATACTAGTAAGAATGGTAACCATAGTAACCGTACTAGTGATCATAATCCTAGTGATAACAGTAACCATAGTAACCATACTAGTGATAATAATACTAGTGAGAACAGTAACCATAGTAACCATACTAGTGATAATAAAACTAGTGAGAGCAGTAACCATATTAGTGATAATAATACTGGTTATAACAGTAACCATAGAAACCATACTAGTGATAATAATACTAGTGATAACAGTAACCATACTAGTGATAATAATACTAGTGATAATGGTAACCATAGTAACCATACTAGTGATAATAATACTAGTGATAACGGTAACCATAGTAACCGTACTAGTGATAATAATACTAGTGAGAATAGTAACCATAGTAACCATGCTAGTGATAATAATACTAGTGAGAACAGGAACCATAGTAACCATACTAGTGATAATACTAGTGATAACGGTAACCATAGCAACCATACTAGTGATAATAATACTAGTGAGAACAAGAACCATAGTAACCATACTAGTGATAATAATACTAGTGATAACAGTAACCATACTAGTGATAATAATACTAGTGATAAAGGTAACCATAGTAACCATACTAGTGATAATACTAGTGAGAACAGTAACCATAGTAACCATACTAGTGATAATACTAGTGAGAACAGTAACCATAGTAACCATACTAGTGATAATAATACTAGTGATAACAGTAACCATACTAGTGATAATAATACTAGTGAGAACAGGAACCATAGTAACCATACTAGTGATAATAATACTAGTGATAACAGTAACCATACTAGTGATAATAATACTAGTGATAACGGTAACCATAGTAACCATACTAGTGATAATAATACTAGTGAGAATAGTAACCATAGTAACCATGCTAGTGATAATACTAGTGATAACTGTAACCATAGTAACCATACTAGTGAAAATACTAGTGAGAACAGGAACCATAGTAACCATACTAGTGATAACAGTAACTATAATAGTGATAATAATACTAGTGATAACGGTAACCATAGTAACCATACTAGTGATAATAATACTAGTGAGAACAGTAACCATAGTAACCATACTAGTGATAATAATACTAGTGAGAACGGTAACCATAGTAACCATACTAGTGATAATAATAGTGATAACAGTAACCATACTAGTGATAATACTAGTGATAACGGTAACCATAGTAACCATACTAGTGATAATAATACTAGTGAGAACAGTAACCATAGTAACCATACTAGTGACAATAATATTAGTGAGAATAGTAACCATAGTAGCCATGCTAGTGATAATACTAGTGATAACTGTAACCATAGTAACCATACTAGTGATAATACTAGTGAGAACAGTAACCATAGTAACCATACTAGTGATAATACTAGTGAGAACAGGAACCATAGTAACCATTCTAGTGATAACAGTAACCATACTAGTGATAATAATACTAGTGAGAACGGTAACCATACTAGTGATAATAATACTAGTGAGAACAGGAACCATAGTAACCATACTAGTGATAATAATAGTGATAACAGTAACCATACTAGTGATAATACTCAGTGATAACGGTAACCATAGTAACCATACTAGTGATAATAATACTAGTGAGAACAGGAACCATAGTAACCGTACTAGTGATAACAGTAACCATACTAGTGATAATAATACTAGTGAGAACAGTAACCATAGTAACCATACTAGTGATAATAATACTAGTGATAACTGTAACCATACTAGTGATAATAATACTAGTGATAACGGTAACCATAGTATCCATACTAATGATAATAATTCTAGTGAGAACAGGAACCATAGTAACCGTACTAGTGATAACAGTAACCATACTAGTGATAACGGTCAGGGCTGTGGAGTCGGAGTCGTGGAGTCGGAGTCGGAGTCGGTGCTCATTTTGGTGGAGTCGGAGTCGGAGTTGGAGTTGGTATAAAATGGACCGACTCCGACTCCTAAAATATATAATAAATTGGGTACAGTAATTCAATGCAGAATGTGCTGAATATTTTTTCATAGGAATTTGGGAAAGTTATGAAATGTCCTATAAATGACTGTTCTATTCCTGATCTAAGGCTACATTCACACACAGCGTTTTTCCTGTGTTTTTTGAGGATACGTTTTTCAGCTGCAAAAGCTGATCATCTTTTTAAAAAACCGCATCACCTGAAAGGTTTTTGAGCTCATAGATAATGTTTTCAATAGCAAAAGCAGATTAGAAATCTGCTCTATCTATCCATTTATCCATATCTGTCTATCCATATCGTATCTGTACCAAAAAGAATGAAAACCGGGTAGTACACCAATATATATTCTGTTCTATCTAAATATCTTGATTATGGGATCATAAAAATGATTAAATGTCTGAGGTTCACATTGTACTACAGTAAATTTTTCACTTAAATATAAGCAATATGTGTGGGAGTCGGAGTCGTGGAGTCGGAGTTGGAGTCGGAGTTGGTGTAAGAGAAATTGAGGAGTCGGAGTCGGAGTCGGAGTTGCAGGTTTGGCTTACCGACTCCACAGCCCTGATAACGGTAACCATAGTAACCATACTAGTGATAATACTAGTGAGAACAGTAACCATAGTAACCATACTAGTGATAATAATACTAGTGAGAACAGTAACCATAGTAACCATACTAGTGATAACAGTAACCATACTAGTGTTAATAATACTAGTGATAACGGTAACCATAGTAACCATACTAGTGATAATAATACTAGTGAGAACAGTAACCATAGTAACCATACTAGTGATAATAATACTAGTGATAACGGTAACCATAGTAACCATGCTAGTGATAGTAATACTAGTGATAACGGTAACCATAGTAACCATGCTAGCGATAATATTACTAGTGAGAACGGTAACCATAGTAACCATACTAGTGATAATAATACTAGTGAGAACAGTAACCATAGTAACCATACTAGTGATAATAATACTAGTGATAACAGTAACCATAGTAACCATACTAGTGATAATAATACTAGTGAGAACAGTAACCATAGTAACCATGCTAGTGATAATAATACTAGTGATAACAGTAACCATAGTAACCGTACTAGTGATAATACAGTTGTGCTCAAAAGATTACATATCTCGGCAGAATTTTTACCTTTTTGGCCTTTTTCCAGAGAATATGAATGATAACACCAAAACTTTTTCTCCACTCATGGTTGGTGGTTGGGTGAAGCCATTTATTGTCAGACTACTAGTGTTTTCTTTTTTTAAATCATAATGACAACCCAAAACATCCAAATGACCCCGATCAACAGTTCACACACCCCATTTCTTAAAGGGAATCTGTCACCCTATCAGCTGCCGGCACCGCCATCAGGGGCTTATCTACAGCATTCTATAATGCATTCTGTAATGCTGTAGATAAGCCCCCGATGTAACCTGAAAGATAAGAAAAAAGAGTTAGATTATACTCACCGGGGGACGTGGTCCGGTCCGGCTCCTCCCTTCTTCTAACGGTGACGTTCTCTTCTTTCCTTCCTGTTGTGGCTCTGACGCAGGCGTACTTTATCTGCCCTGTTGAAGACAGAGCAGATTACTGCAGTGCGCAGGCGCCGGACCTCTCTGACCTTTCCCGCGCCTGCGCACTGCAGTACTCTGCTCTGTCTTCAACAGGGCAGATAACGAACGCCTGCGCCAGAGCCAAGGGAGAAGTAAGGAGGAGGACGTCATCGCTAGGAGATGGGAGGTGCCGGACCGGACCGCGACACTCACCGCACCCGACCGCGCCCCCTGGTGAGTATAATATAACTCGTTTTTCTTATTTTTCAGGTTACATCAGGGGCTTATCTACAGCATTACAGAATGCATTACAGAATGCTGTAGATAAGCCCCTGATGGTGGTGGCCACATCTTATATGTGAAAAAATAGGTGACAAATTCCCTTTAATACCGTGTATTGCCCCCCTAACATCAATGACAGCTTGAAGTCTTTTTTGGTAGCTGTGGATGAGGTTCTTTATTTTCTCAGATGGTAAAGCTGCCCACTCTTCTTGGCAAAAAGCCTCCAGTTCCTGTAAATTCCTGGGCTGTTTAGCATGAACTGCGCGCTTGAGATCTCCCCAGAGTGGCTCAGTGATATTGAGGTAAGGAGACTGAGATGGCCACTCCAGAACCTTCACTTTGTTCTGCTGTAGCCAATAACAGGACGACTTGGCCTTGTGTTTTGGATTGTTGTCATGTTGGAACATCAAGTAAGTCCAATGTGCAGCTGTATTTGCCGATAACGTGCTGCATTCATCTTTCCTTCAACTTTACCAAGTTTTCTGTGCCTTTGTAGCTCACACATCCCCAAAACATCAGCAATCCACCTCCGTGCTTTACAGTAGGAATGGTGTTCCTTACATCATAGGCTTTGTTGATCTCTCTCCAAATGTAACGTTTATGGTTGTGGCCAAAAAGTTCAATTTTGGTCTCATCACTCCAGGCAGGGTATACAACCGCAGTCAGGGTAGCTGACCACAGTCAGGATAGCTGACCACAGGCAGGATAGCCAACCACAGGCAGGATAGCTGTCCACAGTCAGGGTAACTGGTCAGAGTCAGAGTAGCTGACCACAGGCATGGTAACTGACCAAGGCAGGATAGCCGACCACAGGCAGGGTAACCGACCACAGGCAGGATAACCTACCACAGGCTGGGGAGCTGACCACAAGCAGGATAGCCGGCCACTGTCAGGGTAGCCGACCACAGTCAGGCTAGTCAACCGCAGGCAGGCTATACGACCGCAGGCAGGGTAGCCGACCACAGGCAGGATAGCTGTCCACAGTCAGGGTAGCTGACCACAGGCAGGATAGCTGTCCACAGTCAGGGTAACTGATCACAGTCAGGGTAGCATAGCCGACTGCAGGCAAGATAGCCGACTGCAGGCAGGATACCCGACCACAGGCAGGGTAATCGACCACAGGCAGGGTAGACCACAGGCAGGGTAGACGACCACAGGCAGGGTAACCGACCACAGGCAGGATAGCCGACCACAGGCTTGGTAGCTGACCCCAGACAGGATAGCCGACCCCAGGCAAAATAGCCAGTCACCTCACGGTAGCCGACCACAGACAGGCTAGACGACCGCAGGCAGGGTAGCCGACCGCAGGCAGGATAGCTGTCCACAGTCGGTAGCTGACAAGCAGGGTAGAAGACCACAGGCAGGATAGCTGTCCACAGTCAGGGTAGCTGACCACAGGCAGGGTAGCTGTCCACAGTCAGGTTAGCTGACCACAGGCAGGGTAGACGCATTATACTAATGCACAAAGCATGGGCAACAAACAAGGAGAATTGGAACTACTAACACAGGAAAAGAAATATGATGTCATTGGAATCACTGAAACTTGGTGGGACGATACACATGATTGGAATACAAGACTAGAAGGATGCAACTTATTTGCAAGAAACAGACTTGATAAACGAGGAGGAGGTGTTGCATTGTATGTGAGAAACGCGTATATCTGCACAGAGATCCAAGCTTCAGAGACCGGGAGTTCTGTGGAAACTGTTTGGGTAAGAATACAAGGACAGAACAATGGAAAGGACACCATTGTAGGCATTTACTACAGGCCGCCTGTGCAAGCTGAAGATATGGATGAACTCTTTATGCATCAAATGGCCAAGTTCTCCAAAAAATATGACATAGTTGTCATGGGAGATTTCAACTATCCAGACATTTGTTGGGAATCTCTCTCAGGCAAAACTAACAGGTCAAGGAAATTCTTATCATCTCTTGCTGACAACTTTATCTTCCAAAAGGTAGGGGAGAAAAAAAGGGGAACTGCTACCTTGGACCTAATCCTTATAAACAGGGAGGAAATGGTTGAGGAGGTAAAAGTGGCTGGGTCCCTAAGAGGTAGCGACCATGCTATTTTAGAATTTTGGATAACTAGAGGAGGAAGACCTGTGAAGACTCAGACGTCAAGGTTAGATTTCAGAAAGGCAGATTTTAAGGGATTCAGAAAGAGAATTGGAGGGATCCAATGGCTGGATATCCTTAAAGACAAAAATGTCCAGGAAGGATGAGAAATCTTGAAAAATGAAATTCTCAAAGCACAATTGTTAACAATTCCGAAAAGAGGGAAGAATAGGAAGCATTTAAGGAAACCAGGATGGATGAACACAGAACTTAAGCACATGCTAAAAAGGAAGAAAAAAATGTTTATAAAATGGAAAGAGGGAGGCATATCTAAAGAAGAATATAATGCTGTCTGCAGAACCTGCAGGGCACAAATCAGATTAGCTAAAGCTGACAATGAATTGAGGCTTGCAAGAGATGTCAAAAGCAATAATAAAGGATTTTGGGGATATGTCAAAAGTAAAAGAAAAGTCAAAGATGCTATAGGATTTTTACAGGATGAAAATGATGAAATGGTAAGACAGGATGTTGAGAAGGCCGAACTTTTAAATTCCTATTTTGCATCTGTTTTCTCTCAGAAAGGAAATGTAACATCAACTGTTCTTCACTGTCCTATTAACAGAATAGAAGAATCCAGGATATCTATAAACAGAAAGATAGTGAGGAAACACTTAGCTAACCTAAATGAATTCAAGTCTCCAGGTCCAGATGAATTACACCCCAGAGTGCTGAAGGAGATAGCAGAAGAAATTTTTGAACCCGTCTCCATAATCTTTGAAAATTCTTGGAGAACAGGAGAAGTCCCAGAAGACTGGAGAAGAGCAAATGTTGTTCCTATCTTCAAAAAGGGGAAGAAGGTGGACCCAGGCAACTATAGGCCGGTGAGTCTGACTTCTATACCAGGAAAGATCTTTGAACAAATTATTAAACAACATGTATGTCAGTACCTGGATAAGAATGAAGTGATTAAACAGAGCCAGCATGGGTTTGTAACTAATAAGTCATGTCAGACTAACTTAATTTCCTTCTATGATGGAATCACTGATTGGGTGGATCAAGGAAATGCTGTAGATATAGTATATCTTGACTTCAGCAAAGCATTTGACAATATCTCATACAATCCTTATTGAAAAAATGACTAAGTATGTAATGGACAAGGCAACTGTTAGGTGGATTCATAACTGGCTTAGTGATCGGACCCAAAGAGTGGTCGTAAATGGCTGCACATCCAGTTGGAAGAATGTCTCAAGTGGGGTACCACAGGGCTCTGTCCTGGGCCCTGTATTGTTCAACATCTTTATCAACGATTTAGATGAAGGAATTGAGGGTAAACTGATTAAATTTGCTGATGACACAAAGCTAGGAGGGATAGCTAATACTAGAGAAGAGAGAGAGAGGATTCAAAAAGATATAAATAAACTGGAGCAGTGGGCAGCAACTAACAGATTGGTTTTTAACAGTGAAAAATGCAAAGTACTACATCTGGGCAATAAAAATGTAAAAAGCATATACAGAATGGGAGGAATAGGGCTAAGCAACAGCACATGTGAAAAAGACTTGGGTATACTTATAGATCACAGACTGAATATGAGTCAACAGTGTGATGCAGCAGCAAAAAAGGCAAATGCAATTCTAGGATGTATTAACAGAAGCATACAGTCTAGATCACGTGAAGTCATTATTTCCCTCTACTCCTCTTTGGTCAGACCTCATCTGGAATATTGTGTCCAGTTTTGGGCACCACATTTTAAAAAAGACATCAACAAACTGGAGCAAGTTCAGAAAAGAGCGACCAGAATGGTGACCGGTCTGCAAACCCTGTCTTATGAGGAAAGGTTGCAGGATTTGGGAATGTTTAGTTTGCAAAAGAGAAGACTGAGAGGAGACTTAATAGCTGTCTACAAGTATCTAAAGGGCTTGTCACATTGTAGAAGGATCAACTTTATTCTCATTTGCACAAGGAAAGACTAGAAGCAATGGGATGAAACTGAATGGGAGGAGACACAGATTAGATATTAGAAAAAACTTTTTGACAGTTAGAGTGATCAATGAGTGGAACAGGCTGCCACGAGAAGTGATGAGTTCTCCTTCAATGGAAGTCTTCAAACAGAGGCTGGACAGACATCTGACTGGGATGATTTAGCGAATCCTGCTTTGAGCAGGGGGTTGGACCAGATGGCCCAGGAGGTCCCTTCCAACTCTACGATTCTATGATTCTACCACAGGCAGGATAAACGACCGCAGGCAGGCTAGACGACTGCAGGCAGGGTAGCCGACCATAGTTAGGGTAGCTGACCACAGGCAGGATAGCCGACCACAGGCAGGGTAGCTGACCACAGGCAGGATAGCCGACCACAGGCAGGATAGCTGTCCACAGTCAGGGTAGGTGACCACAGGCAGGATAGCTGTTCCCAGTCAGGGTAACTGATCACAGTCAGGGTAGCATAGCCGACCGCAGGCAAGATAGCCGACTGCAGGCAGGATACCCGACCACAGGCAAGGTAACCGACCACAGGCAAGGTAGACCACAGGCAGGGTAGACGACCACAGGCAGGGTAACCGACCACAGGCAGGATAGCCGACCACAGGCAGGATAGCCGACCACAGGCAGGGTAGATGACCACAGGCAGGGTAACCGACCACAGGCAGGATAGCCGACCACAGGCTTGGTAGCTGACCCCGGGCAGGATAGTCGACCCCGGGCAGGATAGCCAGTCACCTCACGGTAGCCGACCACAGACAGGCTAGACGACCGCAGGCAGGATAGCTGTCCACAGTCAGGGTAGCTGACAAGCAGGGTAGCAGACCACAGGCAGGATAGCCGACCACAGGCAGGATAGCCGACCACAGACTGGGTAGCCGACCACAGGCAGGGTAGCTGACCACAGGCAGGGCAGCCGACCACAGTCTGGGTAGCTGACCACAGACTGGGTAGCTGACCACAGGCAGGACAGGCGACCACAGACTGGGTAGCCGACCACAGGCAGGATAGCTGACCACAGGCAGGGTAGCTGACCACAGGCAGGATAGCTGACCACAGGCAGGATAGCTGACCACAGGCAGGGTAGCTGACCACAGGCAGGATAGTTGACCACAGGCAGAATAGCTGTTCACAGTCAGGGTAGCCGACAACAGGTAGGTTAGCCGACCACAGAATGGGTAGCTGACCACAGGCAGGATAGCCGACCACAGGCAGGATAGCCGACCACAGGCAGGATAGCCGACCACAGACTGGGTAGTCTACCACAGACTGGGTAGTCGACCACAGGCAGGATAGCCAACCACAGGCAGGATAGCCGACTACAGGCAGGGCAGCCGACCACAGGCAGGGTAGCCGACCACAGACTGGGTAGCTGACCACAGGCAGGGCAGCCGACCACAGACTGGGTAGCTGACCACAGGCAGGATAGCTGACCACAGACTGGGTAGTCGACCACAGGCAGGATAGCTGTCCACAGGCAGAGTAGACAACCACAAACTGGGTAGCTGTCCACAGTAAGGATAGCTGACCGCCTGCACAGATAGAACAAATATCCAGAAATATTTGATCTATACAGAATTTCAGCCTCCAGATGGACAGGAAAATCTTCCAATTCACTGACAATACGAAGAAATCTTGAGACCCTGAGGAATAGAAAAAAAACACTATTAGAAAATTGTATGTGAATATCCTTGGACTGGAAGAGTGATACAATGTGGCGTCAATACTTTGTAACATATTGTATTTAATACATCATTGTAAACAATTATTTCCTGGATTTGCAGCGTGTTCACCAGTGCGGTGACACTTCTGCTATAAATATGTGGTTTTTTTGGTGAGTTGTTTTTTTGCGGGGGAGGTTCCTTTATTTCCTCATCTTCCCCTGCGACATTCAGACAAATGGCGTTATTATGCGTCCTCCCAGGACGATGCGGCTCCCTGCAGAACCTTCCTTTACTATAATTACTTAGGGGAAAAAACAAAAGAAGAAACTTCCATCGCAGCGTCTTGTGAGGAGCGAGATTTCCATCCAGCGAAAAGCTGTAATTAGGACCCAGGGATGGGAAGTCTCCGCTGGGCTGGAGGATGGGAGTCCGCGCATGCAGATGACTTGGAGGGATAAACTCTGCAATTTTCTTGTATCCTCGGGAAAAGTCGCCTCCGTCTTCCCTGCCTGTGGGGTCCGGATTAATGCTGCTGTCACAGTCTCATCGCTTTCCCTTTGGGACGGACTGACGGTGCCTTGGGCTTCGTTCCCGCTCCCTCCTAACACCAGTAGTGTTGTCATCCGGCTGTAGCTGTCTCCGGATGTTTCAGGCGCCTACAGGCATCATTTATGTGTCAGTGATAATCCCAGACTAGTAGTGCTAATACAGGCGGCAGGTTTGTTACAGTGTACCAGTGTTAGGCCACAATACACATCAGATAGCAGCCGGCAGCGATATCGGCGACATCCTCCGTATACAGGAGCCTCCAGGCGCTGCGGTGTCCTGCGGGAGAGAGCGGCTTCCACAGAGAACAAAAAGGTCATCCGTCAGAAACCAACTTACTGGACAGTTCACGCACCGATATTGGCTGATTTTGTAGACTTTAGTCTAATGGAGTCTAATGGCAGGTGAAAGAACTGATATATTGTAACAAAGCACCAGCTGTGAGAGCAAAACTAGTCAGGCTGGCTGCTGTGAATGTGACAAATGCTTTCATCGCTGAAAGATACAACTAGTGGAGACAGGCGAGAGACTTCTCCTTAGGACTGAAATTGTAGCAAACTAGCAAACCCCCTGACTGTAAAGATATTAGGTCTGTACTAGGTTTAAGTAAAAAGATCTGCAGGAACCAGGTCCAGCGGCCATGTGGGTAGTCTACAGCAGCCGAGCCAGAGCCCTCTGTTCTTGGGCCCTCTAGTCGCCTGATTTGTGGGCCACCGCTACATCGCGTGTCGCGCTGCAACATAATGACCCTGGGCTCTGGTGCGGCGGCCACAGCCTATGGGCTACGAGGTGTCATGGGTGCCAGCAGGTCGGAGGAAGCTCACAGGGCCCTGGTGTGGTGGCCAAGGGCTGCGAGGTGTCGTGGATGCCAGTAGGTTGGAGGAGGCTCCAAAGGTTTTGCTGCAGCAGCCATGGGCTGCGAGGTGTTGTGGATGTCGGCTCGTCTGAGGAGGCTCCCAGGGCTCTGGTGTACTGGCGATGGGCTACGAGGTGTTGTGGATGCCGGTTCGTCAGAGGAGGCTCCCAGGGCTCTGGTGTGGTGGCCAAGGGCTACGAGGTGTCATGGGTGCCAGCAGGTCGGAGGAAGCTCACAGGGCCCTGGTGTGGTGGCCAAGGGCTACAAGGTGTCATGGATGCCAGTAGGTTGGAGGAGGCTCCAAAGGTTTGTGTGGCAGCCATGGGCTACGAGGTGTTGTGGATGCCGGCTCCTCTGAGGAGGCTCCCAGGGCTCTGGTGTGGTGGCCATAGGCTATGAGGTGTCGTGGATGCCAGCAGGTCAGAGGAGGCTCCCAGGGCTCTGGTGTACTGGCCATGGGCTACGAGGTGTTGTGGATGCCGGCTCGTCTGAGGAGGCTCCCAGGGCTCTGGAGCGGCAGCCCTGGGCTTTGGAGCGGCGGCCCTGGGCTTTGGAGTGGCGGACCAGGGCTACAAAGTGTTGTTGATGCCAGCAGGTCGGAGGAGGCTCCCAGGGCTCTGGTGCGGCATCCATGGGCTACTGATGTGGCTGGACCAGGGACCTGTCTGTTAGTCCGGAGTCACACTACTGTAGAATATGGACGAGTGCTATGCGAGAAAACATCACATGGGGCAGCTCACATCACCGTTTATTTTCTCGGGCGTATTCAACGTGCGTGTAAAATCACAGCATGCTGCGATTGTCACTGAGACTCGGCTGAGACTCGCCAATGCAAACCTATGGCTGTGAGAAAAAAAAATCGCACAGCACTCAGACCATGTGAGTGCTGTACCACGATTATTACGCACCGGTGAACCTTTGAAAAGCCGGCAATTCATGTGTCGCATACAGTAAAATCACACTGAGAGGTTTTTAAAGAATAGATATATGCACATAGAATACATAGATGTATAGATGTCAGTGACACACACACATATATATATATATATATATATATATATACACTGTATATATATTACATACATAGAGAGATACAAGAAAAGCCGGCAATTCATCTGCCGCGTTCTGTAAAATCACAGGATGTAGCAGAGATAGACCCATCGTGGGACTAATGGATTGAAAGCATCTCTGCAGAAAGGTGAGGAATACTGTTGTTTTTTTTACCCCCCTTCAGCTGACAAGGGCAACGGGGGGGATGGGCGAGGTCGTAAGTATGGTTTAATTAAGAATATTAAAGGAGTCTGTGTCTTTCTTTCAGCTTAAGGACTTTTTTCTGGGTGTCTACGTTTTCTTACAATCTGACTATGGGGTTAGTAATAGGGGTGTCTTATTGAAGCTTTGCCATTACTAACCTCGGGGCTTGTTGCCCCCTGACAGTACAAAGGTGACATCAACTCCCCCAACTATCACCCCACTTGCCGCCGCTACATGGCAAGTAGGAAGAGTGAGGCTAAGTGCATCTCTAAGATGCGCCTTTTCTGGGGCGCCAGAGAGCTGATGTTTTTAGCCTGGGGAGCCAGTATCCATGTCCCCTTCCTAGGCTATCAATATCAGCCGGCAGCTATCTGCATAGGCTTTGCTGGCTATTAATTATAGGGGGACCCCACGTCATTTTTTGGGGGTCCCTCATTTTAATAACCAGTAAAGGCTAAATATACAGCTGTGAGCTGATATTAATAGCCTGGGAAACTCCATGGGTATTACTCTCTTCCCAGGCCCCCAGCCGTCAGCTTTCCCTCTGCTGGTTACGAAAATTGCACGGGAGCCCACATAATTTTTTTCCTAAAAATAATCTTTTATTAAATACATGTACAGTAATTTGCACACACACATATCTATCTATCTATTCTATGTGTATTTATTGTATGTAATCCATCTCTTCTATCCTGTCGGCTCCTGCAGTGATTTTACAGAACACGACAGATGAATTGCCGGCTTTTCTTCTACCTATCTATGTAAAATATATATTCATATATATACACACACACATTCATTCTATGTGTATATATCTGTTCTGTCTATTCTATTCTAACTTGTTACTCTGTGATTTTACTGTACGCGGCAGATGAATTGCCGGCTTTTAATCTAGCTACCTATTGTGTATACGTCATGGCCAAAAGTATTGACACCCCTGCAATTCTGTCAGATAATACTCAGTTTCTTCCTGAAAATGATTGCAAACACAAATTCTTTGGTATTATTATCTTCATTTAATTTGTCTTAAATGAAAAAACACAAAAAGAATTGTCCTAAAGCCAAATTGGATATAATTCCACACCAAACATAACAAAGAGGGTGGACAAAAGTATTGGCACTGTTCGAAAAATCATGTGATGCTTCTCTAATTTGTGTAATTAACAGCACCTATAACTTACCTGTGGCACCTAACAGGTGTTGGCAATAACTAAATCACACTTGCAGCCAGTTGACATGGATTAAAGTTGAGTCAACCTCTGTCCTGTGTCCTTGTGTGTACCACATTGAGCATGGAGAAAAGAAAGAAGACCAAAGAACTGTCTGAGGACTTGAGAAACCAAATTGTGAGGAAGCATGAGCAATCTCAAGGCTACAAGTCCATCTCCAAAGGCCTGAATGTTCCTGTGTCTACCGTGCGCAGTGTCATCAAGAAGTTTAAAGCCCATGGCACTGTGGATAACCTCCCTAGATGTGGACGGAAAAGAAAAATTGACAAGAGATTTCAACGCAAGATTGTGCGGATGTTGGATAAAGAACCTCCACTAACATCCAAACAAGTTCAAGCTGCCCTGCAGTCCGAGGGTACAACGGTGTCAACCCGTACTATCCGTCGGCATCTGAATGAAAAGGGACTGTATGGTAGGAGACCCAGGAAGACTCCACTTCTTACCCCGAGACATAAAAAAGCCAGGCTGGAGTTTGCCAAAACTTACCTGAAAAAGCCTAAAACATTTTGGAAGAATGTTCTCTGGTCAGATGAGACAAAAGTAGAGCTTTTAGGGCAAAAGCATCAACATAGAGTTTACAGGAGAAAAAAGAGGCATTCAAAGAAAAGAACACGGTCCCTACAGTCAAACATGGCGGAGGTTCCCTGATGTTTTGGGGTTGCTTTGCTGCCTCTGGCACTGGACTGCTTGACCGTGTGCATGACATTATGAAGTCAGAAGACTACCAACAAATTTTGCAGCATAATTTAGGGCCCAGTGTGAGAACGCTGGGTCTCCCTCAGAGGTCATGGGTCTTCCAGCAGGACAATAACCCAAAACACACTTCAAAAAGCACTAGAAAATGGTTTGAGAGAAAGCACTGGAGACTTCTAAGGTGGCCAGCAATGAGTCCAGACCTGAATCCCATTGAACACCTGTGGAGAGATCTAAAAATGGCAGTTTGGAGAAGGCACCCTTCAGATATCAGGGACCTGGAGTAGTTTGCCAAAGAAGAATGGTCTAAAATTCCAGCAGAGCATTGTAAGAAACTCATTGATGGTTACCGGAAGCGGTTGGTCGCAGTTATTTTGGCTAAAGGTTGTGCAACCAAGTATTAGGCTGAGGGTGCCAATACTTTTGTCCGGCCCATTTTTGGAGTTTTGTGTGAAATGATCAATGTTTTGCTTTTTGCTTCATTCTCTTTTGCGTTTTTTCATTTAAGACAAATTAAATGAAGATAATAATACCAAAGAATTTGTGTTTGCAATCATTTTCAGGAAGAAACTGAATATTATCTGACAGAATTGCAGGGGTGTCAATACTTTTGGCCATGACTGTATATAGAGAGAGAATGAATACAGCAGCACTTGTCCATGAATCTAGGCCATGTGAAAACACAGAACAACATTAAAACCATTCAGTTTAGATAATAATGCATTGGCCGCAATCAGCTCTACCTGCCCATAGGCTTAGCCCGGTTGTGACATGTTTGTCCAAAATTGTAGGCTGGTGGCCCAGAAGTGGCTTATGTACGGTAGAGCAGGGATCCATCAGGGGAGGTCACCTTGCCGTGGTTGATGGGCTTACATGAATTGGCCAATTTGTGCGCTAAGAACCTTCATTTTCATCTTACTGAAAAAAATATTTTTGAGGATTATTATCTAAATTGAATAGTTTTAATGTTTTTCTGTGTTTTCACATGGCCTAGATTCATGCACATGTGCTGCTGTATTCTTTTTCTCTATATTGTGCAGTTTTTGCAGCTTGCACGTGTTCACACTAGGAGGTGCTGGTCGTTTTTCTCTCTCTCTCTCTTTCTATATATATATATATATATATATATATATATATATATATATATACAGGGTGGGCCATTTATATGGATACACCTGGGCGGGTCATTGGGTCATTTATAACGATGCAATCCAAAATGGCCGACTTCAGAATGGCCGCCATGGTCACCACCCATCTTGAAAAGTTTCCCCCCTCCCGTATACTAATATGCCACAAACAGGGAGTTGATATCACCAACCGTTCCCATTTTATTTAGGTGTCTCCATATACATGGCCCACCCTGTATGTATATATACTGTATATATATATATATATACATAATGTGTGGGTTTTGAAGAATATTTCCTCTGGAAACGATGTGTAAATGACAGAGAATTGCTGTATGTAAAAGCTCATGTTAAAATCGCATTGCGGTCGGATGCTAAGTGTGAAAAATCCGATTGTCCTCGCCTGACACTGGCGCGACTCTCAGCAGGGAGTCTCCGATTTTCCATCCGCGGAGTGTGAATCCGGCCTTAGGTTATGTCACCACAATGAGCTTTTCATGTTGCAGATTTTCTGCCCCCATTAAGGAAAATAGGTTACTTGCATTTTTTTCAAAAATACGCAGCGTAGAAAACTCATCGTGGGAACGTGGCCTAAGAGCTTCAGTTGCTTGATGTTCTGATTCGCTGACAGCAAGCAGAGAATGGTGAGGATTTAATAAAGCACAAGATGGTGTCTTTACAGAATGATTACACCCGAGAGCTGATGGCGTCACAGGATGGCAATCGGTAACATGTTCTGCCATAGTCACATGTGCGGCACCTGGGAAGGGTCTATCCCTCTGTTCATCCAGAGCCTCCTGATTCCTGAACAGATCGTGAGGACTGCAGTGATGTCTGACACAGGAGGAGAGGCGGCTCTATGTGTCCTCATAGTGAACTACAGTCCATTAATCCAGTAATCCGGCCTCACACTGACACCCGAGGATGCAAGAAGTAAATTCTACCATGTCCGGAGCCACGGAGACGCCGCGGAACGTGTACGGTTCGCTCTAGAACGTTACCTTTCGCTCTTCTGACAATTTTCCTGAACGTCCTTCATATACGAGAACCCGAGGCGGCGTTAATATTTCTTGCTGAGCTGTGGAGATGACGTCTCTAAATATAGCAGATTAATGTGTGTTATAGGACATTGCCGGCCGCGGGCGAGGTGTCCGAGCGATGGAATCCTGCTTTACCGGCTGCGGTGTTAACCCCACCACTGCTGCACTCTGTAGAGCAACTGGTGGTGCAAGGGTTAAGATTGAAAGCCGATAAATGAAGAGGCAGAAATGATCTACAATGTATCGGGGTACGTCAGCACCACTTATTGTCCATGGTTGTGCCGCAGGTGTAATACCACACAAGACCTGTGGAAAGGGGAGGCGCTGTGCTTAGAAGGAAGCAACCTTGTATGTCTTATTCTGAATGAACCCTTTAGGGGGTGAGGTATCTAGGAAGATGGGGTGCAAGCCCCCCTATATACAGAAGCACAGACTCTATAGCCCTGGGTCTGTTAGTTCCGGATGGAGACGTCCAGAATCTGCACTTGGTCCCCAATACTCATAAGGAGCGCGGCCGGGACAGCTCGTGTGCTAGAACAGTGCCCAGCCGCTGTATTTAGAGGGGGTTCCACTTCTAGTTAAACATTGTAGATCTCAATGATCTGATACATGGACATCCGAACTGGGCCTTAGAAGTGTTCGCATAACTAAGGGGGCGTCTGACGGGCCCCGACCTTAGCACCACTGGGAACGACATCTGCAGTGCGGGGGCTCAGAATCACTGGCTTCTGGCACCGGGGGCCGCCACATTGATTGTCACAGATTTTCTCACAGACCCAGCGGAGGACACATAAGGGGCCCCTGTGCAGAACAATAATAATTGGGAGGTGGATGTGGCCCCTCACCTCTTGGGCCCCTGTGCACCGATGGTATGTCCGCCCCACACAGACCTCACCTTTTGGGCCCCCGCACAGACCTCACCTCTTGGGCCCCCGCACAGACCTCACCTCTTGGGCCCCCCGCACAGACCTCACCTCTTGGGCCCCCGCACAGACCTCACCTCTTGGGCCCCCCGCACAGACCTCACCTCTTGGGCCCCTGTGCACCAATGGTTCACATGTGGTCAAAATTGTTGGTGCCCCTCATTTAATGACAGAAAAACCCACAATGGTGACAGAAATAACTTCAATCCAACAAAAGTAATAATAAATTAAAACTCTATGAAAATGAACACATGAGAGTCAGACATTGCTTTTCCGCCATGCTTCCACAGAATTTTTAAAGAAGTAAAACTCATGAAATCGGCCTGGACAGAAATGATGGTTCCCTTAATATTTTGTTGTTCAACCTTTTGAGGCAATCACTTCAATCAAACGATTCCTGTACCTGTCAATGAGACTTCTGCACCTCTCACAGGTATTTTGACTACTCCTCAAGAGCAAACTGCTCCAGTTGTCTCATGTTTGAAGGTCGCCTTTTCCAGACGGCATGTTTCAGCTCTTTCCAAAGATGCTCAATAGGATTTAGGTCAGGGCTCATAGAATAGGAAACTTCAGAATAGGACAATGTTTCCTCTTAGCCATTCTTGGGTGTTTTTAGCTGTGTGTTTTGGGTCATTATCCTGTTGCAAGACCCATGACCTGCGACTGAGACCAAGCTTTCTGACACTGGGCAGCACATTTCTCTCTAGAATCCCTTGATAGTCTTGAGATTTCATTGTACCCTGCACAGATTCTAGACACCCTGTGCCAGATGCAGCAGAGCAGCCCCAGAACATAACAGAGCCTCCTCCATGTTTTACAGTAGGGACAGTGTTCTTTTCTTGCAATGCTTCATTTTTCCATCTGTGAATATAGAGCCTTTTACCTGTAACATGGTTGTCTATAATTTTCTCTCTAATCTCCTGAGACAACGCTTTCCTTCGCTCCCTCTGGTCCATGGTGAGTGTGATGCACACCGTGTCACCACACAGCACAGTGAGGATCTGTAGCCTCTATACCGGCCACTCACTGACTCCAGGATTGTAGACCCCTGTGATGATCATTAGTGGACACACCACGATGTAACATGGCCCTTTTGTCACATTATTTTCAGGGACACCATCATTTCTGTCCAGACCTATTTCAGGAGTTTTATTTTTAAAAAATTCTGTGGACGCATGGCTGAAAGCAATGTCTGACTTTCATTTGTTCATTTTCATAGATTTTTTATTTATCACTTTTGTCAGATTCAAGTTATTTCTGTGACCATTGTGGGTTTTTCTGTCATTAAACGAGGGGTACCAACAATTTTGACCACATGTGTATGTCCGCCCCTGCATAGGCCTCACATCTTGGGTCCCTGCATGTGTACGACCCTTGTGTTGTATGTGTACAATCCGTGTACGATCCGTGTGCTGTATGTGTACGATCCGTGTGTTGTACCTGTACGACCCGTGTGCTGTATGTGTACAATCCGTGTGTTATACCTGTACGATCCGTGTACGATCCGTGTGTTATACCTGTACGATCCGTGTGTTGTACCTGTACGATCCGTGTGCTGTATGTGTACGATCCGTGTGCTGTATGTGTACAATCCGTGTGTTGTACCTGTACGACCCGTGTGCTGTATGTGTACGATCCGTGTGTTATACCTGTACGATCCGTGTACGATCCGTGTGTTATACCTGTACGATCCGTGTGTTGTACCTGTACGATCCGTGTACGACCCGTGTGCTGTATGTGTACGATCCGTGTGTTGTACCTGTACGATCCATGTACGATCCGTATGCTGTATGTGTAAGATCCGTGTGTCGTACCTGTACGATCCGTGTACGATCCGTATGCTGTATGTGTAAGATCCGTGTGTCATACCTGTATGATCCGTGTACGATCCGTATGCTGTATGTGTAAGATCCGTGTGTCATACCTGTACGATCCGTATGCTGTATGTGTAAGATCCGTGTGTCATACCTGTACGATCCGTGTGTTGTACCTGTACGACCCGTGTGCTGTATGTGTACGATCCGTGTGTCATACCTGTACGATCCGTGTGTTGTACCTGTACGACCCGTGTGCTGTATGTGTACGATCCGTGTGTCATACCTGTACGATCCGTGTGTTGTACCTGTACGACCCGTGTGCTGTATGTGTACGATCCGTGTGTCATACCTGTACGATCCGTGTGTTGTACCTGTACGATCCGTGTACGACCCGTGTGCTGTATGTGTACGATCCGTGTGTTGTACCTGTACGATCCGTGTACGATCCGTATGCTGTATGTGTACGATCCGTATGCTGTATGTGTAAGATCCGTGTGTCATACCTGTACGATCCGTGTGTTGTACCTGTACGACCCGTGTGCTGTATGTGTACGATCCGTGTGTTGTACCTGTACGATCCGTGTACGACCCGTGTGCTGTATGTGTACGATCCGTGTGTTGTACCTGTACGATCCGTGTACGATCCGTATGCTGTATGTGTACGATCCGTATGCTGTATGTGTAAGATCCGTGTGTCATACCTGTACGATCCGTGTGTTGTACCTGTACGACCCGTATGCTGTATGTGTACGATCCGTGTGTCATACCTGTACGATCCGTGTGTTGTACCTGTACGATCCGTGTACGACCCGTGTGCTGTATGTGTACGATCCGTGTGTTGTACCTGTACGATCCGTGTACGATCCGTATGCTGTATGTGTACGATCCGTATGCTGTATGTGTAAGATCCGTGTGTCATACCTGTACGATCCATGTGCTGTATGTGTAAGATCCGTGTGTCATACCTGTACGATCCGTGTGTTGTACCTGTACGACCCGTGTGCTGTATGTGTACGATCCGTGTGTTGCACCCGTACGATCCGTGTGCTGTACATGTTTCACATTGCAATGTATAGGAGAAGCTTTTTTATTTCTGTTTTTTTATCCATACTGGAAAAACACTAGTGACAGACAGATGGCAAACACTGGTGACACCAGTATCGGTTTTTCACATAGGTGTCTTCCATGGACGTGTGACGAGGGCCTTACAGAGTATCTGGAGGATGAATGTAATTGTAGCAGCCCCTCAGCTGTGAGCAGACACTGTATATTCGACATTTGTAGAACTTCTCCTACCACTAAGAAACCAGAGCGGCCGATGGCGACATTGCGAAGCTGCCGATTTATTGTTACACTGTAATCACATGGAATCAGGGGAGATCTGGTCCGGAGCAACATTTCTGCTGTGGGGGCCTCACACGTGGGGGCGGATGATTTACGACTGGCTGTAATGATTGGGGTACTACTCCCCGGCTCCGGGCAGCGGTTGGCGGGAGCAGTTCTTCCTGCCTGGCTTCACCATGATACTCGAGGCCCGGCAGGTCCGGTTCTGGTCACACAGACCCCCCCAGTACATGGTGCCATCAGTATTGAGCAGAGCGGAGTGGCAACTGTCGAACCACCACCCTCCTCCATAGGCCTCTGCGCAGTTCTTGCTCCAGCGGTCATTGTCTCTGTCTATGGTGGAGAACTTCATGTTGTCATGGGTCCCTGACTCATTTATGGTGGTCAGGGCGTCCCCCGCATCCCCGGAGTAGTCCCCCAACCTCAGGCTGTAGTCGTTCCCCTCACTGTCCACCCTGAAGCTAGAATAGTCGGCATGGTATTTGTTACCCTGTCCGTCGACCAGCAGGATCCTGACCATGAAGGGGCTGTGCTTGGTAAGGTGGTGGATCAGGTCATTACCCAACCAGTGGTCCCCCGTCAGATCACCGAAGCCATTTCTGTACTGGTCCCAGTTATGAGACCCAAAAGCCATGGAGGCCTGCAGCGAGTTCCTCTGCAGGATGGTCCAGCCAGCCCCCTCCGGACTCAGGTCACAGTACGCCACCATTGGCGGGGAGGCCTTAGGCCACAGCACATACAGCCCACTGGTCCGTCTCATGTTCAGGTAAGCCGCTCTGCAATCTTTGGCCACAAGTTCTAAGAAAAAGATGAAAAAACTTATATGTAATGTTTAAATACACAAAAGAATAAGTCATTTCTGCTTCAATCACACATGGATGTGAGGCTGCGGTCACACCGCCGTGTTATCGATTCAAGCGCTGACCATGAAAAGTGGGTCTATGGGTGCCCGAGAAAAGAATCGTCGCTCATGCGGACCACCCGTCCAGCATCCGATATTCACAGATAGGCCGGGGTCCTATTAGTGCATGACATCGGATGCGAGAGCTAATGACCCTCAGCTGCTGCGAGCGTGAGCCGAGCGTCCGTGCTCCGGTATCGCCGCACAGCGGTCATTTTTCCATCTCCTCCATTGCCGGCACACGGGGTGACATCCGAGTGCAGTGCGATGTATCACTCACACCCCTAGACTTGTAGAAGTGCGAGCGGTCCGACTCTCGGGTGTAATCGCAGCGTGCTGCCGAATCGGCAGGAGAAGATACAGATGTGATCGGCCCCAGAGAGGAACATTGGGGCGATCGCATGTGGAATGAGCCCACACATTGTCATTTATCACAGGAAACGGTTCTCGTAAATGTTACTGACCGCTGATGTAGGAAGGGCGGCAGCAGACTAAAGATGAATGAGAAATTGTATGGATGAAAAAACGAAACTGTTTTTATCCGCTCCCGTGAACTTTCCTTTGATCTCAGCATATGAGACAAAAATCGTTTTTTTCTCCGGTGTCGTCCTTGTTGTTTCTGTTTTTTTCACTCCAGAGCACGACGCGTCTCCTGTGCGCCAATCAGCCTGATGAAGGGACGTAAGCAGGCCCGAAAGCTTGCTTTGTAACAACATTCACTATTATTTGTTAGCCATTTAAAGGTATCATACCCACAAGATTCCTATTTTGTTTCTCTCACTGAGAGCACTTTATATATTTTTTTCTACTGGCTAACACGGTACCAAACCACTTTTTTCGTTTTACTATATGGATCCCCAGAGACGTTAATGGCCGAGGCCGAACAGCAAAACGGATGAGAACGAGCGCCGAGTCTCACGGACTGGTATTTATAACCGATGGGTCCGAGGAAAAAACAGACCGCACCGGGATGTGTCACCCGGACGTGTTCTCGGGCTATGTTCACACACGGCGTTTTGCTGCATATTTTACGCATTGTATTTGGTAAGACGTGCAGCATTTTACAGAACCATTTCTGGACTCTCTGCGTTTTTTCGTGTGTATTTTGAGTCCGGATGTATGATATCAATTCATTCAGTGTTTTTTGCAGCGCTTTTAACCCTTTAAAAATGAATAAGTAAAAAATGCAAACAAACAAAAAAAAGACTAAAACAAAATTTGTATTGTACGCAGCACTTTTCCAGCCACTACTGTCATTATTGGTGCAGAAAAAAAGACAGAAAAAATGCATGTGAGGATAGACTAGTTACAATGTACCCAAACCTCTAGCCACAACCAGAGCTGCATTTATAATTCTGCCCGTTTGCTGTGATTAGATGCAGCAGGAGTTCAGTGCACAGTTATATACAGTAGTTAGAGCTGAGCTGTTACATCATTCTGGCAAATTTGTGAATGCAGCTTTGGAGGTGACTGGAGCATCAGCCACATAAGACTATGTGCACACCGTGCGGATTCTACTGCGGATCTGCAGCGTTTCAGGCTCTGTGGGTCTGCAGCAGTTTCTGCTGCGTTGTACAGTACCATTGTTTTCAATGGTAAAACCAAAAACGCTGTGCACATGCTGCGGATCTTTCCACGCGGATTTGCTGCGGGTTACAATCCACAGCATGTCAATTCTTTGTGCGGATTCCGCTGCGGTTTCACACCTCGTCCATTGTAGAGGTCTGAAACCGCAGGTATTTTGACCTGCGGATTTTTCAAAAACCGTGCAGAAAAATCCACAGCACTTCCAACTACGGTTGCTCATAGCCTTAGGCTGCGTGCCCATGATCGTGTATTCTCTAATCACACAGTCTACTGCATGGAATGATTGGCTATGGAGGAAACGACGCGTCTCCGTTGCTGAAATTACCGTTCTGCGGTTTGTAATCCTGCGGGGAGTGTGCGCAGCGGTAAATCGGAGCACTGTGGGATTTCTATAAATCCATCCACTGAGCTTGGGATGTAGAACGCAGCAGTTTGGAAGCAGCAAATGTTTTTTATGCAAATTTTCAGCTGCGTTTTACAGTAAAGTCTATGAACTGTCAGAAATCTCCCGCTCTTGGGTTTTGGCCTCAGGACTTTGGGCTTTGCATGTTTTATTGCAGAATAGAGCATTGGTGGTGAAAAAACGCAGGGGTCCGGTTTTGCTGTATTTTTTGGGCCAAAACCTTATGAAGTAGAATATGATTTTCTTTTTCACTAAACTTTATCAGCACAAGAGACAAACGTAACATGACAAAAATGCAACATAAAAAAAAAACGCAAAACTTGCTTTTTTCTGCAGCTTCTTTACTCCCAAGAAAGCAGGATTTGGTGCAGAAAAAAAATGCAGCAAAGAGACCACGTGTGAACACAGCCTAAGGGTATGTGCACACGTTGCGTTTTACCTGCAGATTTAGTGCAGATTTACTGCGGATTCCTATAATGGAAGAGGTGTAAAAACGCAGCGGAATCTGCACAAAGAATTGACATGCTGTGGATTCAAATCCGCAGCAAATCTGCGTGGAGAAATCCGCAGCATGTGCACTGCCTATTGCATGTTACATAGACTTTAATGGTACTGTACAACGCCGCAGAATCTGCAGCGTGTGAACACAGCCTAAGGCTACGTGCACACGCTGCGGATTGGGGTGCGGATTTGGCCGCCCGGATTTTGTAAAATCCACATGTAAATCTGCAGGCCAAAATACCTTTGGTTTTACCTGCGGATTGCTCTGCGGTTTTGCCCTGCGGTTTTTCATCTCCACAATGGAGGAGATGGCAAACCGCAGCGGAATCCGCAGAAAGAATCGACATGTCAATTGTTTCTGCCGTTTAGAAACCGCAGGAAAACTGTGCGGAAAAATCTGCACCGTCTGCACTGCGATTTTTAATATCCATAGGATATTATGGTACTGTACACCGCAGCAGAATCCGCAGCGTGTGCACACAGCCTTAGGGTGAGTGCACATGACGTCTTTTAGATGTTCACAAACCCACTCAGTTTTCACACACCTGCGCCTCTAACATCTTTGCACTTGTTTCGCTTTTTGCGGTTTCTTTAGTTGCCAGCGTTTTTTTTTGTATAATATAAACCAGCGATCGGGTCCAAGCAGAAGACGCCTGAAAACAGGACACTTCTTTAACCATTTATCGTCTTTGGACGCCTGCACAGAGCCTGAACGTGTGAACAGCGAGTGGCTCTTCTATATAGATTCTCTGTAGCATTGATTCAGCACTTACGCTGTGTGCACACGCTGCGGATTTTGCTGCGGTTCCGCAGCGGTTTTGGCTGCTGCGGACCCGCAGCAGTTTTTGCTGCGGTGTACAGTACCATGATTCCCTATGGGAATCAAAAACCGCAGTGCAGACGGTGCGGAATTTTCCGCGCGGATTATCTGCGGTTTTCAATCCGCAGAAAGAATTGACATGTCAATTCTTTCTGCGGATTCCGCTGCGGTTTGCCATCTCCTCCATTGAGGAGATGAATAACCGCAGGGCAAAACCGCAGGTAAAACCGCAGGTAAAACCGCAGCGTGTGCACACAGCCTTAGTGTATCGGCCCGCACCGCTCGGCGGTCGCTCCCTCATCACCGGAGGAGACGTCGTCCTATGTGTGACCCAACTGACGATGGTGGCACTCACCTCGGAGCACCCCGGCCGCCGGCACATTGTGCAGCTGCTGCAGCTGTGCGAGGCTCAGCACGTGTCTGTTAGCGAGCTGGGAATATAACTCTGCCCGGGACACGAAGGTGAAAGCTTCACATCTCACAAGGGTCCAGGTGAGCAGGACGCCCAGGACAAAGGGCCACCGAGGAGTCATCCTGAGGAGAACACAGAACAGGTATCATGGCAATCAGCTCTAGACAAAACCTGCGCTTGCTGTCAGTGAATAGGAACATCAGAGGCTGAAAACCTATCCAGACCTAATGTCTGTCACAGCTGAGGGTTTGTAACAATTATATCCAGTCTGGATAACGTGCTCTGAGAGAAACACAGCAGCAGCAAGACTGCACCTGTGCTGATGGTTTGTTACAATGTATCCATGGTGGTAAAACGCAGCAGCTTCAAGTGGCGGCTCACAGAGCATTGCTGGAACTGGATGCAACTGTAGCAAATGCCCAGCTGTGAGCTATGTTAGTCTGTGCGCAGCCTCTGGATATAGACTAGAATGGGGCAGATGTACTAAACCTGACGAGCCAGAACAACGCTGCAACCGTGTTCACACGTAGCGGAAATGCTGCAGTTTTTTAATGAAGAAAATCTGCATTTTAACAGACAAGAAAAACAGATGTGATTTCATCTGTGACCGGTCTGCAAACCCTGTCTTATGAGGAAAGGTTGCAGGATTTGGGAATGTTTAGTTTGCAAAAGAGAAGACTGAGAGGAGACTTAATAGCTGTCTACAAATATCTAAAGGGCTGTCACATTGTAGAAGGATCAACTTTATTCTTATTTGCACAAGGAAAGACTAGAAGCAATGGGATGAAGCTGAATGGGAGGAGACACAGATTAGATATTAGAAAAAACTTTTTGACAGTTAGAGTGATCAATGAGTGGAACAGGCTGCCACGAGAAGTGGTGAGTTCTCCTTCAATGGAAGTCTTCAAACAGAGGCTGGACAGACATCTGACTGGGATGATTTAGCGAATCCTGCTTTGAGCAGGGGGTTGGACCAGATGGCCCAGGAGGTCCCTTCCAACTCTACGATTCTATGATTCTATGATTCATGAACACTTGCAACAGATGTGCGTTTCCAGATCTCAACTGCTGTGCGTTTCTAGACTGACAGCTGTGTGTTTCCAGATCTCAACCGCTTTGCATTTCTAGACCCCAACCGTTGTGTTTCCATATCTCAACCACTTCGCGTTTCCAGACCCCGACTATTGTGCATTTCTAGACCCTGACTATTGTGCCTTTCTAGATCCCCACCGCTGTTTCCAGACCCCCACCACTGTGCGTTTCCAGACCCCCACCACTGTGCATTTCCAGACCCCCACCACTGTGCATTTCCAGACCCCCACCACTGTGCGTTTCCAGACTCCGACTCCTGTGCATTTCTGAACCCCCACCGCTGTGCGTTTCCAGACTCCGACTCCTGTGCATTTCTAGACCTCCACCGCTGTGTGTTTCCAGACCCCCACCACTGTGCGTTTCCAGACCCCCACCACTGTGCGTTTCCAGACCCTCACCGCTGTGCATTTCCAGACCCCACCACTGTGCGTTTCCAGACTCCGACTCCTGTGCATTTCTAGACCCCACCACTGTGCATTTCCAGACCCCCACCACTGTGCGTTTCCAGACCCCAACCACTGTGCATTTCCAGACCCCCACCACTGTGCGTTTCCAGACCCTCACCACTGTGCGTTTCCAGACCCTCACCACTGTGCATTTCCAGACCCCCACCACTGTGCGTTTCCAGACTCCGACTCCTGTGCATTTCTAGACCCCCACCGCTGTGCGTTTCCAGACTCCGACTCCTGTGCATTTCTAGACCCCCACCAATGTGCGTTTCCAGACCCCGACTCCTGTGCGTTTCCAGACCCTCACCACTGTGCATTTCCAGACCCTCACCACTGTGCGTTTCCAGACTCCGACTCCTGTGCATTTCTAGACCCCCACCGCTGTGCGTTTCCAGACTCCGACTCCTGTGCGTTTCTAGACCCCCACCACTGTGCATTTCCAGACCCCCACCGCTTTGTTTCCAGACCCCGACTCCTGTGCGTTTCTAGACCCCAACCGCTGTGTGTTTCCAGACCCCGACTGTTGTGCGTTTGTAGACCCCGACTATTGTGCGTTTCTAGACCCCCACTGCTGTGCCTTTCCAGACCCCGACTCCTGTGCGTTTCTAGACCCTGACCATTGTGCGTTTCTAGACCCCTTCAATGTGCGTTTCTAGACCCCTTCAATGTGCGTTTCTAGATCCCGACCATTGTGCGTTTCCAGACCCTAACCGCTGTGCGTTTCCAGGCCCCGACTCCTGTGCATTTCTAGACCCCACTGCTGTGCGTTTCCAGACCCCGACTCCTGTGCGTTTCTAGACCCCCACTGCTGTGCGTTTCCAGAACCCGACTCCTGTGCATTTCTAGACCCCCACTGCTGTGCGTTTCTAGACCCCGACTATTGTGCGTTTCTAGACCCCCACTGCTGTGCGTTTCTAGACCCCGACCATTGTGCGTTTCTTGACCCCGACTCCTGTGCATTTCTAGACTCCCACTCCTGTGCATTTCTAGACCCCCACTGCTGTGCGTTTCTAGACCCCACTCCTGTGCGTTTCCAGACCCGACTCCTGTGTGTTTCTAGACCCCCACTGCTGTGCGTTTCCAGACCCCCACTGCTGTGCGTTTCCAGACCCCGACTATTGTGCGTTTCTAGACCCCCACTGCTGTGCGTTTCCAGACCCCGACTCCTGTGCGTTTCTAGACCCCGACTATTGTGCGTTTCTAGACCCCCACTGCTGTGCGTTTCCAGACTCCGACCATTGTGCGTTTCCAGACCCCGACTCCTGTGCATTTCTAGACCCCACACTGCTGTACATTTCTAGACCCCCACTCCTGTGCGTTTCTAGACCCCGACCATTGTGTGTTTCCAGCCCCCGACCGCTGTGCGTTTCTAGACCCCTCCGATGTGTGTTTCCAGACCCCGCTTACCTGCGCAGTATTCTCCTACAACATTTGTGTTATTCCCTTTGAAACTTCAATATTTTTGCACTTTAAAAAAGGATGAATCAAATCTTCACTGAAAAGTGTTAATAAATAAAACCGCAGATGTTTGCAGAAAACCGTGAGGGAAAAAAACGCATATTCGCTCGTGGAGACTTTCTGCAGTCGGTTTTGTTCATGGGAGCGTCGCTGTTATTTGCCGCACGTTTCACTTGTCTCCACTTCTAGTGACTTTGCGAGTTTTGTAAAAGTTCTAATTCCTAAATGCGTCCCCCCCCGGCCTCTCTCCACAGCTCACCGGCCACATTACATCTTGCTCCATACATCCTACCTCTACCCCGCCCATGCCTTCTCCTCCCCGGCGGGCACTTACGTTGGGACCGCAGGCATCCGCTCCTCGCAGCGTCTCCGGGGCCGCACTGCGCTCATATTAAACGCCTGGAATATTTTATAGGTCTGTAAAATTTGGAGGAAGATCCCGGCGATGTTTGTGAGCAGAGTTTATGATAACTTTATATTTCATTTATCCCGGGCGACCAGCTGGCATCATAAAGCGGGCACCGGCCATAAAGGACGCGGCTTCCTCCTCTGTCGGCTCATCAGGAGAACTAGTTAACCTTTTCAGATCTGTCCAAAATAAGGGGAAGGCGAGCCGTATAGAGGCCAGTGACTGTTCAAGCCCCAGAAATCCTGAAATATTTGCACCCCTGGAATCTTCTAAGAAAATGATATAATCAGCAACGCAGAACGTGTGCCCCCATCCCCCACAACACAGGCAGACCACCCATTGGTGCAATCTGTGCAGCCACACAGGGGCCCGAAGGGTAAAGGGGCCACTATCCTCTCCAATGCAGGAGCGTTTGTGCTTTGAGGAGCAGCAGAGGGGCCCATATAATATTCTGCAGAGGGGCTCTCCTGTCTGTGTGGCCCCTGGTGCCAGGCGTGGGGCCCCTCTACCAGCAGGGTGTATGCACGGTACATTACACTGGTGGGCCGTAGATTAGCTCTGTAGTCCTCCCCGGTGTGGAATAATACTGGGGCTCCGCAGGGGCTGAAGGTGCCGGATATTCCTCTGCAGGGGGCAGGTAATGGCCGCCCAGTAACTACGTCGATTCTTATCTCACTGGGACAATTATTTTCGGGTTTTTCCCATCTGCAGATGGATATCATGGGATAATGAGACTTACTGCTTGTTAACATTTTCAGCCATTCTTCAGATATTTCCACTTTTCTTTTGTTTGCAGCTCGTCGTCTTGGAGACAGACCACTGCTGCTGGAGAGCAGAACATGCGCAGTGCTTGCAAGATTTTTTTTTTGTAGCTTGTAAGTGCTGTTATGAAGCTAGCCAGGATCACAGGAGCGCCCTGCTACATCCTAATCCAAGCAGTGCTTACAAGCTGGACAGCAGTGGTGGTCGGTCTCCTAGGCAACAAGCTGTAAACAACAGAAAGGTGTTAATATGTCAAGGACGACTGCAAATTTTAACGAGTGGTAAATTGCAAAGGCGGGAATAACTCCATTATTACAGAAAGTAGCAGCATATTTTATTAATGATAAGACACCAGGGGCAGAGCTGAGGGTTTGGCACAGGGTAGCGGGGGTCAAACACATCTAGGTGGGCTCCACCTGACTGCGCAGAGAATATGCCCCATCCCTAATGGGTACAGTGCCCCCTCAGCCGATAACTGACTAGAAACACTATACAAGGACCGTATCACCACCATATGGTGACCGTGTTGTGGTAGACCCCAGTCCCGCAGCCCCTATAGAGGATGACAGTCCGGATACGTACACTGACAGGACTTTGTGATGGAGTGTTGGACTTTTCCTGTGTGGCCCAGACCACCACGATGACTTCTTCCAGCTGTTTCACTACACAGACACATTTATCAATTCCAGCACTGTGCCCACCTATTACTGCCCCCCGCTGTGTGGCCCCTGTGCAACCCATAAATGACCCCAAAATGTCCCAAAGATCTAGGTGTGTCCATTGTGTAAGTTGCCAGTGGGCTCCACTATACGAAACCGGTCCGAGATTAATCCCGCCATATTGGGCATTACTTGTTGCTTTTGCGCTTAACTGTGAAGTCTGTGAGCCAAACCTCCGACTCCTCAATTTCCGCTGCACGATTCCGACTCCACTGCCCCGGTCACTACTGTACTGACATGTACATGAAGTGCAGCTCTGGGGTATAATACTGCACAGCCCCGGTCACTACTAACATGGATATAAAGTGCAGCTCTGGGGTATAATACTGCACAGCCCCGGTCACCACTGACATGGACATAAAGTGCAGCTCTGGGGTATAATACTGCACAGCCCCGGTCACTACTGACATGTACATGAAGTGCAGCTCTGGGGTATAATACTCCACAGCCCCGGTCACCACAGACATGTACATGACGTGCAGCTCTGGGGTATAATACTGCACAGCCCCGGTCACTACTGTACTGACATGTACATGAAGTGCAGCTCTGGGGTATAATACTGCACAGCCCTGGTCACCACTGACATGGATATAAAGTGCAGCTCTGGGGTATAATACTGCACAGCCCCGGTCACCACTGACATGTACATGAAGTGCAGCTCTGGGGTATAATACTCCACAGCCCCGGTCACCACAGACATGTACATGACGTGCAGCTCTGGGGTATAATACTGCACAGCCCCGGTCACTACTGTACTGACATGTACATGAAGTGCAGCTCTGGGGTATAATACTGCACAGCCCTGGTCACCACTGACATGGATATAAAGTGCAGCTCTGGGGTATAATACTGCACAGCCCCGGTCACTACTGACATGGATATAAAGTGCAGCTCTGGGGTATAATACTGCACAGCCCCGGTCACCACTGACATGGATATAAAGTACAGCTCTGGGGTATAATACTGCACAACCCCGGTCACCACTGACATGGACATAAAGTGCAGCTCTGGGGTATAATACTGCACAGCCCCGGTCACCACTGACATGGATATAAACTGCAGCTCTGGGGTATAATACTGCACAGCCCCGGTCACCACTGACATGGACATAAAGTGCAGCTCTGGGGTATAATACTGCACAGCCCCGGTCACCACTGACATGGATATAAAATGCAGCTCTGGGGTATAATACTGCACAGCCCCGGTCACTACTGTACTGACATGTACATGAAGTGCAGCTCTGGGGTATAATACTGCACAGCCCCGGTCACCACTGACATGGATATAAAGTGCAGCTCTGGGGTATAATACTGCACAGCCCCGGTCACTACTGACATGGATATAAAGTGCAGCTCTGGGGTATAATACTGCACAGCCCCGGTCACCACTGACATGGATATAAACTGCAGCTCTGGGGTATAATACTGCACAGCCCCGGTCACCACTGACATGGATATAAAGTGCAGCTCTGGGGTATAATACTGCACAGCCCCGGTCACTACTGACACGGACATAAAGTGCAGCTCTGGGGTAAAATACTGCTCAGCCCCGGTCACCACTGACACAGACATAAAGTGCAACTCTGGGTATAATACTGCACAGCCCCGGTCACTACTGACATGGACATAAAGTGCAGCTCTGGAGTATAATACTGCACAGCCCCAGTCACTACTAACATGGACATAAAGTGCAGCTCTGGAGTATAATACTGCACAGCCCCGGTCACGACTAACATGGATATAAAGTGCAGCTCTGGGGTATAATACTGCACAGCCCCGGTCACCACTGACATGGACATAAAGTGCAGCTCTGGGGTATAATACTGCACAGCCCCGGTCACCACTGACATGGATATAAAGTGCAGCTCTGGAGTATAATACTGCACAGCCCCAGTCACTACTAACATGGACATAAAGTGCAGCTCTGGAGTATAATACTGCACAGCCCCGGTCACTACTGGCACGGACATAAAGTGCAGCTCTGGAGTTTAATACTGCACAGCTCTGGTCACCACTGACACGGATATAAAGTGCAGCTCTGGGGTATAATACTGCACAGCCCCGGTCACTACTGACACGGACATAAAGTGCAGCTCTGGGGTATAATACTGCACAGCCCCGGTCACCACTGACACGGACATAAAGTGCAGCTCTGGAGTATAATACTGCACAGCCCCAGTCACTACTAACATGGACCTAAAGTGCAGCTCTGGAGTATAATACTGCACAGCCCCAGTCACTACTAACATGGACATAAAGTGCAGCTCTGGAGTATAATACTGCACAGCCCCGGTCACTACTGGCACGGACATAAAGTGCAGCTCTGGGGTATAATACTGCACAGCCCCGGTCACTACTGACACGGACATAAAGTGCAGCTCTGGGGTAAAATACTGCACAGCCCCGGTCACCACTGACACGGACATAAAGTGCAGCTCTGGGGTAAAATACTGCACAGCCCCGGTCACTACTGACATG
The DNA here is from genome assembly GCF_039654945.1 of Dendrobates tinctorius. Lineage (NCBI taxonomy): Eukaryota > Metazoa > Chordata > Amphibia > Anura > Dendrobatidae > Dendrobates > Dendrobates tinctorius. The sequence goes on from NW_027361810.1 coordinate 3,223,748, forward strand.
GACATAAAGTGCAGCTCTGGGGTAAAATACTGCACAGCCCCAGTCACCACTGACATGGACATAAAGTGCAGCTCTGGGGTATAATACTGCACAGCCCCGGTCACCACTGACATGGACATAAAGTGCAGCTCTGGGGTATAATACTGCACAGCCCCGATCACCACTGACATGGACATAAAGTGCAGCTCTGGGTAATACTGCACAGCCCCGGTCACCACTGACATGGACATAAAGTGCAGCTCTGGGGTATAATACTGCACAGCCCCGGTCACCACTGACATGGACATAAAGTGCAGCTCTGGGGTATAGTACTGCACAGCCCCGATCACCACTGACATGGACATAAAGTGCAGCTCTGGGGTATAATACTGCACAGCCCCGATCACCACTGACATGGACATAAAGTGCAGCTCTGGGGTATAATATTGCACAACCCCGGTCACCACTGACATGGACATAAAGTGCAGCTCTGGAGTATAATACTGCACAGCCCCGGTCACTACCGGCACGGACATAAAGTGCAGCTCTGCTCCAGCTATACAAAAGACTTCAGATTTCACACTACCTGACTCCAGCAGACAATGTAGCTAAGTTCCATGTCACAGAACTAAGCTGCAGTGTAAAGTATGGGAAAGAAACAGACAAGAGTCTGAGCCTCTGATGAAACATTTTGTGCTTCCTCAAACTCTAGTAGACAGTGCAGACAAGCTGAAGTAACTGCTAAAAGCTTCCCTTGATAGAGCAGAGCTGCAGTGTAAAACATAAGGGTGGGACAGAGCTGAACTTAGGGCCCCCTGAGAATCGGATGACAGATTCTTGACTCCATACAGGTCTAATATAGAACGCAGCTTCTTTGGAGTGACTTGTCGAGACTGGAGCGGCGCTGTCGATGGAGATCGGCAGCAGATAGGGGTCAGTATTGGGGGCTGAAGAGCAGATTCTGGAGATGTGGAAGATGACTCCTCGTTTAGGGAAATACTTCATTATTCTGTAGCCCTTAGGTGTCGGCAGCAGGCGGATGAGGCCAAATGTCTCATAAATCTGTTTAATGTAGTAATAAACTTTTACCAGGTCCTCAGACAATAAATGTCCCCCCACCCGACAGGTGTCAAACACAGCGCCGACCCATCAGCCACGTCCAATCTGCGGATCCGCACGTGCTTGGTCCCGGAGCTGCCCTGGCGCCCTTACAGGGATATTTGCTCTGGAGTTACAGGACTTTTATTCCTGGTTGGGTCCCACTTCACAGCTGGAGACTCGAACATTAACCTTCATGGCCGCTCCCTCATTCACCGGATATAAAAAGCTTTTTTTTGTACGTGTCTGAGTGTTTGGGCCCAGATCTCCCAGTGCCAGGATGCTGCCGGTAAAGCTGTGGACCTGCTGCTGCCTGATGCTGTCGGGTGTCTCCGTCTCCTGGACGGATGAGGGGAATGATCCCAATCAAAAGGCAAATCCGCTGATTGCTAATATCAAAATGATCGATGATGTGGGCACCATCATCAACTATAACGATCTACGACAGCGGAAAGGTAAGACCCCCGCACTAGGAAGAGACTGCACGAGTTTGACTGGGGAATAGTCATCCATCGGCGGTCCATCAGTCAGAGGCAGACATACTGCTAGGCCGGATCATCACCCCCAGGACTCCCCTAGTCCTAGTGACATTGGATGATGGGTGTTCGGGGGCCGGATCATCAACCCCAGAACTCCTCGTCCTAGTGACAGTGGATGATGGGTGTTCGGGGGTCGGATCATCACCCCCAGGACTTCCCTAGTCCTAGTGACATCAGATGATGGGTGTTCGGGGGCCGGATCATCACCCCCAGGACTTCCCTAGTCCTAGTGACATCAGATGATGGGAGTTCGGGGGCCGGATCATCACCCCCAGGACTCCTCGTCCTAGTGACAGTGGATGATGGGTGTTCGGGGGCCGGATCATCAACCCCAGAACTCCTCGTCCTAGTGACATTGGATGATGGGAGTTCGGGGGCCGGATCATCACCCCCAGGACTCCTCGTCCCAGTGACATCGGAAGATGGGTGTTCGGGGGCCGCATCATCACCGCCCCAGGACTCCTCGTCCTAGTGACATTGGATGATGGGTGTTCGGGGGCCGGATCATCACCCCCAGGACTCCTCATCCTAGTGACATCAGATGATGGGAGTTCGGGGGCCGGATCATCACCCCCAGGACTCCTCATCCTAGTGACATCAGATGATGGGAGTTCGGGGCTGCAGGGGCCAGATCATCACCCCCCCAGGACTCCTTGTCCTAGTGACATTGGATGATGGGGTTCGGGGATCTCTTCTGTTATTTTGTTAATTGACAAAACTATTACCTCTTCTGGCTTTGATACCTTTCTTAGGCCTCATTCACACATCAGTATTTTTGATCAGAATTTCACCAGCATTTGTATTTGCCAAAATCAGGAGTGTCTCCTAAACAAAGATCAGCCGTCAGTCTTTCCATCATAGTTTTTCTCGGTAAGTTCCATTCCTGGCTTTGGCTACAAACACTGATGCAAAATACTGACCAAATACTGGTGTGTGAATGAGCCTGTACTCTGTAGCATTTTTCAGCTCCTGCCCAAGTCCTTTGCACAGTTCCGTATGTTACATGTAAATCACTTTTTTACAGTTTTATGACATATTTTTGTCTTCAGCCCTGAGATCTTCACCACGGTGGCCTTAGGATGGGTGGTACAGGGGTGCAGCAGACACTTTAGAGATGCTCCCTAGAAACGTCACTCCATTCCCTGACTCTAGCGCCATTTCTGGGGAGGGGCAGGAGGTTTATTAAGCGACATGTCCCTTATAATGACTTTGGCGCATTTTACCCCTCCGCGGCCCCTTCACCCAGACTGTACAACCCCAATCATAATGAATCGGCCCCTTTGTGTTTCCTCACTGTTTTTAAGATCTCTGCTTGCTGACAGTGAGATGAGCAGTCATTGCGTCTGTCCAGACCTAATGCTGAGGGTTTGTTACCGGCGATCCTCTGTGAGCCGCACGGCTCTCTCCTGGACGGGCTCACACCATTAGTCCGGAGTCCAGGCTGCTGACGCTGAGGATTCGTTTTTCAGTCCCTAAATGTAAGTAAACTTGCTTTTATAAACTGACATCAAGCAGAGATCTTACCCCAAAGTTTCACATAGAAAATCAGAAAAGCTCTTTAATATTAGTAAATATTCCGAGTTGGGTTTCTCCAGAATTATTGTTCTGTGTAATAGACGCGAGACGGCTTATGGCAACGATGATTAATATGATGGTGCCCTAAGAGGGTCCGATGTCCATCCCACTACTGGCTTCTCCTACATAGGTGATAACGATGGGGTAATTCCCACCATCCTCCAGTATAGAGCACCCCCCAGTATACAGCGCCCCCTATAGCTCATTGGGGCCAAGTTGCTCCTAATCTCTTCTCCAGGACGGACCCTCCAAATTCCTGACCTCTGGGTGTTGCGGAGAGTGGGGTGTAACTTCAGGCATCCAGAGGGGTCTTTGGACCCCCCGGTCACCCACCCGCACAACGTCCGTATAATTGATCTGTGAACGTCCTGATGGTTTCATTAGTTTTGGTCTCTTTCAGTCTTTTTCACCAGGGACTGTGATGAACTCTACCTCCTGGGGCACAGGAAGAGCGGAGTCTACGTGATCCAGCCGGTGGGCTCCCCTTACCTCGTAGTCCAGTGCTACATGTATGACTGCGGGGGCTGGACCGTCATCCAGAGGAACAGCCTCGGCACAAACATCACTTGGAGCGAACCGTGGACAGGGTACGAGTACGGCTTCGGGAACATCGAGCTGGATCATTACCTCGGCAATCACTATATCAATCTGTTAACGGAGCAGAAGTGGAACAAAGTCCGGTTCCTCCTGGTTGATTCTGAGAACAGGACCAAGACGGCGGACTACGACAGCTTCTACCTGACCACCGCTGCGGACAAGTACCGCCTGAGGCTGGGGACATACGAGGGAGACGCTGGGGACGCCATGTCAGCGGGGACCCACAAAAACCTACACGACAACATGAGGTTCTCGACCCACGATGATGACAACGACCGGCTCTACAATACAAACTGCGCCAATAATTACGGCGGCGGCTGGTGGTACGACTCCTGCTACGATGCCCACCTCAACAATAAGGGGCTTCTGCACTGGAAAAAGCTCTGCGACCATAACTGCAAGGGCTCGCTCATCCTGATCAAACCCGTCCATATGTATTGTCACCGGGTGTAGAGACCGCACCGACTGAGCCCCAATCCTCTACATTCCCTGTAGTCCTGCGAATATAAAATCCGTTAATCAGTAATACGTGTGATCATCTGATTAATAAAGAGCAACACGTGAGCGGAGTCTGGAAACGTTACTGCGTCCGGCGAGCAAAAGGTCACAGTCACATGATCAGCCATGGCTGGATGTATGGGGGGCACTCAGCCATGATGGGGGGGGGGTGTGTATGATAGGGGTGCTCCTCTGTGCCAAACAGCCACCATTATGTCATACAGCCGTAGTCAGTCACCAGTAAAGGTACTGTCACACTTAGCGATGCACCAGCGATATGACGCGGTCAGGATCGCTGGTGCATCGCTAAGTGGTCGCTAGTGAGCTGCCACACAGGCAGATCTCACCAGCGACATAAGAGTCCGGCCACAGATATTGTAGTTATGCCCCCCACGACTGATGGCCTCCTAACGCCACTGCAAGCACTGCCAGGATGAGGCCCAGAATCTCACCCACGAGGGTCGATAAGAGTCTGAGGCCGGACTGTTCTGGGTAGAAGTGAAGCCCAGGGGAATGAGAGAAGTCACCGGCGTACGCTGACCAGATGGCGTTCTGCACCAGAGGCCGATGCACCATCATTTATGTCTTTTTTTGAGCCATTCTCTCATTTGTTTCTTTGCCTAATTTATCCATTTTGTATCTTTTTTTTTAAGCTTTCGGACACCTTTATTATTTGTTCATCGCCGTGGGCATAGAGAACGATCATAAGTCCAGATGTTCTCGACTAATTCTTCATTTGGATCTTTTCAAAAAGTTATAATGTTTAGTAGAAATGTACGTTACTACACCCGCAGCGGGTTTTTTTTTTTTTTTTGTGCAGAAGATAAATGTGCAACATTTTAAAGCATCAGGCAACTTTCAACTCAATTTCAAGGGCGCAAAATACCCAAAAGATTCTTTTTTTTTTTTTTTTTTTTTAAAAAGGGCACAGTAATTTCTGTATTTATGTCCCTAACACCTGAAAACCAACCATCATCTGGACGAGGCTCAGAACTGAGTGCAACATGGACACAGCTGGACCGTGCGGAGCACTGTACAATGTGACGGTGTGCCATTCACTCGCCCAGCGCTCTACCACTGCTCCTCGCCAAACCTGCAGTGATGACCTCATGTTCATATCAACGCTGCAGCCAATCACCAGCATCAATAGTCCCTCTCATATAAGTAAAGATTACCTCTGAGGCTGTGGATTGGCAGCACCATCACATTATGGACATGACGCCATATTAAATACTTCCAGACTTCCTGCCCTCCTGGCTACGCCACTTAAGCAAATTGGCGCATTTGGTTGCATTTTACTTTTTTTTTGGTAACAAGACTGCTAACTATGTAAAATGGACCAGAGTTTCTATTGCCTGACAGCAAGCAGAGGTGTTGGAAACTGTAAGGATTTCCTCATCAGCTTCTGACCTTTGATTTTTTGCACTTGTGTTGAGCAGAGGAGGTAACATAATACATAATGTCTGTGTAACGAATCAATAATGTGCCGGATTCTCTGCTTGCCGTCAGCTCCTCTCAGGGTCACGCTTGGCGCAGGGAATGTACGTAGCCTGAAATTAAAATCTAATCCCTGTCCTCCTGATACAGCAGGATTGCCACACTACCGTCACATGTATCCACACCGCCCACTACCGTCACAGGTACCCGCACCACACGCTGCGGGCACATGTATCCGCACCGCACGCTGCGAGCACATGTATCCGCACCGCACGCTGCGAGCACATGTATCCGCACCGCACGCTGCGAGCACATGTATCCGCACCGCACGCTGCGAGCACATGTATCCGCACCGCACACTGCGAGCACATGTATCCGCACCGCACGCTGCGAGCACATGTATCCGCACCGCACGCTGCGAGCACATGTATCCGCACCGCACGCTGCGAGCACATGTATCCGCACCGCACGCTGCGAGCACATGTATCCGCACCGCCCACTACCGTCACAGGTACCCACACCACACGCTGCAAGCACATGTATTCACACCGCACCGCCCGCTGCCAGCACATGTATCCGCACCGCACATGTATTCACACCGCACCGCCCGCTGTGAGCACATGTACCGACACCGCACGCTGCGAGCACATGTATCCGCACCGCCCGCTGCGAGCACATGTATCCGCACCGCACGCTGCGAGCACGTATTCACACCGCACCACCAGCTGTGAGCACATGTATCCGCACCGCACGCTGCGAGCACATGTATCCGCACCGCACGCTGCGAGCACATGTATCCGCACCGCACGCTGCGAGCACATGTATCCGCACCGCACGCTGCGAGCACATGTATCCGCACCGCACGCTGCGAGCACATGTATCCGCACCTCCCACTACCGTCACAGGTACCCACACCACGCTGCAAGCACATGTATTCACACCGCACCGCCCGCTGCCAGCACATGTATCCGCACCGCACATGTATTCACACCGCCCGCTGCGAGCACATGTATCCGCACCGCACGCTGCGAGCACGTATTCACACCGCACCACCAGCTGCGAGCACATGTATCCACACCGCACCACACGCTGCGAGCACATGTATCCGCACCGCACGCTGCGAGCACATGTATCCGTACCGCCCGCTGCGAGCACATGTATCCGCACCGCACGCTGCGAGCACATGTATCCGCACCGCACGCTGCGAGCACATGTATCCGCACCGCACGCTGCGCGCACATGTATCCGCACCGCACGCTGCGCGCACATGTATCCGCACCGCACGCTGCGAGCACATGTATCCGCACCGCACGCTGCGAGCACATGTATCCGCACCGCACACTGCGTGCACATGAATCCGCACCGCCTGCTGCGTGCACATGAATCTGCACCGCCTGCTGCATGCACACGTATCTGCATCGCCTGCTGCGAGCACATGTATCCCTGATGTGTCTGCAATGAGGACACACAGCCACCAAGGAATATTCCGGAAACGTGGACAAATCCGGCAGGATTCTTCACGATATGTAGAGTAATCTGGTGTATAACATTCAATAGTCAGTATGTCAGACCCCCACAATCACATGAGCACCACTGGGGGGGGGGGGGGTTGTAACTACTACGAGACTAAGCAGAGCTGCAGTGTAAAGCAGAGCTGTATGTGTTTATGGACAGACCGCTGACCCATTATAGTCAATGGGGCTATTCACATTGTATCTTCCCTGATCCTCCATTGGGGAGGCTCAGAGCAGCAGCTGAGCTAATGAGACAGGAGGGGTATAGTTCAGACTACTGTAGACTCCAGTAGACAGTGGAGCTAAACTGAAGTCATTGATCAGAGTTATGCATTAAAGGGATCATCTGGAAAGTGCTCACGTCCACATCAGGGGGGTGTTGTGATGACTTCAGATGCATGCCAACTCGCATGAGCCAAAAAACAGATGACGCGGCGTTAAAACCCGGTGCAGAAGTGAGCAGGGCCAGATTACCCCTTTAATAGAGCAGTGTTGCTTTGTGAAGCATGGGGAGCCTCCAGGCTAAGGCCAGGTTCACTCACATATAGAGCTCTCTGCTGACTACCGTCAGGTTTACGCCGTAACCCCCCTAACACAGAAATCCAATGAACTACAATGAGGCCGTCAGAGGCTGTGGACACTCTCTGGCCTCCATGTCTTTTTCCGACATGCATAAAAACGATGGATTTATGGGAAAAATATATAAAATTATGAATTGTAGAAAGCAACGGTTTATTGTGTCGGATCAGCTGATGCCATGACGCTCATCAGCTCACATGACAGAGCGTCCACACTGCAGGAACGCAGGTTCGCGTCTCCAGGATTCGCCGCATGACTTGTATCTATCGTGGCTCCTTGGTAAATGGCCAGAAACTTCTCCAATGTGGCAGCATCAGATAAGTGCTGCCGAGTGCTCGGGAGCAGCTAAGAGCATGATGGATCTCAGAGAAAGTGGAACCATGGGTGCCATATACAGACCGCAAACAGGGCAGGACAGACGGATGGACGACCCCTGGGTGGTCATGCCCTCTGCAGCCTAGTGCGGACGGTGGGGATATTGGGAACGGCTCCGATCCGGTGAGAGAACATTTAGGGAACTCTATAAGGATGCACACGGTCTGGCCCGATCATTCCTGACGATGCTTCACTCCTTCAGCTTCTCCAGAGCGTGCAGGATCCGGTCTCTCCGGCATGTGTACGGGGCGTGCTTCAGTCTCAGTTTATGTTTTGGGAACAGGTTCCCACTGGGTGCGTACATGGTCTCCCCCTGTTTACCCATAATCCCCCGGAGCAGCCTATTACGTGCCAGTATCTTCTCGTAGAACTCCAGCCCACCCTGGGCATACTCCGCAGACACCGCAGCCGCCTTCCTGTCTGACCTGTAGTCCAACCAGTGACTGACTGCTTCATAGCACAGACAATAGCCCGTAAAGCCCAGGAGAACGGCGAGAACATTGAAGACCCCCCGCAATATCAGGGGTCCGGAGTACAGACCGAGGAGCTGCTTGATGGCCACACTGGATACACAGACGCTGGTCAGGCAGAGCGGGGCCACCGACGCCTGCAAGATGGGGCCACTGGACTGGGCGTGAAGAGCTTCCCGGGCCATGGAGAATTTCTGGGCCTTTACGGATAAGGTCAGGGAGTCTCGTAGCCGGATCCCGGCTTCACTCGCCCAGTCCACCTCCTGGCCATTGATCACCAGCAGACGGTCCGCGGTGCCGGCTCCATCCGCCTCCGTACTGTTATAATTAGCGGGAATTCCAATCAAGCTGCCGCTGGGAAACCACGGGACCCCGGCACTGACAGGCTGGAAGCCGTACGCAGCAAATGCAGTGAAGCCTGAGGGGGACAGGTGGGCGTCAGCCAGGACCCCTCGGAGCAGGGTCTGCAGGTGCTCGCTGAGTGGTGCCGGCTCGCCTCTCGTCCACGCCTGATACAATCTCCTGAACGTCTGCTCCGGGAACACGTGGTACGAAACGTTCACAGCAAGCAGAGCCAGAGAAGACGCCCCGAGAAGCCTCCCCCGGTGCTGCCGAGCCGAGCCGCAGAGCTTCAAGAACAGGGCGGACGCCATGCTCCGACAACCTGACAACAAGAGAACAGACAACAGTCAGAAATCTGCCAGACACCCCAAAACTACCTACAGGGGCAACAGGCTGAGCATAGACCCCCAAATAACGCCCAGGACAGCGTCCCAGTCACTGAAAGCAAGCAGAGATGTGGACAGTGGGGGGACAGTGAAACTAAGCGGCAGCAGCTCACTACATGAGGACAATCCCACCCAGAGGCCAAGACCCCTAATAAGTATCAGCCTGCAGACCCCCAGGGGCCCCCGGTGCCTCATGTCCTGCAGAACCTGCAAACAACCACAATACGTGCAGGTTACCACATGTCGTGACACTATAAGCCACTATCGCGATAATCCCTGCAGCTGCCCCGAAACAAGTTCCGGTTCTGACCTCCAACACGAGCAGCCTCTGCGGCCGTAAAGCGCGGCCTGACGAACAAGCGCAGATGACGCTGCGTTCCAGTGACGCAGGGCGCGGTGACGTCAGTAGACACGTTGTATCAACATTGCGCGCTATAGACGGCGACGGCAGAAAATGCTGAGATCGCCCGATCCCGTGTGACTTGTGATCGCTCCGGACCCTGTGAGATCCCTCCGGATACTGTGATCGCCTCGAACCCTGTGTGATTCCTATGGACGCTGTGTGATTCCGTGTGATCCTCCTTGACCCCGTGCCATCAATCATCCTCCTGGACCCCGTGTGATCTTTCCTGACCCCGTGCGATGGCCCCAGACCCCGTGTGATCGCTGCGGATCCTAAGTGATCCTTCCTGACCTCATGCAATGACCTCGGATCCTGTGTGATCCTTCCTGACCCCGTGTGATCACCTCGGACCCCATGTGATCGCCCTGGATCCCGTGTGATCCCACCTGAACCTATGCGATGGCCCCAGATCCCGTGTGATCTCTCATCCTGCGGCTCAGATCAGGAGATATTTTAATTTCTCAGTTTTTACGAGGCGCTGAACGCACTGGCGATGTTCTGTGATCTGACAGAAGCCATCATAAATCCACTGGTGTATTAATAGTGGCCCTTTAGGCTGGTCCTTAGTGGTGGGCTGACGGCTGGCGCCCCCTATCAGCCGGCACCGCATATTACTGTTAGGAATCTATGGGTAATGGCGCAGTGACTTTCAGCAGCAGCAGCCGGGCTCTGCAAGCCAAACCTCCAACTCCTCAGTTACCCTGACACTGACTACACAACTCAGACTCCACAGCCCCGGTCACTACTGACATGGACATAAAGTGCAGCTCTGGAGTATAATACTGCACAGCCCCGGTCACCACTGACATGGACATAAAGTGCAGCTCTGGAGTATAATACTGCACAGCCCCGGTCACTACTGACATGGACATAAAGTGTAGCTCTGGGGTATAATACTGCACAGCCCCGGTCACCACTGACATGGACATAAAGTGCAGCTCTGGAGTATAATACTGCACAGCCCCGGTCACTACTGACATGGATATAAAGTGCAGCTCTGGGGTATAATACTGCACAGCCCCGGTCACCACTGACATGGACAAAAAGTACAGCTCTGGGGTATAATACTGCACAGCCCGGTCACTACTGACATGGACATAAAGTGTAGCTCTGGAGTATAATACTGCACAGCCCCGGTCACTACTGACATGGACATAAAGTGTAGCTCTGGGGTATAATACTGCACAGCCCCAGTCACCACTGACATGGACATGAAGTGCAGCTCTGGGGTATAATACTGCACAGCCCCGATCACCACTGACATGGACATAAAGTGCAGCTCTGGGGTATAAGGAAGGTGAAAAGTTCTTGGACAGAGCAGAATTATCTCTTCATGTTACAGAAAGAGAAGAAATTCGAAGTGCACCTGAAGAAACAGAGGAATGGAGACATGTGACCCAGAGAAGCAGGAGGATCAGGAGGCAGTCAGCACCCATACTGCTCAGAAACCAGTACCAGGCTCTCACGCAGGAAAACGATGAAGAAATACATCAGGATAAGACTTTGCCAACAAACAGCAACCTTGTACGCCTTCAGAGTCCTCCTGGATGGAGAAAGAAAAATGTTGTGAAGAAGAAACTGAGAGTGGTGGTCATGGGGGATTCCCTGCTGAGAGGAACAGAGGCCGCTATCTGCAGACCGGATATAACTTCAAGAGAAATGTGCCGTCTTCCAGGTGCAAAAATTAAAGATGTGTCTGACAGGATATCAGGACTCTTCAGACCTACAGATGACTACCCATTCCTGCTACTACATGTGGGGACAAATGACACCGCAAGAAACGACCTGGAAACCATCTGCAGAGACTTTGAAGACTTAGGCAAGAAAGTGAAAGAACTAGGAGCGCAGGTGGTCTTCTCTTCCATCCTCCCAGTGGATGGCCATGGAACAAGGAGGTGGAATAAGATTCTGCAGGTGAACAACTGGCTACGTCGATGGTGCCGTCAGCAACGATTTGGATTTCTGGATCACGGAGTGAACTACTTATACGATGGACTACTTCCTAGAGATGGGGTGCACCTTACGAAGACTGGAAAGCAGGTATTTGGAAGTCGCCTTGCTACACTTGTAAGGAGAGCTTTAAACTAGAACAACATGGGAAGGGAAGCAAAAGACCAGAAAAAGCCATACACCTGACAAATGCTATTGAGAACTCTGCTATTAGAAGTGGAAAGGAAGAACAAAGACGAAAGAATCTAATTAATAAACATATTGGAGAAAGAGAAACTAATCACAAACTAAAATGTTTCTATACTAATGCACAAAGCATGGGCAACAAACAAGGAGAATTGGAACTACTAACACAGGAAAAGAAATATGATGTCATTGGAATCACTGAAACTTGGTGGGACGATACACATGATTGGAATACAAGACTAGAAGGATACAACTTATTTGCAAGAAACAGACTTGATAAACGAGGAGGGGGTGTTGCATTTTATGTTAGAAACGCGTATATCTGCACAGAGATTGAAGCTTCAGAGACTGGGAGTTCTGTGGAAACTGTTTGGGTAAGAATACAAGGACAGAACAATGGAAAGGACACCATTGTAGGCATTTACTACAGGCCGCCTGTGCAAGCTGAAGATATGGATGAACTCTTTATGCATCAAATGGCCAAGTTCTCCAAAAAATATGACATAGTTGTCATGGGAGATTTCAACTATCCAGACATTTGTTGGGAATCTCTCTCAGGCAAAACTAACAGGTCAAGGAAATTCTTATCCTCTCTTGCTGACAACTTTATCTTCCAAAAGGTAGGGGAGAAAACAAGGGGAACTGCTACCTTGGATCTAATCCTTATAAACAGGGAGGAAATGGTTGAGGAGGTAAAAGTGGCTGGGACCCTAGGAGGTAGCGACCATGCTATTTTAGAATTTTGGATAACTAGAGGCGGAAGACCTGTGAAGACTCAGACGTCAAGGTTAGATTTCAGAAAGGCAGATTTGAAGGGATTCAGAAAGATAATTGGAGGGATCCAATGGCTGGATATCCTTAAAGACAAAAATGTCCAGGAAGGATGGGAAATCTTGAAAAATGAAATTCTCAAAGCACAGTTGTTAACAATTCCGAAAAAAGAGGGAAGAATAGGAAGCATTTAAGGAAACCAGGATGGATGAACACAGAACTTAAGCACATGCTAAAAAGGAAGAAAAAAATGTTTATAAAATGGAAAGAGGGAGGCATATCTAAAGAAGAATATAATGCTGTCTGCAGAACCTGCAGGGCACAAAGCAGATTAGCTAAAACTGAAAATGAATTGAGGCTTGCAAGAGATGTCAAAAGCAATAATAAAGGATTTTGGGGATATGTCAAAAGTAAAAGAAAAGTCAAAGATGCTATAGGATTTTTTACAGGATGAAAATGATGAAATGGTAAGACAGGATGTTGAGAAGGCTGAACTTTTAAATTCCTATTTTGCATCTGTTTTCTCTCAGAAAGGAAATGTAACACCAACTGTTATTCACTGTCCTATTAAAGGAATAGAAGAATCCAGGATATCTATAAACAGAAAGATAGTGAGGAAACACTTAGCTAACTTAAATGAATTCAAGTCTCCAGGTCCAGATGAATTACACCCCAGAGTACTGAAGGAGATAGCAGAAGAAATTTTTGAACCCGTCTCCATAATCTTTGAAAATTCTTGGAGAACAGGAGAAGTGCCAGAAGACTGGAGAAGAGCAAATGTTGTTCCTATCTTCAAAAAGGGGAAGAAGGTGGACCCAGGCAACTATAGGCTGGTGAGTCTGACTTCTATACCAGGAAAGATCTTTGAACAAATTATTTAAACAACATGTATGTCAATACCTGGATAAGAATGAAGTGATCAAACAGAGTCAGCATGGGTTTGTAACTAATAAGTCATGTCAGACTAACTTAATTTCCTTCTATGACGGTATCACTGATTGGGTGGATCAAGGAAATGCTGTAGATATAGTATATCTTGACTTCAGCAAAGCATTTGACAAAGTCTCTCATACAATCCTTATTGAAAAAATGACTAAGTATGGAATGGACAAGGCAACTGTTAGGTGGATTCATAACTGGCTTAGTGATCGGACCCAAAGAGTGGTTGTAAATGGCTGCACATCCAGTTGGAAGAATGTCTCAAGTGGGGTACCACAGGGCTCTGTCCTGGGCCCTGTATTGTTCAACATCTTTATCAACGATTTAGATGAAGGAATTGAGGGTAAACTGATTAAATTTGCTGATGACACAAAGCTAGGAGGGATAGCTAATACTAGAGAAGAGAGAGAGAGGACTCAAAAAGATTTAAATAAACTGAAGAAGTGGGCAGCAACTAACAGAATGGTTTTTAACAGGGAGAAATGCAAAGTACTACATCTGGGCAATAAAAATGAAAAAAGCATATATAGAATGGGAGGAATAGGGCTAAGCAACAGCACATGTGAAAAAGACTTGGGTATACTAATAGATCACAGACTGAATATGAGTCAACAGTGTGATGCAGCAGCAAAAAAGGCAAATGCAATTCTAGGATGTATTAACAGAAGCATACAGTCTAGATCACGTGAAGTCATTATTTCCCTCTACTCCTCTTTGGTCAGATCTCATCTGGAATATTGTGTGCAGTTTTAGGCACCACATTTTAAAAAAGACATCAACAAACTGGAGCAAGTTCAGAAAAGAGCGACCAGAATGGTGACCGGTCTGCAAACCCTGTCTTATGAGGAAAGGTTGCAGGATTTGGGAATGTTTAGTTTGCAAAAGAGAAGACTGAGAGGAGACTTAATAGCGGTCTACAAATATCTAAAGGGCTGTCACATTGTAGAAGGATCAACTTTATTCTCATATGCACAAGGAAAGACTAGAAGCAATGGGATGAAACTGAATGGGAGGAGACACAGATTAGATATTAGAAAAAACTTTTTGACAGAGTGATCAATGAGTGGAACAGGCTGCCACGAGAAGTTGTGAGTTCTCCTTCAATGGAAGTCTTCAAACAGAGGCTGGACAGACATCTGACTGGGATGATTTAGCGAATCCTGCTTTGAGCAGGGGGTTGGACCAGATGGCCCAGGAGGTCCCTTCCAACTCTACGATTCTATGATTCTAATACTGCACAGCCCCGGTCACTACTGACATGGACATAAAGTGCAGCTCTGGAGTATAATACTGCACAGCCCCGGTTACCACTGACATGGATATAAAGTGCAGCTCTGGGGTATAATACTGCACAGCCCCGGTCACCACTGACATGGACATAAAGTGCAGCTCTGGGGTATAATACTGCACAGCCCCGGTCACCACTGACATGGACATTAAGTGCAGCTCTGGGGTATAATACTGCACAGCCCCGGTCACTACTGACATGGACATTAAGTGCAGCTCTGGGGTATAATACTGCACAGCCCCGGTCACCACTGACATGGACATAAAGTGCAGCTCTGGGGTATAATACTGCACAGCCCCGGTCACCACTGACATGGACATAAAGTGCAGCTCTGGAGTATAATACTGCACAGCCCCGGTCACCACTGACATGGATATAAAGTGCAGCTCTGGAGTATAATACTGCACAGCCCCGCTCACTACTGACATGGACATAAACTGCAGCTCTGGGGCATAATTATTATTATTATTTATTGTTATAGCGCCATTTATTCCATGGCGCTTTACAGGTAAGGAGGGGTATACATAATACATACAAGTACAATAATCTTAATACAAATCATAACTGGTACAGGAGGAGAGAGGACCCTGCCCGCGAGGGCTCACAATCTACAAGGGATGGGGGAGAATACAGTAGGCGAGGGTAGAGCTGGTCGTGCAGCGGTTTGGTGGATCGGTGGTTACTGCAGGCTGTAGGCTTGTCGGAAGAGGTCGGTCTTCAGGCTCTTTTTGAAGGTTTCAATGGTAGGTGAGAGTCTGATATGTTGTGGTAGAGAGTTCCAGAGTAGGGGGGATGCGCGAGAGAAATCTTGTATGCGATTGTGGGAAGAGGAGATAAGAGGGAAGTAGAGAAGGAGATCTTGTGAGGATCGGAGGTTGCATGCAGGAAAGTACCGGGAGACGAGGTCACAGATGTATGGAGCAGACAGGTTGTGGATGGCTTTGTATGTCATGGTTAGGGTTTTGTAATGGAGTCTCTGGGCAATTGGGAGCCAGTGAAGGGATTGACAGAGGGGAGATGCTGGGGAATAGCGGGGGGACAGGTGGATTAGTCGGGCAGCAGAGTTTAGAATAGATTGGAGGGGTGCGAGAGTGTTTGAGGGGAGGCCACAGAGCAGGAGGTTGCAGTAGTCAAGGCGAGAGATGATGAGGGCATGGACCAGGGTTTTTGCAGATTCTTGGGTGAGGAATGAACGGATTCGTGAAATATTTTAGAGTTGAAGTCGGCAAGAAGCGGAAAGGGCTTGGATATGTGGTTTGAAGGAGAGATTAGCATCAAGGATTACTCCGAGGCAGCGAGCTTGTGGGACTGGGGAGAGTGGGCAGTCATTTACTGTAATTGATAGGTTCGTGGGGGGGGTCACGTGAGATGGGGGAAAGATGATGAATTCTGTTTTGTCCATGTTGAGTTTCAGAAATCTAGCGGAGAAGAAGGATGAAATAGTGGACAGACATTGAGGGATTCTGGTTAGTAGGGAGGTGATATCTGGTCCAGAGATGTAGATCTGTGTGTCATCAGCATAGAGATGATACTAAAAGCCATGAGATTCTATGAGCTGTCCCAGGCCAAGGTGTAAATAGAGAACAGCAGGGGCCCAAGGACTGAACCTTGTGGGACTCCGACAGATAGGGGGTGAGGTGAGGAGGTGGTGTGTGAGTGGGAGACGCTGAATGTCCGGTCTGTTAGGTATGATGAGATCCAGGATAGGGCCAAGTCTGTGATGCCGAGGGATGAGAGGGTCTGTAATAATAGGGAATGGTCCACTGTGTCAAAGGCAGCCGACAGGTCCAGGAGGAGGAGGACAGAGTAGTGTCGCTTGCTCTTGGCGGTTAAGAGGTCATTGGTGACCTTAGTAAGGGCAGTTTCAGTGGAGTAGTATGACCGGAAGCCAGATTGTAAGCAGTCGAAGAGGGAGCAAGAAGAGAGATGGGAGGACAGTTCAAGGTAGACGTGTTGTTCCAGTAGCTTGTAGGCGTAGGGGAGAAGTGATATAGGGCGATGGTTAGATACAGAGGATGGGTCAAGAGAGGGCTTTTTGAGGATAGGTGTGATGGAGGCATGTTTAAAGCTTGAGGGGAAAACACCAGTTGTTAGTAATAGGTTGAAGAGATGGGTTAGGGTTGGGATGAAGACTGTGGTGAGGTTTGGTATGAAGTGGGATGGGATGGGGTCAAGTGCACAGGTGGTGAGATGTGAGATGTATAATACTGCACAGCCCCGGTCACCACTAACATGGACATAAAGTGCAGCTCTGGGGTATAATACTGCACAGCCCCGATCACCACTGACATGGACATAAAGTACAGCTCTGTGGTATAATACTGCACAGCCCCGGTCACTACTGACATGGACATGAAGTGCAGCTCTGGGGTATAATACTGCACAGCCCCGGTCACCACTGACATGGATATAAAGTGTAGCTCTGGAGTATAATACTGCACAGCCCCGGTCACCACTGACATGGACATAAAGTGCAGCTCTGGGGTATAATACTGCACAGCCCCGGTCACCACTGACATGGACATAAAGTGCAGCTCTGGGGTATAATACTGCACAGCCCCGGTCACCACTGACATGTACATAAAGTGCAGCTCTGGGGTATAATACTGCACAGCCCCGGTCACTACTGACATGGACATAAAGTGCAGCTCCGGGGTATGCTGCACAGCCTCGGTCACCACTGACATGTACATAAAGTGCAGCTCCGGGGTATAATACTGCACAGCCCCGGTCACCACTGACATGGACATAAAGTGCAGCTCTGGGGTATAATGCTGCACTGCCCCGGTCACTACTGACATGGATATAAAGTGCAGCTCTGGGGTATAATGCTGCACTGCCCCGGTCACTACTGACATGGATATAAAGTGCAGCTCTGGGGTATAATACTGCACAGCCCTGGTCACCACTGACACGGACATAAAGTGCAGCTCTGGGGTATAATACTGCACAGCCCCAGTCACCACTGACATGTACATGAAGTGCAGCTCTGGGGTATAATACTGCACAGCCCCGGTCACTACTGACATGGACATAAAGTGCAGCTCTGGGGTATAATACTGCACAGCCCCGGTCACTACTGACATGGACATACAGTGCACAGCCCCGGTCACCACTGACATGGACATAAAGTGCAGCTCTGGGGTATAATACTGCACAGCCCTGGTCACCACTGACATGGACATAAAGTACAGCTCTGGGGTATAATACTGCACAGCCCCGGTCACTACTGACATGGACATAAAGTGCACAGCCCGGTCACTACTGACATGGACATAAAGTGCAGCTCTGGGGTATAATACTGCACAGCTCCGGTCACCACTGACATGGACATAAAGTGCAGCTCTGGGGTGTAATACTGCACAGCCCCGGTCACCACTGACATGTACATAAAGTACAGCTCTGGGGTATAATACTGCACAGCCCAGGTCACTACTAACATGGACATAAAGTGCAGCTCTGGGGTATAATACTGCACAGCCCCGGTCACTACTAACATGGATATAAAGTGCAGCTCTGGGGTATAATACTGCACAGCCCCGGTCACTACTGACATGGACATAAAGTACAGCTCTGGGTTATAATACTGCACAGCCCCGGTCACTACTAACATGGACATAAAGTGCAGCTCTGGGGTATAATACTGCAAAGCCCCGGTGACTACTGACATGGACATAAAGTGCAGCTCTGAGGTATAATAATGCACAGCCCAGGTCAGCACTGACATGTACATAAAGTGCAGCTCTGGGGTATAATACTGCACAGCCCCGGTCACCACTGACATGGATATAAAGTGCAGCTCTGGGGTATAATACTGCACAGCCCCGGTCACTACTGACATGGACATAAAGTGCAGCTCTGGGGTATAATACTGCACAGCCCCGGTCACTACTGACATGGACATACAGTGCACAGCCCCGGTCACTACTGACATGGACATAAAGCGCAGCTCTGGGGTATAATACTGCACAGCCCCGGTCACCACTGACATGGACATAAAGTACAGCTCTGGGGTGTAAAACTGCAAAGCCCCGGTCACCACTGACATGGACATAAAGTACAGCTCTGGGGTATAATACTGCACAGCCCCGGTCACTACTGACATGGACATAAAGTGCAGCTCTGGGGTATAATACTGCACAGCCCCGGTCACCACTGACATGGATATAAAGTGCAGCTCTGGGGTATAATACTGCACAGCCCCGGTCACCACTGACATGGACATAAAGTACAGCTCTGGGGTATAATACTGTATAGCCCCGGTCACTACTGACATGGATATAAAGTGCAGCTCTGGGGTATAATACTGCACAGCCCCGGTCACCACTGACATGGATATAAAGTGCAGCTCTGGGGTATAATACTGCACAGCCCCGGTCACCACTGACATGGACATAAAGTACAGCTCTGGGGTGTAAAACTGCAAAGCCCCGGTCACCACTGACATGGACATAAAGTGCAGCTCTGGGGTATAATACTGCACAGCCCCGGTCACTACTGACATGGATATAAAGTGCAGCTCTGGGGTATAATACTGCACAGCCCCGGTCACTACTAACATAGATATAAAGTACAGCTCTGGGGTATAATACAGCACAGCCCTGGTCACTACAGACATGGACACAAAGTGCAGCTCTGGGGTATAATACTGCAAAGCCCCGTTCACCACTGACATGTACATAAAGTACAGCTCTGGGGTTTAATACTGCAAAGCCCCGGTCACCACTGACATGGACATAAAGTACAGCTCTGGGGTATAATACTGCACAGCCCCGGTCACTACTGACATGGATATAAAGTGCAGCTCTGGGGTATAATACTGCACAGCCCCGGTCACTACTAACATGGATATAAAGTGCAGCTCTGGGGTATAATACTGCACAGCCCCGTTCACCACTGACATGTACATAAAGTACAGCTCTGGGGTTTAATACTGCAAAGCCCCGGTCACCACTGACATGGACATAAAGTACAGCTCTGGGGTATAATACTGCACAGCCCTGGTCACCACTGACATGGACATAAAGAGCAGCTCTGGGGTATAATACTGCACAGCCCCGGTCACTACTGACATGGATATAAAGTGCAGCTCTGGGGTATAATACTGCACAGCCCCGTTCACCACTGACATGTACATAAAGTACAGCTCTGGGGTTTAATACTGCAAAGCCCCGGTCACCACTGACATGGACATAAAGTACAGCTCTGGGGTATAATACTGCACAGCCCCGGTCACTACTGACATGGACATAAAGTGCAGCTCTGGGGTATAATACTGCACAGCCCCGGTCAATACTGACATGGATATAAAGTGCAGCTCTGGGGTATAATACTGCACAGCCCCGGTCACTACTGACATGGATATAAAGTGCAGCTCTGGGGTATAATGCTGCACAGCCACGGTCACCACTGACATGTACATAAAGTGCAGCTCCGGGGTATAATACTGCACAGCCCCGGTCACCACTGACATGGACATAAAGTACAGCTCTGGGTATAATACTGCACAGCCCCGGTCACTACTGACATGGACATAAAGTGCAGCTCTGGGGTATAATACTGCACAGCCCCGGTCACTACTGACATGGACATAAAGTACAGCTCTGGGGTATAATACTGCACAGCCCGGTCACTACTAACATGGATATAAAGTGCAGCTCTGGGGTATAATACTGCACAGCCCCGGTCACTACTGACATGGACATAAAGTGCAGCTCTGGGGTAGAATACTGTACAGCCCCGGTCACTACTGACATGGACAAAGTGCAGCTCTGGGGTGTAAAACTGCACAGCCCCGGTCACTACTGACATGGACATAAAGTACAGCTCTGGGGTATAATACTGCACAGCCCGGTCACTACTAACATGGATATAAAGTGCAGCTCTGGGGTATAATACTGCACAGCCCCGGTCACCACTGACATGGATATAAAGTGCAGCTCTGGGGTATAATAGTGCACAGCCCCGGTCACCACTGACATGGACATAAAGTGCAGCTCTGGGGTATAATACTGCACAGCCCCGGTCACCACTGACATGGATATAAAGTGCAGCTCTGGGGTATAATACTGCACAGCCCCAGTCACCACTGATATGGATATAAAGTGCAGCTCTGGGGTATAATACTGCACAGCCCCGGTCACTACAGACATGGACACAAAGTGCAGCTCTGGGGTATAATACTGCACAGCCCCGGTCACTACTAACATAGATATAAAGTACAGCTCTGGGGTATAATACTGCACAGCCCGGTCACTACTAACATTGATATAAAGTGCAGCTCTGGGGTATAATACTGCACAGCCCCGTTCACCACTGACATGTACATAAAGTACAGCTCTGGGGTATAATACTGCACAGCCCCGGTCACTACTGACATGGATATAAAGTGCAGCTCTGGGGTATAATACTGCACAGCCCCGGTCACCACTGACATGGACATAAAGTGCAGCTCTGGGGTATAATACTGCACAGCCCCGGTCACCACTGACATGGACATAAAGTACAGCTCTGGGGTATAATACTGCACAGCCCCGGTCACTACTGACATGGACATAAAGTGCAGCTCTGGGGTATAATACTGCACAGCCCCAGTCACCACTGACATGGACATAAAGTGCAGCTCTGGGGTATAATACTGCACAGCCCCGGTCGCTACTGACATGGATATAAAGTGCAGCTCTGGGGTATAATACTGCACAGCCCCGGTCACCACTGACATGGACATAAAGTGCAGCTCTGGGGTATAATACTGCACAGCCCCGGTTACCACTGACATGTACATTAAGTGCAGCTCTGGGGTATAATACTGCACAGCCCGGTCACTACTGACATGTACATTAAGTGCAGCTCTGGGGTATAATACTGCACAGCCCGGTCACCACTGACATGGACATTTACCGCAGGGCGATCGCTCGTTTTGTTTGTGTCCTGGGCTTGGTGCTTGTATATGAAGCTTCACGCTGACGCTTCAGTGTTGTGATTTTTTGGCTGATTTAGGGTTGGAGTCTTCATTGTGAAGGTAGAAAACACAACATTGTATCACGCTATCGCGTAATCTCTCACGAAGAAGGTTCCGCAAACGTCAATCATCGTATGATCGTCCTCCAGTGATCAGCCGCAGCAGTCGTCTTATGTCGTGATCACCAGGAGAGGGCGCTCATTGCTCAGGGAACTCTTCAGAAAACCGTTGCAGGAGGAGCTGGGAGCGATCATTGATGATGAAGCGTCTGGCTGCCGCTTCTGCGTGTTCTCTGAGGAAGGGACCTGAGAAGTCCCGGAAGCTGCTGGGGAACATCATTTATTTTTTTCAGCCATTAAAAGGTCTCATAACTACAAGATTATCTTGTTTTTCACACTGAGCATTCATTTATCAGCTGCTAACACGGTGCCAAACCCATTTTTTTCTTTTAATTAAAAGGATTGTGTCTTCTTTGTAAATGGTTAAAATAGCAGCAAACTTGTACAAAAAAAAACAACAACTTTTCAATTTCCCTCTAAATAAACATTTCTGTTCTAATGGAGTTTTTATTTGTGTATTACACTTTTTGTAAGGTTCCAGGCCACCTGCACAGTGTACGGGCCGGGCCGCAAAACGTGCACACAGTGCACACGGAGAACAGTGCACACGGAGAACAGTGCACACGGCGAACAGTGCACACGGAGAACAGTGCACACGGAGAACAGTGCACACGGAGAACAGTGCACACGGCGAACAGTGCACACGGCTCCGCTACTGTGAGCCCTTGTTCCCTAGCGGCAGCTGCTGAACTCGGCTGTCATCCATTCTCCCCTGCTCTGCCGGTGAGCAGAGGAGAATGAATGAAAAACTGGCCTGCTGTGACCTCAGGACCGTGGGAAAATGCAAGTGATGAGGTCACGGCCGTTCAAGCTCTGACACAGTGACCTTATCACTTACATTCTCCCACGGTCCGGAGATCACAACAGGTCAGATTCTCATTCATTCTCCTCTGCTCGCGCTGACCACGGCAGAGCAGGAGGAAATGGATGAAAGCCGGCTTCAGCACCAGCTGCCATGGGACAGCGGCTTACAGTAGCGCTCCTTCCCCGGCGGCGTCCATGTGCTACTGATGCGGCACACGGTTGCCACACGTAGTAAACACACAGACACTGATAACTCTGGTACCATTTTTTCTGGAACCTGAAATATCAGGATGTGTGAAACCGACCTTACATGGATTTCTGGGTGTGTGTCTTACATGGATTTCCAGTGGTGTGTCTTACATGGATTTCTGGGGGTGTGTCTTACATGGATTTCTGGGGGCGTGTCTTACATGGATTTCTGGGGGCGTGTCTTACATGGATTTCCAGGGGCGTGTCTTACATGGATTTCTGGGGGCGTGTCTTACATGGATTTCCGGGGGCGTGTCTTACATGGATTTCCTGGGGCGTGTCTTACATGGATTTCTGGGGGCGTGTCTTACATGGATTTCTGGGGACGTTTTACATGAATTTCCAGTGGTGTGTCTTACATGGATTTCCGGGGGCGTGTCTTACATGGATTTCCGGGGGCGTGTCTTACATGGATTTCCGGGGGCGTGTCTTACATGGATTTCTGGGGGCGTTTTACATGGATTTCCGGGGGCGTGTCTTACATGGATTTCCGGGGGCGTGTCTTACATGGATTTCCGGGGGCGTGTCTTACATGGATTTCCGGGGGCGTGTCTTACATGGATTTCTGGGGGCGTTTTACATGAATTTCCAGTGGCGTGTCTTACATGGATTTCCGGGGGCGTGTTTTACATGGATTTCCGGGGGCGTGTTTTACATGGATTTCCGGGGGCGTGTCTTACATGGATTTCCGGGGGCGTGTCTTACATGGATTTCCGGGGGCGTGTCTTACATGGATTTCCGGGGGCGTGTCTTACATGGATTTCCGGGGGCCTGTCTTACATGGATTTCCGGGGGCGTGTCTTACATGGATTTCCGGGGGCCTGTCTTACATGGATTTCCGGGGGCCTGTCTTACATGGATTTCCAGTGGTGTGTCTTACATGGATTTCCAGTGGTGTGTCTTACATGGATTTCTGGGGGCCTGTCTTACATGGATTTCTGGGGGCCTGTCTTACATGGATTTCCAGGGGCCTGTCTTACATGGATTTCCAGTGGTGTGTCTTACATGGATTTCCAGTGGCGTGTCTTACATGGATTTCCGGGGGCCTGTCTTACATGGATTTCCGGGGGCCTGTCTTACATGGATTTCTGGGGGCCTGTCTTACATGGATTTCTGGGGGCCTGTCTTACATGGATTTCTGGGGGCCTGTCTTACATGGATTTCTGGGGGCCTGTCTTACATGGATTTCTGGGGGCCTGTCTTACATGGATTTCCGGGGGCGTGTCTTACATGGATTTCCGGGGGCGTGTCTTACATGGATTTCTGGGGGCGTGTCTTACATGGATTTCTGGGGGCGTGTCTTACATGGATTTCCGGGGGCGTGTCTTACATGGATTTCCGGGGGCGTGTCTTACATGGATTTCTGGGTGTGTGTCCTACATGAATTTCCGGGGGCGTGTCTTACATGGATTTCTGGGGGCCTGTCTTACATGGATTTCTGGGGGCCTGTCTTACATGGATTTCCAGTGGTGTGTCTTACATGGATTTCTGGGGGCCTGTCTTACATGGATTTCTGGGGGCCTGTCTTACATGGATTTCCGGGGGCCTGTCTTACATGGATTTCCGGGGGCCTGTCTTACATGGATTTCCGGGGGCCTGTCTTACATGGATTTCCGGGGGCCTGTCTTACATGGATTTCCGGGGGCATGTCTTACATGGATTTCCGGGGGCCTGTCTTACATGGATTTCCGGGGGCCTGTCTTACATGGATTTCCGGGGGCATGTCTTACATGGATTTCCGGGGGCATGTCTTACATGGATTTCCGGGGGAATGTCTTACATGGATTTCTGGGGGCATGTCTTACATGGATTTCCAGTGGTGTGTCTTACATGGATTTCCGGGGGCGTGTCTTACATGGATTTCCGGGGGGTGCGTCTTACATGGATTTCCGGGGGCGCGTCTTACATGGATTTCCGGGGGCGCGTCTTACATGGATTTCCGGGGGCGTGTCTTACATGGATTTCCGGGGGCGTGTCTTACATGGATTTTCGGGGGCGTGTCTTACATGGATTTTCGGGGGCGTGTCTTACATGGATTTCCAGTGGTGTGTCTTACATGGATTTCCGGGGGCGTGTCTTACATGGATTTCCGGGGGCGTGTCTTACATGGATTTCCGGGGGCGCGTCTTACATGGATTTCCGGGGGTGCGTCTTACATGGATTTCCGGGGGCGCGTCTTACATGGATTTCCGGGGGCGTGTCTTACATGGATTTCCGGGGGCGTGTCTTACATGGATTTCCGGGGGCGTGTCTTACATGGATTTTCGGGGGCGTGTCTTACATGGATTTCCAGTGGTGTGTCTTACATGGATTTCCGGGGGCGCGTCTTACATGGATTTCCGGGGGCGTGTCTTACATGGATTTCCGGGGGCGTGTCTTACATGGATTTCCGGGGGCGTGTCTTACATGGATTTCCGGGGGCGTGTTTTCAGGCTGCTTTGCATAGTGACCCCTGTGTACAATGCCCCCTTAGTAAAGACCAGAAAAATCAGCGCTAAATATAAAAGTCCGCAACTCAGGAGAAGAGGCAAAGAAAGCGGAATTGTCAGGGAGGCAGCCGGACTAATAAAAGGGTAAAGCGTCCGCTCCTCAGCGGGGAAAGCTCCTTCGCTCCACGTCTCTGACGATTCCTGCGCAGATAATGGCGCCGTCCGTCGCCCCCACAAGTGCCGCCTCTCATTCTGCCCGATATATCGTGTTCAGTGTTTCCAGCTGTTTATCACACATTATTCATTGGCTTTTAAACCTCTCCTGTGTGATACTGACTGCTGAGCCGTGCATCTAATCCTATCCTGTGTGATACTGACTGCTGAGCCGTGTATCTAATCCTCTCCTGTGTGATGCTGACTGCTGAGCCGTGTATCTAATCCTCTCCTGTGTGATGCTGACTGCTGAGCCGTGTATCTAATCCTCTCCTGTGTGATGCTGACTGCTGAGCCGTGTATCTAATCCTCTCCTGTGTGATGCTGACTGCTGAGCCGTGTATCTAATCCTCTCCTGTGTGATACTGACTGCTGAGCCGTGTATCTAGTCCTCTCCTGTGTGATACTGACTGCTGAGCCGTGTATCTAATCCTCTCCTGTGTGATGCTGACTGCTGAGCTGTGTATCTAACCTATCATTCCCAGAGAGTTCTGCTCCCTTGCTCCAGGGATCCAGTGTTGAGAACATCACATTAGCAGCAGTCGCAGCATTGATTATTTGTAACAGGATCAAGTTCAGAATCTGCAAGTATCTTCCATGTGGAGCTCTGCAGACAGAACAGCTCCCTAGAGGGCTGTAAATAACATTACCCATGGATTTCACTGCTCATCATTCATTATTATTTATGGTCTCAGTAAGTGACTGAAAAATGAAATAGAATCTGAAAGCGTTAAAACCCCAATAATCTTCCCAGGACCACCCTGCACCACCCGCAAATCTATGTAACATAAACACGAGCAACATGCGAATAAAACCTAAGTTATTACTTATGTTAGATCAGCTTTATATACTATACTTTTCTTTTTCCTTTTATAATAATCAGTAATCAATAATTACTATAATACTGCCCCCTATGTACAAGAATATAACTACTATAATATTGCCCCCTATGTACAAGAATATAACTACTATAATACTGCCCCTATGTACAAGAATATAACTACTATAATACTGCTCCTATGTACAAGAATATAACTACTATAATACTGCCCCTATGTACAAGAATATAACTACTATAATACTGCCCCTATGTACAAGAATATAACTACTATAATACTGCCCCCTATGTACAAGAATATAACTACTATAATACTGCCCCTTATGTACAATATAACTACTATAATACTGCCCCTATGTACAAGAATATAACTAGTATAATACTGCCCCTATGTACAAGAATATAACTAGTATAATACTGCCCCTATGTACAAGAACATAACTACTATAATACTGCTCCTATGTACAAGAATATAACTACTATAATACTGCCCCTATATACAAGAATATAACTACTATAATACTGCCCCTATGTACAAGAATATAACTACTATAATACTGCTCCTATGTACAAGAATATAACTACTATAATACTGCTCCTATGAACAAGACTATAACTACTACAGTTGTGGCCAAAGGTATTGACACCCCTGCAATTCTGTCAGATAATGCTCAGTTTCTTCCTGAACATGATTGCAAACACAAATTCTTTGGTATTATTAGCTTCATTTAATTTGTCTTGAATGAAAAAACACAAAAAGAATTGTCCTAAAGCCAAATTGGATATAATTCCACACCAAACATAACAAAGAGGGTGGACAAAAGTATTGGCACTGTTCGAAAAATCATGTGATGCTTCTCCAATTTGTGTAATTAACAGCACCTGTAACTTACCTGTGGCACCTAACAGGTGTTGGCAATAAGTAAATCACACTTGCAGCCAGTTGACATGGATTAAAGTTGACGCAACCTCTGTCCTGTGTCCTTGTGTGTACCACATTGAGCATGGAGAAAAGAAAGAAGACCAAAGAACTGTCTGAGGACTTGAGAAACCAAATTGTGAAGAAGCATGAGCAATCTCAAGGCTACAAGTCCATCTCCAAAGACCTGAATGTCCCTGTGTCTACCGTGCGCAGGGTCATCAAGAAGTGTAAAGCCCATGGCACTGTGGCTAACCTCCCTAGATGTGGACGGAAAAGAAAAATTGACAAGAGATTCCAACGCAAGATTGTGCGGATGTTGGATAAAGAACCTCGACTAACATCCAAACAAGTTCAAGCTGCCCTGTAGTCCGAGGGTACAACAGTGTCAACCCGTACTATCCGTCGGCGTCTGAATGAAAAGGGACTGTATGGTAGGAGACCCAGGAAGACCCCACTTCTTACCCCGAGACATAAAAAAGCCAGGCTGGAGTTTGCCAAAACTTACCTGAAAAAGCCTAAACCGTTTTGGAAGAATGTTCTCTGGTCAGATGAGACAAAAGTAGAGCTTTTTGGGCAAAGGCATCAACATAGAGTTTACAGGAGAAAAAAAGAGGCATTCAAAGAAACGAACACGGTCCCTACAGTCAAACATGGCGGAGGTTCCCTGATGTTTTGGGGTTGCTTTGCTGCCTCTGGCAGTGGACTGCTTGACCATGTGCATGGCGTTATGAAGGCTGAAGACTACCAACAAATTTTGCAGCATAATGTAGGGCCCAGTGTGAGAAAGCTGGGTCTCCCTCAGAGGTCATGGGTGTTCCAGCAGGACAATGACCCAAAACACACTTCAAAAAGCACTAGAAAATGGTTTGAGAGAAAGCCCTGGAGACTTCTAAGGTGGCCAGCAATGAGTCCAGACCTGAATCCCATAGAACACCTGTGGAGAGATCTAAAAATGGCAGTTTGGAGAAGGCACCCTTCAAATATCAGGGACCTGGAGTAGTTTGCCAAAGAAGAATGGTCTAAAATTCCAGCAGAGCATTGTAAGAAACTCATTGATGGTTACCGGAAGCGGTTGGTCGTAGTTATTTTGGCTAAAGGTTGTGCAACCAAGTATTAGGCGGAGGGTGCCAATACTTTTGTATGGCCCATTTTTGGAGTTTTGTGTGAAATGATCAATGTTTTGCTTTTTGCTTCATTCTCTTTTGTATTTTTTCATTTAAGACAAATTAAATGAAGATAATACCAAAGAATTTGTGTTTGCAATCATTTTCAGGAAGAAACTGAGTATTATCTGACAGAATTGCAGGGGTGTCAATACTTTTGGCCACAACTGTATAGTACTGCTTCTATACACAAGACTATACTATAATACTGCCCCCTATGTACTAGAATATAACTACTATAATACTGCCATCTATGTACAAGAATATAACTACTATAATACTGCTCCCCATGTACAAGAATATAACTACTATAATACTGCCCCTATGTACAAGACTATAACTACTATAATACTGCTCCCTATGTACAAGACTATAACTACTATAATACTGCCCCCTATGTACTAGAATATAACTACTATAATACTGCTCCCTATGTACAAGAATATAACTACTATAATACTGCCATCTATGTACTAGAATATAACTACTATAATACTGCTCCCCATGTACAAGACTATAACTACTATAATACTGCTCCCTATGTACAAGAATATAACTACTATAAAACTGCCCCCTATGTATTAGAATATAACTACTATAATACTGCTCCCTATGTACAAGAATATAACTACTATAATACTGCTCTCTATGTACTAGACTGTAACTACTATAATACTGCTCCCTATGTACAAGAATATAACTACTATAATACTACTCTCTATGTACTAGAATATAAGGCCGGGGTCACACTGGCGAGGAATACGGCCGAGTGAGAGGCGCTAAAAGCACGCACTAGACACGGACCAATGATTCTCTATGGGGTCCCTCGCACCAGCCGTATATATTTCTCATCCGTATTCTACGGTCCATGCCAATCGCAGCATGCTGCGATTGTCAGCGTACTATGGCCGTAGTACGCCAATGCAAGTCTATGGGTGCGCAAAAAATACGGATTACACACGGACCACACATGTGACTTGCAAGAAATACGCACCCGGTGTCTTTTAGCAAAGCCGGCAATTCAGTGCACGATACAGTAAACTCACACTGACAGTTTTAATAAAGAAATGAAAGAACAGATATATACACATAGAATGCCTATATATATATATATTTTCATTCTATGTGTCTATATCTAATCTTTGATTTCTGTTATAAACCCTGTCATAGGGCTCCATTATATGTCCATTTTGCAAGCCTGCGAGAAAATCTCGCCATACGGATGCTCACATGCGCAAAATACGCGACCGCACCTTGCTTACGGATGACCTACGAAGCACTATTTAGGGGTCATTCATCCGTATTTCGCCTGTAAACTGAGGACCGTATTTTGCGCAGGTTAGTGTGACCCCGGCCTAACTACTATAATACTGCTCCTATGTACAAGAATATAACTGCTATAATACTGCCCCCTATGTGCAAGAATATAACTGCTATAATACTGCCCCTATGTGCAAGAATATAACTACTATAATCCTGCCCCTATGTACAAGAATATAACTACTATAATACTGCCCCTATGTACAAGAATATAACTACTATAATACTGCGCCTATCTACAAGAATATAACTACTATAATCCTGCCCCTATGTACAAGAATATAACTACTATAATACTGCCCCTATGTACAAGAATATAACTACTATAATACTGCTCCTATCTACAAGAATATAACTACTATAATACTGCTCCTATCTACAAGAATATAACTACTATAATACTGCCCCTATGTAGAAGAATAGAACTACTATAATACTGTCCCATGTAGAGACGAATCTGAAGCGTTGGGACTTTCTAGATCAGAGTTGCTCCCTCTTTCTCGGTGACACAGGACTCCGTTACCTTGACGTTGTTCTGTTTTCGTTCTCTGCTCCGGATTCTTTCAGCCTCCTGTGGATTTTTCTTGCTATAAATATAAGATCCCTTTAACCTCTTGGATTTGGAATAAGCGGCGACACTTCCCTGCTGCAGACGCTTTTACTGTTTTATTCCCTAGAAATAAGTTAATACATTCACATGGAAAAAAAATTAAAAAAGTAAAACACAAGTCAGTGGAATGACATCTGCGTTCCTTTTACCCACTGTCTCGTAATTCTCATCGGATTTTGTGTCTCACGAAAACGCTACTTGACAAGTCCTCATACAAATTAAAACACACAAGGAAGAAAAGGGCCTTTTCATTCCTTGTGGCCTGGCTTGGCCCGGTGCCAGGCTTTGACACATTGTCTGGGGTTCCCCCCAACTGGAATGTATACTCCCTCCCAAAATTCTTATTCATTTCGGATGGGCTGGTTAACCCTTTAAGTACTGGCCTATGGCTTTCAGACATTCGGTAAGCACCAGAGAGACAGTCACAGGATAAGAAGTTTAAAAAAAAAAAAAAAAAAAAGTGCTTTATGGCCAATTCATTTACAAATGAAGGAAAATGCTGATAAAAAAAGATACAAAAACAAATCCTCCAGTGGTCCAGGTCCTTAGAAAAGAAGAAGCAAAGTTTGTAATCGTGGCTGAGACCATGTAACATAGCACCAGGATGGGCGTCTCTAGAGGGCTTCTGGGGGGCCACAGGCATCCTGCTGCTCCTGGGTTATTGTGGGTCTGCGGTGAGCAGCAGGGTCCTTGCCCCACGTCGGGGGTCTTCCAGCGCAGTTTCTCTACCTTACATTATTCAAGTGTGTATGGTCCTTTGTGTTGTGTATACACTGCATCCGAATATTTAGTTTTTCCCATAGGGGATGGGAGTTCATGATGAGAAGTACTAAATACTTAAAAAGTGCAATATATATATATATATATATATATATATATATATATTTTTTGGGGTGTTGTGGCACTTTAAGACCATCAGCGGTGCGCGCTCTGGCAATGCAGTGGTTAATGCCGGAATCTCTGATCTTCTCCCCATTCAGCAGCCAAATGTCTCCAATCCCTTAGGATCTGACTCCTTCCAACATGAAAAAAAAGTAAATTCCTGCCACAGAAACTTCAAAGAAATGTACCACATTATACAGGAATAAATACATCCACAGTCCAACAAGTGGGGGAGGGGGTCTCAGTCTGACCCATCTCATTGGGGGCATTGCCCACCTTCTCTGGTCGGGAGCGGTGATCTGCCCAGACATCGCGGGCTCAGCCCTAGCATCAAGTATTGGATCTGGCAGCCCCCAGGTCGCTGCGGGTCCCGGACAGGCAGTGCTCATGCTCGGCAGTTCTGGCAATGCCCAGGTGTCACAAGATCACACAGAACGGCCGGTGAGTGCCCGTCCCGCGGTCGCCTCGCCACTTGGTGTTCCTCTTCTGTTTGTGACTCTTCTCTGGAAGCTGCTGCCTGTGAAACATTGTAACAAAAGGAAAACGTTTAACATTCTACAACATTGATACTTTATTGTTTCACTAGCGTCTGTCAATGTGGAGGCTTGGCTGCCGCAGTAGTGATGGCACATTGTAGCCAGCATACAGTATGGTATATCTACACAAAAATGCTGCAGTATAAAGCATGGAGGAAGCAGAAACTATCAGCTGTCTCGTGGAAGAAGTAGCAATGAGAACAGGGCTGAAATCATCCTGTATGTGATGAGCGCATCTTACCTGATCACCCTGACGAGGTCGTGGAAGGCTTTGTCCACGTTCTGAGGTGGATCCTTGGCACTTGTTTCAATATAAGGAATCTGGAATTGAAAGAAGATCCGAAGCGAGAGACATTGACTTCTACTTTCAGGAAAATAGAAAACAAGCAACTTTACAAATTGTTGTGAGATCCTACATCTATCTGTGCCATTTGCTCACATTGCAAATGTATGGATTTTAGCAAGCAATAGGTAATGCACCTTCCTCTTCCCACAGTTTGGGATCTCTGATTGTTGTCATGCAATGGAAAGAGATTAACTCAGCTCTCTTGAAAAGTGAACAGGAGGTTGTCTGAGATTTTTTGCCCTATTGCTCATCTGCAGCTTCTTCCCGCAGAGTTTGGAGGGGCCTGGGTTTACAGGATGAGGGGGGAGGGGGGAGACGGTGTTGCAGCCAGAAGTCTCACAGCCAGACACAGGATTGTGGAGGGGGCTGCCCCTGCATTTGCGCAGCACTTTGTCATCGCCCCTGCACTTACGTTGTGTTTTACTGCCATCTCTTTTCCTTGCTCGCTTGATATTTTCCTTAAGTGCATCAGATCAACTTTGTTTGCAACTAAAATCATTGGGAACGATTCTCTGAAACAAGAAAAAAAAACAAACATCATAACATCCAAATCCTGACTGACAGCCTATATTTAAAGGGATACCATCCCTTTAATTACATCCTCTGATTGGAGTGGTGTCAGCTGAATTAAAGAATCTCCACAAATTATAATAATTCAGAGATCTGGATTATCACCACATGCTTTGTAAAATAAATCCCTTTTAATAATTCGCCCTGCCCCCCCACATCCGGCTGCCACTCTCCATTCTTACCGGTCTTTGACCCTGAGGATGAGTTGATGAAAACGATCCACGTGTTCAAAGCTCGCCTTGTCCGTGACCGAGAACACGATGAGGAAACCATCGCCGGTCCTCATGTACTGCTCCCTCATGGCGCTGAACTCCTCCTGCCCGGCCGTGTCCAGCACTGGACCAAGAAAAGGGAAATATTTATTATTTGAGGTCATATTTGTTCTTATTTTTCCACATTTTAGGGTTATTAGTTTGCAGAAATTCCAACACGATTCTCACAATGATTTTCACGGCATCAGGACTTTAGATTCTTCCTCCCCAGAAAGAGCCACGTACGCCGCCGCTACCCACCAACTACTGCACTGCTATGAAGTGCTGACAAATACTACGGCGTTCCACCAATTCCGGGAAAGGGTTTGATACATTGTGTATGACAAGTCTGGAAGACACACGTGTTACTGGGGTCCTTCCCCCATGCTTTACATTGCAGCTTTACACCATTTTAGCACAGATCTCATCTACATTGACACATGGAGTCTGAAGTAGCCAGAATTCTACATATTGTCTCAGCAGAGGTCCAGATTGCTGCATTATCGCCTACCCATCCTTGCACAATTAGAGCACAGCTATTATTTTAGCTGCATTGTCGAATGGAGGCAGCCCAAATACGGTCTCACCCATGGCCCGGATTGCATCTCCCCACCCATGCTTTACACTGCAGCTCGGCTTGATCAGATTAGCTGCTGTGTATAAGCAGAAGAGCACAGGAGGTGAGTGCATGAAGATGTCAGTTTAGAGCAAAGACAAAAAGATCATAGACCCCAAGAAATATGCTGAAAAATGAGGGGTGGCGCCAGGAGGGTCGGGGCATTGGCGCAGCTTGAGCTTCATTACTCAGAGCAGAGGAGGCTTATAATCTGGGATTTTACACCTTCTTTTACCCTTTGGATCACATGTCAAACTCTGGCCATCAAGGGGAGTATATTTGACCTGCGGTGCCAGACGGCACCCCCCACCCGACTTCGAACCTTAAACTATAATCAAATAATGGAGATCGGAGCATCAGCTGACTCTTCCCCCATCATTCTTCCTCTGTGTCGGATATCTCACCGCAGCGGGCGCAATGACGTTATTACAAAGCGCCCGCTGTACCGAGATGTGCAGAGGATCTGAAGTCAACATGAAGAGACCGGAGCACAGGGAGAACGGGCAGAAGTGGTTTTATTTTTAAATGTGAGCCCCATTATACTGTATGAAGGACTATGTGTGTGGGGTGCATTATACTGTATGGAGGACTATGTGGGGCCATTATACTGTATGGAGGACTATGTGGGGCCATTATACTGTATGGAGGACTATGTGGGGCCATTATACTGTATGGAGGACTATGTGGGGTGCATTATACTGTATGGAGGACTATGTGGGGTGCATTATACTGTATGGAGGACTATGTGGTGCCATTATACGGTTCTGTATAGAGTGCTATGCTGGGCCATTATACTGTATGGAGCATGATGCAGGGCCCACTGTACTGTATGGAGGGCTATGTGGGGCCATTATACTGTACTACATAGAACACGATGCAGGGCCTTTATTCTGTATGGAGGACTATGTCAGGCCATTATAATCTCTGGAGCACTATGCGGGGCCCAATATACTGTATTCATGACAATGTGGGTCCCATTATACTGTACTGAAGGCAACGCAGGGCCCATTATACTGTACTGAAGGCAATGCGAGGCCCATTATACTGTACTGAAGGCAACGTGAGCCCCATTATACTGTATGGAGCATGATGTGGGCTCCATTATACTGTATGGAGGACTATGTGGAGATTACAATTGGAGAATCATACTGTGATGGGGTCACCATAGGGTCAGCACACCGTGGGTGCGGAGGTTACTGTGGGGATACTTGTGTTTTCATCACACTTTAATACCTGTATTAATCAAAGATTATCCTTCGTTATTACAGATTTACATTCGGTCATCTGCTTTTTACTGCTCTTGCATAACATACTATATTGTTCTATATCTTATTCTACGATCTATTAATTAATATACACTTTGTTCAGGGGACAAACTAAGTTTGTTGCAATATTAGAAACGCCATTGTTATACGTAATAAGGAAAAACGTCCTCAATTGTAGGCATTAATAAATATCAAGGTCGGCTGAGACTCAGTCCAAGCTTTGAGTTCTGTCCCCGTGTATTTATTTCGTCCCTGCTGTAGATGGATCAGATCCTTCCGATCGTCTCTGGATATTTCACAATCTGCAGCTCTTCACTTGCCGGCACAGGTCGCCGCTGGGTGCGGCCGGACTTGTGATGACGTATTAAGGAGCGGTTGTGATAAAAAGGAGAACTTACAAATGTGAAACTGACGGCATCTTGGCATGGACACCTTATAATGAACAGCAGGCTTAACCCCCTCAGCGCTGAGCTGGCCTCCGCATCAATGCTGGAAGCCCTGCAGGCGGCATCGTCCACTGCAGCTCCGGCTCTCAGTCAATGGCAATGATCCCAAGGCCAAACGCACTGTAGTCAGGACTGAAGTGAAAAACTGAGAAAGTTCTCTCAACTCTGTAGGATTGTTGGTTGTGGACAAGCTATAAATCGCAAACACACCAACCTTTATATTCCTCCAAGATAATGATGGAATAACAGACACGTATCAGAGGACAAAGCGTTAGTGACGGTCTCATCTTTAATAAATGTTGGTTTTCTGTTAAAAAATGAATGGATATATAATTCTATAGTTTACTGCTCGTTGCTTATGCTGCCGACCTCTTCTGCAGAGGTGGCCAGTTTCCTGGGCAAGGAGTGTAATGCTTACAAGCTCTACGCCCTGAAGCAGGACCCATAGAGAGATCAGTGTCCCTCTGCGGCAGAGGCACAGCCACCACTGCGGCAGAGGCACAGCCACCACTGCGGCAGAGGCACAGCCACCACTGCTGCAGAGGCACAGCCACCACTGCTGCAGAGGCACAGCCACCACTGCTAGGAGCAGCTCAACTATGCCGACTGCCAATAGTCAGGCACGCCTTGCCCCCTGGCAAGCAGGACGGAGGGGAGCGGTGCGTTCCTGAAGAAAAACGTCAATATACAATTTTAAACATCTCTGCCAGCTGTCAGTGAGTGGAGTCTTCCTGCTTATACTTTGAGGTTTAGCTACAGTGTATCCAGTGCAAGGGAGAATTCTCTCTCCGGTCTTCAAGGTTTGTTCTAATGTATCACGTCAGGTAAGACGCATCAGGCTGGGGTCCGAGGTGCGTCACTCACAGAAGATTGCACGGACTGAATAAAACTATAGCAAATCTTCAGCAATGAGGGTCTTTTCCCCTGTATATAAAGAACACTGCTGCCGTCCATTCCAAGCAGCATTCTCTAAAATGGTGAATCAGAGCACAACGTATATTCAAGACAAACGCTGCTGGCAAAGCAGAAAACCCATCTGCCCACATCACAGGCTCAGCCAGATATTGTACAATGTAGAGTTAACTCGTTTTCCATCTACAGCTGAAGTTCTGGTACATCAGCTGCCTGGATATCAGACTGATACAATGTAACAAACTCTCAGGCCAGGAGAAGGTTCATGCTGATGGGTTTACTCCCAGGATGTAACATAAAATGCTCCATCTACTGACAACAAGCAGAGATCTTGAAATGAGACATTAAGACATCGATCAGTTATTAGCACAGCTTCCATAACTCTGCTTAATAACAAGACTTTACTGTGTAACTGAAGTCTCACAGGGGGAGGAGGAAACAAATAGTAGATTTGTGTCAGTGTTACCCCCATGTCTTCTCCGTCAGGGGCTCCAATGTCGCAGGTAGTGAGCGGCTACATGAAAGCGATTAGTGGCGGTTGTCAGATCAGATTTAGGGCAGGATGTTCAGCAGGGAAACGTGAGCGGGGTTGTCAGGCTGTATTATAGGGTGGTGATGAGAGGCGGACTGGCGGGGGAGGCCGCGCCGGTGGAAAGTATCAGCCACACTGACAGCTTGTCAATCACCACCCCTGCCACAGGGCTCTCAATGCATTACTAAAGCTCTGGTGGATCTATATACTATAAATGTACAGAAATGCAGAGATCTTGTACTCCAGTCCCTCCCAAAGCTGTCACAGATCTGGCTGTGGCACCATCGCAATACTCGCTGGTTCAGGGCGCACTGCTGTGACTCTGGAGATTTCCACATCGGCCTCCCGTCTTGCAGAAAGCATCATTTTTGTATAGCGCTCGTGGATTCAGGGTCACTGACAGCAGAATGGAGAATGCAGCTTTGAGTGTGACTAGAGTACAAGACATGATGCAACTCGAAATCATCACAAAGCAAGTGAAACCATGCTGCGGACCGCTTTACACCCCGTGCAGCATGTGCTCTACTCATAAATCTGCAGATGCTTTGAGGACACGATGGGGTTGAAGCTTTGTATGTGATCATCGGCTGCGAATATCGGCCCTTGTGCTGATCACGTAATGGATCGGATTTTGTAGGAAAACCCTATGACAACTCCTCCAGACCCACCACATTCTAACACAACTATCCAACTGGAAAGGCAAATCTGCCCCCAAATCCCCCCGAATTATCGGTTAGTGACTGGACAGTTACCCCTTAGGACACCCGTGCCACAGCCACATTGGGGGGGGGGGGTCACTGTTTTCTCACCGTCTAGAATGGCCCACTGTCCGTCGATCTCCGTGTGCTTCAGGTAGGAGTCCTCTATGGTGGGGTCATAATCCGGCACAAATATCTTCTGGAAGAACTGGATGGTGAGTGCGCTCTTCCCCACGCCCCCGTCGCCCACCACCACCAGCTTGTAGGTGGGCAGGTTGTCGCTCAGGACAGCGCTGGTAGCCATCTTGTCCTCAGTACGGTTCCTGCAGAGACCGAGACGATTAGTCACAGTGTAACCAGCCGGATGCAGATGGCGGAAAGGGTTAAAGGAAAATTACACAACCCGACTATGAGAAACCAGCGAGAGGAACGGCACAATGAGACTCATGATAAGACCCCCGGCTGTGGGGAAAGCCGGTACCCCGGACTGTCCAATGGCCGATTACTGGGACATTACTGTAATGTGAGGAGAGCGCCGGGCTCAGGTAAGGGCGCGTTCTCACAGCGCAGGAACGTTGCTGTTTATGACATAAAAATAAAAAAACAAAAACTCGCAATCCGACCGCGCCATGTGAATGCGTCCTATTTCTATTGTGATCGGGATCTTTACAGATAGAAAACCCCGCAAGAGATAAAATGCACGGGGACGACTAAGGGACCGACGGAGGTTCACACAACAGAGAGCGGCAGATTTATGGGGTTCTCGGAAAACGGAGAGAAAAAAACCCGAAATAAAGCAGAGTCATTGGAGATCATATGCCTTCCCATGGCGCAATGTTCGGAGGGTCCTCACCACAATCACGATCTGGAGACTCGTCACCAATCAGCTGATAAAGTCTCCCCTAGTGATCGACAGTAACTGCTCGGCACACCTGGTGTACGCTCTGTTTCCCTGCAGTGCCCCCGCAGGGATAATGAGGCATTACACCATTCTCCATCATATCAATGGTTTGTCTGGGAAAGCAGGAAACGAAAAGTCCTCCAGAGAAAGATGGACGTCATCATTAGTCTCCACTCAACCCAAGAGGAAGTGCTCAATACTGGAAACCATCGATTAACACAGAAATCCTAGAAGGAATTGTCCCCCATTCTATAACTTACTAATAACTGGGGGTGCGGCCAGGAATCCCAAGAACAAGGCTCAGCAGAACGGAGGTACGCATGCTTCACCTCGGCTTCCTTCCCGGTCTATGAGAGTGCTGGGGAAAGCCGAGTACAGCACCCCACAGTGGAGTATGCACACCTCCGCTCCATTCATTGTCTATGGGACTAATGGAGATAGGAAGCCAAGAGCACAAACCTCTGATAACACAGGATGAGAGCAACGGGCCCCATCGCCCTACAGCCTGGCCGACCACCCAGTCACCAGGTGCACACGGGTTAATGCTCCATCCATGGCGAGCCTCGACGAATTCCACACGGACCATCAGAAATTCTTCAGACGCACATTCCCAGAGAAGCAATTCTTGTATCTGTGGCAACGTGTGATGTCTAAATTGCTTAATCCCATTACACCCCCTCCTCTGCAAAAGGAAAATAGCAGCTGCAGAATCTCTGATATCTGAACATCTCACCCCAGAGAGGAGAACATTCAGATAAAAGATCGGAGACCCCCCGAGGGGAAGAAACACCACATCCCCCCCATGTGTCATATTATAAACCCCTCATAGAATTCTCAAATTCTGACCTCGTTTCTCTAAAATATCAGAAGAAACAATT
The DNA here is from genome assembly GCF_039654945.1 of Dendrobates tinctorius. Lineage (NCBI taxonomy): Eukaryota > Metazoa > Chordata > Amphibia > Anura > Dendrobatidae > Dendrobates > Dendrobates tinctorius. The sequence goes on from NW_027361810.1 coordinate 3,263,135, forward strand.
GGGAAACCAAGAAGACGGAAGATGACGCATCTCAGAGAAAGGTGAAGCTGCAAAACCTGTGGTCAATCCAACAAGTAACGTCATAATACAGGAGCAGCAATGAGCCGATATAGCGAGAGCGTGAAACGCCCCAGGCACGGGGCAGACATCCACGGACCAGTAGTTATATTCCTGTACATAGGAGCAGTATTATAGTAGTAATATTCTTGTACATAGGGGGCAGTATTATAGTAGTTATATTCCTGTACATAGGGGGCAGTATTACAGTAGCTATATTCTTGTACATAGGGGCAGTATTATAGTATATTCTTGTACATGGGGGCAGTATTATAGTAGTTATATTCTTGTATACAGCGGCAGTATTATGTACAAGAATATAACTACTATAATACTGCTCCTATGTACAAGAATATAACTACTATAGGAGCAGTATTATAGTAGTTATATTCTTGTATATAGGGGCAGTATTACAGTAGTTATATTCTTGTACATAGAGGCAGTATTATAGTAGTTATATTCTTGTACATAGAGGCAGTATTATAGTAGTTATATTCTTGTACATAGAGGCAGTATTATAGTAGTTATATTCTTGTACATAGAGGCAGTATTATAGTAGTTATATTCTTGTATATAGGAGCAGTATTATAGTAGTTATATTCTTGTACATAGAGGCAGTATTATAGTAGTTATATTCTTGTACATAGAGGCAGTATTATAGTAGTTATATTCTTGTACATAGAGGCAGTATTATAGTAGTTATATTCTTGTACATAGAGGCAGTATTATAGTAGTTATATTCTTGTACATAGAGGCAGTATTATAGTAGTTATATTCTTGTATATAGGAGCAGTATTATAGTAGTTATATTCTTGTACATAGAGGCAGTATTATAGTAGTTATATTCTTGTACATGGGGGGCAGTATTATAGTAGTTATATTCTTGTACATAGAGGCAGTATTATAGTAGTTATATTCTTGTACACAGGGAGCAGTATTATAGTAGTTATATTCTTGTATATAGGAGCAGTATTATAGTAGTTATATTCTTGTACATAGGAGCAGTATTATAGTAGTTATATTCTTGTACACAGGGAGCAGTATTATAGTAGTTATATTCTTGTATATAGGAGCAGTATTATAGTACTAAAGTGCTTTCTTTGAAAGTTTTATGGAGAATCTGGTGTAGGAATCCTAGGGTACACGTTATGATATTTTACGCCCCAAGCTGTTCGTATCCAGGTACTGTACAGAATGCTCCTGCATTTTCCTGATGTATGGATCGGTGTCTCCATCCCGTTGCTTCCATGCTCCACTCTCTATTTTAGGGCTCACACTCACTTGAGAGAAACTCAGATAAGTCTCCCACCTCAATACCCGGCACTGCCGACAGCACTCAGGACCAGAACATTCAGCTGCATAGAAATACATGGAGCTGAACGCTCCAATCCGAGTGCCGGTGGCAGTGCCGGGTATTGAGACGCGAGAATCATCTGAGTTTCTCTCGAGTATGAGCCCTTACAGTGGCGCTTTATTCCGCTCAGCAACTGTCAGCATGAAATGGCCTAATTCACTTCTGATTCATGATTTAAGAACGCAATAGCTAAAAAGCTGAAATGTGAGTGAACGATACTGGAGGATCAGGCGGGGAAGGAGGAAGGAAAATGAAAACTATGAATTGTTAATGAACTGTTTACACCACCTCCTCCATCCATTAACCACCGATACTGCCGATAGAGTCTCACTCCAATATTTCATATTAATGTTACTGGAGATTGACCTCAAACTGACAGAAACCACAGCCAGGTCTACCCTTATATGCCCCATAACATACATTGGAATAACAAAGTGGCTGTGAAGAGGTGTGAAACAGACATTGCTGTGCAGCCATGACATCCTGTATTATACCCCAGAGCTGCACTCATTATTCTGCTTGATACTTGTGAACATGCACTGGGTGGGGTTTTTTTTTTTTTTTTTTGAAAGTTTAATCTAGCATTTTTCTTGCCATTTGTACCTGTTTTTTTTTTGCACCTCTCCCACAGTCACTCTCCTCTCAGCAATCTGTCTCCTTCACTCGAGCCCTCGATTCTCTCAATCCTGATATTCGGTTCACAGAGACGTGGCACAGATCTGAACGCTTCTTTCCAGCCGCCTAAGATCCTTTCTACATTCAACTGGCACAAATGTTAATTAGATCTCTGAGCACTGGATGTTCTGATGGATCGTGGAAGAGAATGGCGCTAATTGCTGTCTGTTAGCCGAGATACGGAACGTTAACCCTCTCCTGGCCTCTAGGAGGCCACATGGCAGCACCGCCTTGTAACCAGCTGGCACCACATTCCGCCACTGCTCAGGTACACAGTATTCTTCATGTGATACAATGTAGCACGGTGCAGCCATCATTGTAAGCTACAGAGCACAGGTCGCTACCGCTCCAATAATATTCAGAAAGGTCGAAGTTGTGCAACTCTCTTTACATTGCATCACGCTTGCTCCAGTCACATCCAGAGCTGCATCACAATTTACCTTTATATGCATTTGAAGATGCGGCTTGTTCTCTGGATGGAGGATGCTGGGTGGTGAGATATGTCATTTCTCTTCTGACTGTCCATATGAGGTCATACCTTACATTATTATTAAAAGGAGCATTTAAAGGGAATCTGCCACTGTCTTTGCGGTCATGGGCCACAGGATGTAGGGGCAAAGACCCTCATTTCAACAATGTGTCACTTATTGGGCTCCTTGCTGCAGTTTTGATAAATCCCTGTGTTTTCCCGCTGCAGTTCTAGCAATTTTTTTGAATGCGGAGTAATGTATAACCTGCCTCTGATTGACAGCTCTCTTGTACACAGTGCATAGGCAGAAAGCAACCAGTGTTGGTGGAGGTGTTATACAGAGCTCCAGGGCCGGTTTAGAGAAAGTGGGGCCCCAAATGCTCACATATCTCACATCACACAAACATTTCGGTTGTATTTAAAGGTGCAGAGTTCAGACTGTTAAACAAGCGTGATTGACAGCATTGAAGTCGTTTGATGCTTGTTCCCACGATTCTTTACACCAGCTGAGGAAGAATGATCCTGTGTGCACACGCTGCGGATTGTCCTGCGGATTTTGCTATGGACCGCCATATGGACACCTGCGGTGTATCTGCAGTTTTTCCCCTGCGGTTTGACACCTGTCATGGAGCAGGTGCCAAACCGCAGCGGAATCCGCACAAAGATTTGACATGCCGCAGTTTTGAAACAGCAGCAAATCCGTGCGGAAAATTCCGCACCGTCTGCACTGCGGTTTTTAATTACCGTTGATTTTAATGATCCTGTACACCGCACACAGGACCAAAACCGCTGCAGATCCGCAGCGTGTGTACACACCCTGACGGGCACAGTCCTTGATACAGTATAATACAGATCCCATGTAGTATATACAGGTGCATGCCACAGACTTAGAATATCATCAAAAAGTTATTTATTTCAGTTCAATACAAAAAGTGAATCTCATATTCCATTATTACATAGAGTGTCACGTACCGGCTTCTCAACACGCGAATTGGGGTTGCACCTGCAAGGGTTAATCCATCTCCTCTCACTCGGTGCAGCATTCAACCTGTGTTCTATGCTGCAATTAGAGCATAAATCACACCCCGACACAGACCACACACCTTGGTCACACACGCTGCCACCACTCACCGAACACACGGGCGATGAGTACCGGAGATGATACTACTACTATGTGCCAGTCACCAGGAGCGCACACTCTAAGGCTATGGATTCTTTAGAGCATACAAGGTTCAAACCTATTAAAGTTTTAAGCTTTAATAGAAAAGGTACAGTGCTTACAATAAAAAGATATTAAAAAAAAAAAATGGAACTAAAAAGTGACATTCAAATATGCCAAACAGTGATAAAATTAAAGGGAGAAACTTACAGAAATGTCTAAACTTTGCAGTCTGGCATTCTGCTCCCTGGGGGGGGGGATAATTATGGAATGGCTCACACCAGCTTGGCTGTCCCTAATTTATAGATTTAATCTGGAGATCAGATTTCTAGACCGGCCTCTCATGTTAATATTCCAATTGCTGATTTGTGACTGGATCATGGCGACTCGACCAATGAATAAATTATTTTTCTCTGAATTCTGTTTGTATAACTTTTCTTTCTCATAGTAAATACAGTGTCAGGCTGTGTGCACACGCTGCGGATTAGGTGCGGATTCATCCGCGCGGATTTTGTAAAATCCGCAGGTGAAACCGCAGGTCAAAATACCTGCAGTTTTACCTGCGGATTGCTCTGCGGTTTTTCCATCTCCTCAATGGAGGAGATGGCAAACCGCAGCAGAATCCGCACAAAGAATTGACATGTCAATTCTTTCTGCGGATTGAAAACCGCAGATAATCCGTGCGGAAAATTCCACACCGTCTGCACTGTGGTTTTTGATTCCCATAGGGAATCATTGTACTGTACACCGCAGCAAAATCCGCAGCGTGTGCACACAGCCTCAGGCTGCATTTTGGCATCTCACTGCAGAGGCACCAGAAGTTGTGAAATGTCCCCAATTCTGTGTGCTCTTAGGAAGGCCCCCCTGGGGTTGAGACCTTGAAAACTGTTTTTTCTGAGTATAACACAGGTCAAGACCTTTGTGAAGGGCTGCAGCCTAGAACAGATGCCAATTTAATACTGGTCATACATATTTCACTACATAGCGTCATTACAGAGTGATCTATGTCACGTGTTTATTTCTGTTAATGTTGATGATTATGGCTTACAGCCAATGAGAACCCAAAAGTCATTATCTCAGTAAATTAGAATATTTCATAACACCAGCTTAAAAAATTATTTTACAATCCGAAATGTTGGCCTACTGAAGTGTATGACCTACACCAGCAGATGACATGGCTCCCCAAACCATCACTGATGGTGGAGACTTCACACTAGACCTGCAGCAGCTTGGATTGTGGCCTCCACTCTTCCTCCAGACTCTGGGACCGCGATTTCCAAGGTCTAGTGTGAAGTCTCCACCATCAGTGATGGTTTGGGGAGCCATGTCATCTGCTGGTGGAGGTCCACTGTGTTTTATCAAGACCAAAGTCAGAGCAGCCGTCTACCAGGACATTTTAGAGCACTTCATGCTTCCCTCTGCCGACAAGCTTTATGGAGATGGAAAGGTCATTCTCCAGCAGGACTTGGCCCCTGTCCACACGGCCAAAAGTACCAATACCTGGTGTACACACAACAGTATCACTGGGCTTGATTGGCAGCAAACTCGCCTGACCTTAACCTCATAGAGAATATATGGAGTATTGTCAGGAGGAAGATGAGAGACACCAGACCCAACAATGCAGACGAGCTGAAGGCTGCAATCAAAGCAACCTGGGCTTCCATAACCCCTCAGCAGTGCCACAGGCTGATCGCCTCCATGCCACACCGCATTGATGCAGGAATTGATGTAAAAAGGAGCCCGACCAAGTATTGAGGGCATTTACTGAACAGACATTTCAGTAGGACAACATTTCAGATTTTAAAATCATTTTTCATGCTGGTGTTATAAAGTATTCTAATTTACTGAGATAATGACTTTTGGTTTTCATTGGCTGTAAGCCATAATAATCAACATTAACAGAAATAAACCCGTGAAATAGATCACTCTGTGTGTAATGACTCTACAGAATAGAGGAGAGTCACTTTTTGTATAAAAAACTGAAATAAATTCACTTTTTGATGATATTCTTATTTTGTGAGAAGCACCTGTATAGTATAATGCACTCCCCATGGTCCTTGATAGAGTATAATGCAGCCCCCGTCAGGGCACACTGCAGCCACACACACACATAGTATAATGCAGCCCCCGCATTCATTCACACACACTATACTCACCTCTCCTCCTTGTTTCCCGTACTGCTCCAGGCTCTGCTCCGGTCTCATTGGCTCCACTGCTGGCACACAATGAAGTGACGTCATCACGCAACGGCTGAGTCAGAGGCAGAGGGGGAGTGATGGGTGAGGGAGTGTCATGTGACGCTTTCAACTGTATTGGCGTCTAGGACGCTGATAAGTTGAACGAGCGAATGGGGGGGGGGGGGTTGGAGCTCCTCTAACTGGCCCCATAGCGGCTGCGTGGTGTTGTGCTATTAGCGCACACCACTGGCTCAGCTGGGGGTCCCTCGAGGAGCGGACACCTGGTCTGCCTGCCCCCAACACTGGCCCTGCAGAGCTCATATGTCAGCAGGTGTACTAGTCCTTTAGTAATAGTCTCCTTCTGATAGAACTGCAGCAAGCGGCCAAGTAAACGACACATTGCTGGAATCAGGGTCTCCGTCTCTACATTATGCTGCTCTCAGATCGGGGAGCAAAAACCTGGTGACAGATTCCCTTTAAATCCCAGCACAAGCTACGCAGGATCCCATACATCTATGGGGCACATTTGGACACGTGGCTCCCGGGCCGTTTCGTGGGCGGTTGTGCGGTTTACACGGGCTTTGGACTCGGACACTGGACCTGTTGTCAGATAAAATTATTCCGGTTTATGAGACAGAACAGATTCCTGATTACCAGTGGTCTGCAGAGCTGTAGAATGAACCTGTGAATGCCGATGTAAAGCGACTTATGATTCCACATTCCCTGCAGATCCATAAGACCTGGAGCCCCGATACCTCAGAGCTACACCTCTATATAGAAGCTGTAACTGGCGCATGCCAGCGCCGCGTCGGGGTAACGAGCAGCGCCATTCACCAGAGCAGCTAATAACTAAAAATCTGCTGTGCGAAGCCACCGAGCGTCATCGTGTCTCCGGTAATGAATCACAAGAGCCGAGCTGAGACCTCACTCGCTATGAGACACGTCCGGAGCCATCTGCCCCGCACCAAGAATCGCCCTGCGGAATTACTGAAGAGTCCTAACCCCAGGCCACATCTGCACCGCTGATCAGACAGACGGCACCGCTGGCAAGGGGCAGAGCGCTGTTCAGCCGCCCGGCGGTCCAGGCGCTCGGCTGGATTTGCATCCGTGGTTTATGCACACAGGAAATGTCATGAGTGGATGCAGAAGTTCACTGTGGAGAGTGAAGGGTTAACAGTGCAAGGGGTTATTACTGGGTGGGCAACATATTCCCCATTAACATGATAAGTGATCCCCAGAAATCTGCAGGTTAAGAGACTGCCGGGACCCCCACTGATCGCGGGAACAGACCTCTGAAATGCACTGGTAGAATGGAGCAGTGGCCGCATATGTGCACCAAGTCTATGGGGCGGGGGAGCATGTGGGGTCCCAGGAATCAGCAATTTATTGCCTATTCGGTGGCCTCTTGGCAATAACCCTTTGTAGATGGTCTACTCTAGTGGTCTCCAACCTGCGGCCTTCCAGCTGTTGAGAAACTACAACCCCCAGCATGCTCCAAGATCTTGAATTCCAGAGTAACTCATTAACAGATCTTGGGTGAGAACCAAAAAACGCTGCTCTCTCCGGCTGAAATTCATAAACCACACAACTGATCGTTACAATCTTCCGCTGTGTCAGTCTCTACTGTTGTACAAGAATTCTATTCAGGAACAAGGAGGCTCAGGATGAGCAGAATCCACCCATATAGTTCATAGAAACAGGAATATGAAAAAAAAAAAATTCACATAAACCCAGAGATTGCTATGTAAGGAATGACGAGGATATGCCGGCAGCGCCAACTGTCAGGTCCCCGCCCAGCACTGTAGTCCGGCCTAGAAGGGGCTAAATATAGCGGCTCCGTAATAAAAAGATGAAAGGTATTCACTAAAAATAATGGCGTCTGCCGAATGCAGGACAAAGAATATACTGTACTGATATAACCCCCAGACATTACACCATATGTGACTGATATCAGCCCCTCTTATAACGCTCCAGTACTGATATAACCCCCAGACATTACACCATATGTGACTGATATCAGCCCCTCTTATAACGCTCCAGTACTGATATAACCCCCAGACATTACACCATATGTGACTGATATCAGCCCCTCTTATAACACTCCAGTACTGATATAACCTCCAGACATTACACCATATGTGACTGATATCAGCCTCTTATAACGCTCCAGTACTGATATAACCTCCAGACATTACACCATATGTGATTGATATCAGCCCCTCTTATAACGCTCCAGTACTGATATAACCTCCAGACATTACACCATATGTGATTGATATCAGCCCCTCTTATAACACTCCAGTACTGATATAACCTCCAGACATTACACCATATGTGACTGATATCAGCCTCTTATAACGCTCCAGTACTGATATAACCTCCAGACATTACACCATATGTGACTGATATCAGCCTCTCTTATAACGCTCCAGTGCTGATATAACCCCCAGACATTACACCATATGTGACTGATATCAGCCCCTCTTATAACGCTCCAGTACTGATATAACCTCCAGACATTACACCATATGTGACTGATATCAGCCTCTCTTATAACGCTCCAGTGCTGATATAACCCCCAGACATTACACCATATGTGACTGATATCAGCCCCTCTTATAACGCTCCAGTACTGATATAACCTCCAGACATTACACCATATGTGACTGATATCAGCCCCTCTTATAACGCTCCAGTGCTGATATAACCCCCAGACATTACACCATATGTGACTGATATCAGCCCCTCTTATAACGCTCCAGTACTATTAGGGGCTTCTTCTATGTTGTGGAGCAGGAGGTTCCTCCGATGTTATGCACTATATTGATTATTCGGGGGGGGGATCTGCCGTTGGTTTTGGCCGCCATCTTGCACCTCACAATTCTATCCTGTCCAAGGAAGAAGACCAGGAACCCCCCTTGTGTGCTAATGATGGTATCACCATGGAGACCCCGATCACCGCTCCCGCATCCAGATCGTACTGAACATTACTGTGAAAACAGAAAAAAAAATAATTTGATGGCGAGGAGCAGAAGAGGAGGATGGGGGAGATGGTGGTGGAGGACGATGCTCCTCTCCCTCCATCCCACATTGTCTACAGTAGTGGATACACAGTAACCACTGACCGGGGGGGGGGGGGGGGGCAGTCCACAAGCACAGACCCTGATGGATTCTGACTTTAATGGGGACCAGTGTTCTGGTATTTTTTCAGGAGGAATCACACCGACACATTGTAGCAAAGGATCAGCTCAGGAGGAGGAGATCTGTGCATCCATTACTCACATGTATTGTAACGAACCTTCAGCTGTCAGATTAGGTCAACTATCAACCTCCTCATTCACAGACCACAAGCGGAGTGATGTGAAGTATACTAGAGAGCTGCAGAGGTCGTTTTACAATTCAGATTTATTCTGGAGTCTGAACTGTATTATAAGGAAATTCAGGCACCAAAGTGGTAAATCAGTTTGGAAGAGTCAGGTCTCATTCAGACAGAAGGAATTTTTCTTGTACACAAAAAACAATTTAAGCGACAGCAGCGTCCCGCCGTCAGCAGCAGCGTCCCGCCGTCAGCAGCAGCGTCCCGCCGTCAGCAGCAGCGTCCCGCCGTCAGCAGCAGCGTCCCGCCGTCAGCAGCAGCGTCCCGCCGTCAGCAGCAGCGTCCCGCCGTCAGCAGCAGCGTCGTCAGTTTTTACTACTTTCTTTTATGCAAATAAAAGCCCACCCCAAATTACTGGAGAGCAATACAGACGGCAGCCCCCGCTGAGCTGAAGGTGTGGCTACCAGGAGAAAATGTCCTTTATTCCTTCCAGGAGTCACCGGCCTTCAGCCATACTGTGTGCACAGAGCGGCTACAGAAATGGCGCAGTGTCCAGTGACTGGCAGCAGCACAGGCAGTTTGATTGACAGATGACGCTGCAATGTATCTGTGCACAGCGACGGGTCAAAGTGACGGGCGTGCCGACAGCTGCGCGTGTAGACAGAATCGGCTACCTACCGCGTCACCAAGGCTGAAAGCTGGCGGCTGCAGGTCGGAAAATAAAGTTCATTTCCTCCCAGGAGCCACACGTTCAGTACAGCGGCTGGACGGCTTAGTAACGCTGCTAGCCTGCAGACTAATAGCAGAAACCAGGTTTACACAATGCATTTGGGATACCTTGTGTGATTTTCCAAATATGTGGACAGAATTTAAGCAATTTTACATTGTTTACAGAAAATGTGGCAAAAAACAAAGATGCATTGTGTCAACTCGGCTTTTTTCTGTTTATACCTGCAATATATTGTGTGCGGACAGCAGCCGGTGTGATCAGATGCTGCATGGAGCGCAATTACTTAATAAGACCATTATTGTGATCGATGTCATCTCCTCCTATCAGAAGTCATAACAGAGGAGGCAACAGGAATCTCACCGGCATTAGGCTGTGTGCACACGCTGCGGATTAGGTGCGGATTCATCCGCGCGGATTTTGTAAAATCCCCAGGTCAAAATACCTGCGGTTTTACCTGCGGATTGCTCTGCGGTTTTTCATCTCCTCAATGGAGGAGATGGCAAGCCGCAGGGGAACCCGCAGAAAGAATTGACATGTCAATTCTTTCTGCGGACTGAAAACCGCAGATAATCCGCGCGGAAAATTCCGCACCGTCTGCACTGCAGTTTTTGATTCCCATAGGGAATAATGGTACTGTACACCGCAGCAAAATCCGCAGCGTGTGCACACAGCCTTAGACTAGGGGCTGTGTGTGGCGGCCTGGACCCGACGCCCATGCACACAGGTGGAATGCTATGAGGGTAACAGTGGGATTTACACTTTAGGATCCAGTGTGGAGACCCATTAGGTCACATGTCAGGGAACTGATCGTAAAGCACAATCGTAATAGATCTTCCGAAATCAATCCTTGTTGGAGTGAAAACGATTTACGAACAGGAGCGAGAGGTATGAATATTTCTTAGATTTCATGACACGCTTACACTGCCGGTGCCATCCCCGTCGTCCCGCACAGCAGCACATGGTGACGCCGAGTCCCTGCGGCCGCGTGACAGGCGCTTCACCTAGCGTCATACGACCTGCGCACGGCTCGGCAATAAATGGGCCCAGTGTGCAGTGACGTTTTTGTATCAGTTTTGTTCTGAGACAAATTAACAAACTCTTAAATCAATTGTTTTCCCTTTTTTACAGAATATGTATCAAAAACAACTAACCTTCAGGTGCGGTTGCCGCCTTACACCCCAATATAGGTTTTTAAGCTTAGTATAAAAGATAACAATGACCCCCATCATCCGTTGTAATAGTTTTTGTCATTGTCACTTATCAGATTTAAGGAAAAGCAACGATAGCAAAGTGTAAGGGAATGTTCTCACAAAGCTTTTTTTTTTTTTAAGCAGCTTTTTTTCTGCAAGGAAGATGCAGGCTACTGTTTGGAAAATGTAAAGTAAACTAATTTTTTTATGCCTTTTTCATCTCATTGGTGAACAGCTGAAGTGAAAATTCAGAAAGAATTGACTTGCAGCGTGTTTTTCCCTTTAAACTCCACTACAAGTGAATTGTAGAAATCCCATTTACTTTACTCTTCTTGTAAAATGTGCAGAAGATAAAAAAAAACGCAACGTGTGAAGAAGCCCTTGGGAGTCCCAGCAGATCTACCCCTCATCAGAGATCTCTGTTATATAGGTAATATGTGTCTGCAGTCTGAGGTCATCCAGACATTTGTATCCTCTGCTGGGAATTATTGGGAATCTTAATCCATAGACACTCACAGATTATACGGTGAGTGAGAACTAAATGGGAGTCTCCACAGCAAGCTCTGCGCAGGCACCGAACCAGCAGGGAGAACGCGGAGGCTCAAACCTCCTGTGCGTGAATATTATATACATCTCATTTATTATGCACATGTCTTAAGATAAAATACAATTCCATCTATATTTTATGGGATTTAGCGATATTTGAGGTTATTGTGGGGGAGATCTACAGAACCGACCTCCCTGCTGGAGCAGTCACCGTATTGGATAGAGGGTCAGGGTCCGCTTCCTTCAGCCCTCTGCCTCTACATTTAGGGCCTTTCAAGGTCACATGATAACTTTTTCTTTTTACTTAAAATCCTGTGTTTGGTAATCCAGAGACCTCATTACATGATTTCTGTTTATACAGCACTTAGCATAAGTGACTTTCTAGATTCTGAAACAGATTTTTATGAAGATTGCTACAGCAACAAGCGAGATGGCGCAGCATCGTTGCACGGATCAACCTCCTCCGTTGTCGGGATGCGGCTTGAGAACCACTGCAACAGATCGCAGATGTCTCAGATTTTCTATTGCTGGTCGCAAGTCAAACGCTATCATGCAAGTCACACGCCATCGCAACGCGCCTGTGACGTTTCCGTTTTATTCACAGCAAAATCAGAGCTCTAAGGCCAAGTGCCCACGTTGCAGAAATGCTGCAGAATTGTCCGCAGCTCCGCAACTCCCCGCTGCAGGTAAAACGCATGCGGAATTCACATGCGTTTTCCCACAAAACACAAGCTTTTTTTTTTAGCTTGCAGAATGCTAGCGCTTTCCAAGTGATTTGAAGCATCGCTTGGAAAAGTGATTGACAGGTTGGTCACAGGCATAGCGCTTGACGAGTGTGACCAACCTTTTACTATTGATGCGGCCTATGCAGCATCAATAGTAAGAGATAGAATGTTAAAAATAAATAAAAATAATAGGGATATACTTGCCCTCTGTCAGCCCCCGGAGTCCTTCTGGCCCTCAGCAGCGCTGCCAACAAGTTCCGTTCCCAGGAGTGCTTTGCGCGAAGGACCTTTGATGACGTCGCGGTCACACGACGTCAAAGGTCATTCGCGCAGGAACTTGTTGGCAGCGCTGCTGAGGGCCGGAAGGACTCCAGGGGCTGACAGAGGGTGAGTATATCCCAATTTTTTATTTTAACTCTATTTTTACAGGATTATGGTACCCAGGGCCTGGAGGACAGTCTCCTCTCCTCCGGACCGTGTGTACCATCCGCACATGAAACGCTCACTTTTCGTATGGTGAGCATGGCCACATGCATAAAGTGAGCTTTTCAATGCAATCCTATGGCGGCAGAATCGCCACGATTCCGCAAAATTGATGGACATGCTGCGGATTTTACCGCGGTGCGATTCCGCAGAGGAAACATCCACAGCATGGGCACAGTAATTGCGGATTGCGTTGAAAATCAATGTATGTGATGCGTTTTGTTAACATTTTTTAAGAGTTTCCACAGTGGCAAAAATGTGGCGGAAACACTTAAAAAAAAAATGCAACGTGGGCACACCGCCTAATATTGTGCCACAAAAGCAAATCGCAGACAAGTTGCTCAAGTTGTTTTTAAATACAGCCGCTCTCACACAGCTGTCTGGCAATGTGTCAGCATCTTCATTCAACAACAATTATTATCGAATGGGGCTGAGCTGCAGTACAACAAACCACCAGTTGACAGGTGTGGCGCTGTTTGGGGGAGGAAAGCAGCAGAGTTTTCCTAACCTTGCTCATTAGAACTCATTGCGTAGCTTGACGTTCTAGATTCCGCATTCAGGATTGTGCACACTCCCGCTTATCTGGTGCCCTGTATAGCATTTTTTACATTCTAAGATACAGCACTCAGCCCTGTTGGCCAAACAGAAAGTGAAGGAAGAGCCGTCCATTCCTTCCACCCACAAGAACAGTTTCTGCAGATTCCCCTCACCAAACTTTTTCCTTATTTGACAAAAGTTAATTACTGCAAAAGGTGGGAAAATTAGTCCCCCCATCGCCCCATTTTTCATTCTGGTGGGGATCCGGTGTCAAAACCAAACAGACCTGACACAACTAACAGAAAACTGTCACGTCACTGGCAGAATGAGTGAGCACATTACAACTCTGGACCAGGCGCCGGCCCCTGGGCTGCAACATGACTGACTGGACCAGGCGCCGGCCCCTGGGCTGCAACATGACTGACTGGACCAGGCGCCGGCCCCTGGGCTGCAACATGACTGACTGGACCAGGCGCCGGCCCCTGGGCTGCAACATGACTGACTGGACCAGGCGCCGGCCCCTGGGCTGCAACATGACTGACTGGACCAGGCGCCGGCCCCTGGGCTGCAACATGACTGACTGGACCAGGCGCCGGCCCCTGGGCTGCAACATGACTGACTGGACCAGGCGCCGGCCCCTGGGCTGCAACATGACTGACTGGACCAGGCGCCGGCCCCTGGGCTGCAACATGACTCAGACATCACCCAGCACAATGTGCAGCACTACAAGTCCCAGTCTACCCTGTGACAAGAGTTTCTCAGCAGGTGGAGACCTGAACATATATGCAATTCTTATATAAATGGAACAGTCCCATGCAAATTGCTATTATTTCCTAAGGGAGCCACACAAACTGATAAAGCATTCTCTAACAGGACGTCGCGGCTCAGACAAGTTAGGACCACAGAGATCAGATCTTCAGTCTTGATGAGAAGTTTTTTCATTTATATTAAGCAGAAAAAGAAATAAAGAATGAAAAACAAAAAACTCCCCCAAACAACTCATTATTAACCCTTCCATAGGTCACTCCTCCATGGTCTCCAGAGGATCACCCTGGGGGATGTAGTGAGGGTCTGGAGCAGTTAACCCCTGCATGCCTGGGCAGAAGCACTTTTGCTTTTTAGTAATTGACACTTCTCTGCAGACTCTGGGCCCCCCCCCACCCCAGGAACAGGGAGTATCAGGTCTGGCAGCAGTGACAGGGTTAACCACTGATGAAGAGGAGCTCACTGCAGATTCCTTCCTGCCATCCCCTTGTATCTGTGCCCAACTGTGGCCCCTCACTTCATGCTGTGCGGGGTCCCTGTGCCCCCCAGCCCTGTGACATGGGGCTGCTGCCCGGTACTCACCAGCTGTGGCCCCTCACTTCATGCTGTGCGGGGTCCCTGTGGCCCCAGCTCTGTGACATGGGGCTGCTGCCCGGTACTCACCAGCTGTGGCCCCTCACTTCATGCTGTGCGGGGTCCCTGTGGCCCCAGCTCTGTGACATGGGGCTGCTGCCCGGTACTCACCAGCTGCGGCCCCTCACTTCATGCTGTGCGGGGTCCCTGTGGCCCCCAGCCCTGTGACATGGGGCTGCTGCCCGGTACTCACCAGCTGTGGCCCCTCACTTCATGCTGTGCGGGGTCCCTGTGGCCCCAGCTCTGTGACATGGGGCTGCTGCCCGGTACTCACCAGCTGCGGCCCCTCACTTCATGCTGTGCGGGGTCCCTGTGGCCCCAGCTCTGTGACATGGGGCTGCTGCCCGGTACTCACCAGCTGTGGCCCCTCACTTCATGCTGTGCGGGGTCCCTGTGGCCCCAGCTCTGTGACATGGGGCTGCTGCCCGGTACTCACCAGCTGTGGCCCCTCACTTCATGCTGTGCGGGGTCCCTGTGCCCCCCAGCCCTGTGACATGGGGCTGCTGCCTGGTACTCACCAGCTGTGGCCCCTCACTTCATGCTGTGCGGGGTCCCTGCGGCCCCAGCTGTGACATGGGGCTGCTGCCCGGTACTCACCAGCTGCGGCCCCTCACTTCATGCTGTGCGGGGTCCCTGTGGCCCCCAGCCCTGTGACATGGGGCTGCTGCCCGGTACTCACCAGCTGTGGCCCCTCACTTCATGCTGTGCGGGGTCCCTGTGGCCCCAGCTCTGTGACATGGGGCTGCTGCCCGGTACTCACCAGCTGTGGCCCCTCACTTCATGCTGTGCGGGGTCCCTGTGGCCCCAGCTCTGTGACATGGGGCTGCTGCCCGGTACTCACCAGCTGCGGCCCCTCACTTCATGCTGTGCGGGGTCCCTGTGGCCCCAGCCCTGTGACATGGGGCTGCTGCCCGGTACTCACCAGCTGTGGCCCCTCACTTCATGCTGTGCGGGGTCCCTGTGGCCCCAGCTCTGTGACATGGGACTGCTGCCCGGTACTCACCAGCTGCGGCCCCTCACTTCATGCTGTGCGGGGTCCCTGTGGCCCCAGCTCTGTGACATGGGACTGCTGCCCGGTACTCACCAGCTGCGGCCCCTCACTTCATGCTGTGCGGGGTCCCTGTGGCCCCCAGCCCTGTGACATGGGGCTGCTGCCCGGTACTCACCAGCTGTGGCCCCTCACTTCATGCTGTGCGGGGTCCCTGTGGCCCCAGCTCTGTGGAGCCCCCACACTCCAGTGCTCGCAGCTCTGCGCACCGCTCCTTATATCGCCGCCGCCGGGCTGATGATCCTGCCGGGGAGGCGCCGCCGCCTCTGCTCCCTCTCCGCAGCTCTTGTCATCAGTTCAGGCTTTTTCTGCTGTTACATGATACAAAGTTTCATCTTTTTTCCCTGTTGGGATTTGTATCCACTAAGACCATAGAGCCAGACAGTGAAATATCAGCACGCGGAATGCTCCCCCCCTCCAGGACACAATGGACTCTTCCACAAGCTGAGGGCTCAGAATGTGGCTCTTAAGGTGGACTGGGACTGGCAATGGCTAGAAGCCTCTGTGAGAGCAGGAGTGCAGAGTCTGGGGGACTGAGGGGCAGTTATTAATTGGGGGGTTGGCAGAGACGTGATGGATTTAGGGCTCTAGTTACTGTGGTGGAAGAATAAGAGACTTTGCATTTGGACTTCCTTAAGAAAACCACTCCTTACATGGGGCTGGTGAGCTGTCACTCTTTTGAGCTGGCAGTCCTGTTATCATGGGGCTGCCCAGTGCCCAGCCCTGTGCTGCCTGCTGGGTGCACATAATAACAATGGCTCCTGGTCATAGTGTGACTCAGATCCTCACCTGATCACCTAGAGCAGGCATGACAGGGCAGGAAACAGTGTGACAATGCACAGGTCCCCCTCAGCAGATAAAGCAACCCAAGGAAACCGAACCTGAACCCCAATATTAGGAGCATCTCCCCTGCACTGAGAGGCACTCACTGCAGAGATTTATCATCATTATTACTTTGATTTTTAGGCACCGCTATGGACACGTTAGGTGGCCCTTCTGAATCCTAAGTAATTGTAACATTACAGCTAATATTATCCTTAAGGGGTTGTCAAAAATGAAAAAAAAACTCCTTTAAAGGGGTTGTCCGGCCTTTTCACATAATCTCAGTACATATCTGGGCTGCAGAATTATGACATTAAGTAATTTACTTTCTGTCACTAGTTTGCACGGTTTTCTAGATATTCTGAACAGAACGTCCAAGGGGGTTGTTATGGCATTGAAATGAGAACTAGTCGTAACGTCCTACTCTACTCCAAACCTGCCCTCTATAGCAACAACCCCACCCTCCATAGCTACAGGCCCTCCCCGTCCACATGAACAAGCCCTCCTCACACAGTAACAAATCCTCCCCCTCCAGAAGCCTCACTGCAGAGAGCAGAACCACCCAGCTGCTCCTCCCCCAGACACACACTGAACAGTGATCTATGGAAAGTGAAACTAGTGAGGAGGGAAAATTGTCCTGTATTCTGGGCCACTCCATGATTACAATACATAACTCATTATCAGTAATTCCTTCCCTCACTGTCCCAGGCTGCTGGCAGCAGTGAGAACAGGCTGTGTGATGGCCAGTGATGGGGGTCTGCAGCTTCTAATCTGCACAGGGGATGGCAGTCACTGATGTAATCTGTTGTGTGACAAAGCCTCTGCTGTGTGAATAAGACAGCTCTGTGTCACTGATGTCTTCACACAGCAGCAGATTTGGTGCAGTGTATGTGTGAGCACTGTGTCTCTAATGACACAAATACTGATGGGAGGAGCCTATCCCAGAATACAGGACGATTTTCCCTCCTCACTAGTTTCACTTTCCATAGATCACTGTTCAGTGTGTGTCTGGGGGAGGAGCAACTGGGTGGTCTGCTCTCTGCACTGAGGCTGCTGGAGGGGGAGGATTTGTTACTGTGTGATGAGGGCTTCTTCATGTGGACGGGGAGGGCTTGTAGCTATGGGGGGTGGGGTTGTTGCTATAGAGGGCAGGTTTGGAGTAGAGTAGGAGGTTACGACTAGTTCCCATTTCAACCATAACACACTCCCCCTTGGACGTTCTGTTCAGAATATCTAGAAAACCGTGCAAACTAGCGACAGAAAGTAAATTACTTATTGTCATAATTCTGCAGCCCAGAAATGTACTGAGATTATGTGAGAAGCCAACAACCCCTTTAAGGCAGCAGTCCTTCTGTGAATTAAGAATTCTATAAAAAAAAATCTACTTCCACTTGGAGAGGATGTGCAATAGGGGGTGCAGAGGTAGCGGTGGCATGCAGGCCTTGATGTTTGAGAGTGCATCAAAGAGAGTGCTACAAAAGCAGACACTAATAATAATAATATTAATAATTTTATTTCTATAGCGCTGACATATTCCGCAGCACTTTACATTTCAGAGGGGATTTGTACAGACAATAGACATTACAGCATAACAATAATCACATACAGTAGATTATAACAAATACCAAGAGGAGTGAGGGCCCTGCTCGCAAGCTTACAGTCTATGAGGAAAGAGGTAGACACGAAAGGTGGGTGGTAACAGTTGCCCTGATTGTATGGACCAGCCACAGCGTAAGAATCGGGTGTTAATATAATGCTGCATGAGACGGTTATCAGCCAGAAAATGTAACAGTACAGACACAGAGGGCGATTAAATAAAAAAACCAGTGTGAGAACATGACAGGAGGATGCACTGACTTACCCTAAACTGTACATGAATAGCAATATACATCACATTACACTAAGAAACGCAGTCTCCAAAGCATGGTAAGGCTGTGTTCACACACAGCGTTTTTTAGCGGTATTTTTAGCGGTTTTTCCTATAAAACCGCTAAAAATAAAGCTTCCCAGTCATTTCTATGCATTTTGCACTTTTTGTGCATATTGATGCGTTTTTCACTGCAAAAAAAACACATCGCTGTAAAAAACGCAGCATGCACATTAATTTCGCGGCTTTTTCCGCATTTCTGGCTATTTCTATGCGTTTTGAAAACGCGCGGAAAAAACGCATAAAAACCGCGCAGAAAACGCACGGAAAACGCACAGAAAAAAACGCACGGTTTCTGGGAAGGGAGTCAGGTATTCCATCAGAAATTTTCTGCTACGTGTGCACTTAGACTAAGTGCACACGTACTTTTTGCCCTGCGGATTTTTCCGCGCAGAATTAAAGAAATCCGCAGGTCAAATGACCTGCATTTTTCCTGCGGATTTCTTCCTTTCTTCTTACAGTTTTCTTGTGGATTTGGAGAATGGAGCAGGTGGAAAACCGCACAAAAGAAGTGACATGCTGCATATTTTGAACCACAAGAAAACCGCACGGAAAAATCCGCAGCGTCTGCACAGCAGTTTTTTTCTTCTATTGATTAACATGCTATTGTACATCACAATGCGGATCTGCAGCATTTCTGCGCGGTAAAATCCGCTGCGGATCCGCTGGAAATCTGCATCGTGTGCACACAGCCTTACACATATATAAATGTGGCAGTACCCAAAATGTGAGCGGTAATTATTATTATTATTATTATTATTATTATTTATTGTTATAGCGCCATTTATTCCATGGCGCTTTACATGTGAGGGGGGTATACATAAAAACAAGTACAATAATCTTAAACAATACAAGTCATAACTGGTACAGGAGGAGAGAGGACCCTGCCCGCGAGGGCTCACAATCTTCAAGGGATGGGTGATAATACAGTAGGCGAGGGTAGAGCTGGTCGTGCAGCGGTTTGGTCGATTGGTGGTTACTGCAGGTTATAGGCTTGTCGGAAGAGGTGGGTCTTCAGGCTCTTTTTGAAGGTTTCGATGGTAGGTGAGAGTCTGATATGTTGTGGTAGAGAGTTCCAGAGTAGGGGTGATGCGCGAGAGAAATCTTGTATGCGATTGTGGGAAGAGGAGATAAGAGGGGAGTAGAGAAGGAGATCTTGTGAGGATCGGAGGTTGCGTGCAGGAAAGTACCGGGAGACGAGGTCACAGATGTATGGAGGAGACAAGTTGTGGATGGCTTTGTATGTCATGGTTAGGGTTTTGTAATGGAGTCTCTGGGCAATTGGGAGCCAGTGAAGGGATTGACAGAGGGGAGAAGCTGGGGAATAGCGGGGGGACAGGTGGATTAGTCGGGCAGCAGAGTTTAGAATAGATTGGAGGGGTGCGAGAGTGTTTGAGGGGAGGCCGCAGAGCATGAGGTTGCAGTAGTCAAGGCGAGAGATGATGAGGGCATGGACTAGGGTTTTTGCAGATTCTTGGGTGAGGAATGAACGGATGCGTGAAATATTTTTGAGTTGAAGTCGGCAGGAAGTGGAAAGGGTTTGGATATGTGGTTTGAAGGAGAGATCAGCATCAAGGATTACTCCGAGGCAGCGAGCTTGTGGGACTGGGGAGAGTGGGCAGTCATTTACTGTAATTGATAGGTTCATAGGGGGGGTCACGTGAGATGGGGGAAAGATGATGAATTCTGTTTTGTCCATGTTGAGTTTCAGATATCTAGTGGAGAAGAAGGATGAAATAGTGGACAGACATTGAGGGATTCTGGTTAGTAGGGAGGTGATATCTGGTCCAGAGATGTAGATCTGTGTGTCATCAGCATAAAGATGATACTGAAAGCCATGAGATTCTATGAGCTGTCCCAGGCCAAAGGTGTAAATAGAGAACAGCTATGTTCCTATGTAGCAGTACCGCAAGCATTCATCATAGACATTACACAGGTCAACGAAAAAAAATTTTTTTTCTGGTGTCCAAAATATTTTAATGAATTTGGGGTATTTTTGGGGTGCTGATTCTGAATATGTCATCAGTTTTGCCAGATTGGCTCAAGTTTTTGAGATTTTTGGTATCTTATTTATAGCACTTGTTGGTAAATGCGACGCATCATCTCATTAATTTCTTTGGATTAGTACTTGAACTGAGCAGTTCTCAATATAGTTTTGTGTTAATTAGTGTTCTAAAAGTTTGTTCATAGCTTGATTTTTGCACTAACTTTATGTTGTTGTCTGTTTTCCAGTGAAAAGCATGAACTCATCATGAAGAAGTTGTCTTAACGATCCAGACTCATTCTGTTACATTTGTGGTGAATATACACTGCCAAAACATAGAAGAAACATAACACACTTCGTAAAAAAAGTGTATTTTGCCTATTTTGGGGTTATGCTTGGGGACCAAGACAAGTTTTGGGCACCACACATAGTGTGCAAAGCATGTATCGAATTATTACGAAAATGGAGCAAAGGACAAAGAAAAAGCTTCAAATTTGGTGTTCCAATGGTGTGGAGAGAGCCAAAAAATCATCATGATGACTGTTATTTCTGTGCAGTGCAAGTGCAAGGATTCAATAAGCATAAGAAACGAAAATGGGAGTAACATGGAATCTGCAAGAAGGCCTGTCCCTCATTGTGAAGATGTGCCTGTACCTGTGTTTACCATAAATAACAGTCATCATGATGATTTTTTGGCTCTCTCCACACCATTGGAACACCAAATTTGAAGCTTTTTCTTTGTCCTTTGCTCCATTTTCGTAATAATTCGATACATGCTTTGCACACTATGTGTGGTGCCCAAAACTTGTCTTGGTCCCCAAGCATAACCCCAAAATAGGCAAAATACACTTTTTTTACGAAGTCTGTTATGTTTCTTCTATGTTTTGGCAGTGTGTATTCACCACAAATGTAACAGAATGAGTCTGGATCGTTAAGACAACTTCTTCTTGATGAGTTCATGCTTTTCACTGGAAAACAGACAACAACATAAAGTTAGTGCAAAAATCAAGCTATGAACAAACTTTTAGAACACTAATTAACACAAAACTATATTGAGAACTGCTCAGTTCAAGTACTAATCCAAAGAAATTAATGAGATGATGCGTCGCATTTACCAACAAGTGCTATAAATAAGATACCAAAAATCTCAAAAACTTGAGCCAATCTGGCAAAACTGATGACATATTCAGAATCAGCACCCCAAAAATACCCTAAATTCGATGAAATATCTTTGGCACCAAAAATGCTGTTGACCAGTGTTATCAACAATAGCAACATGTAAACATCAACAGATCAAAGACAATTAGAGAAAGGGAAGCAAGGAGGTAATTCTCTCTCACCCCCTTACACTCCATTTATTGCTTTAACCACACAGACACAACACTGGAGCGCAGTAACAGGAGGGTCATCACTATGTGTAGCCCTGTGTGATTGTTATCTTGTTGCCTTTAGTTACACTACAGCCACAATAACAAAATAGTTACACTGATGTAGTGGAGGAGGAACTGTGACGTGTTCTCAGTCAGTGACACCTGACAGCAGCGACACATGAGCATGCGACACCATGGAACACATTGCACCTGTAACGAGGGCCCCGGGCATCATCAGTGCGCAGAACAGAGCAGGAGACGTTCACAGCTATTTGGAACAATTATTTATGAGAAAGCGAGTCACCTGGTGCGTCTGTTGAGCCCCCAGGTAAAAGTGTAACGAGGATAGTGTCCACATAATACTGTCATACACTGCATATATACTAGTACCCTACAGTGGTCACATAATACTGCTATACACTGCATATATACTAGTACCCTACAGTGGTCACATAATACTGCTATACACTGTATATATACTAGTACCATACAGTGTTCACATAATACTGCTATACACTGTATATATACTAGTACCCTACAGTGGTCACATAATACTGCTATACACTGTATATATACTAGTACCATACAGTGTTCACATAATACTGCTATACACTGTATATATACTAGTACCATACAGTGTCCACATAATACTGTCATACACTGCATATATACTAGTACCCTACAGTGGTCACATAATACTGCTATACACTGCATATATACTAGTACCATACAGTGTTCACATAATACTGCTATACACTGTATATACAGTATACTAGTACCATACAGTGGTCACATAATACTGCTAGACACTGTATATATACTAGTACCATACAGTGGTCACATAATACTGTCATACACTGCATATATACTAGTACCCTACAGTGGTCACATAATACTGCTATACACTGCATATATACTAGTACCCTACAGTGGTCACATAATACTGTCATACACTGCATATATACTAGTACCATACAGTGGTCACATAATACTGCTAGACACTGTATATATACTAGTACCATACAGTGGTCACATAATACTGTCATACACTGCATATATACTAGTACCATACAGTGTTCACATAATACTGCTATACACTGTGTATATACTAGTACCATACAGTGGTCACATAATACTGTCATACACTGCATATATACTAGTACCATACAGTGGTCACATAATACTGCTATACACTGCATATATACTAGTACCCTACAGTGGTCACATAATACTGCTATACACTGTATATATACTAGTACCCTACAGTGGTCACATAATACTGCTATACACTGTATATATACTAGTACCCTACAGTGGTCACATAATACTGCTATACACTGTATATATACTAGTACCCTACAGTGGTCACATAATACTGCTATACACTGTATATATACTAGTACCATACAGTGGTCACATAATACTGCTATACACTGCATATATACTAGTACCCTACAGTGGTCACATAATACTGCTATACACTGTATATATACTAGTACCATACAGTGGTCACATAATACTGCTATACACTGTATATATACTAGTACCCTACAGTGGTCACATAATACTGCTAGACACTGTATACATACTAGTACCATACAGTGGTCACATAATACTGCTAGACACTGTATATATACTAGTAACATACAGTGGTCACATAATACTGCTAGACACTGTATATATACTAGTAACATACAGTGGTCACATAATACTGCTAGACACTGTATATATACTAGTAACATACAGTGGTCACATAATACTGTCATACACTGCATATATACTAGTACCATACAGTGGTCACATAATACTGCTAGACACTGTATATATACTAGTACCATACAGTGGTCACATAATACTGCTAGACACTGTATATATACTAGTAACATACAGTGGTCACATAATACTGCTAGACACTGTGTATATACTAGTACCATACAGTG
This sequence comes from Dendrobates tinctorius, assembly GCF_039654945.1. Classification (NCBI taxonomy): domain Eukaryota; kingdom Metazoa; phylum Chordata; class Amphibia; order Anura; family Dendrobatidae; genus Dendrobates; species Dendrobates tinctorius. The sequence goes on from NW_027361810.1 coordinate 3,287,042, forward strand.
GTCACATAATACTGCTATACACTGCATATATACTAGTACCATACAGTGGTCACATAATACTGCTATACACTGTATATATACTAGTGCCATACAGTGGTCACATAATACTGTCATACACTGCATATATACTAGTACCCTACAATGGTCACATAATACTGCTATACACTGTATATATACTAGTACCATACAGTGGTCACATAATACTGCTATACACTGTATATATACTAGTACCCTACAGTGGTCACATAATACTGCTATACACTGTGTATATACTAGTACCATACAGTGGTCACATAATACTGCTATACACTGCATATATACTAGTACCATACAGTGGTCACATAATACTGCTATACACTGTATATATACTAGTACCATACAGTGGTCACATAATACTGTCATACACTGCATATATACTAGTACCCTACAGTGGTCACATAATACTGCTATACACTGTATATATACTAGTACCATACAGTGGTCACATAATACTGCTATACACTGTAAATATACTAGTACCATACAGTGGTCACATAATACTGCTATACACTGTATATATATACTAGTACCATACAGTGGTCACATAATACTGCTATACACTGCATATATACTAGTACCCTACAGTGGTCACATAATACTGCTATACACTGCATATATACTAGTACCCTACAGTGGTCACATAATACTGCTATACACTGCATATATACTAGTACCATACAGTGGTCACATAATACTGCTAGACACTGTATATATACTAGTACCATACAGTGGTCACATAATACTGCTAGACACTGTATATATACTAGTAACATACAGTGGTCACATAATACTGCTAGACACTGTGTATATACTAGTACCCTACAGTGGTCACATAATACTGCTATACACTGTATATATACACTAGTACCAAACAGTGGTCACATATATACACTGCATATAAACTAGTACCATACAGTGGTCAGATAATACTGCTATACACTGTATATATACTAGTACCATACAGTGGTCACATAATACTGCTATACACTGCATATATACACTAGTACCAAACAGTGGTCACATATATACACTGTATATATACTAGTACCATACAGTGGTCACATAATACTGCTAGACACTGTATATATACTAGTACCATACAGTGGTCACATAATACTGCTATACACTTTATATATATATATATACACTAGTACCATACAGTGGTCACATAATACTGCTATACACTGTGTATATACTAGTTGTGACATCGGCGGCTATGTCCGCCGATGCCCCTCCTGTAGCAGCGCGCGCCGCAGCGTTTCCTCACCTGCGCGCTCCCGTCCGGGCGCGCGTCCGTCATCCACTCTCCCTCACGGCGGCTCCTGTCTCCCGCCCCCTGTCCCGTGCACGCCTCCCCCCGCTCTCTCTCTCCAGCGGTGGGCGGCGCTGAGGGGCTGGACTGGGGGACGCACTTCCGGGGGTTGGTCTATTTCAGGCGTCCTCGCTGTTAGGAGGACGCCTGATGATTGTGTAGTTCTCTGCACCCTCTGGCCGCCACTGCTCTCCTGTACCTTACCTTTCTCTGCCTTATCTCCCTGCCGTCCTCAGTGTCGTTCCCTTGCTCTCCTCAGTCTGCCCAGGCGCTGCTTCCTTTCCCTTCCTGTGCCCGTCCTTTGTCTCCAGTTCGCCCTGGTCCTTTCCCTTGCCATTTCCATATTGTGTCTTTTCCTGTACTCCCCGTCCCTGCTTGTATATCAGTCCGCTGCCTCTCCAGGCCTTTTGTCCGTGGAGCCGTCCCTCTTGGTTCCGGCTGTCGCGCCTCCGTCCTCTGTGGTCCTGCCCCAAACGATCCCTGTATAGGGGTCGGTCTTCACTTGGCGTGCTCGGCCCAGGGGCTCCGGATCCGCGATCCAGAGGGTCCACTCTCTGACTTAGTTTCTCGTCAGCATTACACTAGTACCATACAGTGGTCACATAATACTGCAATACACTGCATATATACTAGTACCATACAGTGGTCACATAATACGGCTAGACACTGTATATATGTATAAAGACTCAGACGTCAAGGTTGGATTTCAGAAAGGCCGATTTTAAGGGATTCAGAAAGAGAATTGGAGGGATCCAATGGCTGGATATCCTTAAAGACAAAAATGTCCAGGAAGGCTGGGAAATCTTGAAAAATGAAATTCTCAAAGCACAGTTGTTAACAATTCCGAAAAGAGGGAAGAATAGGAAGCATTTAAGGAAACCAGGATGGATGAACGCAGAACTTAAACACATGCTAAAAAGGAAGAAAAAATTGTTTATAAACTGGAAAGAGGGAGGCATATCTAAAGAAGAATATAATGCTGTCTGCAGAACCTGCAGGGCACAAATCAGATTACTAAAGCTGAAAATGAATTGAGGCTTGCAAGAGATGTCAAAAGCAATAATAAAGGATTTTGGGGATATGTCAAAAGTAAAAGAAAAGTCAAAGATGCTATAGGATTTTTACAGGATGAAAATGATGAAATGGTAAGACAGGATGTTGAGAAGGCTGAACTTTTAAATTCCTATTTTGCATCTGTTTTCTCTCAGAAAGGAAATGTAACATAAACTGTTCTTCACTGTCCTATTAAGGGAATAGAAGAATCCAGGATATCTATAAACAGAAAGATAGTGAGGAAACACTTAGCTAACCTAAATGAATTCAAGTCTCCAGGTCCAGATGAATTACACCCCAGAGTATTGAAGGAGATAGCAGAAGAAATTTTTGAATCCCTCTCCATAATCTTTGAAAATTCTTGGAGAACAGGAGAAGTGCCAGAAGACTGGAGAAGAGCAAATGTTGTTCCTATCTTCAAAAAGGGGAAGAAGGTGGACCCAGGCAACTATAGGCCGGTGAGTCTGACTTCTATACCAGGAAAGATCTTTGAACAAATTATTAAACAACATGTATGTCAGTGCCTGGATAAGAATGAAGTGATTAAACAGAGTCAGCATGGGTTTGTAACTAATAAGTCATGTCAGACTAACTTAATTTCCTTCTATGACGGAATCACTGATTGGGTGGATCAAGGAAATGCTGTAGATATAGTATATCTTGACTTCAGCAAAGCATTTGACAAAGTCTCTCATACAATCCTTATTGAAAAAATGACTAAGTATGGAATGGACAAGGCAACTGTTAGGTGGATTCATAACTGGCTTAGTGATTGGACCCAAAGAGTGGTCGTAAATGGCTGCACATCCAGTTGGAAGAATGTCTCAAGTGGGGTACCACAGGGCTCTGTCCTGGGCCCTGTATTGTTCAACATCTTTATCAACGATTTAGATGAAGGAATTGAGGGTAAACTGATTAAATTTGCTGATGACACAAAGCTATGAGGGATAGCTAATACTAGAGAAGAGAGAGAAAGAGGATTCAAAAAGATATAAATAAACTGGAGCAGTGGGCAGCAACTAACAGAATGGTTTTTAACAGGGAGAAATGCAAAGTACTACATCTGGGCAATAAAAATGAAAAAAGCATATACAGAATGGGAGGAATATGGCTAAGTGACAGCACATGTGAAAAAGACTTGGGTATACTAATAGATCACAGACTGAATATGAGTCAACAGTGTGATGCAGCAGCAAAAAAGGCAAATGCAATTCTAGGATGTATTAACAGAAGCATACAGTGTAGATCACGTGAAGTCATTATTTCCCTCTACTCCTCTTTGGTCAGACCTCATCTGGAATATTGTGTCCAGTTTTGGGCACCACATTTTAAAAAAGACATCAACAAACTGGAGCAAGTTCAGAAAAGAGCGACCAGAATGGTGACCGGTCTGCAAACCCTGTCTTATGAGGAAAGGTTGCAGGATTTGGGAATGTTTAGTTTGCAAAAGAGAAGACTGAGAGGAGACTTAATAGCTGTCTACAAATATCTAAAGGGCTGTCACATTGTAGAAGGATCAACTTTATTCTCATTTGCACAAGGAAAGACTAGAAGCAATGGGATGAAGCTGAATGGGAGGAGACACAGATTAGATATTAGAAAAAACTTTTTGACAGTTAGAGTGATCAATGAGTGGAACAGGCTGCCACGAGAAGTGGTGAGTTCTCCTTCAATGGAAGTCTTCAAACAGAGGCTGGACAGACATCTGACTGGGATGATTTAGCGAATCCTGCTTTGAGCAGGGGGTTGGACCAGATGGCACAGGAGGTCCCTTCCAACTCTACGATTCTATGATTCTAGTACCATACAGTGGTCACATAATACTGCTAGACACTGTATATATACTAGTACCATACAGTGGTCACATAATACTGCTAGACACTGCATATATACTAGTACCATACAGTACCATACAGTGGTCACATAATACTGCTAGACACTGTATATATACTAGTAACAACAAGCAAAAAGGCAGCAACACTTACCTGCCCAGGTCTAGAACAAATGCACTGCAGGGTGCAGCCAGCCCATAAAGCAAGATGTTAGCAACACAGGTGCAAAATACCAGATTAACAGCCACTCTCCACATACCCATTCCTGGAGGGGGTGACTGCCCAGTATACAATTGCACAATGAAGGTCCGCATAGGGTACCGTTCACACAAGGGAACTGCATGGTGTCTGGTTCACAGCCTATTAGTAACGCCCCTACTATTTGATTAGGCGGGCTGGCCAGCACCCTCTCAATGCATCCCAGTGTGAACACCCCTCATACGAGACCAAACGTGTCTGGGCTCGGCTGCACCCCGAAAAATGTAGTGCAAAAAATTTTACCAATTAGTGAGGTATTAGCTGATATTTTGGCCAAAATACTTGAGCCCGTAAACTGCGCCAAAGTTCCTCACGCTTACGGGTCCCTACACTTGTTATATATACTAGTACCATACAGTGGTCACATAATACTGCTATACACTGTATATATATATTGGTACCATACAGTGGTCACATAATACTGCTATACACTGTATATATAATAGCACCATACAGTGGTCACATAATACTGCTATACACTGTATATATATTGGCACCATACAGTGGTCACATAATACTGCTATACACTGTATATATACTAGTACCATACAGTGGTCACATAATACTGCTATACACTGTATATATAATAGCACCATACAGTGGTCACATAATACTGCTATACACTGTATATATAATAGCACCATACAGTGGTCACATAATACTGCTATACACTGTATATATATTGGTACCATACAGTGGTCACATAATACTGCTATACACTGTATATATAATAGCACCATACAGTGGTCACATAATACTGCTATACACTGTATATATAATAGCACCATACAGTGGTCACATAATACTGCTATACACTGTATATATAATAGCACCATACAGTGGTCACATAATACTGCTATACACTGCATGTATGCTTGTGCCATACAGTGGTCACATATAAATACCAGTGTATAGCTGGTTGACCATGATGAGGAAGGTTGGGTTGCTCTAATCTTCTTTCCTCAGGAGCACGCCGCTATTCTGCCTCCCGAACACCCGATTATTAGGGGACGGTGCCTCCTAAAGAGTCACCGTTTGGACCAGCAGTAGGATCAGTACTGGATTGAGGAGCCAAGGGCCCACCAGTATCCTATTCCGGGGCCCCACTTTTCAGCTACATGTAAATGCGACATTATCCTGAATCACAGTTACCTGCCTTCATGTATATACAGGATACAGGCTGCCATGAACAGCTCGTATTCTGCAGATGGCGCCTGATACATTGTAACCATCAGCATCACTGACGCTTCTCTACATTGTTACAATATATCAGGGAACTGCAGAAATTCAGATGTCGTATCCAGAGCCCATATATCACCGTCATTCATCCTGACGCAGCAAACTTCTGGAAAACACTGAATGTTTTATGAATTTTGTGTCCGCAGCTTCCGGATCTCAGCCCATTATGGAGAAACCATTTCCATCAGTGCAATTAGCGACACTTCACCCCTGATAGCCCCCCCCCCCCGCACACACCAGTTTATTGCTTATTCTATGAAGGGCTGAAAAACCATCAGAACATAGGAAAAGCAATGTTACAGGGAAAGTTTATAGATCAAGTGTCAGGGTGTATCCTGCTTGTATTAAAGGGGCTCTCCACATTAAACAATCTCTTCATGTTAGACTGATGGTAGAGTATCCTGCTGTCAGGACCCCCAGCGATCAACCGTAGTCTAACCCGTCAGAAAGTCTTCAATTTCTCTTCAGCGCCCCCACAGGGAGGCGTGAAGTATTACACAGTTCTCAGTGAGATCAATGTGCCTCCTTGAATGCATGCAGCAGCCTTGTCCCCCTATCTGTTAATTGTGGTCCTGAGTCTGGTGGTCCCTCTGAATTTACTCCGAATTTCCAGGCAGGAGATTTAGAAATGGGTTCACTAAAGGGGAGAACCCAATAATCATATTCACACTGAGTTTCTCCCATCGTGAGTGACAGTAAATGCTAAGACTTCCACACTGAGATGTAATAGTAACAGGAGAATGTATCTGTTCATCCTGAGCTTTCTGATTCATGAGCCATACCGAGATATTTGGTGTACCTCCATTCTTCTGCAGGTGATTATTCTGTTCATCCTGAGCTCACTGGTTCATAAAGAGAATGCCTGAGAAGCTAGCATGCAGGTAAGCATGGCAGCAGTGGGACAGAGCGATAGATAATTTCGGGTCTCTGGGAATCGGGGTGATGCCTCTATGAATGCAGTGACTGACACTAATTCGCTGCAGGAAAATCACTTTGATTAAAGTTGCAGATCTGGAAACCGAAAGGTGCAGAAAGTTGAGGCAGATCCACGTTATACAAGAGTTTATTTGTGGGCCTAAAACCCAGGTTGCGGATTCTGGAAAAGCGGAGAACAATGAAATAGCAGAAAGAAGCTGTGAAAACTGTAACAACAGCTATATGGGTTGCTCCACACGCCTATATCATAACGACAAAAAAGAGCTGCAGTACCAGACACCGCCATAGGCAAGGGGGGCGCTGTATTCAGCCATGTCCTGCTATTCTCATACATCCCCTTTAAGAGGCTATGCATCCACTTTACCGAGTCACACAATGTTTTCTTCTCCATCATTGATAAGGTCATCCAGGATTCTTAGGGTTAATAGTCACAGGACTGGATTTCCATATGGACATTATAACCCTATAATGGCCCCTGTCCCGGCTCCGCAGCTTGGGGCTCCGCCGGATATGAAATCTTCTGTAGTTTATGAAGAAGAGCGACCGTAATCTGAAAATCTGTGAAATGAGGGTGGGCTGTAAAGCGGTGGTCCCCAGACGTTCTTACATTGAGAGCCATATTCAGCTCTGAGTAGTGACCCCCGATGCACCGTGACCCCACTACCGACATAATGACAGCCAAAACCTCCCCACAGCAATCACTCCGAGCAGGGCCGGCTCCAGATTTTTGTGGGCCCCGGGGCGAAAGTGTCTCAGTGGGCCCCTTTAACATGTACCACAATTCATGATGCACAGATACGGCAAAGAAATATAGACATAGTACAATGCCAAAGATATCACTTACTTCTAACATTACATGAGTGATCTCTATTGTAAATTCTATAATAGCTCAGAAACCAGCAAATTCTCGCAGAGCACAGTGCGTGCCCTAGTGGGGAGTCAAAAGTTTTCATTTAAGATCGAACAGTATAGAACTCCATACAGTATTCTGGGCATCACATAGTCTTCCATACAGTTTTTTGGGCCCCATATATTGCTTCATACTGAATAATGAGCCCCAAATATTGCTTCATACAGAATAATGGGCCTCATATAATGCTCCATACAATATAATGAGCCCCAAATATTGCTTTATACAGAATAATGAGCCCCATATATTGCTTCATACAGTATAATGAGCCCCAAATATTGCTTCATACAGAATAATGGGCCTCATATAATGCTCCATACAATATAATGAACCCCAAATATTGCTTTATACAGAATAATGAGCCCCATATATTGCTTCATACAGTATAATGGGCCCCATATATTGCTTCATACAGAAAAAGATTCCTCATATAATGCTCCTTACATAATAATGGGCATCATATAATGCTCTATACAGAATATTGGGCCCCATACAATGCGCCATACAGAACTCCATACAGAAAATGGGCCTCATATAATGCTCCATACAGAATAATGGAAACCATATAATGCCCCATACAGAATAATGGGCCCAATATAATGTTCCATACAGAATAACGGGCCCAATATAATGCTCCATACAGAATAGCAGGCCCAATATAATGATCCATACAGAATAACGGGCCCAATATAATGTTCCATACAGAATAATGGGCCCAATATAATGATCCATACAGAATAATGAGCCCCCATATAATGATCCATACAGAATAATGGGCCCCATATAATGCTCCATACAGAAAAATGGACAACATACAATACTTCATACAGAATGGGCCTCATACATTGCTCCATACAGAATTGTCCCCATATAATACTCCATACAGAATAATGGACATCATATAAAGCACCATACAGAATAATGGGCCCCATATAATGCTCCATACAGAATAATTGACACCATGTAATGCTCCAAACAAGATAATGGGCCCCATATAATGCTCCATACTGGATAATGGGCCCCATATAATGCTCCATACAGGATAATGGGCCCCATATAATGCTCCAAACAGGATAATGGGCCCTATATAATGCTCCATACAGGATAATGGGCCCCATATAATGCTCCATACAGGATTATGGGCCCCATATAATGCCCCATATAATGCTCCATACAGGATAATGGGCCCCATATAATGCTCCAAACAGGATAATGCTCCATACATATAGAATGGGCCCCATATAATGACCCATAGAGAATAATAGGCTCATCTCCCCCGTTGGGTTCATTCTCATCTCTGCTGGGCTCATTCTCTTCTCTGCTGGGCTCCTCACTAGTGGCTTCCATAAGTTACATACCATACCCTCCTCGGAGTCCCCCTGGAGGTTTGTCATTATCAGCACGCTCCTCCTGATGAATTGTAATGATTATGAAGCAATGAGACCCCGGCCCGGTCCCCCCTACTCATTTTTTCATTGTTGTAACTATCATCACCCCTCCCCAGGTATCACACCCTCCCCCTCCCTAAAGCCAAAAATCACCTTTTTTGGGGGTTGAGAAGTGTTACTACAGAATACTGAGTACCTGCAGTGCCAGCTGCAGCAGCAGCCAGCAGGAGCCGTCACTTGGAGCGAGGAGCCTCAGCGAGCACCGGGATCATGTGTCGCCGTCGGTGTCTGGTACCAGCTGCAGCAGGAGCCGCCACTTGGGGAGCGAGGAGCCTCAGCCCTCAGTGAGTGCCACCGCTGCCCGCTGGGATCATGTGTCGGTGTCCGCCGGTGCCAGCTGCTGCAGCAGGAGGAGCCGCCACTTGGAGCGAGGACTGGAGCCTCAGCGAGCGCCTGGATGTGTCGGTGTCTCCGAACTGTCCCTCCGTTCCGTTTCCATGCACACAAACTAAGCTTCTGTCCTCCACCCGCCTCCTCCTGTCTCCGCCTCGTCACTTCCTCCCTGAGCGGCACACGTGAGAAGAGACAGGGGGAGGGGGGACAGGGGAGCTCTCCACCAATCACAGGAAGACTCTCCTGACTGCCTGGACTCTGATTGGCTGACGACGCGCTATCGTTGGCCTGAATTCTCATGTATGCGTCCAATAGAAGCGCGTCTGCTGCCGGCGCCACCGCCACTGATTCAAGCCAAGGTCGCATTCCCAGACAGTGTGAGTGAGTCCCCCCGTCTCGCCAGGGTCCCGGCACTTGCCCGGGTCCGCCGGGGGCTGACGCCGGGCCTGACTCCGAGACCTGGTGCCCCCTCATAGACATCCAGTGTGGTCCCCACTCCTTATCCTATCTGCACACTCAGATCCTCTGTGCGGGAGCGCCTCACAAAAGTCTCCATCTGGAGACCTGCTCTTCACAGCCATGTGACACACATCATGGGCCCACAAGCCACAGATTGGGACCCCCTGCTTTAAGGGGACACTAAACCCAATATCTAGAGCTCGACAGATCCGAAAAGATCCTGCAAGAGTCTGAACCAAGAAACTGGAGCACTACGCCACCTACCCTGCCCCACTCAGACACAGCTGGTTTATCTAAGGGGTGGCGGTCTCTCATAGGGGGAGGTTTCTGCAAGGGGAGGCCGCCTCTTACCCAGAGAATGGTCTGATTGAGGGTTTGTGAGAAAGGAGAATGGTGGATAGTGGGGAGTGGGGGGGGTAGTGGTGGTAGTGGGGGAGGAGGATAGTGGTGGTGGTAGTGGGGAGGAGAGTGGTGGATAGTGGGGGGTAGGGGGGAGAGGATAGCGGTGGGGGAGGATAGTATTAGTAGTGGGGGAGGAGAGTGGCGGTAGTGGTAGTGGTGAGATATGTATTACAATGGAAGGAGTGGGTATTTTAGTTTTGTTTTTTTTCCTTTGCATTCACTGTCTCTTTAAGAACCACACAGAGTTCCCCGTCTTTATTTTAGGCCGGGGTCACACTTGCGAGTGTGATACGAGAAACTACCGCATCAATACCCAACGCTGCCACCGGCACTCGGGATCGGCATAGAAATACAAGCAGCCGTAGCTCCGGTCCGAGCGCCGGCGGCAGTGCCGGGTTTTGATGTGGGAGTTTCTCGCACGTGTGACCCCGGCCATAGGAAAATTCTCAGTGCAGATTTTCAAAGCGGCTTTGATATAATTCCCTGTGATTACAGACATGAGACCATGGCTGCACATAAAAGATTATATCACTTTAACCCATTTACCCAGAAAAAGATAAAGCGGTTTATACACGAGGACGGGATTGTGTGAAATTATTCCCTGGAAAATACCAGAGGGCGTCAGTCACGTGACAGCGACACAATGTATCCTTCCAGAATTCTATTTATCAGTACTGCATTTTTCTTAAAGAGACAGAACCTGTTACTTAAAGCCAGGATTTTAATAATGGGAGTTTTCTATTAGGCCTTGATTGCAATGTCTGAGCCCAACTCCTCACCCCTGCATTGTTCCCTGTTCTCAGCCATTTCACAGGTTGACAACAAAGAGGTGAATAATCCGTCAATCGTGGTCTGACAGGTGAATACAGCGCATTGTTTTCTGTTATCAGCCACGTCAGAGAGCGCTAGGACTGTAGGGCAGCATGGGTTTATGGGTTTATGGGTTCTCGGGGCTGCCTCATTTCTCTCTGAATACAGGACACAGGTGAATACAGTCTTGTGTTCCCTGTTATCAGCCAGTGATAAAAATGAAACATATTTTTCCCATCACAGCCCATCACTATCCTTCAGCCCTGTCAGATGGAAGGAGAAGAATTGTATAGGAGTTTAATAAGATATTGCTTTCTGTTATCAGTCATTTTAGATGGGAAGAGGAGACCGGTAAATAAAGACACGACAGTGGACTCTCACCGATTAGGACAAATTACAGGAGAGTCTTTTTTGTCATTTATTGTTTGTCCTATTATTGACCCTAAATTTGCCCATTTTGAGTGAGTGGCCCTTTAAGAAAATGCCATAAAATGAAAATTGTGCCACTGTCCAAATACTTCTGGTCCCAACTGTATACATATATAGATTCTTTAAGAATTTTAAGTGACCTAATGGAGACGTTGGAGGTTTGAATCCATTTTGCAGCCGTTCTACTAATCCGAGCTCGCCCCTGTGTGCGTCATATGGCGGAGACGAGTCCTCGGTGAGAGGTGATATTCCTAGAAATAATGGAGCTTTTCTTGGAAATTCGCAGGTTACAAATTACTCGACTCCTTTGCTGGGCACAGATAGTGCTGTGACTCTGTAATGTTGGTGATGGCTGCCACCATGTGGACAACCTAGGAACAGCAGTGAAGACCGGCTTCACTGTACAGATTGAGGCAGAACTGGGCAGTGATTATGTTTATCGGTACTTTTTAGTAGGTAAAGGCTGCAGTGTTTTTTTGTGGTATTCTTTTTCTAAATTATGCCATTTCTGACGTTTCTCATCAGTTTATTCATATGGCATGAATGTTAGAAAAAGATCATTCTTAAATGGAATAAAAAACAACAAAACAATGGCAAACATGTGTAAAAAACCTTATGAAAAACTGCGAAAAGACACAGCATGTGTAAGAGGGAACATTACGCCTAGAGGTGGGTCCTGTGGAGTCACTGACTGCTCGTTACTGTCACATTCACACATCGCAGTTTATGGCAGGATCCATGGGAGACGTCGGAGGCTGACGCTGATCTGGAGGCCGACGCTGATCTGTACGGGGATTGACTCCATTATCTTGGGGATTAGTAATTAATGTTATATATTTACTAATTGGATATTTGTTTGAGGGGGGACCCAGATCCACATTGTGCACCGTGGCCCATCGCACTAGTTATGCCAATGCTGAGGATGGTGCCAGTCATACCTGATTGATTTCAACCAGAAATGCAAGAAAAAAAAAATCTATCTATGAATGGAAACAAAAAGATCTTGAAGCTGGTGAGGAATTAACAAATTATTGTTATTTATCATAACGCCATTTATTCCATGGCACTTTACATGTGAGGAGGGGTGTACATAATAAATACAAGTACAGTAATCATGGAGAATACAAGTTGTGAAACAGTCCAGGAGGAGAGAGGACCCTGCCCGCGAGGGCTCACAATCTACCAGGGATGGGTGAGGATACAGTAGGCGAGGGTAGAGCTGGTCGTGCAGCGGTTTGGTGGATCGGTGGTTACTGCAAGTTGTAGGATTGTCGGAAGAGGTCGGTCTTCAGGTTCCCTTTGAAGGTTTCCATGGTAGGCGAGAGTCTGATGTGTTGGGGTAGAGAGTTCCAGAGTAGGGGTGATGCGCGGGAGAAGTCTTGGATGAGATTGTGGGAAAAGGAGATAAGAGGGGAGTAGAGAAGGAGATCTTGTGAGGATCGGAGGTTTCGTGCAGGTAAGTACCGGGAGATGAGGACACAGATGTGTGGAGGACTCAGGTTGTGGATGGCTTTGTACAGCTCTGGCAAAAATGAAGAGACCACTTCCAAATGTTCAGTTTGTCTGATTTTTCTCTATATTTTTGAGTAAAATGTAAATTGTTCTTTTAGTCTACAAACGTCTGACAACATGTCTCCGAATTTCTAAGCAATTAATTTTTTTGTTATTTTCTGAAAAGGACAAATGGTCAAAATTAAAAAAAAACAAAACCCAGTGCTTTCAGACCTCAAATAATGCAAAGAAAACAAGTTCATAATCATTTAGAAACAAAAATACTAATGTTTTAACTCAGGAAGAGTTCAGAAATCAATATTCTGTGGAATCCCCATGATTGTTAAACACAGCTTTCATGCGTCTTGGCTGCTTGCCACCAGTCTGTCACGCTGCTTCTGGCACAAAAATGTAAGCAGTTCCTCTTTGTCTGATGGCTTGTGACTCTCCATCATCCTCTTGATTACATTCCAGAGGTTTTCAGTGGGGTTCAGGTCTGGAGATTGAGCGGCCATGACAGGGATTTGATGTGATGGTCTCTTAATTTTTGCCACAGCTATATGTCATGGTTAGGGTTTTGAACTGGAGTCTCTGGGTAATGGGAAGACAGTGCAGGGATTGACAGAGGGGAGAGGCCGGGGAATAGCGGGCGGATAGGTGGGTTAGTCGGGCAGCAGAGTTTAGAATAGATTGGAGGGGTGCGAGAGTGTTAGAGGGGAGGCCACAGAGCAGGAGGTTGCAGTAGTCAAGGCGGGAGATGATGACTGCATGGACTAGGGTTTTTGCAGATTCTTGGTTGAGGAATGTACGGATCCGGGAAATATTTTTGAGCTGAAGTCGGCAGGAAGTGGAAAGGGCTCGGATATGTGGTTCGTAGAAGAGATCAGAGTTCAGGATAACCCCGAGGCAGCGAGCTTGTGGGACTGGGGAGAGTGGGCAGCCATTTACTGTAATGGATAGGTTCGTTGGGGGTGTCGAGTGAGATGGGGAAAGATGATGAATTCTGTTTTGTCCATGTTAAGTTATAGAAATCTAGCGGAGAAGGATGAAATAGAAGACAGACATTGAGGGATTCTGGTTAGTAGGGAGGTGATATCTGTGTAGATCTGTGTGTCATCAGTGTTAGGACTGGCGGAACGCACCAAATTATAAAATAGTAGTTGGTGCGTTCGCAGCCCGGGGTCCACTGTGCAGAGGTGGTACACTGCTGCTAGATAATGGCGGAAGAATTAAGCGGTGTGAAACCAGTCACACGTGGGTTACGTCACCCAATGTGAACAGGACCGAACTCTGTTAATGCACAGAGCCGCACAGCCGCTGAACGTAGATGCCGGAGCCTGTTTAGCTCACAGAGCCCGGCCAAAAGAGCGCACAGCGTACGGCCACAGAACTCTACCCCAAGGACACGGGGTTAGAGTCCCTCTAGGCCCACTGAGCGCGTGGCGTCGCTGACGCGAGCGCCGCTATAGACGCTGGCTATGGAGTGTGGAGCACGTGCACTGAGGCGTGCCGAGTCACTGGTGAGGATTGAGGCGTGACTCAACCTCTGACCTACCTATGCCTAAGCCTGGACACTAGCAGGCTAGGCTGCACAACACATGCGTACCCAGGGTAGGGGTTTCTTAATGAGTCATTCACCAGAGACATTCATACGTGCATATATCACTCACTCCTCATAGTCTGAAAATACAGTCTTTCCTAGCGCATGGCCAAGCGGCCATGCGAACCTTTTATAGCCACGAGCGTCCGGGACCTTCCTGGCTTCTCGGATGGGCCAATCCAAACAGGAGCAGGACCTGAGCACGTGACCTTCGATCTCCAATGGGAGATCACTCCACGGGCATGCTCAGTGGACAGACAGGAGGACTTAGTCCCTGGAGAGACTCGCTGCTGACCAGCAAGCGTTGCTATAGTTGGCCCAGATTTGGCAGCAGCAACCAAACCCACGGAGCTGGTCTGGGCAGAGCGCCGGGACCTGAGAGTCTGCTGAGCAACCTCCTCTGCGGCTGGAGAGGAATGGGAGACCGCCGGAAGCAAGGCTCGGGATTCCCGCTGTGCAGCAACAGGAACCCGATGCCTAACATTCAGCATAGAGGTGATACTGAAAGCCGTGAGATTCAATGAGCTGTCTGAGGCCAAAGGTGTAAATGGAGAAGAGCAGGGGCCGTAGGACTGAACCTTGTGGGACTTCGACAGATAGGGGGTGCGGTGAGGAGGTGGTGCGTGAGTGGGAGACGCCGAATGTCCGTGTGTTACATATGATTAGATTCAAGATAGGGCCAAGTCTGTGATACCAAGAGATGACAGGGTCTGTAGTAATAGGGAGTGGGCCACTGTGTCAAATGCAGAGGAGAGGTCCAGGAGGAGGACAGAGTAGTGTAGAAGGCAGAGATCAGGTCCAGGAGACAGAGGGTAGGTCCAGGAGAAGGAAGACAGAGTAATATAGAAGGCAGAGGAAAGGTCCAGGAGGAGGAACACAGAGTAATGTAGAAGGTAGAGGACAGGTCCAGGAGGAGGAGGACAGAATAGTGTAGAAGGCAGAGGACAGGTCCAGGAGGAGGAGGACAGAATAGTGTAGAAGGCAGAGGACAGGTCCAGGAGGAGGAGGACAGAATAGTGTAGAAGGCAGAGGACAGGTCCTGGAGGAGGAGCACAGAGTATTGTAGAAGGTAGAGGACAGGTCCAGGAGGAGGAGAACAGAGTGGTGTAGAAGGCAGAGATCAGGTCCAGGAGACAGAGGACAGGTCCAGGAGAAGGAGCACAGAGTAATGTAGAAGGCAGAGGACAGGTCCAGGAGGAGGAGCACAAAGTAATGTAGAGGACAGGTCCAGGAGAAGGAGCACAGAGTAATGTAGAAGGCAGAGGACAGGTCCAGGAGGAGGAGAACAGAGTAGTGCCGCTTGGCTTTGGGGGTTAGTAGGTCATTGGTGACTTTAGTTAGGGCAGTTTCAGTGGAGTGATGGGAGCAAGAGGAGCGGTGAGAGGACAGTTCAAGCTGGACGTGTTGTTCCAGTAGTTTTGGGTCATAGGGGAAAAGTGATATGGGGCGATAGACACAGAGGATGGTTCAAGAGAGGACATTTTGAGGATGGGTGTGATTGAGGCACGTTTGAAGCATGAGGGGAAGACACCAGTTGTTAGTGAAAGGTTGAAGAGATGGGTTAGGGTTGGGATGAACAGCGGCGTATCTAGGGGGGGCAGCCGGGCAGTTGCCCCGGGCGCAGCCAGCAGGGGGGCGGTCAGGCCGCCTAATGCAGCGGTCCGCAATGTCCTCCCTGGCGGCTGCGTTCTGCCGCCCCCCTGCCTGAGAGTCGGCGGTTCTCTGTGTCAGCTGTCAAACTGACAGCCGGCGCAGAGAAGGAGCGCGTGCCGGCTCCGAGGGAACAAATGTACTGGCGTCTATACAGATGCCAGTGAAATTGCAGCTCTGACCGCCGGGTCAGAGTGACGTTAACAGCGTGATCAGGTCATGTAATCACGCTGCTGACGGCACTCCCCGGTGCCCAGAGAGAACCCTGGTGGTAAGTGTGCTCCACTGTGGAGCTGAAGAACCACCAAAGATGGGAGATGGGGGGATTTGTAGAGGGCATGGGGGTTAATGTGTGGAGATGGGGGTTAATGTGTGGGGGCATTAATGAGCGGGGATGGGGGTTAATGAGTGGGGATAAGGGTTAATGTGTGGGGGGGTTAATGAGTGGGGATGGGGCTTAATGAGTAGGGATAAGGGTTAATGTGTGGGGGGGTTAATGAATGGGGATGGGGGTTAATGTGTGGGGGTGTTAATGAGTGGGGATGGGGGTTAATGAGTGGGGATAAGGGTTAATGTGTGGGGGCATTAATGAGTGGGGATGGGGGTTAATATGTGGGGGGTTAATGAATGGGGATGGGGGTTAATGTGGGGATGGGGTTTAATGAGTGGGAATAAGGGTTAATGTGTGGGGGCATTAATGAGTGGGGATGGGGGTTAATATGTGGGGGGGTTAATGTGTGGGGGCGTTAATGAGTGGGGATGGGGGTTAATGTGTGGGGGTTAATGAATTGGGATGGGGGTTAATGTGTGGAGGCGTTAATGAGTGGTGATGGAGGTTAATGAGTGGGGATGGGGTTAATGTGTGGGAGGATTTTGAGTGGGGATAGGGATTTAATGTGTGTGTGGGGATTTGGAGTGGGTATGGGGGGTACTTAATGTGTGTGGGGGATTGGGGATGGGGGGATTTAATGTGTGGGGAGATTTGAGGACACAAAATGAAGAGTATGTATGAGGAAAGAGTATGGGGGATTGGTGCAAACACAGTATGATGGGTGCAGACAGTATGGGGAGCGAACGGGTTAATGTACGTGGACACAGTATGGGGAGTGAGGGTGATGGGATGTGTGCAGACACAGTATGGGGAGCCGGGGGTATGTGTGAGCAGACAGTATAGAGAGTGAGGGGGTAAATATAGGAGACAGTATGGTGAACAGGAGGGATGTTAGAGGAGGGAGGGGAATAGTGTGAGGCGACAGTATATTGCAGACATTTTTATTTAGGAGCATTATAATGACACTTCTATCTTTAAGGACGTCATGTGGAGATTTGCTGCAGAAGACCGGAGAAGATGGAAGTCTGCAGAGGCGAGATGTGGATGAGAAAACTCATCATGGGGATGAAGAAAAGAAGGAGGACGACTCCAGAGACGACGACATCTATCAGGTACCTGGATGTAAATGTTATTTGTGATACTAATTCTCATGTTTTTATTTGTTAGGAACATTACAGGGGTTCTCCAGGTTTGTGCTGAGTCTGCAGACATTCTATGTGACTGCAGACTTCTGAATTCTCACAGTGCTCACTGAACGCTGTCAGGATTCTCTCGTGCCGGTAATTTACATCCATGCGGTCACATGCTGACTAGACGTGTGTGGCCTCACTCAATGAAAATGAACAGAGCGAGGCCGGGCACGTCTAGTCAGAATGTGGCCAGAAGTATATAAATCACATACTTGTGCTGACATGATTGTACATCGGCAAGGGAGAATCCTAAATGTGTGCAGTGCATTCGTTGTGAGGTTCCAGTACTCATCACATGGACACTTCACTCATATGCGAGTCTCATACTTACGGTCCTGTGACAACGAGCTTCTCTTCCTGCTTCTCTGTTTTTTACTGAACATTGAGAGCATTAGGGAGAGCGGCTCGTGGCTACATGGCTAAGTGTGCAAGTCGCATATGTACTTGGGGGGGGAAGGGGGGGCGCCGAACCGAATTCTTGCCCCGGGTGCCATAAAGCCTAGATACGCCTCTGGGGATGAAGACTGTGGTGAGGTTTGCAATGAGGTGGAACTGAGGTGGAACTGCGTCGGGTCAAGTGCATAGGTGGTGAGATGTGATCTTGACAGTAGAACGGAGAGTCGATCTGTAATGGTGGAGAAGTTGGTTTTGGAGGAGGAGGGCTGAGTAGTTATGAGAATGGGCTGTGGGGGTTGTAGGGCAAAGCATGGTCTGATGTTATCGATCTGCTTGAAGAATGAGTCAAAGTCTTCAGCTGAGATAAGTGGAAAGGGCTGAGGTGCTGGGGGATGGAGGAGAGAATTGAAAGTGTTGAATAACTGTTTGAGGTTGTGAGACTGTAAGGAAATGACAGATGAGAAGTTGGTTTGTTTTGCTGCAGCGAGTGTGGACTTAAAAGTAGTTCTATAGTTAGGCTCTTGCACCAGGGTTGCCAGTTGATTGTGTGAGATTTGGTATGTGTGAGGGGTGACGGATTCAATAGCTGCAGTTTCCACCTTGTATAAGGAACTTATGTCTGCAGGAGGGAGGAGGGATTCAGACAGTGAGTGTAGGTCGAGGTGTTTCAGACTTCTGTGAGGGTGTGCGAGATTGTGGAGTGGACAAGTAGAGAAGAAGGAAGAGAATGTAAGTAGGTTGTGGTCAGAAAGAGGAAGAGGTGAGTTAGAGAGGCTAGATGGGGAGCAGAGGTCGGTGAGGGTGAGGTCCAATGTGTGGCCATCTTTGTGAGTATTATTAGCAAACAAAAAAATGTGGTTTGAAACATATCTTAAGTTATGTTTTAAACCACATTTTCTTCTTTGCTAATACTTCTGACTTTTTTTGTGGTAGAAACAGTGAGGGAGACTTTATTATTTCTCTGGCTATATATCTATCATCTTTGTGAGTAGCAGCAGAAGACCATTGAGTGAGGCCGAAGAAGGAAGTGAGCGATAGAAGTTTAGGGACAGCTGAGTGTCATTACAGTAAATCATGAGAACAGCAGATTATTCCTAAAACATTAGTGAGGGCAGCAACAGGGGGAAACCTTACACCCCTCCACGAGCTCAATATGACGCCTATTGACCTGATTAGCCAGTTGCTACCTACAGATTGCCCCCTAGTGGTGATTATAGAAAAATAAGCCTGTGCCACATTGTTGCAGCACGATGACGGCGATATCAAACCTGTGTAGCTTTTATTTATTTAAATGATTAAAAAAAAAAGAAAGATCGGAAATACGAAGATACTAAATGTGTGTTGTGCTGCCGTTCCGGAGGCCGCTCTGCCGGCGGAGCGCGGTGAGCTTGGTTTTTGGTGCTGATGTTGTTCTTCAGCCCTTCCGGGTCACACACAGCATTTCAGACACTTTTTATTGTACTTTTCTTGGGACGTCGACCGAAAAAAACATCACTTCGATTATATTTTCTCTTTACAGTTTTCACAATGCAAGATAATTAATTTTATAAATTGATAGATCGGACTCATACAGAAGCGGCGATAATGCGTTCTTATTTTTTATATTTCTTTATTGTTGATAGGGTGAAATATTTGAATGAGTGGAACTTTTATATTTTTAAAATTCTGGTATTTTTAAAATAATTTCTTTTTTTACTTTTCACTTTCCTTTTTTTTTTTATCTCTTTAACCCCTTAAGGACTTGCCTATTTGGGGCTTTTAGGACAAAGCAATTTATTTATTTTTTTTTCACCGTCATATTCCAGGTGTCGTCATGTTTTTATTTTTTTGACGTCGTGTCTGGATAAGAACTTGTTTTTTTTTCCAGTAAGAGTTGTATTTGTTAGTGGCAGGATTTTGTGGGTATATATTGTATGTTTTCTACCTTTGTATAATAAACACTCAAACAGAATCACCGTTTACTGTCAGCCGGAAGTTTTACAACTTTCCATCAGTGTTTCCGTATAAAGACTTATTTTATGCAGGACAAGATGTCATTTTCAGTGATACAATTTTCTGGCACATGTGACTTTTTTTAAACATTTTTTTTCATTATACTTTCTTGGTGACGGAATGTACAAAAGTAACAGTTTGAGGTTTTTTTTTTTACACTTTTCGCTTTTACATTTAGTTGACATATTCTGCATGTTGATTTGATTAGAAAACCCAATTTACAGCGGGTGAAATAAATATTGAACACGTCACCAATTTTCTAAAGTTGATGTATTTCTAAAGGTGCTATTGACATGAAATTCTCACCAGATATTGATAATAATAACAACCCATCCAATCCACACATGCAAAGGAATCAAATGAGAAATTACACAGGGAAAAAGTAAGGAACACATGAAGAGAGAAGCAAAAAACCCTGGAAAGTCCTGACACCGGCTGAGATTTATCAGAAATTAGAAAGCAATCCTGGGACTTAGTGACAAATAATAACTGGTGGCCGGTAAAAAGGTGTCTCATTACCAATGTAGCTATCATACCTCCGCTGTATACTCACCCGGCTTCCGCTCCCCCGCCGCAGCCCCCCGCCGTTCTGCAGCCGCGGCGGTCCCTTCTGACAGGTCCGCGGCCGACGGCGTCTCTGCGTGCAATGAGCCTCCTGTCACTTGTGCTCCGGTGGTGCCCTGACCTGGAAGCACCGCCGGACCAATGGCAGACCAGGCAGGGGTATATCAGGCCGCCCTCCTTTGATGGAGGCGCCTGATCTTCGTGTTTGTTAGCACACAGGGCCCCTGCTTCATCGTACACTCGCTTGTCTCCCGCAGTCCTGCCATCTGTGCTCCAGTCCTGCAGTCCTACTCCAGTCCTGCCTTCCGTGTTCCTGCTCCGTCCTGCTGTCTGTGCTCCAGTCCCGCAGTCCTACTCTGGTGTCCCTGCTCCATCCAGCCATCTGTGCTCCAGTCCTGCAATCCTACTCTGGTCCTGTCTTCTGCAGCCCTGTGGTCCTACTCCAGTCCGTTCTGAGTCACCCCTCTCGGTACCGGCTATCGTGGTACCCGAACCCCTGGGCCTGCTCCTAACGATCCTTGTATAGGGGTTGGCTCCACCTGGCGGCTCGTCCGGGGCCCCCTCGGTGCCACGATCCAGAGGGTCCACTCCTGGAGATTTTCCTTACCTGACCACCCGGGGTAACAGTAGCACAAAAGAAACATCCCATGATGGGTAACAGCAGTGAACTGTCTCAAGACCTTCACAACCCTATTGTTGAAAAACATCCTGATGGCATTGGTTACAGAAGATCTAAACTATTGAAGGGTCCAGTGAGCCCTGCTGGGGCCATAATCCGGAAGTGGAAAGATCATGATTTCACCATAAACCGGCCATGACCAGGTGTTCCCTGCAAAATTTCAGACAAGAGCTTTCCAAGAGTCAAGGACACCTGGAGAGAACTACATAAAGACCTGGAATCAGCAGGTACAATTGTTTCAAGAAAACTATAAGTAATGCACTCACTATCCATGGCCTGTATGCACGCTCATCGTGTAATCTCCATGGCCTGTATGCACGCTCACCACACAACCTCCATGGCCTGTATGCACACTCACCACACAACCTCCATGGCCTGCATGCACGCTCAGCACACAACCTCCATGGCCTGTATGCATGCTCACCATGGAATCTCTGGCAGGTGTGGCGCTCCTGAGGCTCAGTCGCCACAGAGGTACTGCACCTTCTCCTAAGGTGTAGTGCCCCACCGTCCGGGTAAGGTGGGAACTCCTTTCCACACTCCCAACACTCGCACCCCACACAACAGGGTAGTTCTGCACAATCACATTGCGGCTCCTTGCTCAGAGGGTAGCAGAGCACCTTTGGTGGTTCCCTGCTTTGGAACACTGGATGTGCTGGGAGGTGGGTGGAGTTAAGAGACATAAAAGAGTGGGAAAGTGTAGGATGACAGGTCAGTCTGACAGAAGGTCAGGCGGGTAGGAAGTCACTCAGACAGGAGTGAGGATCCCTGGAAGAAGGGATGGAGGAAGGAGTGCTGCAGCTGCCTCAGTGATCTGGGCCGGCTGGCACGGGAAAGGAAATGAAGGAGAAAGACGTAGACCTGAAACCTAAGCTTCCATAGAGAGAGAAAGACAAGTACGGAACGAAGGAGTAGAGAGAACAGAGAGGACGTGGGTTAGAAGAGGAGCCCTACCTATAGGTTCTCGGCGCGGGGCCAGGGCCCGGTCCCCGAGGTTGTGTGGATGCTTATGGTTCTGCAGCAGACACCGCTGTAATAGTTGGCTGTAAATGCACTACTCCCATCTAAGACTTGGGGCATGACAGCAACTGGATAGAGAGCCGGGACTCAGGAGAGGGGGGTCCCCGGGGCAGGCTGCAGCTGTCTGCCGTGCGGGTGGAGTTCTTGTGAACATCAGTCAGGAGGAACTCCAGTGTAACTCAGTACTAAGAGATCTTCACACTTTAAGGCACTATAGAGGAGTCGTTCAGGAAGGTACATGTTGGCGGAGTGTTGGAGGGGAGAATCCTAACTTGCCTGGAGGTTGATTGAGTCTCTGACCTGGAGGACACGGCACGGAGGCAAGCACCCTTGTGTACCGCAGACTGTGAGTAAAGCTTTGGAACTACATGCCCCGATTTCCTCCATTCATTCTTGCGCCAACCCGCTCAGCACCGCTCCATCTGAGTACCATCATTTACACTGCCTGCGCCTCTCCTCAACCATTACAACTACACTGCCTTGGGGCTACAGCTTCACCTGTGGGGAGCTGCACCATCTATGCTGCAACACACCACCAGCCCCAGAGGATCCGCATGCAGCGTCGGCTTAACACCTCCCTTGCCGAGCACCACAGATGGCGTCACGAACTATTCCATTCCATTAACTACTTATCCCCATTACTTGGGCGCCCAGGGCCACGGTCCGGGTCACCGCTGCTGTGACACATCCCCCCTGACACCGGCCCGGTACCGAGTATCCCACGGCCCTGGGAGGGCGACCCACAGGCATCTGGGGGAGGGGAGTGTCTTGTAATGTATTGTTATAATCTCTTTCTGGCCTTCAAAAAGACAGCAAACATGGCTGCCGGCTGCCACCTTACTGAATTAGTACAAATTAAATCCCCAAATTTTGGGATTCTCCATAATCCAACATTTTGTGTAATTTTGCAACAGAGTTAATTAGTAACGCATCGATTCCTTCATATCTAATCGTAATGATAATTCTTTCCACCTTTCCCCTGCTGTCGTCAGTGCGGACACCATTTATCAGGCCGCAGCGTTTCTCGTGGACACAAGTCAAAGAGAGAATGGGTTAAATTGTTCGCTTCATAAATTTTCTCATTAGCCTCCGGGGCGGCGTCTCTGCCCTCCTAACAAAGAGCAAATCTTCTGCTTTATTATGAAGCCTCCAAGGTGGATATTGGGTGTGAATGAAATAATCCTGATGGAACAACTCAGGGATAATGTACCGGCCCGTGCTGCAGAGCGTCGTAGAACCCGTCCTCTCCTGACAAGTGGGTTATGGCTTTTGTTCTGCGCTTATATCAAAGCTTCTTAACAATCTGGAGAATAAGACGTGAGGTCACTGAAGATTCCCACAGGTTATAACCGGCTGCTCTGCATAACGGCCCCAGAGGAGACACAGCAGTCCACTTGTATGCTTTGCAGTGTGGACTAGGACGGAGTGAGCAGAGTCAGCTCATCATTAGTTAGCATTCAAGTGGTGTAATGGCTCCTCTTCTGCACGGCTGGATTCCCGGGTAAGGCAGGATAGCAGCATTGTACAGTATACATGTGAACAGGTGCTTGTGATGCAGCAGAAGATGAGGTCACAGCGGTAACTTAACCAAAGACTATTTATTCCTCCAACACAGCAATGTGAATGATCCGGATATAAAACCGAACAAGGTCAGCAGATTATAGCGTGCAGTAAGATGTTTTACAATTTAAAAGTAAGTCACTTCCTCGGATCGAAGCAGCGGTAACAGATGTTACAATGAAACTATCATACGAGGCACGAAACATTGCTACGAACATCTCCATTCTAATGCTCTGTCCTATGGTGCGTCGCAGGTAGCCGTGTGCCTGTCACCGTCATTTCCCAGTCACGCTGGTAGTAATGACGCACGCCGTCCAGGCCCCAACGGGAGTCTCGGCTACTGCACCATTAGGCCACAAGTCCCTTCTATGAGAGTGGCTTCTAGCACACTTTGCACTGGCCGCCTCCATCCCTTGAAGTGTGGCACCGGTGCCCTGTATACCGTAGTCCTGCAACTCACGTTGAGGATCTTACAAATGTCCACCTAACATGGTCTGCTTGCTTCTTGTGACTCAGATCTCCACTCGGGTCTGTTCTCTCAGTTCTGGTTCTGATCTTGTCATTCAGTTCTTCACTTCCAGATCTGGTCATTTGATCTTTCCCTTGGGTCTGGTCACTTGGTCCTTTTCTCGGTTCTGGTTCCGGTCTGGTCACTCAGTTCATCTCTCGGTTCTGGTTCCAGTCTGGTCACTCAGTTCTTCTCTTGGTTCTGTTTCCGGTCTGGTCACTCGGTTCTTCTCTTGGTTTTTTTTCCAGTCTGGTCACTTGGTTATGGTTCTAGTCTAGTCATTCAGCACTTCACTTGGATCTGGTCACTCGATCCTTCACTTGGGACTGGTCACTTGGTTCAGGTTCCGGTCTGGTCAATCAGTTCAGGTTCAGGTCTGGTCACTTGGTCTAGGTTTCGGTCAGGTCACTTGTTTCAGGTTCCGTTCTGTTCACTCGGTTCAGGTTCTGGTCACTCGGTTCTCCTCTCAGTTCTTGTTCCGGTCTTGTAACTTGATTCTTCTCTCAGTTCTTGTTCCAATCTGGGCACTCAGATCTTCTCTCGGTACTGGTCTGGTCACTCGGTTCTTTACTTGTTTCTGGTCACTTATAATGGCTGCTATAAGTCAACCTCGCTGCACCACACGTCTGTCCTGCTACAGTTTCAAGCTCTGACTCCAGCCCTTCACTGGCCTCTTGGTTGCTTTTAGAATTACTAACTGCAAGGAACACAGCTATCACCTGACCTGGTGTCTCCTCCAAAACTCTTCCCCTCAGGAACATGTGCTGTGTTATACAGTTCCTGCTGATGCAATTCTTTACACTTTCTCTTGTCCTGTAAGCTTTGGCCAGTAGACGACCTGTTATGCATTAACTTGCATTCATCCATCTCTTTATATACAGTATACAGTATATACGCAGATGAGTCTCTGTATTCAGCCTCCTGTCACATCCTGGTCTCTGAGTCAAGAGTTTTTCTCTGTCACCTGCGAACTCTTCGTCTATGGACACCTATCTCTCCATTTTCTCTCATGCATTTGACTGCTCCACAGACAGGTGTAATATAAAAAAAAATTATATTATATAAGAAAAGAACAAGCACATGATTCCCACATTCAGAAATCTCATAATGTTCAGGGTTTTCTTGTGTCTCTTCAGCTGCTTCTAACAGATCACCCCGGTGTCATGGTCCTCCCTGCGCTCTCTCAGGATTAGGGCACAAGCAGCTTTACCTCTGGGAGCACCGGCAGTTTTACCTCTGGGAGCACCGGCAACTTTACCTCTGGGAGCACCGGCAGTTTTACCTCCAGGAGCACCGGCAGCTTTACCTCCGGGAGCACCGGCAGTTTTACCTCTGGGAGCACCATCACCTTTACCTCTGGGAGCATCGTTACCTTTACCTGTGGGAGCACCGGCAACTTTACCTCCGGGAATACAGGCAGCTTTACCTCTGGGAGCACAGGCAGCTTTACCTCCGGGAGCACTGCCAGTTTTACCTCCAGGAGCATCGTCAGCTTTACCTCCAGGAGCATCGGCAGCTTTACCTCCAGGAGCACCGGCAGCTTTACCTCTGGGAGCACCGTCACCTTTACCTCTGGGAGCACCGTTACCTTTACCTGTGGGAGCACCGGCAACTTTACCTCCGGGAATACAGGCAGCTTTACCTCTGGGAGCACAGGCAGCTTTACCTCCGGGAGCACTGCCAGTTTTACCTCCAGGAGCATCGTCAGCTTTACCTCCAGGAGCATCGGCAGCTTTACCTCCAGGAGCACCGGCAGCTTTACCTCTGGGAGCACCGTCACCTTTACCTCTGGGAGCACCGTTACCTTTACCTGTGGGAGCACTGGCAACTTTACCTCCGGGAGCACGGGCAGCTTTGCATCTTTAGCTGTGATCCAGTGATACGGCTAGCTCCTTTGAGTGACATACATTCCTTACCTAGGAAACTGTGGGGGCTGGTAACCTGGACAATGAGCTGGAAACAAAATGAAAATCGCTCTTTTCTTGACAACAAAGGATTTTTAAAAAGAAGTAAATTGCAAAGTTGCTCGTTTTTACTCGCCATTTTTACCAGTTTAAGAACTTCAGACAACCCCTCTAATACTGAACTCACAAGCGTCAGATGTTCTGTTTAATGCAGGTCCATATTTACGCCATCATTCTTGTATATTTGGGGAATGTGGCCCCGTATTTATGTGGGAAACAATTCTTGTTGCAAAATGTCAGTAAATGTCATTTGACTTCAGCAAAGCATTTGACAAAGTCTCTCATACAATCCTTATTGAAAAAATGACTAAGTATGGAATGGACAAGGCAACTGTTAGGTGGATTCATAACTGGCTTAGTGATCGGACCCAAAGAGTGGTCGTAAATGGCTGCACATCCAGTTGGAAGAATGTCTCAAGTGGGGTACCACAGGGCTCTGTCCTGGGCCCTGTATTGTTCAACATCTTTATCAACGATTTAGATGAAGGAATTGAGGGTAAACTGATTAAATTTGCTGATGACACAAAGCTAGGAGGGATAGCTAATACTAGAGAAGAGAGAGAGAGGATTCAAAAAGATTTAAATAAACTGGAGAAGTGGGCAGCAACTAACAGAATGGTTTTTAACAGGGAGAAATGCAAAGTACTACATCTGGGCAATAAAAATGAAAAAAGCATATATAGAATGGGAGGAATAGGGCTAAGTGACAGCACATGTGAAAAAGACTTGGGTATACTAATAGATCACAGACTGAATATGAGTCAACAGTGTGATGCAGCAGCAAAAAAGGCAAATGCAATTCTAGGATGTATTAACAGAAGCATACAGTCTAGATCACGTGAAGTCATTATTTCCCTCTACTCCTCTTTGGTCAGACCTCATCTGGAATATTGTGTCCAGTTTTGGGCACCACATTTTAAAAAAGACATCAACAAACTGGAGCAAGTTCAGAAAAGAGCGACCAGAATGGTGACCGGTCTGCAAACCCTGTCTTATGAGGAAAGGTTGCAGGATTTGGGAATGTTTAGTTTGCAAAAGAGAAGACTGAGAGGAGACTTAATAGCTGTCTACAAATATCTAAAGGGCTGTCACATTGTAGAAGGATCAACTTTATTCTCATTTGCACAAGGAAAGACTAGAAGCAATGGGATGAAACTGAATGGGAAGAGACACAGATTAGATATTAGAAAAAACTTTTTGACAGTTAGAGTGATCAATGAGTGGAACAGGCTGCCACGAGAAGTGGTGAGTTCTCCTTCAATGGAAGTCTTCAAACAGAGGCTGGACAGACATCTGACTGGGATGATTTAGCGAATCCTGCTTTGAGCAGGGGGTTGGACCAGATGGCCCAGGAGGTCCCTTCCAACTCTACGATTCTATGATTCTATGATTCTATGATTCTAAATGGAGGCTCGGTCGTCTCCACTAAAGATAAAAATAAATATCAATACAGAGAGACTGAGAGAGCGACTGGGATTGTACGGATCAGTGGGGTCACCTGTGATCTCCTTAAGTCTCACTTCATTCTGTGATGGATCTGCTTCTCAGTAAAGCTCTCTCCGTGCTGCACCTCCACATTTCTTCTCATTCTGAACATAATCTAGGTTTATTCCCCCTTCTATCTCCAGAATCCTCTCATGCTGCAATTCTTTTCTGGAATGTGCTACTATGGGCAATCCAATTAATTCACAGCTTGGGCCAGGTCACCCCTATTTCCTCACAGATTGTAAACTCTTTTTACTCATCTCTCCTAGATCCAAAGTAAGGATCTGCGTCCTCCTCCTGCCACTGACTCTCTGATCTTTGGTGCACTTGACTTCATGTTTTCAAGCCTTAGACATCTTCCGCTGGGATCATCTACTCAAGTTGTCATTGACAAGCCACGCTCTGCTACATCATTGGGATCTACTACATAAGTTCTAACATACCCTGCTCTGCTATACTAATGGGCGTTGCTTCATTGCCAATAGTTCGCTTCCTGACCTACCCAGCTTTACTAAGTCACAGGGCTCTGCTCCATTGTCAGAAGGACATACCCAGATCGCTGCACTACTGGGCTCTCTGATGCATCACCACCAGTGGGTAAGCTGACATACACCGGCTCTGCTATTCCACAGCACTCTGTTACAACACCATACTCTGCTCCATCTCTACTGTGAGGCTCCTGGCCTAACCGGCTCTCCTACATTGGTCTTCCTATGTTAAATCTTCAGCCTTTGCTCTTCCGCCTGCCATCATGCCTCTACATTGCTTTGTCCTCATTGCATCGTCTGTCCATGCTGCATTGTGACTGCTTGTCCAGACAGAGGATCAAGGATCTACCTCACTGGCGGACATGTCTCGCTCTATTGGGCAAGGCCATCATTTTGTAACTTCTAAATTTGGATTGCACGTGATTCAAATGTTGTTCCAATATGCTGAAATATTCACTATATTAGTATAATGGATCGTTTATATGCATCAGTGAGTGAACATAACACATTAAGGATGAATCTTACTGACCAATATGCAGGAGAATGATGGGACTGCATTCTGCTGTGTAGACACTAGATGGCAGGAGAGCTGCACGCTTCCATCACAGAAGGACTCTGTGCAGAATATCTGGATATTTCAGAAAACACAAAACAAACATTTACCGACATCTAATTCTAATTCTGAATCTTCTTAAGTTGCTGAATGTGTGGAGCTGCTGCAAGACGTCTGGTGAATTTAGCATTTTCTCCTGGGAGGGTTTAGGAGCAATGAGGATTGTGTAGTTGGATTGATACCTACCTGCCTGGTAATAGTTATTAATTGGCACCATTGTCATACATCAATCATAAAAATAATCAAAGTTCCGTAACTTTCTGATATACTGTTTATATCAATTGCTCACTATGATTATGATCTGGGAATATTCATTTTACCTTCAGCTGAGGGATTGTCACAATGTGTCAGCCCCGAATAGTTTCTCTACTCTGCTACATTGTAACAAGACTTCAGCTATGGCACAGCTTCTTTAATACTAGTTAGGGGTTTTATTCTCTCAGTTGTGGTGACATGACTGCAGATATCGATAAAATGACAATCACCTAAGAGTGACATTTACATCTGAATGTTCGCGACGTCTCTTATAAATACAAGTGAAGTGTATGAATATATTTCGCTTAGAAATTCTATTTAAGCAGAAAAAAACATCCGCCAAAGCGTCAGGGTCCGGGAGATGAGATCGATTTCTCTTCACCTGAGCGTGAAAGAGTCAAAGAAAAATCAATTTCATAAAAAAAAATCAGACATTTGAGAAATAAATTATTAAGGAGGAAGCAACAATGTATCTATCATATGTAAAATAGCAGAACAGCTGGAGGTCAGGAGGAGTCAGAGACTAACAGGCAGGAGAGCGAGGAAACCGCAAGGGCTTCACTGATTATCAGAACGCTTAGTGTGTGAAGAGTCAAAGACAAGGAAGAAGGATACAATAAAGAATCAGGAAGATGAGGAAAAAGGAAGAGGAAGACAATAAAGAATGAGGAAGAAGATGAGGAAAAAGGAGGAGGAAGAAGAGAAGACAGTAAAGAATGAGGAAGAAGAGGAAGATGAGGAAAAAGGATGGGAAGACAATAAAGAGTGAGGACGAAGAGGAAGATGAGGAAAAAGGATGGGAAGAAGTGGAAGACAATAAAGAATGAGGAAGAAGAGGAAGATGCCAAAGAATATGAAGATGAAGATGGCAAAGAATGAGGAAGAAGAAGAACACAAGGAAAAAAAGGATGAGGAAAAAGAGGAAGGCAATAACGAATAAGGAAGAAGAACACAAGGAAAAGGGATGAGGAAGACAATAAAGAAGATGAGAAAAAAAGGAAAATCAAGACAAAAAAGAAGCAAGAGAAACACAAGAAAGACAGTAAAGAAGAGGTAGAAGAAAAGGCAAGTGCAATATAAGGAAGGTGAGGAAGAGGAGGGAGAAGATGAATTTGAAGAGCAAGATTTGGAAGACTAAGAAAAAAGGCAGAAGATGAATATGTGAGGGATTTGGAAGGACAGGAAGATGAGAAAGAGGAAAAGAAGGAGAGAGATGAGGAAACAGATGAAGATAAAGAAGATGAGATAAAAGAAAATGCAAAGACAGATAAGAGGAAGAAAGCATGGCATGCAGAAAATAAGAGTAAAGTGAAGAAGTTGAAGATGAGGAATAAAAGGAATTGGATGAAGAAGATGAGTAAGACGAGGAAATAGAGGAAGAAGAGGAAAATACGTAAAACAAAGAGGCATTGAGAAGCAGAAGATAAGGCGTAAGATGAAGATGGAGCTCGGATGAGGAAGATGTGTAAAAAGAAGATGAGGCATAGTAAAAGTAAAAAAGTAAGATGAAAAGTATAAAAAACAGAAGAGGAATAAAGAGTAGATTGTCACGGTGGTGACTCACACACGATCTCAGTGCCGTGCTATTGACTGCGCTTGCTACTCTGGACCTCCCCTTCTCAGGCCAACTTGCCGAGTTACCTCATGCTGCTCTCCCAGCTCTGCTGCTGCTTCCTGCTGTCTCCACTTGGCTAGAGGCCGGTGTGGCCAGATCTTGCAGGAATTTAGCCCTGCTGTGTCCTGCAGGATTTGTCTTCCTTAGCCTATCCATGGGATATATTAAGCAGCCCTTCTCCTATCCCCTGCCTGAACTTAGGTTCCTGTCTGTCTCCAGCAATCGGTTTTGTCTTATCACTGACCCAGCTTGTTTTCTCGCCCTGCCTGACCTCTCTGCCCCTGAATCCGGCTTTGTATTATAAACCCGTGCTGCCTGCTCTGATCTCGGACCGTCTGACTACACTTCTATCTTTGTCCTCCTGTGCTCCGCATTCCTGCTTTGACCCATGAGTCAGCTGCTGCAGGTCCGGTACTGCCCTGGAGTGGCACCTGGTGACTACCTGCGGCCCAGGCTATCCTCACCACCAGAGGCTCTAGTGAAAATCAGGTAGGCACTTAGTCATGACCCTCCAGGGTAAGTCCGGCCCGTGGCACAGTGGGTCCACACCTAATCCCGTCACATACATAAGGAAGAAAAATGAGATGAGGATGATAAAGAGGGCCCATATGACCTGTCATGATGTTATATTATCCATAGTGACACCAGCAGGCAGTGTCTGTATGGACGAGCGTCATCATCCCACCACACAGGAAACACTAGACTGATAAGTTACCACTCGTCTTGTTATTTACTTGGTGTAATTCCCCTTTAATTTTGCAGCATAAATGTCTTGAATTATCTGAAATGAAGCAAAGAAAAAGTCATCAGCGGGTGCAGAACGTGTGCGGGTCCTGAGTACTTTCCCTTCCCACGAGCCCCCCAGTGAGAGCCTCACCACAAATTAGGCTGATTGAAGACTTTGCGGCCACCGCTGTGACCCGGATTGTTGCCGCGGTGCAGCTGCCTCTTCTGATTCGCTTTATTGCTGTGAGCGCCGGTTAAAAAGCTCTTAGAAGCTGAAACCACTTCTGGCTCCTTGTGATCTCGTCTTCCTTTCTCTTTTATTTCTCGACATCTTTTTTTTGCAATGCTGGAGTGAAACGTCTCGTCTTATCTCTCTCGGCCAGATCCTACTTCTTGGGCTATTAACGCTTCTCAATAATGGCCCAGACTCCGGCTCTTTCCCGCAGGATCTCAGTGCATTGTTTCTTGTTCTGTTCTAACTAAAAATGAGAAATACATTAGGATGGAAAGCGAATCCCTCCTGACCGGGCAGCACATAGGGCCGGGGGGGACACCGACAAATGGGGGTCCCTGTACAACAACAGTATATGGGCGCATTGTAATCCAACAGGTCGTCACATTGCTGCCGTCTATGAGTCTGTAACAGGAGCTGCTTCAGATGTGGCCCCAGCTCCTTTCGGGCCCCTGAACAATTATTGAAGTAATCAATTTACAATAACTTGTTTTCTAGATGTTTATATATTATAATGCAGACATCTCTATATACACATATGCCGATAGCTGCCGATAACTGCTCGTCCCCTCCTGATGATATTGGAGAATTTGACATGCTATTTCTCCTGTACACAGACATATTGCGCCCACCAACTTCTGGAGGCCGAGGTGGTGCTGCGGGTCACCCCCTGTCTCGGAAATCTAATTTTTGGCATCAGATGACAGTTATTGGGGAATTTGGAGCAGAGACTTCGACCGTTAGGTCCATATATATTTGGACAGAGACAACATTTTTCTAATTTTGGTTCTAGACATTACCACAATGAATTTTAAACAAAACAATTCAGATGCAGTTGAAATTCAGACTTTCAGCTTTCATTTGAGGGTGTCCACATTAAAATTGGATGAAGGGTTTAGGAGTTTCAGCTCCTTAACATGTGCCACCCTGTTTTTAAAGGCACCAAAAGTAATTGGACAGATTAAATAATTGTAAATAAAATGTTCATTTCTAGTACTTGGTTGAAAACCCTTTGTTGGCAATGACTGCCTGAAGTCTTGAACTCATGGCCATCACCAGACGCTGTGTCTCCTTTTTGATGCTCTGCCAGGCCTTCACTGCGGTGGTTTTCAGTTGCTGTTTGTTTGTGGGCCTTTCTGTCTGAAGTTTAGTCTGTAACAAGTGAAATGCATGCTCAGTTGGGTTGAGATCAGGTGACTGACTTGGCCATTCCAGAATATTCCACTTCTTTGCTGTAATAAACTCCTGGGTTGCTTTGGCTTTATGTTTTGGGTCATTGTCCATCTGTAGTATGAAACGACGACCAATCAGTTTGGCTGCATTTGGCTGGATCTGAGCACACAGTATGGCTCTGAATACCTCAGAATTCATTCGGCTGCTTCTGTCCTGTGTCACATCATCAATAAACACTAGTGACCCAGGGCCACTGGCAGCCATGCATGCCCAAGCCATCACACTGCCTCCGCCGTGCTTTACAGGTGGTATGCTTTGGATCATGAGCTGTTCCACGCCTTCGCCATACTTTTCTCTTTCCATCATTCTGGTAGAGGTTGATTTTGGTTTCATCTGTCCAAAGAATGTTCTTCCAGAACTGTGCTGGCTTTTTTAGATTTTTTTTAGCAAAGTCCAGTCTAGCCTTTTGATTCTTGATGCTTATGAGTGGCTTGCACCGTGCAGTGACCCCTCTGTATTTACTTTTATGCAGTCTTCTCTTTATGGTAGATTTGGATATTGATACGCCTACCTCCTGGAGAGTGTTGGTCACTTGGTTGGCTGTTGTGAAGGGGTTTCTCTTCACCATGGAGATTATTCTGCGATCATCCACCACTGTTGTCTTCCGTGGGCGCCCAGGTCTTTTTGCATTGATGAGTTCACCAGTGCTTTCTTTCTTTCTCAGGATGAACCAAACTGTAGATTTTGCCACTCTTAATGTTGTAGAAATTTCTCGGATGGGTTTTTTCTGTTTTTGCAGCTTAAGGATGGCTTGTTTCACCTGCATGGAGAGCGCCTTTGACCGCATGTTTCCTTCACAGCAAAACCTTCCAAATGCAAGCACCACACCTCCAATCAACTCCAGGCCTTTTATCTCCTTAATTGAGAATGACATAACGAAGGGATTGCCCACACCTGTCCATGAAATAGCCTTGGAGTCAATTGTCCAATTACTTTTGGTCCCTTTAAAACAGGGTGGCCCATGATAAGGAGCTGAAACTCCTAAACCCTTCACCCAATGTTAATGTGGACACCCTCAAATGAAAGCTGAAAGTCTGAGCTTCAACTGCATCTGAATTGTTTTGTTTAAAATTCATTGTGGTAATGTCTAGAACCAAAATTATAAAAAAGTTGTCTCTGTCCAAATATATATGGACCTAACTGTATGCTGGACACACAGAATCTTGTATTAGATGCTTTTCTCAGTTTCATTGATGTTTTCTACCGATATTTGACTCCATGTTATGCGAATAAGGGGCAGGAGTGTGGAGAATAAGGAGCAGGAGTGTGAAGAATAAGGGGCAGGAGCGCGGAGAATAAGGGGCAGGAGCGCGGAGAATAAGGGGCAGGAGCGTGGAGAATAAGGGGGCAGGAGCGTGGAGAATAAGGGGGCAGGAGCGTGGAGAAAAAGGGGGCAGGAGTGTGGAGACTAAGAGGGCAGGAGTGTGGAGACTAAGAGGGCAGGAGTGTGGAGAATAAGGGGCAGGAGTGTGGAGAATAAGGGGCAGGAATGTGGAGAATAAGGGGCAGGAGCGTGGAGAATAAGGGGCAGGAGTGTGGAGAATAAGGGGGCAGGAGTGTGGACAATAAGGGGCAGGAATGTGGAGAATAAGGGGGCAGGAGTGTGGACAATAAGGGGCAGGAATGTGGAGAATAAGGGGCAGGAGTGTGGAGAATAAGGGGACAGGAGTGTGGAGAATAAGGGGGCAGGAATGTGGAGAATAAGGGGTAGGAGTGTGGAGAATAAGGGGGCAGGAGCGTGGAGACTAAGAGGGCAGGAGTGTGGAGACTAAGAGGGCAGGAGTGTGGAGACTAAGAGGGCAGGAGTGTGGAGAATAAGGGGCAGGAGTGTGGAGAATAAGGGGCAGGAATGTGGAGAATAAGGGGCAGGAGCGTGGAGAATAAGGGGCAGGAGTGTGGAGAATAAGGGGGCAGGAATGTGGAGAATAAGGGGGCAGGAGTGTGGACAATAAGGGGCAGGAATGTGGAGAATAAGGGGCAAGAGTGTGGAGAATAAGGGGACAGGAGTGTGGAGAATAAGGGGCACGAGTGCGGAGAATAAGGGGCAGGAGTGTGGAGAATAAGGGGCAGGAATGTGGAGAATAAGGGGCAGGAGTGTGGAGAATAAGGGGCAGGAATGTGGAGAATAAGGGGCAGGAGTGTGGAGAATAAGGGGACAGGAGTGTGGAGAATAAGGGGCACGAGTGCAGAGAATAAGGGGCAGGAGTGTGGAGAATAAGGGGGCAGGAGTGTGGAGAATAAGGGGGCAGGAGTGCGGAGAATAAGGGGGCAGGAGCGTGGAGAATAAGGGGCAGGAATGTGGAGAATAAGGGGACAGGAGTGTGGAGAATAAGGGGCACGAGTGTGGAGAATAAGGGGCAGTAGCGCGGAGAATAAGGGGCACGAGCGTGGAGAATAAGGGGGCAGGAGCATGGAGAATAAGGGGCAGGAGCGTGGAGAAGAAGGAGGCAGGAGTGTGGAGAATAAGGGGCAGGAGTCTGGAGAATAAGGGGCAGGAGTGCGGTGAATAAGGGGCAGGAGTCTGGAGAATAAGGGGCAGGAGTGTGGAGAATAAGGGGCAGGAGTGTGGAGAATAAGGAGCAGGAGTGCGGAGAATAAGGGGCAGGAGTGTGGAGAATAAGGGGCAGGAGTGCGGGGAATAAGGGGCAGGAGTGCGGGGAATAAGGGGCAGGAGTGTGGAGAATAAGGGGGCAGGAGTGTGGAGAATAAGGGGCAGGAGTGTGGAGAATAAGGGGCAGGCGTGCGGAGAATAAGGGGCAGGGGTGTGGAGAATAAGGGGCAGGAGTGTGGAGAATAAGGGGCAGGAGTGTGGAGAATAAGGGGCAGGAGTGTGGAGAATAAGGGGCAGGGGTGTGGAGAATAAGGGGCAGGAGTGTGGAGAATAAGGGGCAGGAGTGTGGAGAAGTGTGGAGAATAAGGGGGCAGGAGTGTGGAGAATAAGGGGCAGGAGTGTGGAGAATAAGGGGCAGGAGTGTGGAGAATAAGGGGACAGGAGTGTGGAGAATAAGGGGCAGGAATGTGGAGAATAAGGGGCAGGAGCGTGGAGAATAAGGGGCAGGAGCGTGGAGAATAAGGGGCAGGAGTGTGGAGAATAAGGGGCAGGAGTGTGGAGAATAAGGGGCAGGAGTGTGGAGAATAAGGGGCAGGAGTGTGGAGCATAAGGGGCAGGAGTGTGGAGCATAAGGGGCAGGAGTGTGGAGAATAAGGGGGCAGGAGCGTGGAGAATAAGGGGGCAGGAGTGTGGAGAATAAGGGGGCAGGAGTGTGGAGGATAAGGGGCACGAGAGCGGAGAATAAGGGGCAGGAGCACGGAGAATAAGGGGGCAGGAGTGTTGAGACTAAGGGGGCAGGAGTGTTGAGACTAAGGGGGCAGTAGTGTGGAGAATAAGAGGGCAGGAGTGCAGAGAATAAGGGGGCAGGAGTGTGGAGAATAAGGGGCAGGAGTCACAGAAATTTCATGGATTTGTCAATAGAAGTGTAACAACTTATGAAATGTTTATAATTGTCCGTCAGTAACCATAGAAACCGCCGACTAAAAGAACGAAAACACTGAAGAAGCAAAATGTGAGAAATAAAACTTGTCAGTTTCAAAACTTTTGGACAAAACTGTACATTGTAGCAAGTTATGGATGTTATCTCCATGACAACCATTTTCTTGGAAAATCTTTGTACCACTCAGTCTTTAGAAAACAAGAGATGCATTTTAGCCATAGACGTTAACCCCTTAACGACCGCCGATACGCCTTTTAACGGCGGCAGTTAAGGATATTTATTCCTCAGTACCATTCTTTAACGGTTCTGATTAATAAGGGTATAGCGCCCACCAGAGTCGGAGGTAGCTGAGTCCCTGGAGAACATGATCAGGGACGGATTTTACGGTCCCCTGTCACGTGATTGCCGTTATTCACCGAATAATGGCGATCACAAAAAAGAAAAAACTCTGATTTAAAATTAATTTCTCTCCCCTCTGATATGATCTAACATATCAGAAAAGAGAATACAAATTTCAAAAAACTGACCATCACATCCAAACATAAATCAGTTCTGAAAAGGTGCTTACCTAGAGTCACCAACTCATATACAACAAACATTAAAGGCAGCACTCTGTAGCACCATAGCATGCAAATATGAAATATGAAAATTGAATTGCATTACTGCGCTAGAAATATGAAAAATTGAGAATGCCTAGCACATAAATTGGTCAATTCATGTGTACCTGGAAGCCACGTTAAGGCGAATCTCGTTTCCAGGACCTAACTTAATGCCAATTCACTCTTAGACTAAAGTCTTCATCTCTATGGGAACCTAATATGAATCCTCTGTTGGACTGAAATCTATATTTCTGTGAATGGGTAGGGTCCTGCTGTGATTAAAAACGCCTGAGGCTAAGAAGCTGAGTGCTCAGTCAGAAGGCTAATGTATACAGATTTAAAAAAACTGACCGTCACATCCAAACATGAACTAGGTCTGAACAGTCTAAGAGAGGATTGACATTAGGATAGGTCCTGGAAACGAGAATCGCTTAACGTGGCTTCCAGGTTCACACGAATTGGCCAATTTATGCACTAAGCATTCTCAATTTTTCATATTTCAAGTGCAGAAATGCAATTCGATTTTCATACTTCATTGTTATGAGTTCATTTTCTCCTTCACCTCTGATGTCTGATGAACTCCCTCTGCTGGTGAAAGGAGGTAGTGAAATTGATCTGGATGGGAAGAACCTGTCATCTGAACAGGTGGAGTGTGATTGGACATCCGGAATTTCTGAGTGGATATAAGGCAGCCGACGCCCTGCAGAGTTGCTGGTGATCCTTTCTGCTCTGAGCTCTGGCATCCAGTTTAGTTCCTGTCTACTAAAAGCTAAGTTTTTGCTCTGCTATTTTTCCATGAGATTTTGTCTGTTTACTTAGTGTTTGTGTTCAGCCTGCCCTGGTTGGGACGGGCTGAACTCCATTTTTGTCTCTGATCAGTTGATCTCTTTGCTCTGTCTTCAGAATATACCTGAGTGCTGATATAGTGATTTTGAAGTCTAGTGACTTCAGGGCCTTTTCTATCAGACGTGTTGGACATTATTTTTGGCAGGGTTTTTGCGTGATTGCAGCCAGCATCTTTTCTGTCCTTTCCTATCTAGTTAGTTGGGCCCCATCGTTTGCTCTGCCTGTCTTTCTGTCTGTGTTTTCATCTGTTTTTCACCGACAATACATGTTGGGGGCTGTCTATTGCTTTGGGGTCTGCTCTGGGGCAATTTAGATTTCCCCTTTCTTTCTTTCGGCTTATTTAGCTCTCCAGCTGTGACGAGGGGTCTAGGGCACCGTAGGAACCCCACACGGCTACTGTTAGTTGTGGTGAATAGTATCAGGGGTCTGCAATCCGATAGCTACCAACCTCTCCGGTTTTCTGGACTTAGCTTGTGTTTTTGTTTTTTCCTCCTCTGGTGACTCATTCATAACACTTCATATTTGCATGCTATGGTGCTACAGAGTGCTGCTTTATTTGTTTGATATCAGAAAAGAGAGAAATGGGGTCCCCTGAGCACCCTAATACCTCCGCCATCCCCGGGCCCTCCTGCTCCTTCTGCCTGCCCTCTGCGTCGTCTTTCTGGAAAAGAAATGGCCAGCGGAAGCGCAGTGCGTGATCTGCAAGCCGATACCCAGCAACAATAGTGTACTTTTCCTATTGGTTCCTTTTGATCACTGTGATAGACCATATCACAGTGATAAAAAAAATAGTAAATGAAATCCCCATTTGTCGCCCCCTTAGTTAGACAAAAATTCTAAAATAAAAAAATGCAATTTTTTCCATTCTTTGCAGTTAGGGTTGGGGCTGGGGTTAGGTTTGGGTTAGGGTAAGGGCAGGGGTGGGATTCAGCCAGTTCTCCCCGGTTTGGTGGAACCGGTTGTTAAAAAAGCAGCCGGTTCCCTGAATCGGGGGAGATTCACAGCCGCGATCCGGTACCGTGTGGGGGCGGGCCCTCTGTTCTGTGACACGGCCGGCAGCAGACACAGCCGCCCGCATCACAGTGTATCAGGCAGGGAGCTGTGCACGGCCGTCACCTTGACAGCTGCGCAGCTCCCTCTCTACTTCCGGGTCAGGTGTCGGGCCTGCGCGATGACGTCATCGCGCAGACGCCGACATGTACCTGGAAGCGGGATGCAGAGAGGCGCTGCTGGGGAGCGGCTGTGAGGTAAGTATGAGAAACTTTTTTTAAAAAAATGAATTCAGTGAGTGAGGCGGCAGCACATGATGGAGGAGGGTGAATGGGGCAGCTGTACATGATGGAGGGGGGTGAATATGGCTGTACATAATGGAGGGGGGTGAATATGGCTGTACATGATGGAGGGGGGTGCGGGGGCTGTACATGATGGAGGGGGGTAAATGGGGCTGCACATGATGGAGGGGGGTGAATGGGGCTGTACATGATGGAGGGGGTGAATGGGGCTGTACATGATGGAGGGGGGGTGAATGGGGCTGCATATGATGGAGGGGGTGAACGGAGCTGCATGTGATGGAGGGGGGTGCGGGGGCTGTACATGAAGGAAGAGGGTGAATGGGGCTGCATATGATGGAGGGGGGGTGAATGGGGCTGCACATGATGGAGAGGGGTGCGGGGGCTGTACATGATGGAGTAGGGCTGTACATGATGGAGTGGGGGGAGTGGGGCTGTACATGATGGAGTTGGGTTAGAGGGGCTGCACATGATGAAGGGGGAGTGGGGCTGTACATGATGGAGTGTGGCAGCACTTGATGATGGGGGTAAGGGGGACTGCACAGGATGAAGTGAGGGGTAAGGGGGACTGCACAGGATGAATTGGGGGGTAAGGGGGACTGCACATGAATTGGGTAAATGGGACTGCACATGACGTGGGGGTAAGAGTGACTGCACATGATGATGGGGGAGTGGGGATGCACATGATGAAGTGGGGGGTAAGGGAGACTGCATATGATGAAGTGGGGGGGTAAGGGGGACTGCACATGATGAAATGGAAGGGGGATAGGGGGCTGCAAATGATGAAGGGGCACAGCAGATGAAGTGAGGGGTGATAGGGGACTGCAACGGATGAAGTAAGGGGACTTCAAATTAAAGTGGGGGGACTGCAAATGATGATGTGGGGGAGAGGACGGGGGTCTGCAAATGATGAATTCAGCGTGAGTGATGGGGCACAGCAATTTAATTCAAGGTGGGGGGGTGAGGAGAGCAAATTATCTATCTGGAGAATGAATAAAGAATTTTGAGTGTGGGGGAGTAAGTGATGTATTGAATGTGGGGTAGAGCAGTTGATAATTAATAGAGGGTGGAATAGAAATACATGACAATGAATTGAGGCGGGAGGGGCATGTAAATATAATGAATCGGGGTTAGGGTTAGAGCGGGAGGTACATAGTGGGGAGCGTTGAGGTTGAAGTGCCTGGTAATGAATTGGGGGAAAGAGTACAGGTGTTAATTTATATATTAAATGGGGAAAGTGGCATTTATAGTTAGTGGGTGCACAGTGGTGGATTATAATTTATGTTTGGAATGGTGGGTTGCATAATAACCAAGTATGTATTAATGGTGGGTGAACATCTGTATTCAGATGTGCAGCATAGAAGAAAGGGAAAAAGTGGGGAATTTGCTCTGGAAGCCGTGCTCTAGGTAACTGTGTTATTTCACGCAGAGACGAGTCATGGCTGGAAGAAGTGATGGC
Organism: Dendrobates tinctorius; assembly: GCF_039654945.1. NCBI lineage: Eukaryota > Metazoa > Chordata > Amphibia > Anura > Dendrobatidae > Dendrobates > Dendrobates tinctorius. The sequence goes on from NW_027361810.1 coordinate 3,327,778, forward strand.
GGTCTGTGCTGGATGATAAAGAAAAGCAAAGACGAAGGACTTCAGCTAGAGACGTCACTGATGAGTCAGTGTTACCTGTACACTGACAGTAAATACACCGTTCCTGTATACAATTGCACTTAGTATTGTGTTTTTAATTAATGATCAGTATTGTAGTATTCAGTCACTATCTGGTGGTAATATGTGGTCTGGTCATGGTGTGACGATATTTGTCCCTTGTATGTGGTATTAATGGTTGTTTAAAAAAAAGTAAATATATGGGACTCATTCCCTTAAAGAAAAATACATAAATATGTATTTATTTTTAATAGTTTAGAGTAGAGTAGGGCCCAGCCGAAAGAGTCTCCCGTCTCGTGGTATCAGCTTAAAAATTATTTTGGCCACAACAAAAGCTGCTGGTTATATGTGCGATCTGGTGTTTAATGGGAACTGTTAATATCAGAATGTAGTGCACAGCTGTCACACTCGGGTCAGGAGAGCCGCTGGCCAGAATCTGCACTGTTCTGATCTTATTCCAATTTATTTTTTTTCAACTGTTTGACTGCGCCCCTACTTGTATATATGTGAGGAAAAGGTGTGTGTTGTGAGTTCATTTTCCCCTTCACTACTGAGGCCCGAGGAACTCCCTCTTCTGGTAAAGAAAGGTAGTGAGCCTGATTATCAAACACCTGAGTCTGATGATGATGACTGGCTGAGTGGAGTTACTGACTGGATATAAGGCTGCCGACGCCCTTCTGCCCTGCGGGTGATTTCTCTGTGGGATCCATGGAGACCAGTCTGAATTCCTGCTCCTCTAAAGCTAAGTTTTCTGCTCGGCCTTTTGCATTTGTGCTTAGACTTTGTTTTGCTTTGTTTTTCTGGATTTCTGCCATTCCCTGCTGGGGTGTGCTGAATTCCTTTAGCTCTGTCTTCTGAAAATACCTGAGTGCTAATTTAGTTTTTGAAGCCTAGCTGCTTCAGGGTCTTTTACATATCAGCTTGTTGACTTATGTCTTTGATAGGGTTTTGGCAGATTGCAGACAGCAACCTTCCTTTCCTGTTCTGTTTAGTTAGCTTGGGCCCCATCGTTTGCTCAGCCTATCTTTCTATCTGTGTGAGTGTTTTTTCATCTTGCTTCACCGTCATTATATGTTGGGGGCTGCCTTTTACTTTGGGGTCTGCTCTGGGGCAGTTTAGATTTCCTTTTCTGTCTTTAGGCTATTTAGCGCTTCGGCTGTGATCGAGGGGTCTAAGGCATCGTAGGAACCCCCCACGGCTACTGCTAGTTGTGTTGATAGGTTCAGGGGCCTGCAATCTGATAGTTGCCAACTTCTCTGGTTTTCTGGACGTAGCTTCTATTTTTGTGTCTGCCTCCTACGGTGACTCAATCATAACAGAATCACCCGCCATACCGCAGATCCTAGGGTACTCAATAGCTGGAAAGAATTGTAAAAAAAAAAAAAAAAGTGTGTGTATTTTTTCCTCTATATCTCTGAGGCCGTAGGGGGAATTTTTTTTTCTCTCAATGGAGATAAAGCAATTGTCTGATCATGTGGAGCAGCTCGCTGCGGAAGTGTGGGGAATTTCCGCCTACCTTGCTCATTCACATGCTGCTGAACCAAAGATTCCTACACCTGATGTATTTTTTGGGGATCGGTCTAAATTTTTGAATTTCAAAAATAATTGTAAATTATTTTTTGCCTTGAAGCCTAACTCGTCAGGGAGCTCCGCGCAGCAGGTTAAAATTGTCATCTCTTTGCTGCGTGGCGATCCCCAGGATTGGGCGTTTTCTTTGAAACCAGATGATCCCATTCTAACTAATGTGAACGCATTTTTTCAGGCCTTGGGGTTGTTGTATGACGAACCTAATGCCATTGATCAGGCTGAAAAGACCCTGCTGGCATTGAACCAGGGTCGTGATTCTGCAGAATTGTACTGTCAAAAATTCCGAAAGTGGGCAGTACTTACTACCTGGAATGATAATGCCTTGGCTGCTCTCTTTCGGAAGGGGTTGTCAGAAGCCGTAAAAGATACTATGGTGGGATTTCCTGTTCCCTCTGGTCTTGACGATTCTATGTCATTAGCCATTCAGGTTGATCGGCGTTTGCGCGAACGCAAAGCTGCATGAGAGGTGTTGCCACCTGTTGAACAAATGTCTGAACCTATGCAATGTGATAGAGTTTTTTCCAGAGAGCAGCGTCAGGAGTTCAGAAGGCGTAATAAGTTGTGTTTTTTCTGTGGAGATGCCTCGCATATTATTTCTGTCTGTCCTAAACGAGAGAAACGCTTTGCACACACGTTTTCTGTTGGTGGTGTTCAACCTAAGTTTCTTCTGGCTATTACTCTGATCTGCTCCCTGTCCACATTTTCCGCCAAGGCTTTTGTGGATTCGGGAGCAGCCCTAAACCTAATGGACTTGGATTTTGCTAAACGTTGTGGATTTCCGATGACACCTCTGCAGACGCCTATCCCTTTGAGGGGGATTGATGCTACTCCTTTGGCTAAAAATAAACCTCAGTTTTGGACCCAGGTGGTAATGCGGGTCGCCCCAGACCATCAAGAAAATTGCAGATTTTTGGTGTTGCATAATCTGCATGATACTATTGTTCTGGGGTTTCCCTGGTTACAAATTCATAATCCAGTTTTGGATTGGAAATCTGTGTCTGTGGTGAGTTGGGGTTGTCGGTGTGCCTTTAGTGAGGCTCCGGTGTTTTCCACCTCTCCTCAGTCGCATGATGTTCCTGACTATTTGGCTGACTTTTATGATGTATTTAGTGAGAATGAGTCTGCGTCTCTGCCTCCTCATAGGAGTTATGACTGTGCAATTGAACTGAGCCCGGGGTGTAAATTTCCTTCCTTTCCTGTTCTGTTTAGTTAGCTTGGGTCCCATCGTTTGCTCAGCCTATCTTTCTATCTGTGTGAGTGCTTTTTCATCTTGCTTCACCGTCATTATATGTTGGGGGCTGCCTTTTACTTTGGGGTCTGCTCTGGGGCAGTTTAGATTTCCTTTTCTGTCTTTAGGCTATTTAGCGCTCCGGCTGTGATCGAGGGGTCTAGGGCATCGTAGGAACCCCCCACGGCTACTGCTAGTTGTGTTGATAGGTTCAGGGGTCTGCAATCTGATAGTTGCCAACTTCTCTGGTTTTCTGGACGTAGCTTCTATTTTTGTGTCTGCCTCCTACGGTGACTCAATCATAACAGGTGTGTGTAAATGGGTGTGGCTTAAAAATGGGTGTGGCATAAAAATGGGTGAGGCTTAAAAATGGGTGTGGTTTTCCCACACATAAATACAGAACCTGTTGTTAACAATTTGAATCCCACACCTGGGTAAGGGTTGTGCTATGATTATGTTAGGGTTATGGTTGTGTTAGGGTTGGGGTTAAGATTGGTGTTGTGTTGGAGTTAGGGTTGTGTTGGGGTTGTAGTTAGAATTGGGGTTTTTCAAAAGTAAAATAAAATGATGACGATATGACAGCTAGCATACAGCGCCAGTGCTCGCTACTCAAGTTTGCATCGGGTGCTTGGGTATGCACGTATCACAGATCCCCGCATGTTTATTTTTGCCTTTTGGGTGTCTAACAGCCGTAAACATGCGGGGCAGAGACTCGAGCATGTCAGTCGAGCACCTGCTATATTTGGTGCATACCCGAGCACCCGATGGAGACCGGAGCAGCGAGCACTGGCGCTCAACACTAATGACGACGTATTCATTATGACGACCTGGACCAGGGGCTGGCTGGCACTTTTCAGCCTGGGGGGCAATCACAAGGCAGTGGCCCTCCAGTTGCGGTGCTTTTGCCCTGCTTATTTCTGGCCGCTGCATTAAAGCAGCAGAGATAACAGGCTTTAAAAACAGGCTGGTACATAGATATGGGAACAGAACAGAGCTAGCTGCATATATATGGGAGCAGAACCAAGTTTGCTGCCTACATAGATACTGTAACAGAAGCAAGCTGACTATATAGACACAAGACCGGAACCAAGATTGCTACGTAGACAAGGAAACTGACTGGAGCTTACTACAGAGATATGGGAAAAGAACAGAGCTTACTACAGAGATATGGGAACAGAAAGGAGCTTACTACAGAGATATGGTAACAGAAAGGAGCTTACTACAGAGATATGGGAGCAGAACCGAGCTTACTAGAGAGATATGGGAGCAGAACCAAGCTTCCTATTCTTCCGAAAAGAGGGAAGAATAGGAAGCATTTAAGGAAACCAGGATGGATGAACACAGAACTTAAGCACATGCTAAAAAGGAAGAAAAAAATGTTTATAAAATGGAAAGAGGGAGGCATATCTAAAGAAGAATATAATGCTGTCTGCAGAACCTGCAGGGCACAAATCAGATTATCTAAAGCTGAAAATGAATTGAGGCTTGCAAGAGATGTCAAAAGCAATAATAAAGGATTTTGGCGATATGTCAAAAGTAAAAGAAAAGTCAAAGATGCTATAGGATTTTTACAGGATGAAAATGATGAAATGGTAAGACAGGATGTTGAGAAGGCTGAACTTTTAAATTCCTATTTTGCATCTGTTTTCTCTCAGAAAGGAAATGTAACATCAACTGTTATTCACTGTCCTATTAAGAGAACAGAAGAATCCAGGATATCTATAAACAGAAAGATAGTGAGGAAACACTTAGCTAACCTAAATGAATTCAAGTCTCCAGGTCCAGATGAATTACACCCCAGAGTACTGAAGGAGATAGCAGAAGAAATTTTTGAACCTCTCTCCATAATCTTTGAAAATTCTTGGAGAACAGGAGAAGTGCCAGAAGACTGGAGAAGAGCAAATGTTGTTCCTATCTTCAAAAAGGGGAAGAAGGTGGACCCAGGCAACTATAGGCCGGTGAGTCTGACTTCTATACCAGGAAAGATCTTTGAACAAATTATTAAACAACATGTATGTCAGTACCTGGATAAGAATGAAGTGATTAAACAGAGCCAGCATGGGTTTGTAACTAATAAGTCATGTCAGACTAACTTAATTTCCTTCTATGACGGTATCACTGATTGGGTGGATCAAGGAAATGCTGTAGATATAGTATATCTTGACTTCAGCAAAGCATTTGACAAAGTCTCTCATACAATCCTTATTGAAAAAATGACTAAGTATGGAATGGACAAGGCAACTGTTAGGTGGATTCATAACTGGCTTAGTGATCGGACCCAAAGAGTGGTCGTAAATGGCTGCACATCCAGTTGGAAGAATGTCTCAAGTGGGGTACCACAGGGCTCTGTCCTGGGCCCTGTATTGTTCAACATCTTTATCAACGATTTAGATGAAGGAATTGAGGGTAAACTGATTAAATTTGCTGATGACACAAAGCTAGGAGGGATAGCTAATACTAGAGAAGAGAAAGAGAGGATTCAAAAAGATTTAAATAAACTGGAGAAGTGGGCAGCAACTAACAGAATGGTTTTTAACAGGGAGAAATGCAAAGTACTACATCTGGGCAATAAAAATGAAAAAAGCATATATAGAATGGGAGGAATAGGGCTAAGTGACAGCACATGTGAAAAAGACTTGGGTATACTAATAGATCACAGACTGAATATGAGTCAACAGTGTGATGCAGCAGCAAAAAAGGCAAATGCAATTCTAGGATGTATTAACAGAAGCATACAGTCTAGATCACGTGAGGTCATTATTTCCCTCTACTCCTCTTTGGTCAGACCTCATCTGGAATATTGTGTCCAGTTTTGGGCACCACATTTTAAAAAAGACATCAACAAACTGGAGCAAGTTCAGAAAAGAGCGACCAGAATGGTGACTGGTCTGCAAACCCTGTCTTATGAGGAAAGGTTGCAGGATTTGGGAATGTTTAGTTTGCAAAAGAGAAGACTGAGAGGAGACTTAATAGCTGTCTACAAATATCTAAAGGGCTGTCACATTGTAGAAGGATCAACTTTATTCTCATTTGCACAAGGAAAGACTAGAAGCAATGGGATGAAACTGAATGGGAGGAGACACAGATTAGATATTAGAAAAAACTTTTTGACAGTTAGAGTGATCAATGAGTGGAACAGGCTGCCACGAGAAGTGGTGAGTTCTCCTTCAATGGAAGTCTTCAAACAGAGGCTGGACAGACATCTGACTGGGATGATTTAGCGAATCCTGCTTTGAGCAGGGGGTTGGACCAGATGGCCCAGGAGGTCCCTTCCAACTCTACGATTCTATGATTCTATGATACTACAGAGATATAGGAGCAGAACCAAGCTTACTACAGAGATATGGGAGCAGAACCAAGCTTACTACAGAGATATGGGAACAGAACCAAGCTTACTACAGAGATATGGGAACAGAACGGAGCTTACTGCAGAGATAAGGGAGCAGAACCAAGCTTACTACAGAGATATGGGAGCAGAACCGAGCTTACTCCAGAGATATGGGAGCAGAACCAAGCTTACTACAGAGATATGGGAACAGAACGGAGCTTACTCCAGAGATATGGGAGCAGAACCGAGCTTACTACAGAGATATGGGAGCAGAATGGAGCTTACTGCAGAGATAAGGGAGCAGAACCAAGCTTACTACAGAGATATGGGAGCAGAACCGAGCTTACTCCAGAGATATGGGAGCAGAACCGAGCTTATTACAGAGATATGGGAACAGAACAGAGCTTACTACAGAGATATGGGAGCAGAACAGAGCTTACTGCAGAGATAAGGGAGCAGAACCGAGCTTACTCCAGAGATATGGGAGCAGAACGGAGCTTACTCCAGAGATATGGGAGCAGAACGGAGCTTACTCCAGAGATATGGGAGCAGAACGGAGCTTACTACAGAGATATGGGAGCAGAACCGAGCTTACTACAGAGATATGGGAGCAGAACCGAGCTTACTACAGAGATATGGGAGCAGAACCGAGCTTACTGCAGAGATAAGGGAACAGAACCGAGCTTACTCCAGAGATATGGGAGCAGAACAGAGCTTACTCCCGAGATATGGGAGCAGAACCGAGCTTACTAGAGAGATATGGAAGCAGAACACAGCTTACTATGTCTACTACAAGATACAGAAACAGAACCAAGCTTATGGCATACATATTGTACCAGAATCTAGATTACTACATCAATACAGTATCAACCAAGGTTACTGCTTAGATATGGTACCATAACTGAGCTTACTTACAAACATACAACTCCAGAAACACAGACATTTAAACACACAGTGTGACAGGGGAATTGCCAGGGTCCTTAAAGCTGAAGGGCCCACGCCCCAAAGTGCATGTCTCCCCATAAGACTAACCTTTAGCCATTTAAAATAGCATGTATATATAATTACAGTATACCACTGTTGCTACCCCAAAACACACAATGCAACGACCAATATGATCAATATTACTACTATAAAAGGCCAAAACAATACGTCTGCACAATGCCCACCACCACCACCACCACACCGCGAATACATAATATAATATGACCATTACATCTACATAAAACACTCTAATCAGACCAATGACACCACCATACACCTTCTACTACATAATGACCGAAACACATTAAGCTATTACTAAATAAATAAAAAAAACAAAAGCCACTAAAAAGAGCACTAGTCCCACCTTACAGGAACCCTATATTGGTAGATACCAGTCCTGCAGAACACATACATGATTACAGTCAGGGCTGCCACTAGGAATTTCGGGGCCCCATATTGGCAAAATTTTCGGGACCCCTTGAGACTCCACCCAGGCTCCACCCTAGTTCTGTCTCCACACCTTGAGCCTTCCACAGTTCCACCGCCCGCTCTTGGAAAAACTCATCTTCTACACCACGTCCTCACCAATCTATTAACAGTTCCCAGCAGGCACCAGATCACATACATAACCAGCAGCTTTTGTTTTGGCCAAAAGAATTTTTAAGCCACCACCACAACAAGGTAGACTCTTTTGGCGGGGCCATATTCTACTCTTACTTATTAAACATTTCCTAAAATATCCAATACTCTTTTTAGGTTTATTTTTATTTATCTTTCTTTAAGGGAATGAGTCGCATATATTTTTTAGAATGAACATTGATACCATATACAAGGGACAAAAACCGTCACACCATGACCAGACCATATATTACCACCACATAGCGACCGAATAAAACCATATATAAGGAACAAATACCTCCATACCATGACCAGACCACATATTACCATCACATAGTGCCAAATAATACCACATACAGGGAGAAATACCGCCACACCATAACCAGATCACATACTACCACCATATAGTGACCGAATACTACAATACAGATTATTAATAAAAAAAAAAAAACACTAATGCCATTATACACAGGAGCTTTGTATATAGTGTACAGGTAATACAGAGCTCACCAGTGACACTATACACAGGAGCTCTGTATATTGTGTCAGTGTACAGGTAATCCCAATAAAAGGAAGAAAGGTCCAGCTCCAGAAATTTAAAATCCAGGATTTTTATTGTATCATATTTAAAATACATTCATGGCTGCTTGTGATCAAGTAACGGCAACAAAGTTCACCGCATGGGGATATTCTCCAGGTCTCTGTACGCGTTTCGAGCACAAGTGCTCTTAGACTCAGAGTAGCTGTGGAATATCAGCTGAACCACATATAAAACTCTGTCACAGGTGATCTAATCAGAAGTGAACAATTTGTACAAAAATAATAAAATCAGAAAAATAAGGAAAAAAAAAAGAAAAAACACAAAAACACATTAATACATAACATAATAGAAATATATATAAAAATTCAAAATTAATTAAAGAAATTAGTAGGATCACCTTTTAAGGGAGTATATATTGAATTTTCTGAAATCATTTTATTAATAGCTAGAGAATAATCCTTCTCATTCATGACAACAACCGAGCCACCTTTATCCGACATTTTAATAATAATTTGGTGGTTAGATTTAAATCAATTAACCCCTTCACTACCAAGGGTGGTTTGCACGTTAACTCCCGGGCCAATTTTTACAATTCTGACCACTGTACCTTTATGAGGTCATAACTCTGGAATGCTTCCATGGATCCCGGTGATTCTGACATTGTTTTCTCGTGACATATTGTACTTCATGTTAGTGGTAAAATTGCATTCAAATAACTTGCGTTTATTTGTGAAAAAAACAGAAATTTGGCAAAAATTTTGAAAATTTCGCAATTTTCCAACTTTGAATTTTTATGCCCTTAAATCACAGCGATACGGCACACAAAAAACTTAATACATAACATTTCCCACATGTTTACTTTACATCAGCACAATTTTGGAACCAAAATTTTTTTTTGTTAGGAAGTTATAAGGGTTAAAAATTGACCAGCGATTTCTCATTTTTGCAACACCATTTTATTTTTAGGGACCACATCACATTTGAAGCCACTTTGAGGGGTCTATATGATAGAAAATAACCAAAAGTGACACCATTCTAAAAACTGCACCCCTTAAGGTGCTCAAAACCACATTCAAGAAGTTTATTAACCCTTTAGGTGCGTCACAGGAATTTTTTGAATATTAAAAAAAAATGAACATTTAACTTTTTTTCACAAAAAAAATACTTCAGGTTCAATTTTCTTTATTTTACCAAGGGTAACAGGAGAAATTGGACTGCAAAAGTTATTGTGCAATTTGTCCTGAGTACGCTGATACCTGATATGTGGGGGGGAACCACTGCTTACCACTGCATGGCAGACCTCAGTAGGGAAGGAGCGCCGTTTGACTTTTTCAATGCAAAATTGGCTGGAATTCAGATCGGACGCCATGTCACGTTAGGAAAGCCCCTGATGTACCAAAACAGTGAAAACCCCTCACAAATGACACCATTTTGGAATCTAGACCCCCCAAGGAACTTATCTAGATGTGTGGTGAGAACTTTGAACCCCCAAGGGCTTCACAGAAGTTTATAACGTACAGCGGTACAATTAAAAAATCATATTTTTTCCACAAAAATGATCTTTTCACCCTCAATTCTTATTTTTCCAAAAGTAACAGGACCCTAAAAGATATTGTGCAATTTATCCTGAGTGCGCTGATAACCCACATGGGGGGGTAAACCACTATTTGGGCGCATGGCAGAGCTTGGAAGGGAAGCAGCGCCATTTGACGTTTTTGGCTGGAATTGAGATCGGACACCATGTCACGTTAGGAAAGCCCCTGATGTACCAAAACAGTAGAAACCCCCCACAAATGACACCATTTTGGAAACTAGACCCCCCAAGGAACTTATCTAGATGTGTGGTGAGCACTTTGAACCCCCCAGTGCTTCACTGAAGTTTATAACGTCCGGGCGTGAAAATAAAAAAATCATATTTTTTCCACAAACATCATCTTTTAGTCCCCATTTTTTTTATTTTCCCAAGGGTAACAGGAGAAATTGGACCCCAAAAGTTGTTGTCCAATTTGTCCTGAGTACGCTGACACCCCATATGTGGGAGAAAACTACTGTATGGGGACACGTCGGGGCTCGGAAGGGAAGTAGTGATGTTTTGGAATGCAGACTTTGATGGAATGGTCTGCGGGTGTCATGTTGCCTTTGGAGAGCCCCTAATGTACCTAAACAGTGGAAACCCCCCACAAATGACCCCATTTTGGAAACTAGACCCCCTGAGGAACTTATCTAGATGTGTGGTGAGCACTTTGAACCCCCAAGGGCTTCGCAGAAGTTTATAATGCCCAGGCATGAAAATAAAAAATCGTATTTTTTCCACAACCATGATCAATTAGTCTCCAATTTTTTTATTTTTCCAAGGGTAACAGGAGAAATTGGACCCCAAAAGTTGTTGTCCAATTTGTCCTGAGTACGCTGATACCTCATATGTGGGAGAAAACTACTGTATGGGCACACGTCGGGGCTCAGAAGGGAAGTAGTGACGTTTTGGAATGCAGACTTTGATAGCATGGTCTGCGGGTGTCATGTTGCTTTTGGAGAGCCCCTGATGTACCTAAACAGTGGAAACCCCCCACAAGTGACCCCATTTTGGAAACTAGACCCCGTAATGAACTTATCTAGATGTGTGGTGAGCACTTTGAACCCCCCAGTGCTTCACAGAAGTTTATAACGACCGGGCATGAAAATAAAAATATTGTATTTTTTCAACAAACATCATCTTTTAGTCCCCATTTTTTATTTTCCCAAGGGTAACAGGAGAAATTGGACCCCAAAAGTTGGTGTCCAATTTGTCCTGAGTACGCTGATACCTCATTTGTGGGAGAAAACTACTGTATGGGCACACGTCGGGGCTCGGAAGGGAAGTAGTGACGTTTTGGAATGCAGACTTTGATGGATTGGTCTGCGGGTGTCATGTGCGTTTGGAGAGCCCCTGATGTACCTAAACTATTGAAACTCCCCACAAGTGACCCCATTTTGGAAACTAGACCCCCCACGGAACTTATCTAGATGTGTGGAGAGCACTTTGAACCCCCAAGTGCTTCACAGAAGTTTATAATGCCTGGGCGTGAAAATAAAAAAAACATTTTTTTCCGCAAAATTATAATTTTGCCCCCAATTTTTTATTTTCCTAAGGGTAACAGAAGAAATTGGACCCCAAAAGTTGTTTTGTAATTTGTCCCGAGTAGGCTGATACCCTACATGTGGGGGTAAAACACTGTTTGGGCGCATAGCAGAGCTTGGAAGGGAAGGAGCACCATTTGACTTTTTCAACGCAGAATTGGCTGGAATTGAGATCAGACGCCATGTTGCCTTTGGAGAGCACCTGATGTGCCCAAACAGTGGAAACCCCCCAATTATAACTCCAACCCTAACCCCAACACACCCCTAACCCTAATCTGAGCCCTAGCCCTAACCCTAGCCCTAACCCTAGCCCTAACCCTAACCCTAGCCCTAACCCTAGCCCTAACCCTAACCCTAGCCCTAACCCTACCCTAACCCTAACCCTAGCGGGAAAATGGAAATAAATACATTTTCTTTTAATTTTATTATTTTTCCCTAACTAAGGGGGGTGATAACGGGGGGTTTGATTTACTATTTATGGCGGTTTTTATATTTGGCAGCTGTCAGACGCTAAAAGACGCTTTTTATTGTAAAAATAGTTTTTGCATCACCACATATTGTGAGCTATAATTTTTCTGTATTTTGACCTACTGAGTCATGTGAGGTCTTATTTTTTGCGGGACGAGTTGATGTTTTCATTGGTACCATTTTCGGGCACGTGACATGTTTTGATCGCTTTTTATTCCGGTTTTTGGGACGCAGAATGAACAAAAACCAGCGTTTCATGAACTTATTTTGGGGGGTGCGTTTACACCGTTCAGCGTGCGGTAAAATTGATAAAGCGGTTTTATTCTTCGGGTCAGTACGGTTACAGCGATACCTCATTTAGGTCTTTTTTTATGTTTTGTCGGTTTTTTGCAATGAAAACAATTTTATATAAAAAATAATTATTTTTGCATCGCTTTATTCTGCGAGCTATAACTTTTTTATTTTTTTGCGGATGATGCTGTATGGTGGCTCGTTTTTTGCGGGACAAGATGACATTTTCAGCGGTACCATGGATATTTATATGTGTCTTTTTGATCGTGCGTTATTGCACTTTTTGTTCGGCGGTATGATAATAAATCATTATTTTTTGCTTCGTTTTTTATTTTTATTTTTTAAGGGGTTCGCTAAAGGGGTTAACTAATGGGAGAGTTTTATAGGGCGGGTCGCTGCGGACGCGGCGATTCCAAATATGTGTACTTTTATTGTTTTTGTTTTTTTTTATTTTGAAAAAATGTATTTATTGGGGAATATTTTTTATTTTTTTTACTAATTTATTTAGCGATTTTTTTAAATTATTTTTAACACTTTTTTTTTTTTTTACTTTTTTACCTTGTCCCAGGTGGGACATCACTGTCCTGTGACAGATCGCTGATCTGTCACATCACAGATCACTGTGACAGATCAGCGATCTGTCACAGGCACTGCTGCAGACTTCCTCATGCCTGCGCTTTGCAGGCAGTGAGGAAGTCAGCTCCCTGCAGGCCCCCGAAGGTCCCCGTCGCCATCTTGGATCCGGGGGCCTGTAGGGAAAGAGCCCCCCCGCAGCAGCGCTGCACATTGCGCTGCCGTGGGGGGCTCGGGGAAGCACGGAGGGAGCCCCCTCCCTGCCGATGCTTCCCTTTAACCCCCCGGTACACCGCGATCGTGTTTGATCGCGGTGTACAAGGGGTTAATGTGTCGGGGGCAGTCCGTGACCACCCCTGACACATTGTGCCGGGTGTCAGCTGTGATAATCAGCTGACACCCGGCCGCGATCAGCGGCGCTCACCACGTGGGCGCCGCTGATCGCTGGGACGTAATATTCCGTCCATGGTAGTTAGGTCCAGGGTCACATGGACGGAATATTACGTCCATTGTAGGTAAGGGGTTAAAGCCTTTCATCTAAAGTGTCATCTGAGCATGCTTGAGGGCTACACCCCAATGCATTATCTACAATAGACCTGCAGAAGGTTTGCATGTGTACCTTTATTTTGGTTGTGTTTTAACAGCTAATTAGGTGTTACCTGGGCATGCTTGAGGGTCACACCCCAATGTATTATTTACACGAGAGCCTCAGAGGTTTTGCATGTGTATCTTCATCTGATTGTGCTCTAACAGCTAACTAAGTGTCATCTGAGCATGCTTGAGGGTTATACCCCAATGCATTATCCACAATAGACTTGTAGTGGGTTTGCATGTGTATCTTATATATTTTTCTCTAATGCCACTAATAGTAAGATATATAAGATCAAAGAGTTTTTAAATTGTAACTCAAACTATGTGGTTTATATAGCTGAATGTACTAAATGCGGTTTAAAGTATGCAGGATCCACTATCTGTAAAGTAAAGGAGAGAACATGTGAACACCTATATGATGTCGGGTAAACTACTACTAGGAATGTTTTTATCTGTCAAAGCATTTTACTTCTGTTTATAACAGGGATTTATTTGGTTTGAAGATTCATGCAGCGGAGAGGATTAGAAGAGATTTATGAGGTGGAGACATAGAAAAACCTTTAAGGAACCGAGAGGCACATTGGATATATATGTTTGATACACGTGTTCCTCTGACATTAAATTAAAAAAAAAGGAATTTATGCTGTACTATTGAAATTTTATATATATTTCTATTATGTTATGTATTAATGTGTTTTTGTGTTTTTTCTTCTTATTTTTCTGATTTTATTATTTTTGTACAAATTGTTCACTTCTGATTAGATCACCTGTGACAGAGTTTTATATGTGGTTCAGCTGATATTCCACAGCTACTCTGAGTCTAAGGCCGGGGTCACACTGGCGAGGAATACGGCCGAGTGAGAGGCGCTAAAATCACGCATTACACACGGACCAATGATTCTCTATGGGGTCCCTCGCACCAGCCGTATATTTCTCATCCGTATTCTACGCTCCGTGCCAATTGCTGCATGCTGCGATTGTCAGCGTACTACGCCCGTAATACGCCAATGCAAGTCTATGGGTGCGCAAAAAATACGGATTATACACGGACCACACATGTGACCTGCGAGAAATACGCACCCGGTGTCTTTTAGAAAAGCCGACAATTCAGTGCACGATACAGTAAACTCACACTGACAGGTTTAATAAAGAAACGAAAGAATAGATATAGACACATAGAATACATTTTTTTATATATATATATGCATTCTATGTGTCTATATCTATTCGTTTGTGTTCTAAACCCTGTCATAGGGCTCCATTATATGTCCATTTTGCAAGCCTGCGAGAAAATCTCGCCATACGGATGCCATACAGATTACATACAGATGCTGACATGCGCAAAATACGCGACCACACCTTGATTACGGATGACATGCGGAGCACTGTTTAGGGGCCATTCATCCGTATTACGCATGTAAAATACTGACCGTATTTTGCGTTGGTTAGTGTGACCCCGACCTAAGAGCACTTGCGCTCGAAACGCGTACAGAGACCTGGAGAATATCATCATGCGGTGAACTTTGTTGCCGTTACTTGATCACAAGCAGCCATGAATGTATTTTAAATATGATACAATAAAAATCTTGGATTTTAAATTTCTGGAGCTGGACCTTTCTTCCTGTTCTTGGAGTCATTATACGTCCTGGCAGAGACGTGTCCGCGCTCAGAGCTTTTCAATAGTTCTTACGAACCTACAAGAGGTGAGCTGAAATTTATCTTTTTCAGTGTACAGGTAATACAGTGATCACCAGTGACATTCTACACAGGAGCTCTGTATATAGTGTCAGTGTACAGGTAATACAGTGATCACCAGTGACATTCTACACAGGAGCTCTGTATATAGTGTCAGTGTACAGGTAATACAGTGATCACCAGTGATATTATACACAGGAGCTCTGTATATATTGTCATTGTACAGGTAATATAGTGATCACAGGTGACATTATACACAGGAGCTCTGTATATAGTGTCAGTATACAGGTAATACAGAGATCACCAGTGACATTATACACAGGAGCTCTGTATTTAGTGTCAGTGTACAGGTAATACAGCGATCACCAGAGCGATCACCAGTGACATAATACACAGGAGCTCTGTATATAGTGTATAGTGTACAGGTAATACAGTGATCACCAGTGACATTATACACCGGAGCTCTGTATATAGTGTATAGTGTACAGGTAATACAGTGATCACCAGTGACATTATACACAGGAGCTCTGTATATAGTGTATAGTGTACAGGTAATACAGCGATCACCAGTGACATTACACACAGGAGCTCTGTATATAGTGTATAGTGTACAGGTAATACAGTGATCACCAGTGACATTATACACCGGAGCTCTGTATATTGTGTCAGTGTACAGGTAATAGAGATCACCGGTGACATTATACACAGGATCTCTGTATACAGTGTATAGTGTACAGGTAATACAGTGATCACCAGTGACATTATACACAGGAGCTCTGTATATAGTGTATAGTGTACAGGTAATACAGCGATCACCAGTGACATTATACACAGGAGCTCTGTATATAGTGTATAGTGTACAGGTAATACAGAGATCACCAGTGACATTATACACCGGAGCTCTGTATATAGTGTATAGTGTACAGGTAATACAGTGATCACCAGTGACATTATACACAGGAGCTCTGTATATAGTGTATAGTGTACAGGTAATACAGTGCTCACCAGTGACATTATACACAGGAGCTCTGTATATAGTGTATAGTGTACAGGTAATACAGAGATCACCAGTGACATTATACACAGGAGCTCTGTATATAGTGTATAGTGTACAGGTAATACAGTGATCACCAGTGACATTATACACCGGAGCTCTGTATATAGTGTATATTGTACAGGTAATACAGTGATCACCAGTGATATTATACACAGGAGCTCTGTATATAGTGTATAGTGTACAGGTAATACAGCGATTACCAGTGACATTATACACAGGAGCTCTGTATATAGTGTCAGTGTACAGGTAATACAGAGATCACCAGTGACATTATACACAGGAGCTCTGTATTTAGTGTCAGTATACAGGTAATACAGCGATCACCAGTGACATTATACACAGGAGCTCTGTATATAGTGTATAGTGTACAGGTAATACAGTGATCACCAGTGACATTATACACAGGAGCTCTGTATATAGTGTCAGTGTACAGGTAATACAGTGATCACCAGTGACATTATACACAGGAGCTCTGTATATAGTGTATAGTGTACAGGTAATACAGTGATCACCAGTGACATTATTCACAGGAGCTCTGTATATAGTGTCAGTGTACAGGTAATACAGTGATCACCAGTGACATTATACACAGGAGCTCTGTATATAGTGTCAGTGTACAGGTAATACAGTGATCACCGGTGACATTATACATAGTAGCTCTGTATATAGTGTCAGTGTCCAGGTAATACAGTGATTACCTGTGACATTATACACACGAGCTCTGTATATAGTGCACAGTGAACAGGTTATAGTGTGAGTGTACAGGTAGCACACTGACTCACCTGTGACGTCTCCAGCTGAAGCCCCTCATCTTTGCTTTTCTTTTTTATGCAGCGCAGACCGCCATCATTTCTTTCAGCCAGGACTCGTCTCTGCATAAAATAACACAAAGTTACCTTGAGCACGGCTTCCAGAGCACATTCCCTATTTTTCCCCTTTCTTCTACACTACACATCTAAATATAGATGTGCACCCACCATTAATATATAATAATCCACCATTCCAAATATAAATTATAATTCACCACTGCGCCCCCACCAACAATAAATAGCAATTTCCCCACCTAATCAATATATACATTAATTAGCCCCTGTACTCTTCCTCCAATTCATTACCAGCCACTGCATCCTCAATGTCCCCCACCATGTGCCTCCCGCTCCCCCAATTCATTATATTTATATGTCCCTTCCGCCCCAATTCATTGTCATGTCTTCTCTCTCTCCCACCCTCTATTCATTATCACCTGCTCTCCCCCTACATTCAATACATCATTTACTCCCATCACCCTGAAAATTAATTATTTGCTCTCCCCCAGGTCCTCATTTGTTCTCCCCATCACCCACCTTCAATTCAATTGCTGTCCCCGTCCCTAATTTCATCATTTGCAGTCCACCTTCCCCCCCTCTCTTCATCATGTGCAGTCCCCTATCCACTCCCTCACATCATCATATGCAGGCCCCTCCATCATTTGCAGCCCCTTCCAACATTTGCAGGCCCCATTCCATAATTTGCAAATTGCAGCACTTCCCTCCATCATTTGCATCCCTCCGTCATCATTTTCAGCACCCCCTCCATCATTTGTAGCCCCCCTTCATCATTGGCAGCCCCGCTGTCATCATTGGCAACACCCCCTCCATCATTTGCAGCCCCCTCCATCATTTGCAGCCCCACTTTATCATTTCCAGCTCCCCTCCATCATTTCCAGCACCCGCTCCATCATTTCCAGCACCCGCTCCATCATTTCCAGCATCCCTCCATCATTTCCAGCACCCCTCCATCATTTCCAGCCCCCTCCATCATTTCCAGCACCCCTCCATCATTTCCAGCACCCGCTCCATCATTTCCAGCACCCCCTCCATCATTTCCAGCATCCCTCCATCATTTCCAGCACCCCTCCATCATTTCCAGCCCCCTCCATCATTTGCAGCCCCCTCAATCATTTCCAGCACCCCCTCCATCATTTCCAGCACCCCCTCCATCATTTGCAGCCCCTCCATCATTTGCAGCCCCACTTTATCATTTCCAGCTCCCCTCCATCATTTGCAGCCCCCTCCATCATTTCCAGCACCTCCTCCATCATTTCCAGCACCCCCTCCATCATTTCCAGCCCCCTCCATCATTTGCAGCCCCCTCAATCATTTCCAGCACCCCCTCCATCATTTGCAGCCCCCTCCATCATTTGCAGCCCCACTTTATCATTTCCAGCTCTCCTCCATCATTTGCAGCCCCCTCCATCATTTCCAGCACCCCCTCCATCATTTGCTGGCCTGCTCCATCATTTCCAGCACCCCCTCCATCATTTCCAGCACCCCCTCCATCATTTCCAGCACCCCCTCCATCATTTCCAGCACCCCCTCCATCATTTGCTGGCCTGCTCCATCATTTCCAGCACCCCCTCCATCATTTCCAGCCCCCTCCATCATTTCCAGCCCCCTCCATCATTTGCAGCCCCCTCCATCATTTCCAGCACCCCCTCCATCATTTCCAGCCCGTTCCATCATTTGCAGCCCCCTCCATCATTTGCAGGCTCCTCCATCATTTCCAGCCCCTTCCATCATTTGCAGCCCCCCCTTTCATCATGTGCAGCCCCCTTCCATCATTTACAGCCCCCCTCACCCATTTAATTCATTTTATAAAGAAAAAAAAAACGTTTTTAATACTTACCTGACAAGCGATCCCCAGCAGGCACAGCTCCTCTTGTCACGGCAGACGTTGTACCTGGAAGGAGCCCGCCATACATGATATCATTTTCAGCAGTGAATCAGCTAGACTGTATGGGCTGCTGAAAGGACCTGAGAGGATCCTATACAGTCTAGCACATTCAGTACTGAGACAGCTAGAATGTATGGGCTGTAGTCAGGACCTGCAAGGAGCCCCTACATTCTAGCTACAGCCATGTCACCTGACCAGAAGTCCAGGGAGGACGGAGGGAGAGAGTCGGAGCTGCGCACCTGGCAAGGAAAGCTATGCACAGCTCAGAGAAAGCTGCCAGCCCGACCTGTGCGCCTGGGGGAGCGGCCTGGGGGGCATATGCCTCCCTGCCACCCGGCCCAGCCCGCCCCTGACCTGGACCTAATGTTATCAAATTCTGTGTTGTACCTGTGGGGTCAAAATGCTCACTATACCCCTGGATAAAATTTTTCAAGGGTGTGGTTTCCAAAATGGTGTCACTTGTAGGGCATTTCCACTGTTTGGGCACATCAGGGGCTCTCCAAATGCAACATGGCATCTGCTCTCGACTCCAGCCAATTTTGTGTTCAAAAAGTCAAACTGCGCTCCTTCTCTTCCGGCCTCTGCCATGCACCCAAACTATAGATTTCCCCCACATATGGGGTATCGGCATGCTCAGGAGAAATTGCACAACAAATTAGGGGTTCATTTTCTCTTGTATCCCTTGTAAAAATAAAAAAGTTTGGGTCTAAAGTAATTTTATTGTGAAAAAAGTTAAATGTACATTTTTTTTCTTCCACATTGCTTCAAATCTTGTGAAGCAACTGAAGGGTTAATAAACTTCTTGGATGTGGTTTTGCGCACCTTGAGGGGTGCAGGTTTTATAATGGTGTCACTTTAGGGTACTTTCTGCCATATAGGCCCCCAAAGTCACTTTAAATGTGAGGTGGTCCCTAAATAAAATGATTTTGTAAATTTTGTTGGAAAAATGAGAAATCTCTGGTCAACTTTTAACCCTTCTAACATCCTAACAAAACAAAAAAAAAGATGTTTCCAAAATTGTGCTGATGAAAAGTAGAGATGTGGGAAATGTTATTTATTAACTATTTTGTGCGACAAGACTCTCTGGTTTAAAAGCATAAAAATTAAAAGTTTGAAAATTGCTACATTTTTAACATTTTTGCCAAAAGTCATATTGAATAAATTTTTACCACAATCATGAAGCACAATATGTCATGAAGAAACTTTCTCAGAATCCGTGGGATCTGTTGAAGCGTTTCACAGTTATGACCTCATAAAGTGACAGCGGTCGGTCACTAAGGGGTTAGAGCTTTATCCATAATGGTAATTGTCATGTGAAGGTAAGGCTAGTTTCACATTTGCGCTTTTGAGCGCAGCGACGGCCTGCGCACGGTCGCAGCTAAGCCCCGCCCCCTGCCGCGCCTCCGCCGGTAGCTCCGCCTACCGGCGCATGACGCTGCATGCGTCCTGCGTCCCCTATCTTTATCACTGGGGGCGCAGGCCGTGCGCAGTATGCGTTTGGCGGCGCATGCGTCCTTTTCACGGTGCGCCGACCAGCGCCAAACGCAACCTGCTGCAGTTTGGTTGTGCTCGGCGCACCGTGAAAAGAACGCATGCGCCGCCAAACGCATACTGCGCACGGCCTGCGCCCCCAGTGATAAAGATAGGGGACGCAGGACGCATGCAGCGTCATGCGCCAGTAGGCGGAGCTACCGGTGGAGGCGCGGCAGGGGGCGGGGCTTAGCGGCGGCCGTTCGCAGGCCGACGTTGCGCTCAAAAGCGCAAATGTGAAACTAGCCTAATGCCCCCAGGATCTGTGTACAACAATTGTTACAATGTATCAGCGCAGACAATGCTGTTTACGGTAAACAACGGACCAATCCCCACTTCTGTCTTGGACTTCACATTACAGCTTTGTTTGAGGAATTTTTTTTTTTTTTATAGCAGAACCTCTCCGAAAACGCCTGGAAGAAATAAAGAAAGTGTAAGTTACTCTTCTGAAGAGGATCCTTCCTGATGAAATCAGTTCCAAACTAGACATTGTACAGTAAAAAGCTGCAAAAAATGTTTTAAGAAAACTCTTCAAAACTGCTTCAAAAAACAAAAACTCCTTTAAAAACTGCTAAAAATGGAAGCGTTTCCTGCAGTTTTCCACTTTATTTTTCACCGCCTACTAAAAACTCTGTGTGAACAAGGCCTAATGATTGTCATGCTGTAAGGCCATCAGCTGTGTGAGCAGGACTGGATCCGGACACGTCTCCTGCAGTGGTCGCTATGACCGGCTGTCTCTTTGCATCATGTATTATTTGGGAACAGATAGGGAAGATTCTATCAGAAAAAAACTTGTTACATTAATTCCCAGTGAATTCTCCCGGCTGATGCCATCATCACTCCCGGCTGATTGTGCCTGGCGCCCCTCTCCTGGTACTGGACGCAGATCTTTGGTGATGTCACTTGGGACTCGCTGTGCTTGGATGACGTGTCAAGATTTTCTCTCGTCCATGACCGGTCACCTCTCCAGCAAGTTCACCAGAGATCCCACAGCTCATACCGTCGTAGTGATAAACTCAAAATCACCTCTCTGCCGACCGCCCCGAATGTTCCCCGGGGCCGGGGCGAGGATTTCTCATGTTTGTTATCTTGCCCTCAGATTCCACCTATTATCAGTGCAGTTCATTCTCTACTGTACATGGGCATCTCCTTTATATAATGATATATGTACAGCTGGTATAACCTGGGCATCTCCTGTATATAATTATATATGTACAGCCGGTATAACCTGGGCATCTCCTGTATATAATTCTATATGTACAGCTGGTATAACCTGGGCATCTCCTGTGTATAATTATATATGTACAGCTGGTATAACCTGGGCATCTCCTGTATATAATTATATATGTACAGCTGGTATAACCTGGGCATCTCCTGTATATAATTATATATGTACAGCTGGTATAGCCTGGGCATCTCCTTTATATAATGATATATGTACAGCTGGTATAACCTGGGCATCTCCGTCATATAATTATATATGTACAGCTGGTATAACCTGGGCATCTCCTTTATATAATTATATATGTACAGCTGGTATAACCTGGGTATCTCCTGTCTATAATTATATATGTACAGCTGGTATAACCTGGGCATCTCCTGTCTATAATTATATATGTACAGCCGGTATAACCTGGGCATCTCCTGTCTATAATTATATATGTACAGCCGGTATAACCTGGGCATCTTCTGTATATAATTATATATGTACAGCTGGTATAACCCGGGCATCTCCTGTCTATAATTATATATGTACAGCCGGTATAACCTGGGCATCTCCTGTATATAATTATATATGTACAGCTGGTATAACCTGGGCATCTCCTGTCTATAATTATATATGTACAGCTGGTATAACCTGGGTATCTCCTGTCTATAATTATATATGTACAGCTGGTATAACCTGGTCATCTCCTGTATATATTTATATATGTACAGCTGGTATAACCTGGGCATCTCCTGTATATAATTATATATGTACAGCTGGTAAAACCTGGGCATCTCCTGTATATACTTATATAGTCTACAAATATCTCAAGGGCTGTCACATTGTAGAAGGATCAACTTTATTCTCATTTGCACAAGGAAAGACTAGAAGCAATGGGATGAAACTGAATGGGAGGAGACACAGATTAGATATTAGAAAAAACTTTTTGACAGTTAGAGTGATCAATGAGTGGAACAGGCTGCCACAAGAGGTGGTGAGTTCTCCTTCAATGGAAGTCTTCACACAGAGGCTGGACAGACATCTGTCTGGGATGATTTAGTGACTCCTGCTTTGAGCAGGGGGTTGGACCAGATGACCCAGGAGGTCCCTTCCAACTCTACCATTCTATGAATCTTTGATTCTTGTCAGGGTGTTATGGGATTAATCCCTGGATCTTTTCTGTGAGTCAGGGGCACAGTTGTCTTCTATTTAAACCCCTGAACCTCTGACTCTCACTGGCTGTTAAATGGGTTTTCCAGTCAAGGCCGCAGACTTATGAATCCCTGGCTACAGATGTTAGTTATGTTGTATCACACTGCAATCCGATACTTTGTGTTATTACCACAGAAGCTGCTGGTGCAGTGAATAAACACAAGAAGTAATCATCCTGATCTCTATATATTTGTGTCTAGTCTGCTGATCACTGCTCCACATAATTTGATAATAGTGGAACAAGTTTTAGCACAGAAATAGTCGTCTCTCCTCATCCCCCAGTGCGACGCTGAACTATGAGCGCTGTCTGCTAACGAGGCGGAGGGAAAATTGATGTTTCTCGCGTTCGGTTTCGCGTTTCCTCGAGCCCCGGAGTCTAACCTGTTTCTAGTGACCTTGTTCTCATTTAGTGAAGATACATGGTTTAATAAGTTTACATGACCCATAAAGAGACCTGAAGGATAAACCTGAAGTGGAGATGGAGTAACGAAAATGCACCAAAAGTCTCCGTAAACGTGAGAGAGAACCTCGGCACATGCCACGTTAGTCAAGGGGTTTAGACACGACTTATTCCTGACTGTTAGAAAGTGTCTAGAACACGTGTTAAGCTCTGGGCCTCGAGCTGATGATGTTTGGCTGAGCTCCCACCCTGTCCTACAGTCTGAAGGAGACAAGCAAGTGCCCTGTGCACAGTGAATGTAATGGTTCTTACTGACCCTTCTTCAGACCACCCACTGCACTGTCCAATGGGAGGAGAGAAGTCCCAGCAGGTGACCAGGCAAGAGATGCTCCTGTGTAAGGGCCCCGTCACACATAGCGATCTCGCTAGTGAGATCGCTGCTGATACACAAGTTTTGTGACACCACAGCGATCTCACCAGCGAGATCGCTGTGTGTGACAGCGATCAGCGACCGGCCCCCCTGCCGGTATCGCTGATCGCTGCAGGAAACCCCTGGACATTTCTTTGATCGCTGGTCTCCCGCTGGCCAGCACGCATCGCTGCGTGACAGGCGGGAGACCAGCGATCAGCTGGTAACTAAGTACACAGCAATGCCGCGCGCTCGGCGTCGCTGTGCTGATCGCTGGTGAAGCTGTCTGATTGACAGCTCACCAGCGATCATGTAGCGACTCACCAGTGATCCTGACACGTTGATATCGTTGTCGGGATCGCTGGTGAGTCACTATGTGTGACTCCAGCTTAAGGATAGAGAAGACCTTTCTTCTGTACCAGTAAATCCCAAGGTGACCACAGTTCGCCTCTGCTGGGAGGAAGGGGCAGGAGATGTACTCGCTCCTGTGTCATTCAGCAGGGATACGTTGCAGTCCTACTCTCCTGGGCTGAACATTACAGCTCTGTAGGTTTGCTTACATTTTCATTCCACACCGCTTGTTTTTTTCCTTTGCTACATTCTTCAAGATCCAAAATTTGCCATCTTAAAATGCACCAGAGAAACAACCTGAGAACCACCCCCGCCAGAGAAAGACCTCCATCATCACCCCCGCCAGAGAAAGACCTCCATCACCACCCCGCCAGAGAAAGACCCCCCAGCACCACCCCCACCAGAGAAAGACCTCCATCACCATCCCGCCAGAGAAAGACCCCGAGCACCACCCCAGCCAGAGAAAGACCTCCATCACCACCCCGCCAGAGAAAGACCTCCATCACCACCCCCGCCAGAGAAAGACCTCAAGCACCACCCCTGCCAGAGAAAGACCCCGAGCACCACCCCCGCCAGAGAAAGACCTCCATCACCACCCCGCCAGAGAAAGACCCCCCAGCACCACCCCCACCAGAGAAAGACCTCCATCACCACCCCGCCAGAGAAAGACCCCGAGCACCACCCCCGCCAGAGAAAGACCTCCATCACCACCCCCACCAGAGAAAGACCCCAAGCACCATCCCCGCCAGAGAAAGACCCCGAGCACCACCCCCGCCAGAGAAAGACCTCCATCACCACCCCGCCAGAGAAAGACCCCCCAGCACCACCCCCGCCAGAGAAAGACCCCCCAGCACCACCCCCGCCAGAGAAAGACCTCCATCACCACCCTGCCAGAGGAAGACCTCCATCACCACCCCCGCCAGAGAAAGACCCCAAGCACCATCCCCGCCAGAGAAAGACCCCCAGCACCACCCCCGCCAGAGAAAGACCCCGAGCACCACCCCCGCCAGAGAAAGACCTCCATCACCTCCCCGCCAGAGAAAGACCCCCCAGCACCACCTCCACCAGAGAAAGACCTCCATCACCACCCCCGCCAGAGAAAGACCTCCATCACCACCCCGCCAGAGAAAGACCTCCATCACCACCCCCGCCAGAGAAAGACCCCCAGCACCACCCCCGCCAGAGAAAGACCTCCATCACCACCCCCGCCAGAGAAAGACCTCCAGCACCACCCCCTCCAGAGAAAGACCTCCATCACCACCCCTGCCAGAGAAAGACCTCCATCACCACCCCCGCCAGAGAAAGACCTCCATCACCACCCCCGCCAGAGAAAGACCCCCATCACCACCCCCGCCAGAGAAAGACCCCCAGCACCACCCCCGCCAGAGAAAGACCTCCACCACCACTCCCGCCAGAGAAAGACCTCCATCACCACCCCCGCCAGAGAAAGACCCCGAGCACCATCCCTGCCAGAGAAAGACCCCGAGCACCATCCCTGCCAGAGAAAGACCTCCATCACCACCCCCGCCAGAGAAAGACCCCGAGCACCACCCCCGCCAGAGAAAGACCTCCAGCACCACCCCCGCCAGGGAAAGACCCCCAGCACCACCCCTGCCAGAGAAAGACCTCCAGCACCACCCCCGCCATAGAAAGACCCGAGCACCACCCCCGCCAGAGAAAGACCTCCATCACCACCCCGCTAGAGAAAGACCTCCAGCACCACCCCTGCCAGAGAAAGACCTCCAGCACCACCCCCGCCAGAGAAAGACCCCGAGCACCACCCCCGCCAGAGAAAGACCTCCAGCACCACCCCCGCCAGAGAAAGACCTCCAGCACCACCCCCTCCAGAGAAAGACCCCGAGTACCACCCCTGCCAGAGAAAGACCCCGAGCACCACCCCCGCCAGAGAAAGACCCCCAGCACCACCCCCGCCTCCTCTCTCCCAGACACACGTCCTGTAGCAAAGCCCAGTACAGTAGGAATGGGGTCCTGCATAAAGTGAGTGAATCTAGTGCTCCTCCTGGTGATGTCCCTCATCCCTGCAGCAAATAGTGAGTGTGGAGTTTTGTACCTGAAGGGGTAACAGCGTTACCTTGGTGTCGTACCTGGGAGGCGACATTTCAACTACACTGCAGTGCCACAGTCATCTTGAGATTCATTAAAGGAGTTTTCCGATGTAAAATGACAGGTCTGCCCTCGCTCCATGTGACTGCAGACCTGGGAGTCCTCCCAGCGCACACTGCTCACTGTGAGGATTCTCCGGTGTCAGAGCCAGGAACAGCGATTTACAAACTCCTGTCCAGAACCCGACTACACTCTATCCGGCCTCATGCAATATTCTAACACTGAGCATGGAAAAATACTAAATATCAAGGTCATCCCACGACTTTGTCCAAGTTTTTAATTTTGTCCCTCTGTGTATTTGAGTTTGACATCGCTGGTCGAGAAGAACAGGTGTGAAGTGTTTGTAAAGCCGAGCTCCAGATAATAGTGGGACAGCGATCTATCCATCTGGGGTACGGAGATGCGTGAATAATTTTCATTGCCACTGGATTTATCAGAGCGCCACCTTCTTTACAATGAAGCGTCTCCATCATTCACTATTGGCTTCAAAATGATAAATTAAAGGGAACTTGTCACCTGGAATTTCCAGCTGAACTATTGCTGTAAGGTGCCGTCATGTCAGCGCCAAATCCCCTCTGTCATTGCTGAGAAATCCGATTCTGAAGTTCTGTGCAAATGAGCTGCAAGAGCTTTTGGGTGGTGACAAAGCACTTCCATCTCCCCAGCCCTCACTCTGTACTCCCCACACAGAAGCTGTCTCCTTGCCTCCTCTATTTACAGTGGCATGTAAAAGTCTGGGCGCCCCTAGTTAACATTACTGTCATTGTGAACAGTTAAGCAAGTTGAAGATGAGATAATCTAAAAGGCCTAAAGTTACAGATGAAACATTTCCTTTGTATTTGAGGCAAAAATAAAAAAATGTTTTCATCTTTTACAGTTTAAAAATTACAAATAGGAAAATGGGCCGATGCAAAAATGTGGGCACCCTGCATGGTTGTACCTAGAATCTCCCTCTTTTGCAAGTACCACAGCTTGTAAACGCTTTTTGTAGTTTGACAAGAGTCTTTCAGTTCTTGTTTGAGGGATTTTCCTCCATTCTTCCTCGGAGAATTCCTCCCATTCTGTGAGATTCCTGGGCCATCTTGCTTCCTCTGCTATTTTGAGGTCTACCCACAGATTATCAATGATGGTCAGATCGGGGGACTATGAGGGCCATTGTAAAACCTCTAGCTTGCGCCTTTTGAGGTCTATTGTGGATTGTGATGTGTGTTTAGGATCATTCTCCATTTGTATAAGCCATCCTCTTCCTCATCCTCTTTTCACCTTCAGCTTTTTTACAGATGGTGTTATGTTTGCATCAAGAATTTGTGGAGATTTCACTGAATCCATTCTTCCCTCTACCCATGATGTGTCCCCGTGCCATAAGTTGCAACACAACCCCAAAGCGTGTTGATCCACCACCACGCTTAGTGGTTGGTGAGATGTTCTTTTCCTGAAATTTGTCAAGGTCACGTGTGTCTGGACGCAGCGAGTACCGCAAGGCGAACCCATAAGACACCCATGACCCTGGATACAGTGGGGCAAATTTAAATAATAAAACGTGCAGCTGGATACACCGCCTCCAACTGGCGAATTTAGATATTACACGTATATATAAAGTAGTCTGGAAACCCAGCCTCCAGTAAGGTGAATTTAAATAATAAGGGGGACCTGGGTAACATTAACAATGGTGGGCCCTGCAATAGGGAATAGGGAAGTGGAGACCTCCTGTACTCCCCTGAGCCAGTGTCCCTGCACTCCTAACGTTCCCTATGCCGGTTCCGCACCGGGCGACGCACAGGAACCTAAAAACCCTAGCTCGCCCTGAACCTAAACCCTCACTAGGGAATTGGTCGGTGCAGAAACTAATCCCACCACTGCACTAAAACACACATGAGAAAAGATGACAATACAGGGGAAACACCACTTAGCTATGCTCTGTTGCGTACGCTCCTAGCCACAGAGCCCACCACCTGTGTGCATCTTCTCCACCCGGATCCATCACCATAACTGGATCCTTCACCATAGTGCAGCCTTGGAGCAGAGTCCACCACCAGTTGCAGCAGTCCAGTAACAGAGTCCCAAAGATGAGTTCAGCTCCTGCCCAAAAAGTCAAGCATGCTTGAGTCCAGCTCTCAGCAACCAAGTCCCGCATGCTGAGTGCAACTCTCTCCATAGTCGTCACTCCACCAAGCCATGCAAGCACTTCCTGCCGACACCATAAACTGTGACTTCACCACGCCATGCCAGCCCTTCTTGCAGACCACATAGCTGCCACTCGTCCCCTCTGGCTGGGCTGCGCAGGACTCATGTTCAGCTCCTTCCTCACCCAGGCTTCCTTGTGAATGACTAACACACAATATCACCAACCGTGATTGAACACCCCTGGCTCTCTTTTAAAGAGCCTAATACCTGATTTGTAATTAAGTGCACATTAAACCAAAGAAACTAAATTGCACTACCACTCACCACCACCGGGGCAACTTAGAATGCACAACACCACGTGTAATAATTCTAATGGCCACCGGGGGCTATCAACCCACTTTGGCACCTAGCCAAAGGAAAAAAAGTTCACTTATCATTTAAACTGTCAGATCCACGCTGGATCATGACAAAATTCTTTGCCCTTTTTTCTCCACACATACCTTTGATCATTGTGGCCATAGACTTCTATTTTCACCTCATCGGTCCACAGGACTTGTTTCCAAAATGCACCAGGCTTGTTTAGATGTTCTTTTGCACACTTGTGACACTGAATTTTATGGTGAGGACGCAGGAGAGGTTTTCTTCTGATGACTCTTTCATGAAGGCCACATTTGTGCAGGTGTCTGAACAATAGGACAATGTATCACAAGGGCTCTTACAGTCAAGCGGGGTGTTATGATTAGGTAACCGAGGAGGATAACAGGGGAATAGACAAGGCAACCATATAAACCAGAGAGGTTGGTAGCTTAGCGGATTGCAGACCCCTAAACTGACAACACAACTAGAATTAGCCGTGGGACGTACCTAAGATGCCCTAGACGCCTCAGCACAGCCACAGAATTAACTAAGCCTAAAGAGAGAAAAGGGAAAGCTAAACTGCCCCGGAGTAGAACCCCAAAGGAATAGATAGCCCCAAACATATATTGCTGGTGAGACAAGATGAAACACAAAACACAGGCAGAGAATAGTGTAAGCAAATGATGGGGCCCAAACTGTCTACATAGAACAGGACAGGAAAGAATACTGTCTGCAATCACGCGCAAAACCCTAAGAAAAATCCAACACGTCTGATATGAAAAAATACAGAGGCCACACGACCTCTCCCCCACTGAATTGGTTGCTAAAAAGACTAACATATGCTGTAGCATATGGAACAGGTCCAGCACAGGTCCCAGCAGGGAACCAGGTTGAACTACACCAGCAAAGCAACAATCAGGGACAAGCAAAAATGGATCCAATGCAAAAAAAGATTCAAGAAGACAAATAACTTATCTGAAAGATGCAGGACGGAGCAGGAGACAAGCAGACTTCAAAATATGCTCAGGAAGCAAACCAAATCACCGGCAAGAGCTGAGGGAAGGTTGTTCACTTAAATCTCCCCAGTCTGTAACACCTGACCTCCAATCATCTCATTCAGGTGATTGACTTGTGTCAGCTAGAGCAGCTCCATTACCCGCAGAAACCACCAGAGGGAGCCCCAACTCAGAAGCCAGGTCAAAAGTGTTCACAACAGCGGGGGTTCTGATCTGCTTCTCTATCAATCCTACGAGCAGCTCTCACTGAAATTTTGCTTGATCTTCCAGACCTTATCTTGACCTTCACTGTTCCTGGTAACTGCCATTTCGTCACTACATTCCGAACTGAGGAAAGGGCAACTTGAAAACACTTTGCTCTCTTCTTATAGCCTTCTCCTGCTTTGTGGGCCTCCACCATTTTCATTTTCAGAGTGCTCGGCAGCTGCTTAGAAGATCCCATGGCTGCTGTTTTTTGGCACAAGGTTAGAGGAGGCTGAATTTTTATAAAGCTGGTAAATTTTCATCGCCAGGCATCTCCTAACGATGATAGTGAACAATCCATAACCCTAACAGGCTAATTAAGGTCCGAAACCTTGGTCAACGTCATCTGAGAACACAAATCTCCAAGGGTGCCCAAACTTTTGCATTGGCCAATGTACCCTTTTGTAATTTTTAAAATGTAAAAAATGACAATGTATATACAGAATATGTTAGCCTAAAATACAAAGGAAATGTGTCGTCTGTAACTTTAGACCTTTTAGATCGTTTTATCTTCAACTTGCTTAACTGTTCACAATAACAATAATTTTGACCAGGGGTGCACAAACTTTTACATGTCACTGTAATTGACAGGTCAGTCCAGACTCTGTCATCTGTCGCCCCTTTCTGAGATTGTGAGCAACTTCAGGACTGACCTGTCACTCACATGCAGGAGTCAGCTGCTGGGCAGGGAATAAGAAGTGAGGGTCGCAGAGATGGAAGTGCTTTGCCACGCCCCAAAAGAACGTACGGCTTATTTGCATATTACTTTAATACCAGATTTCTCATCAATGGCAGAGTGGATAGTTCTACACCAAATGTATCGATTTAGTCAGCGTCAGAGCAACTACACAGCCATGGCTTTAGGTAGAAATTCCTCCTGACGAGTTGCCTTCTGCTTCTTTTTCACCATTTGTGTTTTTTTGAGGAGTAAATCATGTTGGTTACTTTTTGTCTCACTTCAACCAAGAAGAGCTTAATACAAAGACAAAAGTAATGGAAAAAAAAGTAAGAATAAGATGAAACCTGTAACATTTGTATCACAAAAGAAAATCAGAAAATAGGTTTCCTCAGGGTTTGAACCAGTGACGCCTCCTCCGTACAAAGAGACGCGCGGCGCGAGGGTCTCAGCAGGAAGAGATCATTGTACGAAAAACCTACAGAGAGAAAATCACTCGGGAGGTGACATATCGGAGAGGGGGAATCAGAGCAGCTTGTCTGATACGACACGAGGAAGAAACACGAAGGATTCCTCCTGACACATCAGACTCTGCTCAGGCTCCAATGGTTACTAAGAGACATGAGCCGCAGACTGTGATGTCAATGTGTGCGATGTAGGACGAGCAGAGAGAGGCGGTGCGGGAGGGGAGCAAAAAGGAATGAATCATAAAAAACAGACGGATCCCTGTGTAACACTGCTGCACTATTCCGTACACCGGTGTACTATTCTTTACACCGGGACACTATTCTTTACACTACTACACTATTCTTTACACTGTTACACTATTCTTTACACTGGTGTACTATTCTTTACACTAGTGCACTATTATTTACACCGGTGTACTATTCTTTACACCGGGACACTATTCTTTACACTACTACACTATTCTTTACACTGTTGCACTATTCTTTACACCGGTGTACTATTCTTTACACTAGTGCACTATTATTTACACCGGTGTACTATTCTTTACACTGGTGTATTATTCTTTACACCGGTGTACTATTCTTTACACCGGTGTACTATTCTTTACACTAGTGCACTATTATTTACACCGGTACACTATTCTTTACACTGGTGTATTATTCTTTACACTGTTACACTATTCTTTACACTGTTGCTCTATTATTTACACTGGTGCACTATTCTTTACACCGGTACACTATTCTTTACACTAGCGCACTATTCTTTACACCGGTACACTATTCTTTACACTAGTGCACTATTATTTACACTGTTGCACTATTATTTACACTGGTGCACTATTCTTTACAGTGTTGCACTATTCTTTACACCGGGACACTATTCTTTACACTGTTGCACTATTCTTTACACCGGTGTACTATTCTTTACACCGGGACACTATTCTTTACACTGGTGCACTATTCTTTACACTGTTGCACTATTATTTACACCGGTGCACTATTCTTTACACTGTTGCACTATTCTTTACACTGTTGCACTATTCTTTACACTGTTGCACTATTCTTTACACCGGGACACTATTCTTTACACTGTTGCACTATTCTTTACACCGGGACACTATTCTTTACACCGGTGTTTTATTCTTTACACTGTTGCACTATTATTTACACTGCTGCACTATTCTTTACACTGGTGTACTATTCTTTACTCTGCTGCACTATTCTTTACACTGCAGCATCCTGATGTTCTGATGTTAAGGGGGTTGTCTAGGATTTCCAATATCAGATGGGTAGGGGTCCACTCGGCACTTCTGCTGATCAATTGTCTGAAGTTACTGCTGTGTCTGAATCTACACCTTGTACAGAGATGGAACAGTGCAGCTCCATGGACCATGTAGTAGCCGTTACAGTAGTAACCGTTATCATTACTGCGACTCAGGTCACATTCATTTTAATAGAAGCTGAGCTGCAGAAGCGAAAACGGCCAATACACAGAGTGAGGATCTGCGAGGGTACATTGTGTACATCCGGCCGCAGCTTGAGCTATGCACAACTCATCAGTACCGGGTCACTCAGACCATCCTCATGGAGTTGGTTTCTAACCGTTTGTACAGACACATGCACATTTGTGGCCTGCTGGAGGTCATTTTGCAGGGCTCTGGCAGTGCTCCTCCTGTTCCTCCTTGCACAAAGGCGGTGGTAGCGGTCCTGCTGCTGGGTTGTTGCCCTCTTACGGTCCCCTCCACGTCTCCTGGTGTACTGGCCTGTCTCCTGGTAGCGCCTCCAGCCTCTGGACAGTTCGCTAACAGACACAGCAAACCTTGCCACAGCTCGCATTGATGTGCCATCTTGGATGAGCTGCACTTCCTGAGCTACTTGTGTGGGTTGTAGAGTCCGTCTTATGCTACTAAGAGTGTGAAAGCACAACCAACATTCAAAAGTGACCAAAACATCAGCCAGAAAGTATTAGTGCTGAGATGTGGTCTGTGGTCCCCACCTGCAGAACCACTCCTTTATTGAGGGTGTCTTGATAATTGCCAATAATTTCCATCTGTTGTCTATTCCATTTGCACAGCAGCATGTGAAATTGATTGTCAATCAGTGTTGCTTCCTAAGTGGACAGTTTCATTTCACAGAAGTTTGATTCACTTGGAGTTATGTTCTGGTGTTTAAGTGTTCCCTTTATTTTTTTGAGCAGTGTATGTGACAAGATTCACTCTGGTTACAAGTTTACGCTGCTGAGTTGATGTTCGTGCAGGTGGAACGTCCGGCGGCCGTTACGGTTATTCCAGCTGCAGAATACCGGCTGCCATAAAGAGCGTCTACATTACGTCACTGTCACCTTTCAGGGAATCAGAATTTCCACCAGCCACATCTGAACTTGTTATATCGATGGCTCCTACAAATGAAGAGAATTCTTCTGATAAGATGAGGAAATGGCTAATGATGCAATTTCCCACTTGATGACACATGAATCCCCCACACGGGTCCATGACGGGCGCCATTATCCGTGATCTCCGCGTCAGTTGTGCCGGATCTGGAGTTTACTCGTTCGCTGCCGCTCTTCAGGGGTCACATCATTATTCTCGGTCAGTAGCTGAGAAAGTTCAGGTGCAGACATTAAGAAGCAGACAGAAATAATGTCTGCGGGGCTGAGGAGCGATCCGCGGTGCGGACATTTCACATTTCTGTTTGACATTTTCTTAGCAGTAATTCCCACAATGTAAATGTCGCCGCGTCCTGACAAGACGTGTGAAATGTGCGCTGAGAGGGCCGACACATTTACCCAGGAGAAGCGGCGCCCGGGTCACCGCTTATCATTACTATGAAGCCATTAATAGTGCGATGTAAATCCCCGGAAATGAATAAAAGGCGCCGGAGCCGGCATCCTGGGAAACGTTCTAGAAACAAAATTTTACAGCGACTTAACTGTGCACATAACGCTTTTATTCTCCCAGCTATTATCTCGTTTTATGGTAGAATACATTGTGCCGCACTTCTGCGCTGGCACCGGGGGACGGCGGGGGTCAGGGCCGTAACACTGAAACTGCTCCAATATAAAAGTGAGCGCAGCCCATTATAAAAAAGAATAAAATGTTACATTCATCCACATAAATAAGAAGTGGATGCTACATTGTCTCCAGAGAAGCGACCCTAGCAGACCCTACGGGGTCTATACGGACAGTAGCCCCATGTAAGGGCAGTCCCATGGAATCTTACACTGCCATTCTTCCATATCCCACCTTCCTTGACTTTGCAGTCACCAATGATTACGACCAAATTGGTTTTAATCCACAATTTTAAGGACAGGCGGCTTCATTTATCTTGTCTTATGGTTTATACATCCAGAGCTGCATTCATAATTCTGTTCGCTGCCATTGAAATCTGTCAAGAATGTGTTGTCAGACATAAATCAAACAGCAGAAGCGATCTCTCCTCTTCTGCACTGCATTTTGGGAGCTGCAGTTGTTCCAGAGCTGCATTCATAATTCTGCTGGCTGCAATATGCAGCGTGTGATCTATACAGAATCGGAACCAACAGGTGCGAGATAACCGTGAACAGCTGAATTCTGAGTGCAGCTCTGGAGTATAATACAGGATGTAACTCAGGATCAGTAATGTAATGTATGTACACAGTGACTGCACCAGCAGAATAGTGAGTGCAGCTCTGGGGTAAAATACAGGATGTAACTCAGGATCAGTAAGGTAATGTATGTACACAGTGACTGCACCAGCAGAATAGTGAGTGCAGCTCTGGAGTATAATACAGGATGTAACTCAGGATCAGTAATGTAATGTATGTACACAGTGACTGCACCAGCAGAATCGTGAGTGCAGCTCTGAGGTATAATATGGGATGTAACTCAGGATCAGTAATGTAATGTATGTACACAGTGACTGCACCAGTAGAATAGTGAGTGCAGCTTTGGAGTATAATACAGGATGTAACTCAGGATCAGTAATGTAATGTATGTACACAGTGACTGCACCAGCAAAATAGAGAGTGCAGCTCTTGAGTATAATACAGGATGTAACTCAGGATCAGTAATGTATGTACACAGTGACTGCACCAGCAGAATAGTGAGTGCAGGTCTTGAATATAATACAGGATGTAACTCAGGATCAGTAATGTAATGTGTGTGTAATGTGTGTACACAGTGACTTCACCAGCAGAATAGTGAGTGCAGCTCTGGAGTATAATACAGGATGTAACTCAGGATCTGTAATGTATGTACACAGTGACTGCACCAGCAGAATAGTGAGTGCAGCTCTGGAGTAGAATACGGGATCTGAAATGTAATGTATGTACACAATGACGCCATGATTTTTCTGCAGTCGGAATCCTCCAGGATTTCATTAGTGACCTATTTTATAATTACTTGTGTACATATTAATTAGTTTATTAATTTAAGGGTGAACTGAGCCAATAAATGAGCATGCCTTCATATCTCTAAGGTCTGTGAGCCTTTTCTTTTCCCAGCTCTTAATTAAAATATTTATCCAAAATGAGCCGAGTGTAAAATCAATATCCACATGTGATTAACTGAGGTTTATAATATTATTCCGGAAGGAAAAGCTAAACCTGCTCATCTGTCTGTACTTCCTCCATGAGCCGATATATAATGAAAATTTGGATTTTTCGAGATGACTTTTATTACACTTCACCCATTTTTGCAGCAGTCATTTTTAGCCGTGGAGGTGACAGGCAGTGTCCCCGGCTTTTTATAAAGTCATTTGATATTATAGGCACACCTGCAAATCTATGAGGCACAGACTGTACCTGCATCATCAAAGAAGGAAAGGGATCCAGCAACAGATCCATCGGTGAATAATTATTTAAAAACAAAAATCTTTACTGCATAACATAGATAAAATTATGGTATAAAACCATAAGTTCAGAAAAAAGGCAAGTAACCCGGGAAACTCATGGCCGCACGCGTTCCGATCCGACTGGTTCAGAGTGTTCCCATACTCACAGTAGCCCTAAAATAAATAAATGGACTTTACATTCATTGATATTTGAAGGCCGCTCGTAATGATACTATGAGAGGCAGAGCCGCCTGTAACCTTTGTGGGGAGAGACGCGAAACCTCCGAGAACCTCTGAAGATAATTATGCGGTGCTACGATATAAGGTAGCGCGTGATACAACGTAACGTTGATCAATCGGCCGCATCTACATGACACCATTTTATCTTTTCTGGCTTTGTTTTATATTTCACATGATTTTCGGCGATGGCGTGGACTCCGGACTTTCCATACTAAATCTGTAATTGAATTTAGTTTCTATCAGATGAACTGTGACCCCGATCATTATTCTTCTCCAGATCGTTATCTCGGAGCGGCTTCCGTCGCAGCCTATGGAAAAGCCCAAGAACGATCCTTTCATTAATACGTGTCCTCTGGAGATGTTACAGATTAGTGCCCAGAACAGATGTATCTGCTTATTGAACTCTACAGATACAATGTTGCAGAATGAAAGCTTTGCTTACACTTGGGGATTAGTTACTATGTCAGGGTGGTTTCTCCTCTACAGAGTTCACTAAATATAGTGCAGATTATTGTCCGGGGGTCTGGTGCCGAGCAGGGATCCGCCAGTCAGTGCATCTGACCCCCACAATCTCATAATTAAAGGTGTTTTCAGGAAATAACATTTCCCTTCCAATTGGCTTCTGATAGGTTAAAATGATAAGGGTTTTACTCACTCTCCCCAGGTCCAGTGTTGTGTATCTGCCACTGCCCTGATCTTTGTTGATGTACTGCAGCGCTGACATCATGGTTACAGTGATGTGACCCCTGCAGCCAGTCATTGGGCTTAGTGCAGTGCCATCGTCATCATGCCATCACATGCACAATAGCTCTAATATCACCACTGCAGCCTGCCAACAAAGATCAAAGCAGTGAATGAGACATAGCACTTGACCTGGGGAGGATGAGTTACACCCTCAGATAGGGAGCAGAAAGTTAGGCTGCATGTTCTGTCCTCACTGAATGAAGCAGACTTTACTGCAGTTATACAGTTCAGCTAAACCGCTATACCGGGGTCTAATAAGGAGACTGTAGGTTGAGTCTGTGCTTTTATTGAACTTGATATATTGGCACGGTGAAAATATAATACAAACAATGCATACAATCAGTACAGGGGCATAGTAGAAATACATTATACATAACATACATAGTACTCTGTGAATGAACATTGCACACTAATAGCTGACCAGGGCGCAGGACTGATTAAACAAGGCTAAATAAGACAGAAATTAGCTACAGAAAGCATGAGTACATACCAGCGATGCAATCACAAGGGGAGATGAAAGATGAGATGTTTCATGAATGCAGGCTGAAGGAGAATGGACGAACTGGAGGAAAACTACCGCAATCCTTTGCAAAGGCTACCAGAATGCACTGCAAAGTTTACCATAATGCACTGCAAAAGGAGGGAAAGATTCAGGCATCAAAGTGAAAGTAAGACAACACAATAAGACTGCAGTTATGACTCTGGTCACTAGAGTGAGCCAAAAAACACTGAAAACAATACAGGCTATGTAAATTACAGCAAATATTAGCAAGCAAATAATCAGAGATTATAAATTGAATGTCGGAGACAGAACACTGCAATAGGCAGTATTGTGCAAAAATATGGCTCATTCATTTAATTTAATCCTCTGTCCCTCTCACCAGAGATTCCCTAAATATATGGTCTGAAAGAATGAATTAAGGTCTTATCTCCTTTCCATTCCCACAACGAATAAAAGACTGAATTTTTCAGGTAGGTGAATGATGGTAAGGGGGATGGTGAGGGGTTGTCATTGCCCCTCCCAGGCCCTATCATTGCGCAGAACATTATATCAGATGGCTGCTCCCACCGTGACTTTAGCCTCTTGTGCCCCTTTTTGCTTTAGTGTAAAACCCGCTTATTGGGCAACAGTACAGCGCCAGGTATCGGAGCACAGCCAGACGCTCATTGCCCCATGAATCTTACCAGAACGAGCAGATGAGACCACCAATGCCGCACCATCGCAGTGCTGGTAACACTGTGCTGCTATGGGGATGCAATAATTAATGCTACAGGATTATTCCCAATAAAGCAACTTTCCTGATTGCTGGGGGTTCATGTGCTGTGACCCCAAGTTCTAGGGCCAGACATATCATTGGTGCAACTTGTGCAGCTGCACAGGGGCTCAAAAGAGCTCGGGGCCACTACCACCTCCAAAGCAGGGGACATTTTGCATTATGATGAGCTATTGGACTGCAAAGGGCCCATATATTGTTCTTGTACAGGGGCCCATATCTGCCTGGATCCACCAGTGTCAAGATCGGAGCTCTGGGTTCCCGAGAACGTCTCTTTCTTGAATAAAGCTAACGTGCTCGGTCTCATTCATTGTCAATGGCTCCGATGGGAGAAGATGGACTAATTAATCTCCTGCAATTAATGCTGAGAACGCCACAGTTTCTGCTCAAAATTAAGGCCAGTGGTTCTGACAATTTGGCGCTACAGAGCCGCTCGGAGCTTCTGCATATTAGAAGCTTTCTGTTGATCAATACATTTTATGTTGAGCTTCAGAATCACTTCCCTGAGCTTTTCCCATCAGAAAGTGAGAACCTGATCCCCAAACGCCTCGCCCCCCCTGCCAGAAATCACAGGCGCTGCCATAGTCTGTGATGTGGTGAAATGACAACCAGCGCACCTCTGCCTCACCGGGGACGAGCTGCCACCACGAGGCACTTCTCTTTCATCCTGACAAACTAGATGGACGGCTGCGGATTGGTTTCACGTCTGAGCTTGGATTTTTCCTCCTACTCTGCACTTTTTATTTTTGAGCTGAAATTTTAATACACATTTTCAGGATTGTTGAAAGAAGAAAAATTCACAGAAAAAAGAGGAGATTGCGGAAAAAAACCTCTCATCATTTGTCAAAAATGCAAACTCTGATCTCAGGTGAGAGACAATTCTCC
Source organism: Dendrobates tinctorius (assembly GCF_039654945.1). Lineage (NCBI taxonomy): Eukaryota > Metazoa > Chordata > Amphibia > Anura > Dendrobatidae > Dendrobates > Dendrobates tinctorius. The sequence continues at coordinate 3,366,693 of NW_027361810.1, forward strand.
GGTGACATGTGACGCTGAGGACGAATGAGTGTGATCTCAGCTCCTGAGGAATCTGAGTGTTTGTCTATGATGGGGGATCTGAAGGGTTAATATCTGTATATCCCCACTATTGCTCCCATCATTTCCAGACAGGACCACATGTTTGATGTAAGCCCCACACCAGATTCCATACATTGTCTGCTGTAACGCTCGATATGCTGCCAACCAAGGTCCCCATAAAGCAGCTCCATATAGTGCAAGTACAACAGCGCCATCCACAGTGCGCCCACAATGAGGCACCTCCCACAGGCCAACGCCAACTAGCACTCCCCAACTATAGTGCCAGGCTCATTGAGCTGGGGCGGACATGCCATTGGTGCATCCTGTGCAGAACACTGAGCCCCAAGAAGTAAAGGGGCCACTAACAACTCCAAAACAGGTGGAATTGTGCATTATGAGGAGCTACTTGACTCCACTGGGCCTGTATATCGTTGTTGCACAGGGACCTCTCTGCCAATGAATATTATTGGCCACAGCTGCCCTAAAATGGTACAAGCCACAGTGTGCATAAACAGCACCCGCCATAGGGTCCCTAGACCAGTACCAGTCATAGTGTCCAAAGAACAGTACCAGTCATAGCGTCCAAAGAACAGTGCCTGTTATAGAGTCCAAAGAACAGTTCCAGTCATAGTGTCCAAAGAACATTACCAGTCATAGTGTCCAAAGAACAGTATCAGTCTAAAGTTCCAGCAATAGTGTGTTTACTACAGCACTAACCCTAGTGTCCCTAGACCAGTATCAGCCCTGGTGTCCCTAGATCTGTACCAGTCCTGGTGTCTCAAGACCAGTACCAGCCATGGTGTCCCTAGACCAGTACTCCCAAGACCAGTACCAGCCATGGTGTCCCTAGACCAGTACCAGCCATGGTGTCCCTAGACCAGTACCAGGCCTTGTTGTCCCTTGACCAGTACCAGGTCTGGTGTCCCTAGACCAGTAACAGCCCTTGTGTCCCTAGACCTGTACCAGCCCTGGTGTCCCAAGACCAGTACCAACTCTGTTGTTCCTAGACCAGTATCAGCCCTGGTGTACCTAAACCAGTTTCAGCCATGGTGTGCCTAGACCAGTACCAGCCCTGGTGCCTCTAGACCAGTACCAGTCCTGCTGTCCCTAGACCAGTAACAGGCCTTGAGGTCCCTTGTCCAGTACAAGTTCTGGTGTCTGTACACCAGGACCAACCCTGGTGTCCCTAGACCAGTAACAGCCCTTGTGTCCCTAGACCTGTATCAGCCCTGGTCTCCCTTGACCAGTACCAGCTGTGGTGTCCCTAGACCAGTACCACCCCGGGTGTACCTAGACCAGTACCAGCTGTAATGTGCCTAGACCAGTACCAGCTCCTGGTGTCCCTAGACCAGTACCAACCCTGCTGTCCCATGACCAGTAACAGCTGTGGTGTGCTAGACCACTACCAGCACTGGTATCTCTAGACCAGTACCAGCCCTGGTGTCCCTAGACTAGTACCAGGTCTGATGTCCCTAGACCATTACCAGCCATGGTGTCCCTAGACCAGTACCAGACCTTGCTCTCCTTTGACCAGTAGCAGGTCTGGTGTCCCTGCATCAGGACCAACCCTGGTGTCCCGAGACCAGTAACAGCCCTGGTGTCCCTAGACCAGTATCTGCCCTGGTGTACCTAAACCAGTACCAGCTCTGGTGTACCAAGACCAGTGCCAACCCTGGTGTCCCTAGACCAGTACCAGTCCTGGTGTCCCTAGACCAGTACCAACCCTGGTGTCCCTAGACCAGTACCAGATGTTATTTCCCTAGACCAGTACCAGCCCTGATGTCCCTAGACCAGTACCAGCCCTGATGTCTCTAGACCAGTACCAGCCATGGTGTCCCTAGACCAGCACCAGCCGTGGTGTCCCTAGACCAGTACCAACCATGGTGTCCTTAGACCAGTACCAGCCATGGTGTCCCTAGAACAGTACCAACCGTGGTTTCCCTAGACTAGTACCAGTTGTGGTGTACCTAGAACAGTACCAACCGTGGTTTCCCTAGACCAGTACCAGTTGTGGTGTCCCTAGACCAGTACCAGCCATGGTGTTCCTAGACCAGTACCAGCCATGGTGTACTTAGACCAGTACCAGCCATGGTGTCCCTAGAACAGTGTCAACCCTGGTGTCCCTAGACCAGTAACAGCCCTGGTGTCTGGAGACTAGTACCAACCCTGGAGTCCCAAGACCAGTACCAGCCCTGGTGTCCATAGACCATTACCAGCCCTGTTGTCCCTACAATGGTAGCAGCCATAGTGCCTCCTCCATGGCTGTTGGGAGCATCTCACATGTTTTTCTGCAGCTCTGCCCTTGTACATTATTATTGTCACATAATTAACCTTAGACTTTATTTACTATGTATCGTCGGCTTTTTACTAAATCTGATTTGGCTGTGAGTCTTCATTCCTGTGTAATTAGCAGCTTCTCATTATAAATGTCGCTCGGCTCGCGAGGTCACCGCTCCTGAAGGACATTTACAGAAATGTTAATATTTACAGCCGCTTTTTTTCATCATTTAAAACCTAATGAACAAGGGAAACGCACAAAAGACGATTAATGAGGCTGCGGCGCCGGACGGCTCATCCTGAGAGTATTAATGAGAAACTTAATTACATTTTACGTTGGGCATTTAGGAGCGGCCAGCGCTATTTTTACATTAGCAGAAACACTGGGCACTGGGAACGATTCTGATCTACGGAAGGTTATGTGCCAAGTCCTCGTTTCCTGCAGGTTTTCCGTTATGTCCTTTATTCTGCGTCTTCCCGCAACGCAGAGGTCCTCCATCCAGTGGAAGCACAAGGATCCTTTTTCTCACTTCCCTTTCTGTTTAAATTCCAGTCTTTACTGCAGTTATGAGATTTGCTTCGTACATCCCAGATAGAAATACAGTGTAAGCAATTGAGGAGAAACAAAACAAGATGAACTTCAGTTAGAAGGACACTTTCATTAATTAAATTGCCTGTGGCTTCGTTGTCAGTTTTCTGGCATCAAAATGACAAAAATACTGGCACACGCCATTTTTTTTACACACAAATTTGCATCATTTGTGATTTTACACCACTCTGGAAAGTTTTGAAAATTGAGCATGGATAGCCATGGAAAGGGTTGAGAAAGATTTGTAATTTGCAACTTTTTTAAAAGTTGCAAGCTCGCTTCTCTAAGGAAATGGCATAAACATGGAGTAATTTCTGAAGAAGCTGGAATGCAACCGCTGACCGGAACTCACTTGATATTGAGCTTGTGATGAAATCCTTCCCGTGTTCTCCATGTCACCACGTTCAGTGATCCGGACCTACGATTCTTACTGGATCCAATCTACCAGTGTCCATATTGTGAGATCTTCTGGGTCTTATCCACTGGTGTCAGTGTCGCGACTTCTTGTGGAATCTTATTCCCTGGATGGACCTGATAATGATAAGGTCACAAGTCTCCATGTAGTAGAGGAGAAGGCAGAGACCTTACTGCATCCACTCCTGTGGAGGAGACAAGAGAAGGTCTGGTATGGAGGGAGCTGTAGGTGACTTCTGCATAGTCTGAACGATCTCCTGACATAAACTGCTGCTTGTACAAAACATTAATAAGTTTTGACCTTTTACATCAATTCAGTCAATGAATTGAAACGTTATGAAGGTTAGTGGAATAGACGTGGCCATAGAAGAGGTGAATGATAGAAATGTTCTGACATTTTCTGGTTCCGGCTCACCGGCCACTGAAATGCGTGCAAACTTCCGCAAGGGTAAGTTCACACTGGGCGTTTTTTCAGCGTTTTTTTATGCAGCAAAACCTGATCTCTTTACAGGAAAGAAGATGCAAAAAAAGCATGTTTTTTTCGTTGCATTAGTTATGCATTTTTGGCTGCAGTTTTGTCCTGCTAGACTTGTCTCTTATGCATGCTGATAAAGTTTAGTGTTGAAAAAATTAGTCCTATTCTATAGAATCAGGTTTTGGCACAAAAAACGCATCAAAACCTGATACCTGCATTTTTGTGGAGCTCATTGTCTACTTTCCCAAGTTAAAACCTCATCCTGATGTTGATTTGGGGTTGCGCCAGCACCGTTTGCACCAATTATATGTCGGTTCCTGACTCGCACGTTTACATCCACGTTTTAAAAGTGGCAGAAACATAAAATGGCAAAAAGTCATTACAAGAAATGTCATCCATCAAAATTGCTGACAAACAACTGCCAAAAAAAGCCTGAATGCCTTCCCCTCAGTATAGGGCACTGTGTCATATGTCGGCACCATATAAACACTGAGCGTGAGTGTGATAAGTATTGATAGTTTATTGTAATCCATAGTGTATAGCAGTGTTATAGGTGATGCTGGTAATGTATAATGTAGGATGTGATAATGTCAGGTATTATAATGTACAGCGATGTAATGCATGATAGAGATAGGTGTTGTGCTGTTTGCTTAGACTATAGATGAAGGGTTACGTCTGCCCAGCAACAGACTGCAGGGTCAGACAGAGTTAATGTTGGGACTAGCCCACAGGGGGAGGGCTTAGTGATAGGAAAAGGACTGTGTCTCCCGGTTACAGTGAGAAGGAGTTAGAGTCTGAAGAAGTAACAGGTGTGCAGTGCTGCCAAGCGTGATCCACAGAGTAAAGAGACGTATGGACTGGGATAGTGAGATCATGAACATCATTACTGAAGTGACAGAGCGGCCTTCCACCTAAAAGTGGTGTCACGCCGCCTGTCACGCCACTCCCACCTGGGGGCGGGACCTCGGGTTCGTCGTCACCACCTCCGGTGCCGCGGTCACTCCGAGGGTCCCGTTGGGTGCGCACGCGCACCTCTCGCTCATAGCTCCGTGGTTGCGCTATGTTCCGGCATGCACGCGCGCTCTGCCCAGCTCTGTCTTTGGTCTTTTTTCTTCTCTATGATACTGGAGGACTTGACCCGGAAGTTCTAGGACTCGGGTGCTATATCAGGCTACCTCATCCTATGGGAGGTGCCTGATTATTGTTGTACTTCCTGGCTTGGTCTGCCGTGTCCCTGCCTGGCTGTGCGCTGTATTCGGGTCCTCTGCCTTGTACTCTATTGTGCCTCTTGGCACACGCTCTGAACCTGCACTCTGCCTTGTACTCTATTGTGCCTCTTGGCACATGCTCTGAACCTGTACTCTGCCTTGTACTCTATTGTGCCTCTTGACACACTCTCTGAACCTGCACTCTGCCTTGTACTCTGTTGTGCCTCCTGGCACACGCTCTGATCCTGCACTCCGCCTTGTGCTCCGTTGTGCCTCCTGGCACACGCTCTGATCCTGCACTCTGCGTGGTACTCTGTTGTGCCTCCTGGCACTCGCTCTATCCTGTACTCCGTTCTAGTACTCTGTTGTGCCTCCTGGCACACCTGCTGTCTAGCTCTGTATTTTGGCGTCTTCCTGTGCACGCATCCCGCTTTGCACGTTCCTGCAGACACACTCACTCGTGTCTCCTGTGAGCCAGCCGCCTGCTGCCAGCAGTCGTGTTACCTAACCCCCTGGGGCTTGCCCCTGGCACTCCCTGTATAGGGGGTGGTCCTCACTAGGTCAGCTCGCCCTGGGTGGGTTGGTGCCACGACCCAGAGGGTCCACTCCAGGAGTCATCACAAGTGGTCCTTGGATAGGACGAGATGCCATGAGAAAACCGAATGCATGCTAGGGTTGAAGGTAACAGTCCTAAACAGGACTGATTTCGTGGGGACTAGTGAGGGTACCAAGTGGTAAATCCAGGGAGTCTATTGTAGTAGGACACTGGGCCGCTAAGTGAGTAGAGAGAAAATCGCTGGTCAGGACTGTGGCCTAGAACCTGGGTTGTGGCAAAGTATGGCGTAACAGTGTGCTTCACTGGCCCTGGGGTAGGCTGCAGTGGAAGGAAGCCATGGGCGAAAGCGATGTTCATTGTGAAGAAAACGTGCATAAGACTGTGTACCCGCTACTCCTTCTACAAAACCATGTGCACCCGCTACTACTCCTACATAACCCTGTGTATCCGCTACCCCTCCTACAAAACCTTGTGTACCCGCTACCCCTCCTACATAACTCTGTGTACCTGCTACTCCTCCAGCACAACCCTGTTGTACCCGCTACCCCTTCTACAAAACCTTGAGTGCTCACTACTCCTCCTACAAAACCATGTGTACCCGCTACCCCTCCTACATAACCCTGTGTACCCGCTACCCCTCCCACATAACCCTGTGTACCTACTACCCCTCCTACATAACCCTATGTACCCGCTAGCCCCCTACATAACCCTGTATACCCGCTACACCTCCTACAGTACAGTAATAGGTACACAGGGTTATGTAGGGGAGGTAGCGGGTACACAGGGTTATGTAGGAGGGGTAGCGAGTACACAGGGTTATGTAGGAGGGGTAGTAGGTACACAGGGTTATGTAGGAGGGGTAGCGGGTACACAGGGTTATGTAGGAGGGGTAGCGGGTACACAGGGTTATGAAGGAGGGGTAGCAGGTACACAGGGTTATGTAGGAGGGGTAGCGGGTACACAGGGTTATGTAGGAGGGGTAGTAGGTACACAGGGTTATGTAGGAGGGGTAGCGGGTACACAGGGTTTTGTAGGAGGGGTAGCGGGTACACAGGGTTTTGTAGGAGGGGTAGCGGGTACACAGGGTTATGTAGGAGGGGTAGCGGGTACACAGGGTTATGAAGGAGGGGTAGTAGGTACACAGGGTTATGTAGGAGGGGTAGCGGGTACACAGGGTTATGTAGGAGGGGTAGTAGGTACACAGGGTTATGTAGGAGGGGTAGCGGGTACACAGGGTTTTGTAGGAGGGGTAGCGGGTACACAGGGTTATGTAGGAGGGGTAGCGAGTACACAGGGTTATGTAGGAGGCTATATAACCCTGTGTACCTGCTACCCCTCCTACATAACCCTGTGTACTCGCTACCCCTCCTACATAACCCTGTGTACTCGCTACCCCTCCTACATAACCCTGTGTACTCGCTACCCCTCCTACATAACCCTTTGCTCTCTCTACTCCTCCTACATAACCCTGTCTACCCGCTACCCCTCCTACATAACCCTTTGCTCTCCCTACTCCTCCTACATAACCCTGTGTACCCGCTACCCCTCCTACATAACCCTGTGTACCCCCTACCCCTCCTACATAACCCTGTGTACCCCCTCCCACCCTAATAACCCTGTGTACCCCCTCCCCCCTACATAACCCTGTGTACCCCCTACCCCTCCTACATAAACCTGTGTACCCGCTACCCCCCTACATAACCCTGTGTACCCCCTCCCCCCTAATATCCCTGTGTACCCCCTCCCCCCTACATAACCCTGTGTACCCCCTACCCCTCCTACATAACCCTGTGTACCCCCTCCCCCCTAATAACCCTGTGTACCCCCTCCCCCCTACATAACCCTGTGTACCCCCTCCCCCCCTAATATCCCTGTGTACCCCCTCCCCCCTACATAACCCTGTGTACCCCCTACCCCTCCTACATAACCCTGTGTACCCCCTCCCCCCCTAATATCCCTGTGTACCCCCTCCCCCCTACATAACCCTGTGTACCCCCTACCCCTCCTACATAACCCTGTGTACCCCCTCCCCCCTAATAACCCTGTGTACCCCCTCCCCCCTACATAACCCTGTGTACCCCCTACCCCCTTCATAACCCTGTGTACCCCCTACCCCTCCTACATAACCCTGTGTACCCCCTCCCCCCCTAATATCCCTGTGTACCCCCTCCCCCCTACATAACCCTGTGTACCCCCTACCCCTCCTACATAACCCTGTGTACCCCCTCCCCCCTAATAACCCTGTGTACCCCCTCCCCCCTACATAACCCTGTGTACCCCCTACCCCTCCTACATATCTCTGTGTACCCCCTACCCCTCCTACATATCTCTGTGTACCCGCTACCCCTTCTACATAACCCTCATTAAGGTCTGTAAAGTTCTCACGTTTAACCGGAAGTCTCCTTTATTAACCTGTCGTCCTGGCTAGCTAGCACCACCGGCTACCGGCGGCCTGCACGGGCACAAGGCTCTCACTTTACCAACACCCTGCCAAGACCTATCTTTTCTGTAAAGTGCCAGGGCGTTGTGAAGCAGCAGTTCGGCCATGGCTACCACTCTTGGCCACTTTACTCATTGACTTGCTGATGGTTTCCATGACTGACACTGAAGTACAAGGAAAGTTTTTTGTTGCTTCTTCATCGTTTGTCATTCACGGTGCCATCAGGATGACACCAGCACAGCAGATGCTTCATCCATGGCGGCGCACCAGCTGGACCGGTGGCCACATCTTCCTTCCGTCATTGCTGGAGATCATTTCTGAGAATTTGCTTCTCGCTGCTTGTGAGATCTTGATCTGATCCTCCATGCAGATAATAGAGACACTAGGAACGCTCAGACGACCGCAGATTCTGCCATTATGGCTCCCGCCATTCACCAGCTGTTGTACGACTCAGCAGAGCCGGCCAAGCAATCTGCACATAATCATGTATCACCCAAACTGTGCCAAGAACAGAACGGGCGCAACATACACGGAGGTGGGAAGAGCCGTTACCATGGGGCGACTAGAGGAAATTCAGGCAGCAGTATAGCAATCACAGAGAAAGAGGCAATGATCCAGATAGAGCAGCAGGGGGCGCCATCCTGAGGGTGTAATCTGCTCTGACTGCAGAACTATGTGATGGTGATTCACTCCTCCATGATAATTGGGAATAGGGAAGACTTGCAGATAAGGGAGGACGAGATTTAGGAGTTGCATTAAGGCCACGTTCACACATTCAGTTTTCGATTAGTATTTTACATCAGTATTTGTAGCCATAATCAGGAGTGGCTGATAAATACAGCAGTGGTGACGAGTTTCTATTAGGCTTCTCCTCTGTTCCCCTCCTGGTTTTGGCTTATAAATACTGATGGGAAATACTGACCACATACTGACCGTGTGAACGTGGCCTAAAACAAAGGAAGTACAGAGACTGGATGATGAAAGGTTTTGTAACTTTCTGCCAGACATTGACCCATAGTCACTAATGCTGCAGAGGACGTAAACTTGGTCCGGGAGTCACCAAAGTTCTAAACAAGAATGTTTCTGTTCACTGACAGCAAGCAGAAATATTACAAATCTGGAAGAATCAAAGTTTGCTAGAAAGTTTCAGAAGTTTCCATTATACAATAATTAACAGCTTTTTTTCTGAGCTGCTTAACTTTGAAACATTGTGAATATAGAGTATGAAATCTTCAGCATGGGAGGGGGCCAATATCTACTGGTAAGAAAAAGCTTCTACCTGAAGGTAAAACCAAAGAAGTTCTACATCCAGGTTGGGAGTCTTCCAGTAAGAGACGGACGGGTTTCATCCCTGCCGCCATTAATGAACTGTGCTCATTATTGGACCTTATGATGGTCACATGACAGTGAAACATTGTTGCAGTTTTCTCTCCTATTCCCTGGATTGTGACACTAAATTTAGGACATTACTCATTATTACAATTTTCAGCAACTTTTGTGTCATTTAAAGGCAGTTTTTCATTTGCACCAAAGTCTTCTTTTTTATGTCTATTTACGTGTCTGCCTGTTTTCTTCTGGTCGCCATCGTGGGCTGATTTATTTTTCAGGGATTTGCGGCTGATTCATCAATTGTAACTTTCTAAATAGTGGCACAATATCTGTGCAAATGTCCTCCAGCCCTCCCCCGATCCCTGGAGGGATATTCATTGTATGCCTGAATTTGTTTGCAGACTTCAGTTACATGCAACATTTTCATGGATAATAAGACGAGGAGCAAAAAGGTAAAAGACAAAAATGAAGAACATTTTTGATTTTGTATAAAGTTCCTGTAGCCACGAGCACCATTCTGAGGAATTCGGCACAAAAACAGAAACAATCATGACAAGACGAAAAAGAAAAGTAGCTTAAAGCTTACATCTTTAAGGAGGTGCAGCCACTTTAATTGAGCCCTAAAGTGGGCGCTCCTGGGCTCATCCTCCTTGTGTTAGGACTACAAATGTTGGGGGTTATGGCTTTTGGGAGTGACTGGAGTTTTTAGGTTATGAGCTCCTATCTGTACAAAGCTGTGCCCCTTCTCAGGGGTCTTCCTGCACATTATAATAATAGTACCAGGTAGCATGTTAATTACAGAGGCTAAAGCACTAAATAGTGCAAAACAATCCAGAAACTGGGAAAAACACAAACTCCATACAATATATGAACAAAGGAGGAAAAGGAGTACATCGATAAAATGCACGTTTTTCTTAATGTCATATCAAAAGGTCAGAGCAATAACAATAAAGTGCATGTACAGATGATAAAAGATACAAAATGATGGACTGAAGAAAAAAACCCCGATATGCCCTGCCAGCTAAACAAACATTGTCTGAAACGTGCAAAATGTTTCATTTCATGTCTTTTTTTGTAAATCTTGACATGAAAAAGAAACACATATATCACAACTTCCCGATGTAAACAATAGGTGGATGACTGAGGACCAATGACAGCATTTTCGGCATCGATAGGTATTGTGAGGCAGTGACCGGGGTCATGTGTGAGGGTGTCCCCCAGGATGCGCAAAGAAGCATATGGAGGCGGCAGGAGTGTGTAACACAGGTATTCGGATGCAGCGGCACAGACGCACAGAGCAGGGGAAACCTGCTCGCAGGGAGCAATAGGGCATAAACAGGTAAAGGCTGAGGGATAAAGAGGGAAAGAGTCATTCAGGATGGCAGTTTACATATCCACTTCACTTAGCGTGACTCGGCGGTCCATCTCTATTCCTATGTCGAATGGTTGGTTGCTGGCTGAGGCCGGCGCTGAGTTCTTCCGGCTTCCCCGCCTAACAAGTCAGCCTCACTTTCATTTATACGCATATATGTATGTGTTTATTTAGTACACTAAGGAAGGTCAATTGTTGGACCGAAACGTTTACTACTCTGTACTACTTCTGGATTAAATTTCTTCATCCCATAACCAAGCTGAGTGGCAAGTTCTTTCATTATACTTTCTGCTTTGGCTGTGCCGCGGTTATTCTGTTGTCACTGACCTCACTTCTGGCGGCAGCGGGTGGTCACCGGTCTGAGCCCCTTGTCCGTTATGCTACAGCGCAGCAGAGTGCAGTCCACCGCAATCCTTCACTCGCCATGCATTCCTTCGCACACCCGCTGAAGCCTGAGAGTCCTTGTCGCACCCAGCCGTACTTGCAGCTATGCGGCTTATCTTCCCCAGCAGCCCGGCGCCGGTCATCACTGACTCCTCTCTCTGGCGGGAAGCCCCCTTCTTTTCCCACGCAAACCCTTTTATACCTCCCTGGCTCACCACCCCCTTCTACACAGGTCAAGGGTCTGCTCCGTCTCCAATCTCCTTCGCCCCTGCAACAGTAGGTTTGGTTCCAGCAGTTCCGGACCCGGTGCCCTGTCAGCACCCACAGCCCGGTCTTCTCCTCTACAGGACTAGCGGTGATTGAAATGCAGAATGAAAGTGAGTGTTGATCCTAGACAAGCTATTTGTCCAAGGCAGATTTAGGAAAGGCTTTTATTTGTGAAACAAACTACTGGAAGGTAGTGGGGCTGTCAGTTTCCTCCCCCAGCCGGGTTTTCCATGTGGCCAACAGCCACAGGTTGATGGTAAAAACCCCTGCAGCAGAGGGTTGAGTGTGTCAGTGTTTGCAGGGTGCAAAGCAGATGGCTCTGCAAAAGTTCAGTCTGTGTGAGGGACTGAGCCAAGCGGAGTAAACGCCTGGCACCCCGCAGTGTAATACAGTGGTGCATTTGGCCTCGTCAACTGGCCACATTCACGGACTGCCTTGTTTCCCCTCTGCGATCCGGAGGATACCAATTGTTTTGTTTGTAAATTTTGGATATTAAAACTACATTTATTTTGAACTTTCCGGGGTCACTGCCTCATCACTGCACAGTTAGGACACCGCGGCACTATAGTATCTTCTTTATGATATAAGACGCCATAAGGAGACAAAAATGTCCAGGAGGGATGGGAAATCTTGAAAAATGAAATTCTCAAAGCACAGTTGTTAACAATTCCGAAAAGAGGGAAGAATAGGAAGCATTTAAGGAAACCAGGATGGATGAACACAGAACTTAAGCACATGCTAAAAAGGAAGAAAAAAATGTTTATAAAATGGAAAGAGGGAGGCATATCTAAAGAAGAATATAATGCTGTCTGCAGAACCTGCAGGGCACAAATCAGATTATCTAAAGCTGAAAATGAATTGAGGCTTGCAAGAGATGTCAAAAACAATGATAAAGGATTTTGGGGATATGTCAAAAGTAAAAGAAAAGTCAAAGATGCTATAGGATTTTTACAGGATGAAAATGATGAAATGGTAAGACAGGATGTTGAGAAGGCTGAACTTTTAAATTCCTATTTTGCATCTGTTTTCTCTCAGAAAGGAAATGTAACATCAACTGTTATTCACTGTCCTATTAAGGGAATAGAAGAATCCAGGATATCTATAAACAGAAAGATAGTGAGGAAACACTTAGCTAACCTAAATGAATTCAAGTCTCCAGGTCCAGATGAATTACACCCCAGAGTACTGAAGGAGATAGCAGAAGAAATTTTTGAACCCCTCTCCATAATCTTTGAAAATTCTTGGAGAACAGGAGAAGTGCCAGAAGACTGGAGAAGAGCAAATGTTGTCCCTATATTCAAAAAGGGGAAGAAGGTGGACCCAGGGAACTATAGGCCGGTGAGTCTGACTTCTATACCAGGAAAGATCTTTGAACAAATTATTAAACAACATGTATGTCAATACCTGGATAAGAATGAAGTGATTAAACAGAGTCAGCATGGGTTTGTAACTAATAAGTCATGTCAGACTAACTTAATTTCCTTCTATGACGGTATCACTGATTGGGTGGATCAAGGAAATGCTGTAGATATAGTATATCTTGACTTCAGCAAAGCATTTGACAAAGTATCTCATACAATCCTTATTGAAAAAATGACTAAGTATGGAATGGACAAGGCAACTGTTAGGTGGATTCATAACTGGCTTAGTGATCGGACCCAAAGAGTGGTCGTAAATGGCTGCACATCCAGTTGGAAGAATGTCTCAAGTGGGGTACCACAGGGCTCTGTCCTGGGCCCTGTATTGTTCAACATCTTTATCAACGATTTAGATGAAGGAATTGAGGGTAAACTGATTAAATTTGCTGATGACACAAAGCTAGGAGGGATAGCTAATACTAGAGAAGAGAGAGAGAGGATTCAAAAAGATTTAAATAAACTGGAGAAGTGGGCAGCAACTAACAGAATGGTTTTTAACAGGGAGAAATGCAAAGTACTACATCTGGGCAATAAAAATGAAAAAAGCATATATAGAATAAGAGGAATAGGGCTAAGCGACAGCACATGTGAAAAAGACTTGGGTATACTAATAGATCACAGACTGAATATGAGTCAACAGTGTGATGCAGCAGCAAAAAAGGCAAATGCAATTCTAGGATGTATTAACAGAAGCATACAGTCTAGATCACGTGAAGTCATTATTGCCCTCTACTCCTCTTTGGTCAGACCTCATCTGGAATATTGTGTCCAGTTTTGGGCACCACATTTTAAAAAAGACATCAACAAACTGGAGCAAGTTCAGAAAAGAGCGACCAGAATGGTGACCGGTCTGCAAACCCTGTCTTATGAGGAAAGGTTGCAGGATTTGGGAATGTTTAGTTTGCAAAAGAGAAGACTGAGAGGAGACTTAATAGCTGTTTACAAATATCTCAAGGGCTGTCACATTGTAGAAGGATCAACTTTATTCTCATTTGCACAAGGAAAGACTAGAAGCAATGGGATGAAACTGAATGGGAGGAGACACAGATTAGATATTAGAAAAACTTTTTGACAGTTAGAGTGATCAATGAGTGGAACAGGCTGCCACGAGAAGTGGTGAGTTCTCCTTCAATGGAAGTCTTCAAACAGAGGCTGGACAGACATCTGACTGGGATGATTTAGCGAATCCTGCTTTGAGCAGGGGGTTGGACCAGATGGCCCAGGAGGTCCCTTCCAACTCTACGATTCTATGATTCTATGATAAGGACTCCGTACTGAGGATTTCGGGATTTTTTCTCACTGCCGTCAGAGAAATAGAAGGATTTCCATATGTGACAATAACCGTCACTGTCTGCTGGTGAATCCCAGACTAATCCTGTCCAGACTAATTCTTGTAGTCGTTCTTCAGCCGGCAACAAAGCGAAAACAGCGAGAAAACTCTGTGGTGGGATTCACCTGTTCATCAGCGTCATGTATGTAAACCACTAAATCGATTTATCTGACACTGGCAGTGGAATTTCGTTATCTGGGGTAAGACAGTAAAGAATGGTGACATTTCTATTCTTCACGGTTATTTCTCTTCTGCAATGTCCTCCCATTCTCTGCTCTGCGGATCGCTGCAATGAGTGGAAACAGGATCATACGACAATGTTGCTGGCCCGTCCGTGTCCTGAGAAAAAGTCACTTTCAGACAGAATACTTTGTATCTTTTTTGCACTTTTTATCTGCATATTTTGTGTTCTGCTCTAATACAGTTTCCATCATTTATTTTCGTGTTTTGAGCCGCCCTCGGCGTCTCCTTCCCGCTCACCGGATTCTACATTTTTATCATTTTAATCGGCTTTCCAGAACTAACCGGGGTCAAATAGCAAAGCTCAAAACCTGAATATTCCCCCATGGGTCCAGCCCAGACCGCGAGCTGTCACTCACCCGGCCGCTGACAGCCGTTCTGGGCAGTGATTACCATCTGATGATATTATCAGGGCTCCATCCTCCTGGATATCGGATACGAGCAGATCTAGATTCCACATCCGCCTCTGTCCCGGGGTGAAGATTCTGCAGAATTTATTCTGGGTAAATCTGATGCTTGTGGGACAGATCCTCGTTTATTACATAATTATCAATAGAATAAAGTTACCAATAATAATAATAATAATAATCAAGATTCAGAAATAATAAGAGCAATATTCAGGACAGAGCACGGGGGCATAAATGAGGATGGCCAATGGCCATTTTATTTTCTAGAAATAGTGCCACACTTTGTCCATGGCCACATCTGGTAGTGCACCTAAGGCCTCGTCCACATTAGGTGTGGCACAGAAACAGAGAACTGGTCTAGTGGGAAGATTTCAACGTCTTCTGTATTATGAACCTACTGAAAATTTTGCTTACAAATTCTGGGCTAAAGTGTGAATGAGGAGCTAATGGAGCCGAGCTTCAAGCTGTGCCTGGGCTGCTGTCTACGAGAAATCCGTCAGCTTCTAGTCCCTGTCTGACTTTCACCTTATTTGTCTGGCGGATGCTGGGTTTACATCTTTGCATTACTTTGAAACCACAGCGGCCCTGTTCCCATGGTCATGGTGCGGGGGCATAATGTACAGTAGCCGGACTCCTCTATTCTTCATTCCCGGTGCACTAACATCTCGCCGTGACATTGATTTAGTGGTGGAAGCAGCAGTGAGTCCATTTCTCCACATTGTCCCAGGAGCCATTATTCAACGTGTCATCCGCAGGATTGGACCAGAGCACAAGGACACCAGACAATTCTCTGGTGGCCCGGGTCCTCGGTGGGCCCTAACGCAGGACATTGAGGGAGTCTGCTGGTTTCAACTGAATGTGCGTCTGAGGATGCGCCTTCTGTTAAAATGGGCGGTGGTGTGGAAAGTCTGCCCTGCAATATTAAACATGGCCGCCAACCTATCAGAGGCAGGCGGCTGACGTCAGTGCGCCCGTCGCAGGCAGCACATGTCAGTGACCTTGATAGACGCTCTAAAGTCAGCTGCCTGTCTCTGATAGGTCAATGGCTATTTTCCACGACTGTGCCAGATCTGAAGGGAGTTCACAGACCAGCAAGAAGAATTTTTTTTTCTTCTGTGGAGGTGCCGGGATTTCTGCACGAGGCGCAGACTGCAGACTGGAGAATACAGAGGTTTGCATTGTTTGCAGAGCAGATCACTCACGCCTCCGTCTTGTGATTTCCAGGGCTCCACGCCTCCATATTGTGATTTCCACGGCTCCATGCCTCTGTCTTGTGATTTCCAGGGCTCCACGCCTCCATATTGTGATTTGCACGGCTCCACGCCTCCGTCTTGTGTTTTACACGGCTCCACGCCTCCATCTTGTGATTTCCACGGCTCCACGCCTCCGTCTCGTGATTTCCACGGCTCCAAGCCTCCGTCTTGTGATTTCTACGGCTCCACGCCTCCGTCTTGTGATTTCCACTGCTCCATGCCTCCGTCTTGTGATTTCCACGGCTCCACGCCTCCGTCTTGTGATTTCCAGGGCTCCACGCCTCCGTCTTGTGATTCCGGGGCTCCATGCCTCCATATTGTGATTTCCACGGCTCCTTGCCTCAGTCTTGTGATTTCTATGGCTCCTTGCCTCCGTCTTGTAATTTCCATGGCTCCACACCTCCATCTTGTGATTTCCACGGCTCCATGCCTCCATCTTGTGATTTACGGGGCTCCACGCCTCCGTCTTGTGATCTCCATGGCTCCACACCTCCGTCTTGTGATTTCCACGGCTCCATATTGTGATTTCCACGGCTCCACGCCTCCGTCTTGTGATTTCCACGGCTCCATGTCTCCGTCGTGTGATTTCCACGGCGCCACGCCTCCATATTGTGATTTCCACGGCTCCACGCCTCCGTCTTGTGATTTCCACGGCTCCACGCCTCTATCTTGTGATTTCCATGGCTCCATGCCTCCGTCTTGTGATTTCAGGGGCTCCACGCCTCCGTCTTGTGATCTCCATGGCTCCACGCCTCCGTCTTGTGATTTCCACGGCTCCACGCCACCGTCTTGTGATCCCCATGGCTCCACGCCTCCGTCTTGTGATTTCCGGGGCTCCACGACTTTTCCTTCTTGCGGTTTGTTACAATCTCAATATTGAGGATTGCACAGTGTATGAAATACTCTTCTTGGGTCCTTATAAATCGTTGCTGGTCGTCTTTGTGTTCAGACCATTCCTCAATTACATTATTTTTGTCCATTTCTACTTTGATGAATTTTCGATCTAAAAATAGACAAATTGCGCGCTTAGCGTGGAGCGCGGCGACTGGAAAGCGCTAATGGTTTAATAATGACATGTTTCTATATGTTCAATGTATAAAGTGAGGATATGTTTATCATGTGCACAATTAATGACCCTTCTCGTCGGCTTATAATAGGGACCCCATTGCCTGGTAATTGTATCCTGTTCTCCTAGGAACGCTCCATTGCCTCAATGCAATAATCAATCTTCATGGCGCGACGGTCGTGAAACGCAGCAGTTAACATTAAAAGTTGTCAGAAGAGGAAAAATAAAGCAACTTTCATCGCTGACATGTAAATGAACGAGTCTCCACAGTGCCCGAGGGGGCGGCGTAGAAAAATACAGGTTATCGTTACATGGAGGGAAACTGTTCATTATAATCGGGTTTATGGAGATGGAGTCACACAGAATCTGTGGAATGGGCTGAGAACAGAACGCACAGAACGCACGGACGCAGCAGATGACGCATTTGCCCTGAAGTTCTCAATAATGCACTTTCCTCTGTGTTGTTAATTGGTTTCTATGTGTTGTAAATCTTGTTTATGTAGGTACAAAGGAAATAATAATAACAATAATAATAATAACAAAGTTAATATTGTACTGCCATGATATTAGGGAGCTAAATTACAATGTTTTTAGACACTTTTTATGGCTCTGGTATTTGGACACTGTATTCCATGTACTGCTATTGAATGGCTCTTTTATATGGGCACGGTATTGCGATGCCACATAGGAATTGTATCACATTATTCTTGGACACTGTAATGTATTAGTGTTTAAATATTATGTTGCTGTTTTATACAAACATTGCATAGTAGTGTTCTGAATCTATTTTATTAATCTAATTTGACATGCATACACACCACACGAATGCATCGCCCTGTGGCAAAGCTGGGTATTTGGTTGTGTATCTTCCTAGTATTACTTAGAACATTATTATGTGTTAAACAATTGGGTTTGAAAAGTTTGTCAAAACTTAATTATAGTGCTGTACACAATGTATGATAAAAGAAAAAGTGGCAATGGGTAAAAGAAATAAAACCACCTAACCATGGCTAATAATGTGAGAGTCACTAGCAGCAGCCAAAGCTCCACAACCACCACCACTGGTATCAGCTGTCCGGGCAGTAGAAGTACGAAACACAGGTCATATTTGTCCTTTATCTCTGGCAAGTGGGGTTGAAGAGGAGGGCGTTATGGAATATATGTGACATCACTTGACTTGGTCTCAGCAGATTGATGTTACCTCTGACAGCAACCCCTACAGTTTGAGTCATTTCTGTTCTGAACAGTCTGCCTAATCAAACAAGACTATGTGAGATCCTTTTTAGACCTATTATTAATTTTAAAAAAGTCGGTCACAGCACTGTGTTGTTAACTCCAGAGTTACCATCCAATTTTATGGTGAAGTCACATTGAGATGAATAAGGTTGTGTATGAGTTAAATAATTTGAAAGTGGTTGGATGCAGTCCTAAGAAACCTCAGTGTTTTACCTCCCGGGAAACCTCAGCGTTTCACCTCTCAGGAAACCTCAACATTTTACATCTTGGGAAACCTCAGCGTTTCACCTCTTGGGAAATCTCAGCGTTTCACCTCTTGGGAAATCTCAGCGTTTTACCTGCCAGGAAACCTCAGCATTTTACATCTTGGGAAACCTCAGCGTTTTACCTTCTGGGAAACCTCAGCGTTTTACCTCCTTTGCAACCTCAGTGTTTTACCTTCCGGGAAACCTCCTAAGAATTGAGAAGATGGTGACAGTGACAGCAGAATCACATCTTGTGATGGTGTCTGAAGGATCCATCATGTCCTGACCAGCGGTTCCAAGAAATGGAGGAAGGAGAAGAAAACAGGTCAGGAGGGAACATCATATTATTCTGAGGCTTGGCCGAGGTTAACTGTATCAGAAATCGCCAAAAATTTTGAGAATCTGAATTTTTGAAGATTTGACTTGTACAAATCCAGCAAAATAGGAACCAGACATCTGCTATCTATTCTGCCATGTGTCAGCTTGTAGCCTGGCCAGGACCACCAGAACAGACCTAGCACAGGAGAGGGCAGGCCTAGCACAGGGGAGAGGAGGCTTAGCACAGGTCAGGGCAGACCTAGCACAGCAGAGGGCAGGCCTAGCACAGGAGAGGGCAGACCTAGCACCGGTGAGCGTAGTCCTAGCAAAGTGAGAATAAGTTTTCATCATTTTTAACTCCTTTCTGTCATGATCCATGCTGGATCATGTCAGATAAAAGCACTGGTATCTTGACAAACGAATGTGTGGCAAAAAACGTTCAGGTCCGGACCTGTGTGTGAACGAGTGTGTATGGGTACCACCAAAAAACATCTAGTGGAAGTGTGTTGTGGAGTCTTACCAGCTCATACCAAACATACACATATATAACTCGTTCCCCAGGTCGGCGCTTTGGAGCTCTGTGGTGCCTCCAGAACTTATATTGCCGATACCAGCGGTGCGTTTGTCATAAACCTGAAGTGCAGGTGGTTGCTGGGGTGAACTCTGGATGTGGGCGTCCCCTTTGTAGGTAGTTCTTGACGAGGAGCGATTTTGAGGGTCCAGAGGCCCCTCATTAAGGGGAGGGTACTGTCATATGATCCATGCTGGATCATGGGATCATGTCAGATAAAAGCACTGGTAACCTTTTTCTTTCTCTCTCTAAGCTTTGTGCTTAGAGATAGTTTTGCCCCCGGTGTCCAGTATGGTCATTGCACTGGTGTTTTTAGTTCTAGTTTGCCCTCACTGGTGGTTAGTGTAATTGCACGGGAATCACTAACAGGTGTGTTTGCTCAATAAAGGTGTGTCAGTTGTGCTCACTCACGTTGGTTATATTATTATTGGTCTTTTCCTACCAGTCTGGGTGAAGGAATGAGCTGGAGGAGAGTCCAGGGCAGCTCAGTCAGAGTCCTGGAGTGGCAGCTATGGTGTCAGCGAGGAGTTCGTGTAGAGCATGGTTATCAGGATCCTGTCAGCGCCGGCGGACTGCTGTTACTGAACAGGATAACTCACCCAGACTACGGGGGGACCTGGGGTCCGATACTGCAGGGAAAATTCTGACACCAGGACATGCGACACTGAAAGTAGTTTAGCAGCACCAGGACCTACGATCATGTGACCATAGGAGGCGTGGCTTAGCGTCCTGCTGCTGGAGATGGCAATAGAGTTCTATAACAGGAATCCTGGAGTACAGGCTAGGGAAACTCGGATCAGACAAACGGAGGGTCATTCACAGAGAGGGCGGCGCGGTACCAGGGGGAGAAGCAGAGAATAGTCAAAACGTAAGCAATGAATCATGCACAGAGATAGCAACGCAGTACAAGGGGGCAGTCAGAGAATAGTCAGGTCCAAAGCAAAAGAGTCATACACGGGAATATCAGAGCAGTACAAAAGGAACAGGCAGAACTCGTAACAGGGACAGAACTGGATCAAAACCAAGCAAGCACAAAGTATCACAGTCACAAAGCACACTAGGGTCACACACTCGGCCAAGGGACTGAGTATAAGCGACAAGGAGTGAGCCCACAATAAGGCTATAAAAAGCCTCCCAGAGTCTCAGAGTGAGGCTGTCCAGATTAACCACTGAACTACCTGATCACACAAACACAGCAGCTCATGACAATGGTGGAGTGGCAGCTATGGTGTCAGTGAACAATTCTTGCAAAGCTTGGTGGAGTGGCAGCTATGGTGTAGAGCTGCACTCAGTTTGCTGGACTCTTTTACTGGAAAGCTGCACTCAGGTGCTGGACTCAGGTGCTGGACTCTGTGGCTGGACAGCTGCACTCAGGTGCTGGACTCTGTTGCTCCAAGGCGGCACTCGGGTGCTGGACGCGGTTGCAGTAAAGCTGCACCCAGGTGTTGGACACGGTCGGAGGAAGATGCACTCAGGTGTTGGACTCTGTTGCTGTTAGCAACAGAGCAAAGCTAAGCGTTTCCCTGTTTGTCACTTTTCCTCATGTTGGTGTTAGTACAGCGGTGGGACCAGTGCCTGCACCACCCAGCTCCCTAGTAAGGAATAGGTGCAGGGTGTGCTAGGGTGACAGGTATCCTGATCGGCGACAGGTGAGGAGCCTGTATAGGGAACGTTAGGAGTGTTAGGGACACTGACTCAGGGGAGTGCAGGAGGTCTCCACGTCCCCCGTTCCCTATCGCAGGGCCCACTGTTGTATCTGTATCCCTTTCCCCTGGGTCTTGTTGTTTTAGTTACCGGCCTGCGGGTCGTGTCACACAGGACAGTTACACGTGCCGTGTCCTGTTGTTTTAGTTACCGGCCTGCGGGTCGTGTCACACAGGACAGTTACACTTGCCGTGTCCTGTTGTTTTAGTTACCGGCCTGCGGGCCGTGTCACACAGGACGGGGCACGTGACATTTTCCAGCACTCTGTTTATTATGCTTTAGAGCAGTGTTCCACAACTCCGGTCCTCAAGAGCCACCAACAGGTCATGTTTTCAGGATTTCCTTAGTATTGCCCAGGTGATAATTGCATCACCGGGACAGGCAAGAATTCCATCACCTGTGCAATACTAAGGAAATCCTGAAAACATGACCTGTTGGTGGCTCTTGAGGACCGGAGTTGGGGAACCCTGCTTTAGGGTCTGGATTGAGACCAAATCCCTATTTTGCATCTTTTTTTGGGCACACTTCAATCCTGGTGTCAGATTGGTGAAAGTTTTGCTCAGCTCTATATGTGACCATTGTCCATCTGAAGTTTAGACTGAAGTTTAGGGTACAAGGTTTCAACACTAAGTAGATTCTCATTTTTGCAGGGTACTGGAGCAGGTCGCCCAATAAATGTCCGTTCTTTTCCAGTTCTCAGGAATGAACGATCTACATGACTTGGATTAAAAAATGTAATAGTATTTAAAATATTGAGATCTAAGATTCCTAAACAGATCTAAGATCACTGCTTGCTGGAATTTAATAGAAACCTTCATACATGACAGATTTATATCTGCTGGAAGGAAACAGTGAAAGGATTTATTGCATGATGGTAAGAAAAGATCTTGTCTAACTGATTGATGGTATATTAGAAAACTGTACAGTAAAAGACCCCCTTTGAAGGTTTCCGTAGCGTTAGCACAGTTTACAATGACTGAGTGCAGAATCCATAGGTCTCAATGGCGCCGGCCATGGCCATTTCTGCCCTGAGTTGCTGGATTATATCACGAAGGGGTTGTGTCATAATGGGGTTGTCCAATCTTCTTTCTTGCGGACCGCATTGCTCCGCTACCTTCCTATGACGACTGACAGTTCAGACTAGTGGCCGGGCTGCACTGCTGGCCCGAATTGTGCGCTCTCTGGGCTGTCTCTGCAGCATTGGAGGACCGCAGGGCACCGATACACCGATCCGGCAGCTTATGTGCGGGAATTGCAGGTGCTATAGCTAACACAGATTGCAAGCACATGCTCCTTGCCTAGATTTTGGCTACCTCTGATAGACCTCAGAAGTGGCCTGTAACTTAGGCAACAAGCTATAAACGAAGGAATGAAAAGTTCTCTGTTCTTGAGAATGGACAGGATTTTTTAAGTTGAGGTAAATTGCCAGGCTGCCGGTTTTTACAATCCCTTTGCAGTTTTACCCATTTAAGCAGTTGAGAGTCAATGCCTTTAATTATTCGTGCGCTGCTTGTGTCCACATTTGCCTCCCTCACCTGTCACTGACCCTCAATAATCCCTTTTACCTGGAAGAAGCAATTTATCTGGAAGCAGAGAGAGCAGCGCTGTCAACGAACCATCAGAACTATGGGCGCTCCGCAGCGTGAAAGATTCCCCCAAGAGCGTCGTACCAACTCCAAATAGGAATCGAGCCGGGAAAACGGCCGACCACAGCGAAGGTTAAACACTTAATTCACGGCAGAAGAACATAAGATTTCTGTCCATCACAGATGCTACAATTCCATCAATGTAACTACCAGCCCTCGCGATGAATCCGTTATTGTTACGTTGTGATTCACTTTGTATCCGGCAGTGTCACAATATGGAAACAATTCTCAATAACAGATTAGATACAATCTTGTATAATGAGCTGCAGAAGCTCCTACAGGCTCATCCAAAACACAAGCACAGGTAATTAGGAGCTTTGTAGCATCGTTCTGAAAACCAAAAACAAAACAAAGGTAACAATAAAATACATTTCCTAAGACGACTGTGATATGCGGCAGAGGCCACTGTCCATCTAATTCTTATACAGCGAAGGACGCAGGGCTTCCATGTTTAAAGAAATGTGTTGTGCTTTTGCCATTCGTCCTGCCACATCGCTACTTTTGGAGAATATAGACACGCCTAAAATGCACTTCCAGGCTAATTAGCATGTTTCTTCAAATCTTGATTTCTCATTGCTGGCACACTGCAATACTACAAAACAAATAGAATTTGTATTGTTGGTCTAGGATCTGTACAGCCTTACCGCTAGAAGCAATAGTAAGACATACTAATGGGTTCCCTGTAAGCACTGGGAAAGATTTAGGGTTTTCATTAACTAGAAATTAGTTAGAAATGTAACAATATCCAAATAAATTATTATTTCTTATTATTATAGCGCCATTTATTCCATGGCGCTTTACATGTGAGCTCATTTCAGAAGACAATTGAATGAGTGTAACGTCCCACCATGCCCCCTCCCCCCTCTTTTCTGACCTCTCCAACCCTTTTTTGAAGAACTATATAGTTTTAGTCGCCTTATAGCAGTCGGATTAAACATCTTAAAAAACAATCTAAGGCCGGTCTCACACGTACAGATAATTCCATAACCGGAAAAAACGGTACCGGAGCTATCCGTGTCCGTGTGGATATGTGGTACCTCTGTGTGGCACACGTGTGCCGCATCAGGACCACACGGACGGCCGCCGGGAAGAAGCGGCTACAGTAAGCACTGTTCCCCGGCGTCTGGTGCTGAACTCGGCTGTCATTCTTCTCTCCTGCTCTGCCGGCAACAGCGAGCAGGAGAGAAAAATGAATGAAAACCCGACGTGGGGTCCCCCTCATTTTATGAACCAACCAGATGAAACTTACAGCTGGGGGCTGCATCCCTCAGCTGTCAGCTTCAGCCAGGTTGCTGTAGATATAGTATATCTTGACTTCAGCAAAGCATTTGACAAAGTCTCTCATACAATCCTTATTGAAGAAATGACTAAGTATGGAATGGACAAGGCAACTGTTAGGTGGATTCATAACTGGCTTAGTGATCGGACCCAAAGAGTGGTCGTAAATGGCTGCACATCCAGTTGGAAGAATGTCTCAAGTGGGGTACCACAGGGCTCTGTCCTGGGCCCTGTATTGTTCAACATCTTTATCAACGATTTAGATGAAGGAATTGAGGGTATATTGATTACATTTGCTGATGACACAAAGCTAGGAGGGATAGCTAATACTAGAGAAGAGAGAGAGAGGATTCAAAAAGATATAAATAAACTGGAGAAGTGGGCAGCAAATAACAGAATGGTTTTTAACAGTGAGAAATGCAAAGTACTACATCTGGGCAATAAAAATGAAAAAAGCATATATAGAATGGGAGGAATAGGGCTAATTGACAGCACATGTGAAAAAGACTTGGGTATACTAATAGATCACAGACTGAATATGAGTCAACAGTGTGATGCAGCAGCAAAAAAGGCAAATGCAATTCTAGGATGTATTAACAGAAGCATACAGTCTAGATCACGTGAAGTCATTATTTCCCTCTACTCCTCTTTGGTCAGACCTCATCTGGAATACTGTGTCCAGTTTTGGGCACCACACTTTAAAAAAGACATCAACAAACTGGAGCAAGTTCAGAAAAGAGCGACCAGAATGGTGACCGGTCTGCAAGCCCTGTCTTATGAGGAAAGGTTGCAGGATTTGGGAATGTTTAGTTTGCAAAAGAGAAGACTGAGAGGAGACTTAATAGCTGTCTACAAATATCTAAAGGGCTGTCACATTGTAGAAGGATCAACTATATTCACAAGGAAAGACTAGAAGCAATGGGATGAAACTGAATGGGAGGAGACACAGATTAGATATTAGAAAAAACTTTTTGACAGTTAGAGTGATTAATGAGTGGAACAGGCTGCCACGAGAAGTGGTGAGTTCTCCTTCAATGGAAGTCTTCAAACAGAGGCTGGACAGACATCTGACTGGGATGATTTAGCGAATCCTGCTTTGAGCAGGGGGTTGGACCAGATGGCCCAGGAGGTCCCTTCCAACTCTACCATTCTATGATTCTCAAGAATAGAGGGGTCCCCACGCTGTTTTTTAAATTATTTAAATAATTTAAAAAAACGGCGTGGGGACCCCCCCTATTTTTGACAACCAACCTCACTAAATCTGACAGCTGAGGGCTGATATTCTCAGGCTGGTAAGGGGCCATTGATCTTGGCCCCCCACAGCCTAAAAACAGCAGCCCGCAGCTGCCCAGAAAAGGCGCATCTATTAGATGCGCCTATTCTGGAGCTTTGCCCGGTTCTTCCCACTTGCCCTGTAGCGGTGGCAAGTGGGGTAATAAGGGGTTAATGTCACCTTTCTATTGGAAGGTGACATTAAGCCCGGGTTAGTAATGGAGAGGTATCAAAAAGACACCTATCCATTACTAATCCTACAGTAATTAAAGGGTTAATTGAACACACACACAATTAGAATAAAGTCTTTTAATGAAAGCATACACTACACACAGTTTTAACATTTTTATTACACTTGTAATTCCATAGCGACGCCATTGATCTCCTGTAAAAAAGGTGAAAATAATAAAGCAACAATATACATTACCTGTCCGGAGATCAGTCATGTCTCATGGCGTAATCCATATCGGGGGTTAATCAGTTTACAGTCGGAGTGCTGCTAATGCGACCGTTCCGACTGTAAACTACTGTAGAATGAATGCATGCTCAGTGACTAGCGGTGACGTCACCACTCATCACTGAGTCTGCGCTCTGCTTCTTGAGAACCAACCTTGCTGAAGCTGACAGCTGAAGGACCCCACGTCGGGTTTTCATTCATTCTTCTCTCCTGCTCGCTGTTGCCGGCAGAGCAGGAGAGAAGAATGACAGCGGCGATCAGCACCAGCCGCCGGTAACAGTGCTTGTAGTAGCGCTTCTTCCCTGGCGGCCGTCTGTGTACACGGAGGACAGTGTGAACTGTTCTCCGTGTGCACGTGTTAAGCACTTTTGCGGACCGTGTGTTCCCACAAACACTGACATGTCTCCGTGTTTTTCACACGGACCGTGTGTCCGTGAAAACACGCTGACATGTGCAGAGACACATTCATTTTGATGTGTCTACGTGTGTCAGTGTCTCCGGTATGTGAGGAAACTGTCACTACACGTACCGGAGCCACTGACGTGTGAAATCTGGAAAGTGTCTTCTGAGAGTTTATTGCTTAATTCTTTCTCCCAGGAGAACAGATAAATTGTTGTACCTTCTTCTATAGACAGTGTTATGAAAAGGATATTTTACTTATTTTTTGACATTTCATCTACACAAGCTCACAGTCATATAAATTATATGGATGCTTTTTGGGGACTTTTTTTTCTCTTACATGTATTTTGGGTTAAAAATAATTTTTGCTGTAGGGTTTCGCTAAAAATTTTGATCCAATTTGCCATCTACGGTCTCGGTGTCTATTGATGGCTGCAGAATGAGTTAACTGGGAATCTCTCAGTGAGCTCACTCTGACTGAACTTTGTCGTGGTCATAAATCAACTTAGATGAGTTCAGAAGAAAAAAAACAGCTAAAGTTTTCAACCTCTTGTCAGAAGCAGCTCCCTGACTGATTCTCAGGATTCTCCTCTGTTCTGTAGTCAGGAATGTGCAGGGAAATAAACAACATTAAAGCCAAATGGTGCAAAATTTTTAATAAAATCAAATAGCAAAAACTATTCTTAGCACAAAATATTTGCATTTACATGAAAATAAAAATACCCCCGAAGGCGTCCAAAATCCTAAAGATCACATGGACTCAAATATCTTCGCCCAACGGCTGCAGATAGTCGGAGATAGCTCAGTCCACGTCTTAAGGTTCATCTGCTCCCTCTACTACTTTTTCAAGGGTCTTGTGATGATGTCGTACTGTCCTGATGGGTGTGGTAGTAGGGTGGGGACCCCCTGAGTAGTACAGGACACGATTGTATATGCTGATCGCACTCTGATGATTTTCTGCGGCGCTCAGTGTCCGCCTGATACAAGCCGTGGATCTAATTCATACATCTTCCCTTGTCACTAATTTGACACTAAGTTTTGACAGCTCGCTCCTGGCTCCTACGTTCTAGGAAAGCAATGAGATTTCCCGGCAATTCATTCTGAATGATTGGTTTTGTGTCTCTGGGCGATTTACTGACGGTCAGATAAACATAAAGTCAGAATTCCAACGAGATCCCCCAATAGCAAAGAGTGAGAAATAAAAGCGAAAAATACCCGCCGGCCATGGCGGCTGCTCAGGCCGCTGCCGTCCTTCAGCTGTTATCTGTGGCTCCAGCTCTGCCTCTTCTCACCTCATTTACTTTTCATATCTGCAGACATCGAACAATGGAATAAAAAGAAACATTGTGTCAGAATGTAGCAAAGTGCTCTGCGGTGTCTGTGTACTGTGCGCTCACCATATGTACCAAGAGCAAGAGGGAGAGCAACTACACGTGCCACGATCAGACTGCAGGACGCAGGGATGGTGATGGGGAGCAGCTTCATGGCTGTGTCCTCCCTTCACAAACAGAGGAAACTGGGCAAACTGCAGTCATATTACTCACTGAGTTCAGTGGGAGCCAAAGACTGGTGCAGGGGCTGTAATAGCACCCGGGCCCTGGAGCCTACGGGGGGGCCCAAACGAACCATATGGCCCATATGAAAAGACCATTAGGGTATGTGCAAACGTTGCAAATTCATCTGCGGATCCGCAGCAGTTTTCCAAGTGATGTACAGTACCATGTTATCCTATGGAAAACAAAAACCGCTGTCCACATGCTGCAGAAAAATCCACGTGGAAATGCAGCGGTTTATTTTCTGCAGCATGCCAATTCTTTGTGCGGATTCCATTCTAGGAATCCGCAGGTGTAAAAACGCAGGCGAAATCCGCAGGAAATCCACAGTAAATCCGTAGGCATTTTGACCTGTGCATTCTGCAGATTCCGCACGGAAAAATCCGCACACGAATCCGCAACGTGTGCACATGCCCTAATACAGGTGTTTTGTTTTTTACGTTGAATTTGAAGCAGATTCTGAACCAAAATCCACTTAAAAAACTTTTTGCCACAGAAAAAAAGAAATAACTTGTCACTTCTTTGATGCAGATAATCCAAGAGTGCGCAATGGGAAGACAGGGGTGCCCGGTCATGTGTGGGGCGGCCTTTAGGGGGCGGTAGTTTGCTTTTATGAAGATGTAAAGGGCCGCCGGGGTTGCCGAATGCCTTTTCATTCTCTTCCTCTCCTTGACAATAAATACATTGTTGCGATCCTTCTGTAAATATTTACAGGAGTCCGTGTAGTTATGATGAGGTCAGAAGGACTGTAAACCTCGCGCGGCTCAGTGGCGGGCAGTTAATAATATCACGTCCAGCATATGCCCCGTGTGCACGGCGGGGTTATTCCAGAACGATCCGTTTGCCCTTAGTATAATGAACCTCTGGCTTTGTGTACTGAGGAAAGAAAGCGTTAATGTCAGACTAACACGGCACGTGCCATCGTGTGGATTTCACTCATCTCCTTGTTCGCCATCATCCTTTAGGGAATTTCTTTTTCAGCGCTCCTGTAGAGCCAGATCAATAATCTCTGACTTTTTAATCAGTTTCTCATTATATAGTCATCCTTATTGTTTACCTGCACTGTAAGATGAATTCTTAAAGGGAATCCGTCACCACTTTATTGGGTTAACAGGTAAAAATATCATTCAATTTAGTGTCACCTATGCATTACACAAGTACTTCTGATGCCCCGTGACTCCCCACGTATGATCCATAAATACCTTTTTTATTCCTCCCGCGCTGTATGTTAATATGGTCGGTCTGTTCCGATGGGCGTGGCTTATTTTCTGTCCTCCCCCCCCCTCGGCTTGAATTTTTTAGAAACGTTACTGGAATTATGAGTTGAGCCAAATTTGTGACATTTCCA
The DNA here is from genome assembly GCF_039654945.1 of Dendrobates tinctorius. Lineage (NCBI taxonomy): Eukaryota > Metazoa > Chordata > Amphibia > Anura > Dendrobatidae > Dendrobates > Dendrobates tinctorius. The sequence continues at coordinate 3,395,784 of NW_027361810.1, forward strand.
AAAGTTTTATGCCCGAATTCTGGAGAAAACTCTTTAATGCATTGGACCATAAACCGTTGTAATACTTCTGACAAGTCTTATGTTATGTGCAATTGTTGGGGGTCTCAGGACTCGGTCAGACCCCACTGACTTGCACCCATCACATAATAAGCAGAGCGCTATATCTGCCCCAGGCTCAGTACAATCCTACATTTACAAATACATGAATCCAAATATGTCCCAGAATATATAACTATACTATATACCTGTCCCCAAATATATGGACATGTCCCTGTATACAGGATCTGGTCATCCTCCCATTGTACAGGGACACGGCGCTTACGTCTGCGCTGCCGGGAGCTGATAACCTGCTCCTAGGTCCCCATGTCCTCTTCTCTCTGTGTCTCTGAACGCTGTTGGATAACTTGCAGTTTTGTCACTTAGTAGAATTGAGTGCTGCTAGCAGATCACTGAGCCACAGCTGTCTCTACAACTGTCCAAAGTGGCTGCCTTCCAGGCACACGCTAATATACAGGGAGGAAAGTGCAGATTCAGATCCAAAGTAATTACTCACAAAGCGGTGCTCCATATGTTACACTAAATATCAGGGGGTTACTGATTATAGTCCAAGGGCAATATCCTGCAAACGACGGGGTCAAAAGAGAAGGCGCAGTCCATCATATTGTACTACTGCGCCGGCAGAACACGGAGGGGACAGAAAACGTAGATGCAACATGGAAAGTGCGAGAACCTCATTGTATCATACTGATCCTGAGTTACCTCCTGTATTATACCCCAGAGCTGCACTCACTGTTCTGCTGGTGCAGTCACTGTGTACATACATTACATTACTGATCCTTAGTTACATCCTGCATTATACTCCAGAGCTGCACTCACTATTCTGCTGGTGCAGTCACTGTGTACATACATTACTGATCCTGAGTTACTTCCTGTATTATACCCCAGAGCTGCACTCACTATTCTGCTGGTGCAGTCACTGTGTACATACATTATATTATTGATCCTGAGTTACTTCCTGTATTATCCTCCAGAGCTGCACTCACTACTCTGCTGGTGCAGTCACTGTGTACATACATTACATTACTGATCCTGAGTTACATCCTTTATTATACCCCAGAGCTGCACTCACTATTCTGCTGGTGCAGTCACTGTGTACATACATTACATTGCTGATCCTGAGTTACATCCTTTATTATACCCCAGAGCTGCACTCACTACTCTGCTGGTGCAGTCACTGTGTACATACATTACATTACTGATCCTGAGTTACATCCTTTATTATACCCCAGAGCACTGGCGTAGCGTGGGGGGGGCGGGGGGGGGCGGTCCGCCCCAGGCGGCATGTGTGTGGGGGCGGCGCGGCAGCAGCAATTCCACCCTGCAGTGCAGTGCAGCGGCGGGCAGGGAGCGATGCGATCACGGCAGCTCCGCTGCCTGCAAGAGTGAATAGCAGGAGCGGAGCGGCAATGGTCCGTCCTGCTTCCTGCCCGGAGGCCGCGCTTCCTGTTTCACACAGAGGAGCGCCGCTGAGTGACGTCATCATTCAGCGGCCGCTGCTGTGTGAGGGAGGAAGCGCGGGCGATGCTGCGGACAGGTGAGAGGAGAGAGGTGGTGTCTTGTGTGTATGTATGTATGTATGTCTGTGTGTGTGTGTCTGTGTGTATGATGGAGCAGGCAATGATGGGAGTGATGGTCTAGAAGGCAATGATGGGGTGATGGAGCAGACAATGATGGGGTGATGGAGCAGGCAATGATGGGGTGATGGAGCAGGCAATGATGGGGTGATGGAGCAGGCAATGATGGGGTGATGGAGCAGGCAATGATGGGGTGATGGAGCAGACAATGATGGGGTGATGGAGCAGGCAATGATGGGGTGATGGAGCAGGCAATGATGGGGTGATGGAGCAGACAATGATGGGGTGATGGAGCAGGCAATGATGGGGTGATGGAGCAGGCAATGATGGGGTGATGGAGCAGACAATGATGGGGTGATGGAGCAGACAATGATGGGGTGATGGAGCAGGCAATGATGGGGTGATGGAAGAGGCAATGATGGGGTGATGGAGCAGGCAATGATGGGGTGATGGAGCAGGCAATGATGGGGTGATGGAGCAGGCAATGATGGGGTGATGGAGCAGACAATGATGGGGTGATGGAGCAGGCAATGATGGGCTGATGGAGCAGGCAATGATGGGGTGATGGAGCAGGCAATGATGGGGTGATGGAGCAGGCAATGATGGGGTGATGGAGCAGACAATGATGGGGTGATGGAGCAGGCAATGATGGGGTGATGGAGCAGGCAATGATGGGGTGATGGAGCAGACAATGATGGGGTGATGGAGCAGGCAATGATGGGGTGATGGAGCTGGCAATGATGGGGTGATGGAGCAGGCAGTGATGGAGCAGGCAATGATGGGGGTGATGGAGCAGGCAATGATGGGGTGATGGAGCAGGCAATGATGGGGTGATGGAGCAGGCAATGATGGGGTGATGGAGCAGGCAATGAGGGGAGTGATGGAGCAGACAATGATGGGGTGATGGAGCAGGCAATTATGGGGTGATGGAGCAGACAATGATGGGGGTGATGGAGCAGGCAGTGATGGGGTGATGGAGCAGGCAATGAGGGGAGTGATGGGGGTGATGGAGCAGGCAGTGATGGGGTGATGGAGCAGGCAATGATGGGGTGATGAAGCAGGCAATGAGGGGAGTGATGGGGGTGATGGAGCAGGCAATGATGGGGGTGATGGAGCAGGCAATGATGGGGTGATAGAGCAGGCAATGAGGGGAGTGATGGGGGTGATGGAGCAGGCAGTGATGGGGTGATGGAGAAGGCAGTGATAGGGTGATGGAGCAGGCAATGATGGGGGTGATGGAGCAGGCAATGATGGGGTGATGGAGCAGGCAATGAGGGGAGTGATGGGGGTGATGGAGCAGGCAATGATGGGGGTGATGGAGCAGACAATTATGGGAGTAATGGAGCAGGCAGTGATGGGGTGATGGAGAAGACAATGATGGGAGTGATGGGGTGATGAAGCAGGCAGTGATGGGGTGATGGAGCAGGCAATGATGGGGGTGATGAAGCAGGCAATGATGGGGTGATGGAGCAGACAATGATGGGAGTGATGGGGTGATGGAGCAGGCAATGATGGGAGTGATGGGGAGAAGGCACAGTGATGGGGTGATGGAGAAGGCAGTGATGGGGAGAAGACAATGATGGGGTGATGGTCGAGAGGGCAATGATGGGGTGGTGGGTGAGAATGCAATGATGGTGGTGGTGGAAAGGGCAATAAATGGGGGTGGTGGAGGAGGAGGAAATGATGGAGGTGGTGGAATGGGCAATGATGGGAGTGGTGGGGGAGAAAGCAAAGATAGTGGTGGAGAAGAAAATGATGGAGGTGGGGGAGAGGACAATAATGGGATGCGAGGGGAGGAGGACAATGAGGGGTGTGGGGGATTGGGATGGGAGGAAGGGGGACTTATAATGGCCTTAGGAACAGGGGGAGGTGGAGGAAGACATTATCGTTTATTATGTCTAACACAGTCCCTTAGTATATAGTGTACTCACTAATTCTGTATAACACCATCCTTAGTTACATAGTTTCCTCTTTTATTATGTATAACACCGCCCCTTATTACCTACCATCCTCTCTAGTTATATATGGTGCCGTCCCTTATTATATAGCTTCCTCTGCTGTTATGTATAGTGCTGTCTCTTACATAGTGTATTTTTGTTATTTTTGTTATTCACAGCGCCCTCTTTTATTACATGGTCCCCTCTCTTGTTAGATATAAAATGACTGCTGATCGAGGAGCCGGTGACCAGACGACCAGTCCATCAGCTCCTCCATTAGAAAGGAAGCTTTCCCATGCTCCATCAGCCATCATTGCATTATACAGCTAACAAGACAGGACGGTATGTAATAAAAAACAGGGCTCTATATAATCCAATATGTAAGGGACAGAACTGTACATAACAAGAGAAGGCACTGTGTATGGGACAGCAATATACATAATAAAGGAGACTATGTAATATATACCTGTATGTGTGTGTGTGGCTATATAATATCAATAATCTATCTATCTATATATATATATATACACACACACACACGTAGCTTTGACGCCATAAAAGGAGGGGGGCCCGGACACATTTCTTGCACAGGGACCCCAAGCTGTCAGTGTCCGCCCCCTGTCCGCCAAAATAATTTGTACTTTCTGGTTTTTTTTCTGTCACATTATTAAAAATTATTATTAAAAAAAGCCATTAGGTCTTCATCCAGCATCATCAAGCTAATACATACATATATATAGAGAACTGCAAGAAGTTGAAAGTCTAGAAATTTAGAAATAATAGCAGAGTTAGTAGCAGACTAAAAATTAGATCTTTGAGTGTAGTGTGGGCTCTTCGGATGCTTCCGAATTATCAACGACCAAAGGGGTGGCAAATTTTTCGACCGCCCCGGGCGCCACAAACAGTTGCTACGCCACTGCCCCAGAGTTGCACTCACTATTCTGCTGGTGCAGTCACTGTGTACATACATTACATTGCTGATCCTGAGTTACATCCTGTATTATACTCCAGAGCTGCACTCACTATTCTGCTGATGTTGTCACTGTGTACATACATTACATTACTGATCCTGAGTTACTTCCTGTATTATCCTCCACAGCTGCACTCACTATTCTGCTGGTGCAGTCACTGTGTACATACAGTACATTACATTATTGATCCTGAGTTACTTCCTGTATTATACCCCAGAGCTGCACTCACTATTCTGCTGGTGCAGTCACTGTGTACATACATTACATTGCTGATCCTGAGTTACATCCTGTATTATACTCCAGAGCTGCACTCACTATTCTGCTGATGTTGTCACTGTGTACATACATTACTGATCCTTTCCTCCATGACTGCCAACGACAGGTCGCAATTGGCCTCCTTTGCATCTGGCAGGCATATTAGTGGGGAGGGAAGGAGGGCGTTATGGAATATATGGCACATCAGTGGGAGACTTAATAGCTGTCTACAAATATCTAAAGGGCTGTCACATTGTAGAAGGATCAACTTTATTCTCATTTGCACAAGGAAAGACTAGAAGCAATGGGATGAAACTGAATGGGAGGAGACACAGATTAGATATTAGAAAAAACTTTTTGACAGAGTGATCAATGAGTGGAACAGGCTGCCACGAGAAGTGGTGAGTTCTCCTTCAATGGAAGTCTTCAAACAGAGGCTGGACAGACATCTGACTGGGATGATTTAGCGAATCCTGCTTTGAGCAGGGGGTTGGACCAGGAGGTCCCTTCCAACTCTACGATTCTATGATTCTATGATGATGTTACCTCTGACAGTGACACCATCAGTTTAAGGCTGGGGTAACACCAGGGCAGTTTCTAGGGAATTTTGCCAACAGGGCAAACATCGAAAAAGCGCCCCCCCTGAACATTAACATGCTGAATACTTTAGATAAACTTAGATAAACGTGTCTTACCTTTGCATCAATCCAATCCTCGAAGGCATCACCCCCCCCGATATTACACACAAAGACAGCAGGCTAAGCACCACAGTATCCTCAAAAAAATAAAATAAATACATCACTGCAGTAATAATATTCCTTAATTAGCCCCTATGGTAATAATATCCCCCATCCTGACCCCTGTGTGTCTCATTCCTGACTTCAGCCATATTTTCTCTCATCCTGCCCTCATAAGTATCCATTCTGTCCCCATATGATCTCCTGATCCTGCCCCGTCTACATCGTATCCATCCTGCCCCATGATCCTGCACCATGTGTCTCCCATCCTGCCCCCTGTGTCTCACATTCTGCCCCGTCCTGTCTCAGTTTCACATTCTGCCCCCTCCTGTGTCTTACTGTCACATTCTGCCCCCGTGCCTCACATTCTGCCCCTCTTGTGTATCACTGTCACATTCTGCCCCCTCCTGTGTCTTACTGTCACATTCTGCCACCTCCTGTGTCTTACTGTCACATTCTGCCCCCGTGCCTCACATTCTGCCCCTCCTGTGTATCACTGTCACATTCTGCCCCCTCCTGTGTCTCACTGTCACATTCTGCCCCCTCCTGTGTCTCACTGTCACATTCTGCCCCTCCTGTGTCTCACTGTCACATTCTGCCCCTCCTGTGTCTCACTGTCACATTCTGCCCCTCCTGTGTCTTACTGTCACATTCTGCCCCATGCACATTCTGCCCCCATGTCTCACATTTTGCCCCCTCCTGTGTCATTACTGTCACTTTCTGCCCCCTGCTGTGTCTTACTGTCACATTCTGCCCCCATGTCTTGCATTCTGCCCCCATGTCTCACTTTCTGCCCCCTCCTGTGTCTCACTGTCGCATTCTGCCCCATCCTGTCTTACTGGCACATTCTGCCCCCATGTCTGCATTCTGCCCCCATCATATCTGCATTCTGCCCCCATCATGTCTGCATTCTTCCCCCATCATGTCTGCATTCTGCCCCCATCATGTCATGCATTCTGCCCCCATCACGTCATGCATTCTGCCCCCATCATGTCTTGCATTCTGCCCCCATCATGTCTGCATTCTGCCCCATCATGTCTTGCATTCTGCCCCCATCATGTCTTGCATTCTGCCCCCATCATGTCTTGCATTCTGCCCCCATCATGTCTGCATTCCGCCCCATCATGTCTTGCATTCTGCCCCATCATGTCTTGCATTCTGCCCCCATCATGTCTTACATTCTGCCCCTATCATGTCTTGCATTCTGCCCCTATCATGTCTTGCATTCTGCCCCTATCATGTCTTGCATTCTGCCCCTATCATGTCTTGCATTCTGCCCCCATCATGTCTGCATTCTGCCCCATCATGTCTTGCATTCTGCCCCCATCATGACTTGCATTCTGCAACCATCATGTCTTGCATTCTGCCCCCATCATGTCTTGTATTCTGCCCCATCATGTCTTGCATTCTGCCCCATCATGTCTTGCATTCTGCCCCATTATGTCTTGCATTCTGCCCCCATCATGTCTTGTATTCTGCCTCATCATGTCTGCATTCTGCCCCATCATGTCTGCATTCTGCCCCCATCATGTCTGCATTCTGCCCCCATCATGTCTTGCATTCTGCCCCCATCATGTCTGCATTCTGCCCCCATCATGTCTTGCATTCTGCCCCCATCATGTCTTGCATTCTGCCCCCATCATGTCTTGCATTCTGCCCCCATCATGTCTTGCATTCTGCCCCCATCATGTCTTGCATTCTGCCCCCATCATGTCTTGCATTCTGCCCCCATCATGTCTGCATTCTGCCCCCATCATGTCTTGCATTCTGCCCCCATCATGTCTTGTATTCTGCCCCATCATGTCTTGCATTCTGCCCCATCATGTCTTGCATTCTGCCCCCATCATGTCTTGCATTCTGCCCCCATCATGTCTTGCATTCTGCCCCCATCATGTCTTGCATTCTGCCCCCATCATGTCTTGTATTCTGCCCCATCATGTCTTGCATTCTGCCCCATCATGTCTTGCATTCTGCCCCCATCATGTCTTGCATTCTGTCCCCATCATGTCTTGCATTCTGCCCCCATCATGTCTTGCATTCTGTCCCCATCATGTCTTGCATTCTGCCCCCATCATGTCTTGCATTCTGCCCCCATCATGTCTTGCTTTCTGCCCCCATCATGTCTTGCATTCTGCCCCCTTTCTCCATATTTGCCCCTGTGTGTCTCCAGTCCTGCCCCCGAGTCTCTATTCTGCCAGGGAAACATATTGCCCCTTTCAATAACAAAATAAAATAAAACCTTTTTTCTTACCTGGCCTCGCTCCTGTGTTGAAGTTGGAGCTGAAAGGACCTGTGGTGACGTCATCGTCATGTGATCAGGGGGCGGAGCTGATCAATGGTGAAGGCCTGTGGTAATGATGACGTCACCACAGGTCCTTCAGCTCTTCTGTAGCTTTGGATGTCGGCCACTGTGGCGGCTCTGCTGATGTGTGCGCTGTTGGCCCGGCCGCAGCGCACACTTGGGGCCCGCCTGGCGCCCCATGACATGCAGCACTTGGGGCCTGATGACTGTAAGCACAGGAGCGGGACCCCTGATCTGCGGGGCCCCCTTCTGTACTGCTGTTCATCGGGCTTCATACAGCAGTAAGGGCTGTCATGCCCTGATGGTGGCCCTGGGCAGGCGCCCCCTGGCTTGGGTGGCGCCCCGGGCGATCGCACCCCCCCGTCCCCCCCTAAAAACGGCCCTGGGTAACACTAGCGTTGAATACGGACCAGTGCTATGCGATAAAACATCACATATCACTCGGACTACTGTTAATCTATGGGGCAGCTCCACCACCGTTGTTTTTCTTGCACGTATTCACGTGTGAGTGAAATCGCAGCACATATAAGTCTATGGGTGCGAGTGACACAGCGCACATCGCTCGGATATCATCCGAGTGCTGTGCGATGTACGCTGACCTCAGCAATGCAGTAGATGGAGAAATTAGTTTCTCTGCCTCCTCCACAGCTGTGCTCTGATCCTCTCTGTGTGAGAGACTCGGAGAACAGACGCATAACACTCCGCTCCCGCTCGCCGCAGAGCAGGAAGGGTCATTAGCATACCACATCCGATGTCATCCGCTAGTGTGACCCTGGCCTAAGTCAGGTTTCTGCACAGAACAGTCTGCTGATCACAAATGGCTGAGGCTTCTTTTACACTTACTGGATTTTTTGCGGCACGTTTTTGCGGGCCATATTGCCGTGATTTTTGTGGTCTCCTGTCTCAGATCGACTTTTTTCCCTGTTTTAACAAATTGTTGGGAAAAATAAGGAGTTCCGCAAATACGATGTACATCAAAAACAAGCTACCGTTGTTTTTGCGGTACCATTGAAATGTATTGCGGCCATGTCCATGAGCCGTGAAAAATATTGAGCAAGCTTGATATTGTTTCCCGGCCGTATATAAGGCCCTCACGGCCATACGGCACACGGCGCTCCGATTAATTTTTTTGGGTTGTTTTTGCGGCCCCATAGAAAACACAGCAAGTGTAAAAGAAGCCTTAGAGGGATAATTTTTTAAGTATTTTTTAACTTACAAAAACTTGAAGTCTGTCAGTGCCGCAGGTTTCTTAAATAGGCTACTCATTACTTCCAGTTAAGGCGCAGACAGACGTCCATGTACATTGAACTGAGGTGGGACTGCAATGCTCGGACTGGCTGCAGATCTCCCAAAATGAGCGTGACCGCTGCACAGAAATATTTTCACGCTTGAGTCAGGAGAACGGCGGCCAGTCCGTGCATTGAGGTCCAACCTGCGTCCCTTTTTTATGGACTCCTGACTGCGCCATTACAAACCGTTTCTATGATGAAGTCCCTTTAACGTTACGAATGCTATGCTTGTGCTAAAGAGCTTTAAAGGGGACAGAACCACTCCTAGGAGACCCCAGAGTGTTACACACGTCATTTCATTTGCAGCAAACCAAATTTTGTTGAATAATTTTTTGCACCTGGTAAATTTGAATTTCAAAAGATCTGTAACATTTTCCCTTTTCCCGGAGCAGTTAGACCCACGCGGTTTGGCTGTCTATTTAAGAAATTCATCCTACTGCTCTTCATATCGCTGCCGTGAATCTCCTGTTCTGCTGACTGCACACAATGAGCCAGAAAACACTTTACCTTCTCATTAATCTAAAAGTTTTTGACCTTTGTTTCTGATATCGGCACACCGAGCATTTGATAGCGGTAACTTTCTAGATATCCTGGGGTAGCCGGCGAGCGCAGAAAGCTCATACATTCGCCTCTCAATTTCCAAGCCATTAGGTCTGTTGTTCTCTCCCTGTTGGGGGCGCTGTTGATGGCTGTAGGAAAACAAAGAACTGATGAAAGTTGCAGGTTGTGTTACGTGGAGCAGCTGCGCCTGCAGACACAGCGTCTCGCCTAAATCTGCATGGTTCCCAATGTAAGCTAATGGAAATGGATTATTCTCAGACATGTTCTGGACATGACAGGTTTCTGATTGTGCGGAGAATCGCAGGAGAAAGCAGAATAAGGTATAGAGCCAGAACTGGAATGTGGACACGGCATGAAGGATGGCGAACAGAAGTAAGACGACAAAAAACAGCAATGGGGGGAAGCTGGAGTGTGGTCCGCGGTCAGGATCTGTAAAACTACAGGGATCAGCAGACAAATCCGAGGCAATATGCTAAAGTGCAAGAACAGAGCTAAAGCCTCCCCTTACACATTATACAACTATCGGACAATCTATAGTTCTGCCAATCGTTGGGCTGACAGCTGTCGCTCCTGTCTCCTCCGTACGTTGGGGTGCTTGCTCACATTTCTTTTGCATCTGACTGTATTTCCTGTTTTCCTGTGTCTGCGTATGAGAGGAGCAGCCTGCTGTAGATGCTGCACAGATAGAGACACACAAATGATTTATTCCTGATCTATTAAGCATATCGTATATTGTTCCTTATTGTTTCTGAATAAAGAAGCTCTGTGGTCACACGCTTCGAGAGTATCCTGAATAATCCGCTGCCAACAGGTTATGGGCCCAGAATGACACAGAACCCCAGAGTAACACAGCAACAGAAGCCCAAAGCAAAAGCAGCACAGAGAAACAGAGAAGATGTCCACTAGCAGAAATCCTGCCAAGTTCTCAGTGCCAAGCGTCACTAACCAGAACTACCATAAGAGAAAAAAGGAGCAGCATCCAATCCAGTGTCAGGATCCTGCCAGCGCCGGCGTGCAGCCTCCGCTGAGCAGGGACTCACCCGCACTGTAGGGGGGCCCGGGGTCAGGTACAGCCAGGAAGTACAAATACACAGGACCTGTGGACGCTGAAGTTTAGCAAGCAGTGAAGGACCTACAGTCATGTGACTGCAAGGGGGCGGGGCTTAGCGTCCTGCTTTCAGAGATGGCAGGACACTATACAGAAATACTCAGAGTCAGGCAAAACGGAGGTCATACACAGAGATAGCAGTAAAGCACCAGGGATGAGACAGAGCGGATAGTCAGGGCCAAGCAGAAGTCAAAACCAAACAGACATAGAAGGTACCAAGCAGAATCCAACAAGCAATATCCAGAGAACAGACCGAGTCATACACAGAGAATCAAGCAACCAGAACAGAAGCACAAACACACTCAGGGGTCACCACACTGTAATGCTGACGAGAACTATGTCAGAGAGTGGACCCTCTGGATCGCGGATCCGGAGTCCCTGGGCCGAGCACGCCAGGTGAAGACCGACCCCTATACAGGGACCGTTTGGGGCAGGACCACAGAGGACGGAGGCGCGATAGCCGGAACCAAGAGGGACGGCTCCACGAACAAAAGGCCTGGGAAGGCAGCGGACAGATATACTAGCAGGACAGGTGGCTCAGGGAAGGACACAATACGGAATGGCAAGAGGAAGGATCAGGGCGAACTGGAGACAGGGAACGGCCACAAGGAATGGAAGGAAAGGAGAGCCTGGACAGACTGGGGAGAGCGAGAGGGAACGACACAGAGGAAGGCAGGAAGGATAAGGCAGAGATTGGACTAACTACAGGAGAACTGTAGGGGCCAGATTGCTACACAATCATCAGGCGTCCTCCTAACAGCGAGGACGCCTGAAATATACCAACCCCCGGAAGTGCGTGCCCCAGGCCAGCCCCTCAGCGCCGCCCACAGCTGGAGAGAGAGGACGGGAGGGGGCGTGCGCGCGACAGAGAGCGGGAGCCAGGAGCCGCCGTGAGGGAGCGTGGACAACGGGTGCGAGCCCGGACGGGAGCGCGCAGGTAGGGAAACGCTGCGGTGCGCGCTGCAACAGAAGGGACATCGGCGGGCATAGCCGCCGATGTCACAGTACCCCTCTCCTTACGTCCTCCCTTACTGAGATTGGCAAAAAACTTTTTCAGAATCCGGGGAGCATTGACATTCTCCCGGGGCTCCCAGGACCGTTCCTCGGGACCAAAACCCACCCAATCGATAAGAAAAAGGGTCTTACCCCGGACTCTTTTCATAGCCAAGATGTCCTTGACCTCGAAGACGTTGTCCGAGATAACAGGTGAAGGAGGGACGATGGAAACTGGTTGGAACCGATTCAGGACTACGGGTTTCAAGAGCGAGACATGGAAAGCGTTGGGAACCCGGAGCGAAGCAGGCAACCTCAGTTTGTAAGCCACTTCATTAATGCGTCCAATCACTTCAAACGGCCCAATGTACCGAGGGCTCAGCTTATAAGAGGGAACTCTCAGACGGATATGTCGAGTAGAAAGCCAGACTTTGTCACCTGGATGGTACGGAGGCACATCCTTCCGTCTTTTGTCTGCATGCTTCTTGATTCGGTTGTTGGCACCCTTGAGCGCGTCCCTGGTCTCTCTCCAAATCTGTGAGAATTCTTTAGCAAGAGAATCGGCTGCGGGTACTCCTGTAGACGTGGAGAAAGGTAACGGAATACCTGGGTTTTGACCGGTTACCACAAAAAAAGGTGACTTGGTGGTAGATTCGCTGGGATGATTGTTGTGCGAGAATTCAGCCCAAGGTAAGAGTGCGACCCAATTGTCCTGATGGGCGTTGGCGAAATGACGTAGGTAGGTGGTTAACACCTGATTAATTCGCTCCACTTGCCCGTTGGTTTGAGGATGGTATGCGGAGGAGAAGTCGAGAGATGTACCCATAAGCCGGCAGAGAGCCCTCCAGAAGCGGGAGGTGAACTGGACCCCCCGATCCGACAGAATCCGCTGAGGAAGACCATGCAGCCTGAAGACCTGGTGGATGAAGATCTCGGCCAACTTCGGGGCGGATGGTAGTCCCGGTAAGGGAATGAAGTGGGCCATTTTGGAAAAACGATCTGCCACGACTAAGATGGTGGTACATCCGGCTGAGCGGGGTAAATCAGTTACAAAATCCATGGCGATCTGCTGCCAGGGGACCTCAGGAACTGGCAATGGGTGAAGAAGACCGGCGGGCAAAGTCCTAGCCACCTTGTTCTGGGCACAGATTGTGCACGAGGCAACATAGTCCATCACATCCTGGCGAAGCGTGGGCCACCAGTAATACCGAGACAGCAGCAAGAGAGTCTTTTTGGTCCCAACGTGTCCTGCAATTTTGGAGGAATGCCCCCAGCCCAACACCTCTGTACGCCTGTTTTGAGGGACGAAAGTCTTACCGGGCGGAGGAATAGCAAAATTCACAGGGGCCACGGTGATCATCTTAGTAGGCTCGATAATATGGGATGGGACTTCATCCCTCTCCGATGACTGTAATGACCTGGAAAGGGCATCGGCCTTGATGTTCCTATTACCAGGTCGAAAGTGAAGTTGGAAGTCAAAGCGGGAGAAATACAGGGCCCACCTGGCTTGCCGGGCATTGAGTCTTTGGGCAGACTGCAGGTAAGCCAGGTTCTTGTGGTCAGTGAGGATGGTAAAGGGATGTACAGCCCCCTCGAGTAAATACCGCCATTCAGCCAAGGCCATCTTAATGGCCAGTAATTCTCGGTCTCCAATGGAGTAGTTGCACTCCGCAGGTGAGAAGACTTTAGAAAAGAAGCCGCAAGGAACCAACCGTCCGGATGAAGCCTGCTGGGACAGGACTGCTCCAGCTCCAGTGGAGGAGGCATCCACTTCCAGGACGAAGGGCCTGCTGGTCACAGGCCGATGCAAAATGGGTGCTGACGCAAAGGAACGTTTCAGGGCTTGGAAAGCGTTTTCAGCTTCAGGGGACCAGCTGTTGGGCTTCATTCCCTTGCGGGTCAAGGCCGTGATGGGTTTGGTAACCGTGGAAAAATGAGGCACAAACTGACGGTAATAATTTGCGAACCCAAGAAACCGCTGGATGGCCTTAATCCCCACTGGACGGGGCCACTTGAGTACCGCACTGAGTTTTTCGGGATCCATCTTTAGGCCGGAATCGGTGACGACATATCCCAAGAAGGGCAGTGACGACTGCTCAAAAAGGCATTTCTCAATCTTGGCGTAGAGTTGGTTCTCTCGAAGGCGGTGCAAGACCAGGCGTACGCTTTTGCGATGGGAGGACAGGTCGGGCGAGAAAACGAGAATGTCGTCAAGATAGATGACCACACAGGAATAGAGTAGATCCCAGAATACCTCGTTGATAAATTCTTGAAACACAGCGGGAGCGTTGCAGAGGCCGAAGGGCATAACCAGGTATTCATAATGCCCGTCACGGGTATTGAAGGCCGTCTTCCACTCATCCCCTGCACGGATCCGGACCAAATTGTAAGCTCCCCGCAGATCTAACTTCGTGAAGATCCGGGCTCCTCTCAGACGGTCAAAGAGCTCAGGAATAGAGTTGAGCGATACCGTCCGATACTTCAAAGTATCGTATCGGATGGTATCGGCCGATCTTTAAAAAAAGTATCGGTATCGCCGATTCCGATACCGGAAGTCCCATTCAAGTCTATGGGACTTCCGGTATCGGAATAAGAAAAACCCTTTCCTGCCCTTGTACAGCCTCTCTGGGGTCTGTACGGGCCTTTCGGGGGGCTGTGCCGGCCTGCCAGGGGGTCTGTGCAGGCTCCGGTGGTCTGTGCCGGCCTGCCGGTGGTCTGTGCAGGCTCCGGGGGGCTGTGCCGGCCTGCCGGGGGGCTGTGCCGGCCTGCCGGGGGGCTGTGCAGGCTCCGGGGGGCTGTGCCGGCCTGCCGGGGGGCTGTGCCGGCCTGCCGGTGGTCTGTGCAGGCTCCGGGGGTCTGTGCAGGCATCGTCCGATGGGACTACAAGTCCCATCGGGCGATGCCTGCTACCATGACAGTGATTGACACATTAGCCAATGATGGGACAGTAAAAAAAAATAAAAAAAAATTACATGCTACATACATACAACATGCATACTATATACATGCTACATTCATACTACATACTACATACATGCTACATTCATACTACATAAATACTACATGCAACATACATACTACATATATACTACATGCATGCTACATACATACTGCATGCTACATACATACCACATATATACTGCATACATACTACATGCATGCTACATGCATGCTACATACATAACACATATATACTACATGCATGCTACATACATACTACATGCTACATACTACATATATACTACATGCATGCTACATACATACTACATGCTACATACTACATATATACTACATGCATGCTACATACATACTACATGCTACATACATACTACATATATACTACATGCATGCTACATACATACTACATGCTACATACATACTACATATATACTACATACATACTACATACATACTACATGCATGCTACATGCATGCTACATACATACCACATACATAACACATATATACTACATGCATGCTACATACATACTAAATGCTACATACATACCATATACATACTACATGCATGCTACATACATACTACATGCATGCTACATACATACTACATGCTACATACATACTACATATATACTACATGCATGCTACATACATACTACATGCTACATACATACTACATATATACTACATGCATGCTACATACTACATGCTACATACATACTACATGCATGCTACATACATACTACATGCATGCTACATACATACTACATGCATGCTACATACATACTACATGCTACATACATACCACATACATACTACATATATACTACATGCATGCTACATACATACTGCATGCTACATGCATGCTACATACATACTACATACATACTACATGCTACATACATACCACATATATACTACATACATACAATACATTCATACAATACATACATAGACATACAGTACATATAACATAGAGTAACATACTTACCAATACTTGTCACATTGTTCCCCGAAGCCATTGTCTTTTCCGGAATAAATATTAACATAACAAACCACAAAAATACTCACCCACGATCCGAAGCAGTCCACGAGTGTGTCCCACGACGATCTTGGGTAGAGAACGGCAGCATCAGCTGTTGCTGCCGTTCTCTACGGGCTGCAGGAATCCAATGACGGAAGGTAGGTATCCTTCCGCACTGTATTCCTCCGCCACTTAAAAAAAAAAAAAGTCCCTAGTCTCACTTTATGCCATTGCTGTGTGGGAATTCCCACGCAGCAATGGCATAAAGTGAGACTAGGGACTTTTTTTTTTTTAAGTGGCGGAGGAATACAGTGCGGAAGGATACCTACCTTCCGTCATTGGATTCCTGCAGCCCGTAGAGAACGGCAGCATCATCTGATGCTGCCGTTCTCTACCCAAGATCGTCGTGGGACACACTCGTGGACTGCTTCGGATCGTGGGTGAGTATTTTTGTGGTTTGTTATGTTAATATTTATTCCGGAAAAGACAATGGCTTCGGGGAACAATGTGACAAGTATTGGTAAGTATGTTACTCTATGTTATATGTACTGTATGTCTATGTATGTATTGTATGAATGTATTGTATGTATGTAGTATATATGTGGTATGTATGTAGCATGTAGTATGTATGTAGTATGTATGTAGCATGCATGTAGTATATATGTAGTATGTATGTGGTATGTATGTAGCATGTAGTATGTATGTAGCATGTAGTATGTATGTAGCATGCATGTAGTATGTATGTAGCATGTATGTAGCATGTAGTATGTAGCATGCATGTAGTATATATGTAGTATGTATGTAGCATGTAGTATGTATGTAGCATGTAGTATGTATGTAGCATATATGTAGTATGTATGTAGCATGTATGTAGTATGTATGTGGTATGTATGTAGCATGTAGTATGTATGTAGCATGCATGTAGTATATATGTAGTATGTATGTAGCATGTAGTATGTATGTGGTATGTATGTGGCATGTAGTATGTATGTAGCATGCATGTAGTATGTATGTAGTATGTATGTAGTATGTAGCATGTATGTAGTATGTATGTGGTATGTATGTAGCATGTAGTATGTATGTAGCATGCATGTAGTATATATGTAGTATGTAGTATGTATGTAGTATGTATGTGGTATGTATGTAGCATGTAGTATGTATGTAGCATGCATGTAGCATGCATGTAGTATGTATGTAGCATGCATGTAGTATGTATGTAGCATGCATGTAGTATGTATGTAGTATGTATGTAGTATGTATGTAGCATGTAGCATGTATGTAGCATGTATGTAGTATGTATGTAGTATGTATGTAGTATATATGTAGTATATATGTAGTATGTATGTAGCATGTAGTATGTATGTAGCATGCATGTAGTATGTATGTAGCATGTAGTATGTATGTAGCATGCATGTAGTATGTATGTAGCATGTATGTAGTATGTATGTAGTATGTATGTAGCATGTAGTATGTATGTAGCATGCATGTAGTATGTATGTAGTATTTTTTTTTTTTTTTTAACATTTAACACATTAGCCGGATGATGGGACTACTACTGTCCCATCATTGGCTAATGTGTCAATCACTGTCATGGTAGCAGGCATTGCCCGATGGGACTTGTAGTCCCATCGGACGATGCTTGCACAGACCCCCGGACATCAGCACAGCCCCCCGGCAGGCCGGCACAGCCCCCCGGCAGGCCGGTACAGACCCCCACAGGGTGCACAGACCACCGGCAGGCCGGCACAGCCCCCCGGCAGGCCGGTACAGACCCCCACAGGGTGCACAGACCACCGGCAGGCCGGCACAGCCCCCCGGCAGGCCGGTACAGACCCCCACAGGGTGCACAGACCACCGGCAGGCCAGCACAGCCCCCCGGCAGGCCGGTACAGACCCCGGGCAGTCCACACAGCCCCCCGGCAGGCCGGCACAGCCCCCTGGCAGGCCGGCAGAGACCCCCGGAAGGCCCGAAATGACGGCGCATCATGATGCGCACACACCGCGCATCATGATGACGTCAGTCTGTCAATCAACTTTGAACTTCCGATTCCGATGCCGAATTCCGATATTGAAAAAATATCGGAAGTCGGTATCGGAATTCCGATACAGCAAGTATCGGCCGATACCCGATACTTGCGGTATCGGAATGCTCAACACTACTCAGGAATCAACGGAAGGGGGTAACGATTTTTAACGGTGATATTGTTTAGACCCCGGTAATCAATGCAAGGCCGCAGTGATCCGTCTTTCTTCCGGACGAAGAAGAAACCCGCGCCCGCAGGATAGGAGGACTTCCGGATAAACCCCTTGGACAGATTTTCTTGGATATATTCCGTCATGGCAGAGGTCTCGGCAGGAGAAAGAGGGTAAGTTCTACCTCTGGGAGGAACCGCTCCAGGAATCAGGTCGATGGGGCAGTCATAGGACCGGTGCGGAGGCAGGGAATCCGCCTCCTTCTTGCAGAAAACATCAGCATAGGCGTGGTATGGAGCAGGAAGACCGGGGAGGTCCGTTGGCCTAAGCTGAGGATGGGAACGAACCAAGGTACGTAAACAGCTAGCATGGCAGGTGTGCCCCCAGCGTAGGATCTCTCCGGAGCGCCAGTCGATGACTGGCTCATGCCTCCTAAGCCAAGGAAGTCCTAAGAGAATGGCATGGGATAATTGAGGCAGGACATAGAAGGCAATCTTCTCAGAATGAAGTGCGCCAATCTGTAGCTTTACTTCAATGGTAACCGTGGTGATGAGCCCAGGAAGAGGTTTGCCATCGACGGAGGTGATTGCTCGAGGGTTATTTAAGACGACCACGGGAATCTGGAGTTTGTCAACCTCCTCCTGGCGGATGAAGTTGCCTGCTGCGCCCGAGTCCACATACGCCTCCACAGAGCCACGCCCCCGACCTGTAATAAGCAGAGCTGAAAGAGTAAGTGGGAGAGAGGGGGGTCAGATCACCTAGGGGGTCCTCTCCTACCTGGCCTAGGCGGATGCGTTTCCCGGTCTCTCAGGACAAGTGCGTACGAAGTGATTGGCCCCTCCACAATATAGACAGAGTCCCTTAGTCATCCTCTCCTTACGCCGTTGTTCGGACAGCTTGATGCGATCCACCTGCATAAGCTCGGGGACAGTGTTACTAGGAAGGGCAACGGTGCGCGGAATGGGAGCTTGGTATAATCTAAATGACCTCTTCTCCCTGGCTGACTCTCTAGCGCGTTCCTGAAAACGCAGGTCAATACGGGTAGCCAGGGAGATGAGATCTTCCAGGGTGGTAGGAAGGTCACGCCCGGCCAACTCGTCTTTGATTTTACTAGAAAGGCCTCTCCAAAAAGCACCAACCAGGGCTTCGTTATTCCACCCCAGCTCCGAGGACAAGGTCCGGAAACGGATGGCGTATTGCCCTACAGTAAGGGACCCCTGGCAGAGGTTAAAAAGGGCCTCTGTAGAGGAAGCAAGGCGTCCGGGTTCATCAAAAACCTTACGGAATGTTTCCAAAAAACTCTGGATGTTAGTCACCACAGGGTCATCCCTCTCCCACAACGGATTCACCCAAGCCAGCGCCTCCTCCTCTAGATGGGAGATTATAAAGGCCACCTTAGCACGGTCCGTGGGGTATTGTTGGGGCAGAAGATCAAAGTGCAATCTGCACTGGTTTAAAAATCCCCTACACAATTTTGGGTCCCCACAGTACCTAGGCGGCTTACCAAGACGGGGAGGAGGGAAAGAGACAGCGTCCCGGGCTAGGTTAGAAGCGGCCGCAGAGGACTGCAAAGAAAGCAGCCGATCATCCACGGACGCCATATACCCCAAAATGTGAGATTGCGCATCGCGCTGCTGTGCGAGCTCCTGCTGAAGACTGACTAAGAGAGGTGCATGCGCTGGGTCAGCGGTTTGCAAGGCGGAGAGCCGGGTGTCCATGGACTTCATGAATGACATGATACGGGTCTGATTTTCTCTTAGGAAAAGCAGTTCCTTTTGAGTGGCCGCCGCGGCACCGGCGGGGTCCATGGCCTGATGATACTGTAATGCTGACGAGAACTATGTCAGAGAGTGGACCCTCTAGATCGCGGATCCGGAGCCCCTGGGCCGAGCACGCCAGGTGAAGACCGACCCCTATACAGGGACCGTTTGGGGCAGGACCACAGAGGACGGAGGCGCGATAGCCGGAACCAAGAGGGACGGCTCCACGAACAAAAGGCCTGGGAAGGCAGCGGACAGATATACTAGCAGGACAGGTGGCTCAGGGAAGGACACAATACGGAATGGCAAGAGGAAGGATCAGGGCGAACTGGAGACAGGGAACGGCCACAAGGAATGGAAGGAAAGGAGAGCCTGGACAGACTGGGGAGAGCGAGAGGGAACGACACAGAGGAAGGCAGGAAGGATAAGGCAGAGATTGGACTAACTACAGGAGAACTGTAGGGGCCAGATTGCTACACAATCATCAGGCGTCCTCCTAACAGCGAGGACGCCTGAAATATACCAACCCCCGGAAGTGCGTGCCCCAGGCCAGCCCCTCAGCGCCGCCCACAGCTGGAGAGAGAGGACGGGAGGGGGCGTGCGTGCGACAGAGAGCGGGAGCCAGGAGCCGCCGTGAGGGAGCGTGGACGACGGGCGCGAGCCCGGACGGGAGCGCGCAGGTAGGGAAACGCTGCGGTGCGCGCTGCAACAGAAGGGACATCGGCGGGCATAGCCGCCGATGTCACACACACAATGCCAAGGGTGAAAGTATAACTGACGGGGGATGGGAGCGTCCTGGGGCAATAAGAAGCTTTCCCAGAACCAATGAGAGGCCACCATAATAAGTCCCAGGTGTGCAGGTAAGATTCTGCACTGCGATCAGAACATTAACCCCAGAAGTGCCGGTCACCCAGCACTGGTATCATGACAGTACCCCCCTCTCAACAGGGGGCCTCTGGACCACCAGGCTTGCCTGGGTACCCAGCATGGAAAGCCCGAACCAGGCGATCCTCATGCATCAACCGGGCCGGCACCCAGGACCTGTCCTCCGGCCCATACCCCTTCCAATGATCTAGGTACTGTACTGACCGCCGTACCAACCTGGAATCTACGATGTGACCAATCTCATATTCCACATGTCCCTCAACCGAAACCGGAGGAGCAGCGGACTCGGATTCTCCCCGGACTGCTTCAAAAGGCTTCAGTAGAGATCTATGGAAGACGTTAGGGATCTTGAAAGAGGGTAGAAGGCACAGCCTATACGCCACTGGGTTGATTTTTTCCACAATCTTGTACGGGCCAATGAATTTGGGGCCCAACTTGGCTGACAGAATCTTTAACTTAATGTTTCGTGTGGAGAGCCAAACTTTCCCTACAACCTGAAACATGGGACCAGGTGTTCGTTTCCTGTCCGCGAAAAACTTATACCTGCCTTGAGACCTAGATATACGCCGCTGGACTTCTGCCCATGTTTCTTTTAACCGCTGAACAGAGTCCTCAGCCCCGGGGCACCCCGAATCCAGACGAGAAAACTCACCAAAATGAGGACTGAACCCATAGTTGATCAAGAAAGGGGACATACCAGTGGATTGACTCACCCGACTATTGAAGGCAAATTCAGCCAACGGCAGTGCATCGCACCAGTCACTCTGTCTAGCAGAAGTCAGACATCTGAGGATCTGTTCCAGAGACTGATTAGTGCATTCCGTCTGACCATTACTCTCGGGATGGTATGCAGACGAAAAGGACAGAGATATCCCTAATTTTTTGCAGAAAGCACGCCAAAACTTAGCCACAAACTGCACACCACAATCAGACACCACATTCAGGTTTACCCCATGCAAGCGGACCACATGCTGCACAAACAATCTGGATAAGATCTCAGCAGAAGGTAATGCGGACAGGGGTACAAAATGAGCCTGCTTAGAAAATCTGTCCACCACTACCCATACCACCGTATTACCCCTGGAAGAGGGAAGATTGGTAATAAAATCCATGGACAGGTGGGTCCGTGGTCTTTCGGGAACTGCCAAGGGCATCAGCTCCCGCGCCGGCCGGCTATGAGAGCTTTTAGAACGAGCGCAGACCCCACAACCAGAAATGAATTTCTTTATATCAGAACCAAGGGTAGGCCACCAGAAGATCCTAGCCACCGCCAGTCGCGTGGCTGAAATACCAGGGTGAGCACACAGCTTGGATTCGTGGAACTCTTGCAAGAGTTTAAGGCGAAGTTGCTCTGGGACAAACAACTTGCCCCCTGGCTTGGCCGCAGGATCCAGCGACTGGGCCCCCTCAATTTCCTGTTCCAATTCAGACGAGATCCCTGCTACCACCACCTCAGGGTGCAGAATGGAGGACGGTGGCTCAGGGGCAGAGACAGGATGAAAACTACGAGATAAGGCGTCAGCCTTGACATTCTTTGACCCTGGACGGAATGTAATAGTAAACTGGAAACGAGAAAAAAATAGTGACCAACGGGCCTGTCTGGGCGTTAATCTTTTAGCAGACTCAATGTAAGACAAATTTTTGTGATTAGTGATCACAGTAACCGGGTGACTGGCCCCCTCCAAAAAGTGCCTCCATTCCTCAAACACCAACTTGACCGCAAGAAGCTCTCTTTTGCCTACATCATAATTTCTTTCAGCAGCAGAGAACTTCCTGGAAAAGAAAGCACATGGCCTGAGGTTGGTAAGTGTGGCAGGCCCTTGGGACAACACTGCCCCCACCCCCACCTCGGAGGCATACACCTCCACCACAAATGGTTTGGATGGATCTGGCTGTACCAACACAGGAGCAGACATAAAACATTTTTTCAGAGTCGCAAAGGCCTCTTTTGCGAGCGAGGACCAATTTCTCACATCCGCACCTTTGCATGTTAGATCCATGCGAGGTTTGACCACCTGCGAAAACCCCCGGATAAATTTGCGGTAATTGGCGAACCCAATAGGGTTATAAGACCCTTAAGATCTCAGGGTTGCACCCAATCCGCAATGGCCTGCACTTTCTTGGGGTCCATGCGAAAACCCTCACAGGACACAATTAATCCCAAAAATGACAATTCTTAAACACAAAATACACATTTCTCCAATTTGGCATACAGATGATTTTCTCTCAGTCTTTGGAGAACCGTACATGATCCAGATGAGAATGCCTGTCGGAGGAGTATATCAAAATATCATCTAAGTAGATAACGACAAAACAACCAATGAGATCTGAGAATACCACGTTGATGAAATTCTGAAATATGGCGGGGGCGTTGGTAAGACCAAACGGCATGACTAAATTTTCAAACAGTACCTCAGACGTGAGGAACGCAGTTTTCCATTCATCCCCCTCCCGGACCCTTATCAAATTAAATGCCCCCCGAAGATCCAGTTTAGAAAACCACTTTGCCCCTGATAGTTGGTTACACAAATCGGGAATCAACGGAAGGGGGTACGTATTCCCTACAGTAATCTGATTAAGCTCCCGAAAATCGAGACGGACATAACCCGCCATATTTTTTTTTTTACAAAAAAGAAAACTGCCGCCACAGGTGAGACTGAAGGACGTATGTGTCCCTTGCGCAGACTTTCAGCAATGTACTCCTTCATAGCCAAGGGCTCAGGGCCGGATAAATTAAACAGACGGGTTTTAGGTAATTTAGCCACCGGGACCAGCTCGATAGCGCAGTCAAAGGGTGTCATGATCTGAAGTGATCTGACAGTTTTAAATCACTGGGTGAACTTTTTTTACTTTGGAAAGTTCCAAGGTGTCTTGACTGTCCCCGGTGGTGGTTTTGATATTGCACTTTAGGTTTTGTGCACTTAATCATGTATCAGGTGTTACACCCTATAAAGGTGTGCTAGAGGTGTGCAATCACGGCCTGTGATATTGTGAGTTTGTGTTCACTCTGTTTTTGGAGAGCCTGGATGAAGGATGGAGCTGGTGAGGAGTCCTGCGCAGCTTAGCCAGGGGGGAATGTGTTTCAGCTATGGTGTCTGGACGAAGGGCTGGCATGGCGTGGTGGAGTCGCAGTGATGGTGTCAGCGGGAAGTGTCTGCATGGGCTGGTGGAGTGGCGACTATGGAGAGTGGCACTCACCATGTGGGACTTGGCCGCTGAGCTGGACTCAAGCATGCTCGACTTCGTGTCAGCAGCTGAACTCATCCTTGGGACTCTGGTTCTAAGCAGCTGCAACTGGTGTTGGACTCTGCTCCAAGGTTGCACTAAGGTGAAGGATCCTGTTATGGTGATGGATCCGGGTGGAGGAGAAGATGCACTCAGGTGGAGGGCTCTGTTGCTGGGAGCGCACGCAACAGAGCAAAGCTAAGTGGTGTTTCCCCTGTATTGTCTCTTTCCTCATGTGTGTTATTAGTGCAGTGGTGGGATTAGTCTCCGCACCGACCCATTCCCTAGTGAGGGTTTAGGGTCAGGGTGAGCAAGGGCGTTAAGGTACGCGTGCGGCGCCCGGTGCGAAACCGGCATAGGGAATGTTAGGAGTGCAGGGACACTGGCTCAGGGGAGCTCAGGAGGTCTCCAATTCCCTTTTCCCTATAGCAGGGCCCACCATTGTTAATGTTTCCCAGGTCCCCCTTATTATTTAAATTCGCCATACTGGAGGCGGGGTTTCCAGAATGTTTATTAACATGTAATACCTAAATTCGCCAGGTGGAGGCGGCGTATCCACCTGCACGGTTTTATTATTTAAATTCGCCCCACTGGAGGCGGTGTATCCAGGGTCACGTGTGTCACATGGGTTCGCCTTGCGACATCATCTGCGTCCTGACACACGTGACCATGACAAAGGGTCTATGTGGCGGTAACGTCTCGGCCTCGCTTTCAGAGAATACATCTTCGAAGTCCTTCAGGCATTCCGGAATACCTTCCAGCTCGACAGATGATACAGACACAGATTTAACAGGTTCAACCAGCAGTGTGGATTTATCACACAACTTAAAATCATTAAACCCCCATTGAACAATCTCCCCCATTTTCCAGTTAATAACTGGGTTATGGCGTTATAACTAGAGTTGAGCGAAACGGGTCGAAAAATTTCAAAAGTCGCCGACTTTTGAAAGTCGGGTTTCATGAAACGAAACCCGACCCTAGGATGAGGTCGGCCACGAGGTCGGCGACTTACGCGCCAAAGTCGCGTTTCAAAAGTTTGTTTTGCGCTCTTTTTCAGCCAATCAGGATCCACGGACACTGTGGGCAACGTGATGACATAGGCAGGGGTCACCACCATCTTTCAGAAGGGCATGCAAGTGATTGGCTTGCTTTGGTGGGCGTCACAGGGGGTATAAAAGGGCGTGCACGCCGACCGCCATCTTACTTCTGCCGATCTTAGCATAGGGAGAGGTTGCTGCTGATTCTGTAGGGAGAGTGTTAGGCAGGGAAGAAGAAAAAAAAACTGCTTCTGCTGCTAGCGATTGTGCCTGTACAACACACCAGTCACTGTGTGTGCAGTGCAAGGGGAGGCTATATTGTGGTGTATCAGTGGTGTTGGTTGTTGGGCTGCCTTCTAAGGCTTCCTGACAGCTGCATTGCTGTTTACCCACTGCTCCGCAAACTGCTTTTTAAAAGCAATCCCATTTTTTTTTTTGTCCTGCTGAGGTACTGAGCTGCAAACTGCTTTTTTAAAAGCAATCCCAATTTTTTTTTTTGTCCTGCTGAGGTACTGAGCGTGCATTTTTTCACACCATACAGCGGTGTACGCTCCTCACACAGTACCGTGTAACGGCTGTTATCACAGCCACAGTGACGCTATCTGTGTCACTCTGTGAGAATAAGTCGAGGACATGTTCCGTTCTTACAGACCTGCACTCTAGGGAGATTCCTACTCTGCCCAATTCTACATACACCTTGTAGTTTGTGATACACTAGCCAATTTCTGACTGTGACATAGCGCTGTGATATTCAGTGGGCCTCACACAATCCAAAAGTGTCCAGTGTCCACAAGTGTCTGCAGAAATTCAAAATCTCACTTATCCTCTAGTCACTTTGGTCACAGCTGTGCCATCGAGCCTGTGACACAGCGCTCAGATATTCAGTGGGCCTCACACAATCCAAAAGTGTCCAGTGTCCACAAGTGTCTGCAGAAATTCAAAATCTCACTTATCCTCTAGTCACTTTGGTCACAGCTGTGCCATCGAGCCTGTGACATAGCGCTCAGATATTCAGTGGGCCTCACACAATCCAAAAGTGTCCAGTGTCCACAAGTGTCTGCAGAAATTCAAAATCTCACTTATCCTCTAGTCACTTTGGTCACAGCTGTGCCATCGAGCCTGTGACATAGCGCTCAGATATTCAGTGGGCCTCACACAATCCAAAAGTGTCCAGTGTCTGCAGAAATTCAAAATCTCACTTATCCTCTAGTCACTTTGGTCACAGCTGTGCCATCGAGCCTGTGACATAGCGCTCAGATATTCAGTGGGCCTCACACAATCCAAAAGTGTCCAGTGTCCACTAGTGTGAGCAGAAATTCAAAATCTCACTTATCCTCTAGTCACTTTGGTCACAGCTGTGCCATCGAGCCTGTGACATAGCGCTCAGATATTCAGTGGGCCTCACACAATCCAAAAGTGTCCAGTGTCCACAAGTG
Organism: Dendrobates tinctorius; assembly: GCF_039654945.1. NCBI lineage: Eukaryota > Metazoa > Chordata > Amphibia > Anura > Dendrobatidae > Dendrobates > Dendrobates tinctorius. Next base: position 3,422,089 of record NW_027361810.1, read on the forward strand.
TCTGCAGAAATTCAAAATCTCACTTATCCTCTAGTCACTTTGGTCACAGCTGTGCCATCGAGCCTGTGACACAGCGCTCAGATATTCAGTGGGCCTCACACAATCCAAAAGTGTCCAGTGTCCACAAGTGTCTGCAGAAATTCAAAATCTCACTTATCCTCTAGTCACTTTGGTCACAGCTGTGCCATCAAGCCTGTGACATAGCGCTCAGATATTCAGTGGGCCTCACACAATCCAAAAGTGTCCAGTGTCTGCAGAAATTCAAAATCTCACTTATCCTCTAGTCACTTTGGTCACAGCTGTGCCATCGAGCCTGTGACATAGTGCTCAGATATTCAGTGGGCCTCACACAATCCAAAAGTGTCCAGTGTCCACAAGTGTCTGCAGAAATTCAAAATCTCACTTATCCTCTAGTCACTTTGGTCACAGCTGTGCCATCGAGCCTGTGACATAGCGCTCAGATATTCAGTGGGCCTCACACAATCCAAAAGTGTCCAGTGTCCACAAGTGTCTGCAGAAATTCAAAATCTCACTTATCCTCTAGTCACTTTGGTCACAGCTGTGCCATCGAGCCTGTGACATAGCGCTCAGATATTCAGTGGGCCTCACACAATCCAAAAGTGTCCAGTGTCCACAAGTGTCTGCAGAAATTCAAAATCTCACTTATCCTCTAGTCACTTTGGTCACAGCTGTGCCATTGAGCCTGTGACATAGCGCTCAGATATTCAGTGGGCCTCACACAATCCAAAAGTGTCCAGTGTCCACAAGTGTCTGCAGAAATTCAAAATCTCACTTATCCTCTAGTCACTTTGGTCACAGCTGTGCCATCGAGCCTGTGACATAGCGCTCAGATATTCAGTGGGCCTCACACAATCCAAAAGTGTCCAGTGTCCACTAGTGTGAGCAGAAATTCAAAATCTCCCCTGTCCTATAGACATCTTGTACCTTGTTTTACATTACTATATAGTTTGTTGGATTTTGTCTACATTTCTACCAAAAATGAGGAAGGCTGGTGGAAGAGGCCGTGGAATTGGGCGGGGGTTGGCAGCTGGTAATGATGATGTTGGTGGTGGATCTGATGGTAGTGGCAAGAGCAAAATAGGACCGAATGCAGGAGGTGTTGAGCCTGCGTCATCGTCTGGCTCCATAAGGCTTCGAAGGCTTAGTTTTCTAGGAGTTGGCAAACCGCTTTTAAAGCCAGAGCATCAGGAAAAAGTTTTGTCTTACATTGCTGACTCAGCCTCCAGCTCTATCGCCTCCTCTTCTTCAGTTGTAAAAAGTAAAAGCACTGAGTCGTCATTGGAGGCTCATGTTCATGAACCACACCTTTCCTTGTGTCCTTCACCCCAACCAAGATTGAAGGATGACGCAGGCCATACTACTGATTACTCCATGGAGCTGTTTTCACATACCATGCCTGGATTATCAAGTCAAATGGTGAATTACCCAGGCCAAGATGAATCTGACATGGAGTGCACTGATGCACAGCCGCTGATGGATGATTCTGCTGGTACATTCACTCAGAGCACTACATTGTCCTCGCAGTGTACAGAGCCAGATTCTGACCCTGATGAGACTCAGTTGCCCCTTCCCGCACACTATACCACCATACACGGTGACACAGAGGAAGGTGCACATGACATTGAAGAGGAGGTGATGGATGACCCAGTTGTTGACCCAGATTGGCATCCATTGGGGGAAGAGGGTGCTGCTTCCAATAGCTCAGATGAGGAGCATCCACAGCAGACATCGACATCGCAACAGCTGTTATCTGGCAGGCCCAGAGCACTCCAAAGACAGGTTCCAAAAATCAAAAGAGTTGCTGGACAGCTTGTCCAGAGGGTCAAAAGATCACAGCGTGCTAGGCCGCAAAATGTCTGCCAAAGTAGGAAGAGTGCAGTGTGGCACTTTTTTGAACAAAATCCTCATGATCAGGCCAAGGTTATCTGTAAGAAGTGCGCAAAGACCTTTAGCCGAGGGAAAAATCTGAAAAATTTGAATACCAGTTGCATGCTTAGACATTTAAACACCATGCACTTGCAAGCATGGACACAACACCAAACCTCAAGTGCCACATGTGCAACTGATCACAACGAAGGTAGTCAGCAACGCTACATTGTTTCCCCCACTGTAAGCCCACCGGTTAGCACAGCAGCAAATGTTGAGGTGTCGTTGCAAGGCCACAGCAGTCAGGGAATCCCACTGTTATATCAACGAAAGACTGATTCTAGGCCATCAGAAAGAACACCAACTCCATCACCATCATCAACCCTCTCTCAGTCCGCCCTGTCCACCGCTACTTCCACCATATGCATCTCTCAAGTCCAGCTCACCCTCCCAGACACTATGAGTAGGTCAAGAAAGTACTCAGTCTCTCATCCGCGTACACTGGGTTTGAACGCCCACATTGCCAAACTAATCTCGTTTGAGATGATGCCCTTTCGGTTGGTGGAAAGCGCAGCTTTCCGCGAACTCATGGCCTATGCAGTACCACGCTATGACCTACCCAGTCACCACTTCTTCTCTCGCAAAGCCATCCCAGCCCTCCACCATCATGTGAAAGACCGCATTGTCCATGCACTCAAGCAGTCAGTGAGCGGAAAGGTGCACCTCACAACTGATGCATGGTCCAGTCGGCATGGCCAGGGCCGTTACGTGTCCATCACTGCGCACTGGGTTAATGTGGTGGATGCAGGGTCCACAGGGGACAGCGGTGGTGGGACAGTGCTGCCTATCCCACCGTATAGGAAACAGTTGGCTATAGGCGTTCCACCCTCCTCCTCCTCCTCCAGAAGCGAAAGCTCGTCCACAGAGCGCAGTCGTACGAGCACTCCATCTGCAGCTGCCACTGTTGCACACGAGGTGTCCCCCTATCGAGCAGCTAGTGGAAAGCGTCAGCAGGCTGTGTTGCAGATGATGTGTTTGGGCGACAGACACACCGCCGAGGTGCTGGCCGAGTACTTGAAGCGACAAACTGAGTCATGGCTGGGCAGTGTACATCTTGAGGCAGGCAAGGTAGTTAGTGATAACGGCCGTAATTTTGTGGCAGCCATAGCCCTTTCAAAACTCAGCCACATACCTTGCTTGGCTCACACCTTGAACCTGGTGGTGCAGTGCTTCCTCAAAAATTATCCGGAGTTAACAGCCCTGCTCCAGAAGGTGCGAAGACTGTGCGCGCACATCCGCCGGTCGCCTGTACACTCCGTTCGTATGCAGAAGCTGCAGCGATTGCTCCACCTTCCCAACCACCGCCTCATTATCGACATTGCAACAAGGTGGAACTCCACCCTGCACATGGTGGAGCGGCTGTGCGAGCAGAGGCAGGCCATAATGCATTTGTGGGAGGATACACAGCCAGGCACTTTGAGAGCAGACATGGAGTTGACAGGTGTGCAGTGGTCGAAGCTGAAAGACCTCTGTAAAGTCCTTCAGTGTTTTGAGGAATGCACACGGCTGGTAAGCGCAGACGACGCCATCCTAAGCATGAGCATCCCACTTATGCGTCTGCTCATGCAAACTTTGACGCACCTTAAGGAGCAGGCTTCTGCAGCCAATGTTGATGAGGAGGAAGAGGAGGAGGGAATCCTTGATGACATTCAGCCATTGTCTGCTCAGGGACCTCTCCTGGACGAGGTGGAGGAAGAAGAGGAGGAGGAGGAGGAGGATGATGGGGATGATTACTTAGGGGAGGAGGATGCATCTCGTGGGGCAAGTGAAAATGTTGGCGTGGCAAGGTCTGGTACAGGGTTTGTGCGTGACTGGAGGGATGTGGATTTGCCAGAAAGTGCTCCTCCAACCAGCACTCGCAGTGCATCATTGACACCGGGAACATTGGCCCACATGTCAGATTATGCTTTGCAGATCCTAAAAAGGGACCCACGCATTGCCAAAATGATGAACGATGACGACTACTGGTTGGCCAGCATCCTGGATCCACGCTATAAAGGCAAATTACAAAACATCATGCCACAGGAGAACCTTGACCTAATATTGGCTAATAAACAAGCAACTCTGGTAAATCGGTTGCTTGAGGCATTCCCAGCACACAGCAGCGGTGATGGTTCTCACACGAGCCGTACGGGCCGGGGTCAGCTTGGCAGAGGTGTTCGTGGTGCACACAGCAGAAGTGGCGTTGGAGACAGGGGTTTCATGACAATGTTGTGGACTGATTTTTCAAGTACCGCTCACACAACTGGTAATACTGCATCGATGGAAAGTGACAGGAGACAGCAGTTGTCAACTATGGTTACAAACTACTTTTCCTCCCATATCGATGTTCTCCCACACAGGTCATTCCCCTTTGACTATTGGGCCGCTAAACTGGACACCTGGCCTGAATTGGCACAATATGCCTTACAGGAGCTCGCTTGCCCAGCTGCAAGTGTGCTATCGGAAAGAGTCTTCAGTGCAGCTGGATCAATCCTGACAGAAAAAAGGACCCGTCTGTCAACCCAAAATGTGGATGATCTAACCTTCATTAAAATGAACCACGCATGGGTTTCCAAGGATTTTGTCCCACCTTCCCCTGATGACACATAGGGTGACAGAAAAATGGCTTGCTTTGGTCCACCTCTTCCTGGGACTTGACCTATTTCACCTTTTGCATCAGCTGAATGTCCAACATCAACAAATGCCACTTTCTAAAACTCCCTAACTGTGCTGCCTCCCCCCCCCATGGCCGGGGTCACCACCTAGCGCACGACACCGTGCGAGTGCCGTTGCCCTGGACAGGTGGGTAGGCCGACTCTTGGGCGCGGGCACTGGCACAGGGTCCCTCATAGTGCAATCAAGTGTCTCTGACAGTGGTGGTGCACACCCGCCGTCAGACACACCGCCGTACTATGAGGGGCCCAGTGCCAGTACCGACGCCCACGAGTGGGCCCCCCTTGCTTGGGCAGGGCCCCAGCATTTGCAATCTTTACCTCTCCCTGCTCCTCCGCTGTGTAGTCTGGGCCGTCAAATCCATACTGTGCCTGACACCGTTTGAGCCTGCCTCCTGATGTATAGACATATATTTTGAATGTGTACTCTATCCATACATGTTATCCGGGGGATACGGTACCCTTTCTCACCTTTGTGCAATCACGTGCAATCCATACTGGGCCTAACACCGTTTGAGCCTGCCTCCTGATGTATAGACATATATTTTGAATGTGTACACTATCGATACATGTTATCTGGGGATACGGTACCCTTTCTCACCTTTGTGCAATCACGTGCAATCCATACTGGGCCTAACACCGTTTGAGCCTGCCTCCTGATGTATAGACATATATTTTGAATGTGTACGCTATCCATACATGTTATCTGGGGATACGGTACCCTTTCTCACCTTTGTGCAATCCATACTGGGCCTAACACCGTCTGAGCCTGCCTCCTGATGTATAGACATATATTTTGAATGTGTACGCTATCCATACATGTTATCCGGGGATACGGTACCCTTTCTCACCTTTGTGCAATCACGTGCAATCCATACTGGGCCTAGCACCGTCTGTGCCTGCCTCCTGATGTATAGACATATATTTTGAATGTGTACGCTATCCATACATGTTATCTGGGGATACGGTACCCTTTCTTACCTTTGTGCAATCACGTGCAATCCATACTGGGCCTAACACCGTTTGAGCCTGCCTCCTGATGTATAGACATATATTTTGAATGTGTACGCTATCCATACATGTTATCTGGGGATACGGAACCCTTTCTCACCTTTGTGCAATCACGTGCAATCCATACTGGGCCTAACACCGTCTGAGCCTGCCTCCTGATGTATAGACATATATTTTGAAATTGTACGCTATCCATACATGTTATCTGGGGATACGGTACCCTTTCTCACCTTTGTGCAATCACGTGTAACCCATACTGGGCGTGAGAACGGCTGGCGAGCTGTTAAGCAAGCTACAGCACCTGTGGTTTGCACACGTAAGTTTTTCATTTTTTCAGGAATGACGGTTAGGCCTAATTCCGGAACTGCAGTTGACCTGCACTTACTGGGAAATCATTGTTCGCGGGTAATAATTGTAATCAGTGATCCCCATCACTAATGTTGTTCAGCGGGTTATCTGCACCTGTAAGCGACAAACGCTGGCCTTTTCAGTGTAGCGCACATGCAGCCACGGACATGTAAGGGCATGACACACCAGTTATTGGCCAATCTCATGTGCCAGAGCCTCACGTGTCCCTCTAGTAAGCCGGACTTGGACTGCGTTCGTTAACGGAATTAAGCTTGCAATGTGTGCATCTGTTCTGTAGCTGGCATGGTTGAGGTTTCCCAGGTGGAGTCGAATTTAACCGTAGGCTCCACTCCTGGTGGTGCCCTTCTAGACATTCCTTTAAGGTTCAGCTTTGCAACCATACTGCCCACGTAAAACAAACACTTTGCCTTCATGAACGCCGTTTGGAGGGTCATGACTCGTGGGAATAACGCCGCCCAATCAGTTAACCTGCTAGAGAGATCCTTCGTTGCTCCCAAGCATGACATCACACTCCCTAGGAGGAAGGTAATGCCACTGTGGCGACCGTACTCCTGGGGGCGACACAAGTGCACTGATGCCCAGCCACTGCTCGATGAATCTACTGGTACATTGACCCAGACCACTACATTCCCCTCGCACGCTACACGGCCTGAATCTGACCCTGATGAAACTCAGGTTACCCTTCCCATATACAGTTCCATCTTACACGGTGACAAAGAGGAAGCTGCAGATGAAAGTGCAGGTTCGGCCCACCCGCCATCAGACACACCACCGTACTATCAGGGGCCCTGTGCCAGTGCCGTCGCCAACGAGTGGGCCCCCCCTGCTTGCTCAGGATCACAGCACTTGCAAAGTTGAAATACTGTGCAGTGAGATGGAAGATGGGGACGACGAGGAGTCCAGACAAGTACAGGGATTCCCTAGCGAGGAGACTTATTTGATTGTTTTCAATGTTGGGACAGCAATTTTTGGGGAGCACTATACTCTGGAGAATGATAGATGGGGCCCACCATTCACTGGAACATTCCAAAGGTGGACATCAGACACTGGAGCAGCATTTACAGGGCCCATTATACACTAGAGCATTAGAAATGGGGCCCATTATGTTTGGAGCATTATTTGGGCCCATAAGACAGTGGAGCTTCATCCATGGGGACCAACATATACTGTAGCATTATGTGGAGCTCATCATATACTGTTTCAAACATTATATGGGACCAATGATTCTGTATGGAGAAATAGATGGGCCTCGTCATGAGATGTAAAAAGTGAAGTATTTTTCATTGTACTATACCGCTATTTCTCTGCCGTATCGGAGCATGATGAGTTGTGGTATGTGTTAAAGGGGCGCTCTTTCGCCCAGGGCACATGAAAACCTGGAGCCAGCCCTCCCCCCCCACAACTGTAGCCAAATAACCCCCATTTTTCAGTGCGTAACTTGTATTATGAAGTTAATTAAGGTTGACAAGCTTAAGTAAGAAGAATTGATGCTTTTGGCATTCAAATGGGCACTGTTGGTGTGTTTCCTGTCCTCCCCTCATTGCCGACTTTTATTCCCCATTGACTTACATTGGGTTTCGTGTTTTGGTACGACCCCGACTTTTCCCTATAATCGGACGATCTTGCTCGACCCGACTTTTGGAAAAGTCGGGTTTCACGAAACGAAACGCGACCCTAAAAAACCAAAAGTCGCTCAACTCTAGTAATAACCAGGGCATGTCCAACATCAACCCTGCAGGTAGACTGTCCAGAACAAAGCAACTTAGGTTTTCCACATGAGTAGCGCCCACTCTGAGCGAAAACAAGTCAGACATAAAGAGAATTCCCTCCTTAGTGAGGGGAGAGGAGTCAATGGCCACCACCTTGATCGGAACCTTGAGCCTAACTGTCCCTATCTTGCAGCGTGTGACCAATTGGGAGTCAATGAGATTAATCGATGATCCGCAGTCCACGAAAGCTGTAGAGGGAAAAGAACAACCGTCCACCAACAGTTCCACATTCAGTAACACTTTAGAAAACGAGGAAAAGGGTACCTAAGGGTCTGAGTAGTCTCCCCGCTGACTACCCAGACCTAGTCGTTTCCCGCCGACCGGGTCGAAGACGGGAAATCAGGACACTCCCATTTCCAATGTCCCGTTTTACCGCAATAAAAGCATAACTGTAAGGTACTCCTGGGGTGGACCCACTAGACCGTGGCAACGAACCTCCCGAGGGCGAGCTGACCAGGTGGACCACCCCCTATACAGGGAGTGTATGGGGCAGGCCCACGGGGAACTATCACCACGGTAGCCGGTACCCGGGAAAGTCAGAGCGGACAGACAGGTAGATCCAAAGAGCAGGCACTGGACAGACGACACGGCTCGGAGACACAGGAGAGACGGCACGTCTTGGCGAGACAGGAGGGATGGCAAGGCTTGAAGACACAGGAGGGACACGGACGAGAACCGAAGCCACAGAACCTAGGAGAGGAAGCACAAGAGGAACTAGGTAAATGCACGGGAAAAGGCAGGGGAGCGCTAGGAGAGCGGCCAGAGTCACTAGCAAGTACTAATGATAGTCAGGCATCGCCTCCAGAAGGAGGCGGCCTGATATAGGGAGAGCGAAGGCCTTCCAGGTCATGACCTCCAGCTGGAGGAGGAGACGCGCGTCCTCAGGTGGGGGAGAGCGCGCGCCCGGCCATAGCGAGGAGACGCACCCGCCGAGGAGGAGGAGCGGGAGCGCGCACCAGGGGGCCGGACAGAGGCGATCGTGGGCCGTGGACGGGAGGCCGGGAGAGACCGCGCCGAGACCCGCAGCGGCCGGTGTGGCAGAAAGGTGACCCCCGGAGAGCGGGTGAGCCGGGGCCGGAGGGAGGTAAGAGAGGAAGTCCGCGGCAGCCGCCGCGTGACAGTACCCCCCCCTTACGCGCCCTCCCCCGCAGACCGGACAAAAATTTAGCCAGGATTCGAGGAGCTTGGATATTCTCCTGGGGCTCCCAGGATCTCTCCTCAGGACCAAAGCCCTTCCAATCAACCAAAAAAAAGGTTTTCCCTTTTTGCTTTCTCATGGCCAAAATATCTCTCACCTCAAATACATCGTCTGCGGCGGCAGGCGGAGGTGAGTGAGGAGCTTCAGAAAGGAAACGATTGAAAATAACTGGCTTAAGCAAAGACACATGGAAAGCATTAGGGATGCGGAGAGAGGCGGGAAGACGCAATTTATAGGAGACATCATTAATACGGGACAAGACCTCAAAAGGTCCAATATAGCGGGGGCCCAGTTTGTGGGACGGGACTTTGAGGCGAATAAACTTGGAGGCTAGCCAAACTTTATCACCTGGGTGATATGGTGGGACATCCAGGCGCCTCTTGTCTGCGAATCCTTTTACCCTGTTACGCACCAACTCGAGAGCGGTCTTGGTCTCCTGCCAGATCCTGGAGAATTCGCCGGACAGAAGATCAGCCGCCGGTACACCCGAGGCGGGGGGAACTGGTAGGGGTACACCAGGATGTAGACCGTAGACGACAAAAAACGGGGATTTGCCAGAAGATTCACTGATGTGGTTATTATAGGAAAACTCAGCCCACGGGAGTAATTCAGACCAGTCGTTCTGGTGGATATTAGAAAAGTGCCGGAGGTAGTTCACCAAACTCTGATTCGTCCGTTCTGCCTGACCGTTGGACTGTGGATGATAAGATGAGGAGAAGTCAAGGGTGACATCCATCGGTTTGCATAGAGCTCTCCAGAAGCGAGAGGTGAATTGGACTCCTCTGTCCGAGACAATATGTTGGGGCAGTCCATGGAGACGAAAGATGTGCTGGACGAAAATCTTCGCCAAGGCGGAAGCCGATGGCAAGCCAGGCAAAGGGATGAAGTGGGCCATTTTAGAGAATCTATCTACTACCACTAAGACGACAGTACACTTGGCAGAGGAGGGTAGGTCCGTAATAAAGTCCATGGCAATGTGTTGCCAAGGCGACGAGGGTACTGGAAGTGGATGTAGAAGACCAGAAGGCAGCTGCCAAGGCACCTTGATTTTGGCACACGAGAGACAGGAGGCGACGAAATCCCGGACATCTTGGGAAAGGGTCGGCCACCAGTAATAGCGGGACACCAGAAGAAGTGTCTTTTTATGGCCGAGATGACCCGCCAGTTTAGAAGCATGGCCCCAGTGAAGGATTCGTCTTCGGTCCCTCTCAGAAACAAAAGTCTTACCAGGTGGGGTAGCGAGGAGAGAAAGCGGTGCCACGGTGATGAACCTGGATGGATCCAAAATATGTGCAGGTTCCTCCTCGACATCCGTGGAAAGAGAGGACCTGGACAAGGCGTCGGCTTTGAGGTTCTTGTTGCCTGGACGAAAATGCAGGTCAAAATCGAATCGGCCAAAGAACAGAGACCACCTGGCCTGCCGAGGGTTGAGTCTTTGTGCAGACCGCAGGTACGCCAGATTCTTATGGTCTGTGTAGATTGTGAAGGGATGTGCGGCGCCCTCCAACAAGTACCTCCACTCTTCTAGGGCTAACTTGATGGCAAGCAGTTCTCGGTCTCCGATGGAATAATTTCGCTCTGGGGTGGAGAAAGATTTTGAAAAGAAACCGCACGTAACGAGCCTGCCGGAGGAGGACCTCTGAGACAAAACAGCTCCGGCTCCCGTTGCGGATGCATCTACCTCAAGGACGAATGGTTTGTTGACCTCAGGGCGATGGAGTACGGGGGCCGTGGCAAAGGCACGTTTCAGAGATAGAAAGGCTTCTTCTGCTTCAGGGGTCCAGACGTGTGGGTTGGCTCCCTTACGGATCAAAGATGAGATAGCGCCAGTCAAAGAGGAGAAATGGGAGATGAACTGCCGGTAGTAGTTTGCGAAGCCGAGAAAACGCTGAATGGCTTTCACCCCTTGAGGACGTGGCCAGTTAAGCACGGCCGAAACCTTCTCAGGATCCATACGCAGACCAGAGTCGGAGATGATATAGCCCAGAAATGGAAGAGAGGACTGCTCAAAGGCACACTTCTCCAACTTGGCGTACAGACGATTCTCCCTCAAATGGAACAGCACGCGCCGGACATCTCTTCTATGAGTGGACAGATCAGGAGAAAAGACCAGGATATCGTCGAGGTACACAACCACGCAGGAATACAGAAGGTCTCGGAAGACGTCGTTCACAAATTCCTGAAAGACTGCGGGAGCGTTGCATAACCCAAAGGGCATGACGAGATACTCATAGTGTCCATCTCTGGTGTTGAAGGCGGTCTTCCACTCATCTCCAGAGCGAATACGGATGAGATTATAGGCTCCACGGAGATCCAATTTAGAAAAGATTCGTGCCCCACGTAGCCGGTCGAACAACTCGGGGATGAGAGGTAGCGGATATCTATTCTTAACGGTAATCTCGTTGAGACCACGATAGTCAATACAGGGGCGCAGGGACCCGTCTTTTTTCTTGACAAAAAAGAAGCCAGCTCCAGCAGGGGAAGAAGACTTTCGGATGAAGCCCCTAGCCAAATTCTCCTGTACATATTCGGTCATGGCCTGGGACTCGAGTGGACTCAACGGATAGATCCGCCCTCGGGGCGGAGTCGAGCCAGGAACAAGCTCGATGGGACAATCATATTGCCGGTGCGGAGGAAGGACCTCCGCTTCCTTTTTATCGAAGACGTCCGCGAAGGCCCAGTAAGCCGAAGGCAACTCCGCAGGGCCCGAGACAGGAGACGAGCATTTGAGGGGTCGTACTGGGCGGAGACATCTGGTTTGGCAGAAACGGCCCCAGCGAAGGATGTCTCCGGACCGCCAATCCAGAACAGGTTCATGCATCCGCAACCACGGAAGACCCAGAAGCACGGTGTGGGACAAAGACGGCAGCACGAAGAAGGTTATCTTTTCACGGTGCAAGACCCCGATCTGTAACTCCAGCTCTTCAGTGACCAGAGTAACGGCTTCGCGCAAGGGAGCACCGTCGACAGAGGCTAACTGCCGGGGAACCTCCAAGGACCTGACAGGTATCCCTAATCTCTTCACCGCCTCGAGTTGGATGAAGTTTCCCGCAGCCCCCGAATCAATATAGGCTAACTCCGAAAAACGTTTGGAGCCCAGGAAAAACACAACAGAAAGGGTCAAGGGTAGAGAGGTGTCAGTGACACCTAGGGAGGCCTCTCTTACCTGTCCTAGGCGGAGGAGTTTCCCGGCCTCACAGGACAGGAACGCAGGAGATGGGAGGCGCTGCCACAATAGAGACAAAGGCCATGAGCGAGTCAGTCCTGGCGGCGAAGCTCCGCGGGCCTTAGTCGGTCCACTTGCATGGGTTCAGGAGCTGCGGCTGCGGCGGAGGACCGTGAGCGTGGTGGGCTGTGTGTAGGAGGAGAAAAACGATTGGGCCTTCTCTCCCTGGCGATCTCGCGGGAACGCTCCCGGAAACGCAGATCAACTCGTGTTGCCAGCGAGATGAGGTCCTGCAAAGTCGAGGGTGTATCCCGGCCTGCCAGCTCGTCCTTGATTCGGGATGATAAGCCTCGCCAAAAAGCCCCAACCAGGGCCTCATTGTTCCACCCCAGCTCCAAGGATAACGTACGGAACTGGATGGCGTACTGTCCTACCGAGAGGGTACCCTGGCGAAGGCAGAACAAAGACTCGGTAGCAGAGACCAGGCGACCGGGCTCATCAAAGACCTTACGAAAGGTCTCCAAGAAAGTCGCGAGCTGGGAGACTATCGGGTCATCGCGTTCCCACAAGGGATTCACCCAGGCCAGTGCCTCACCCTCAAAGTGGGAAATCATAAAGGCCACTTTGGCCCGGTCGGAGGGATACTGTAGGGGAGCCAACTCGAAATGCAACTGGCACTGGTTGATGAACCCCCGACAGAGTTTGGGATCTCCGCTATAACGTGGGGGTTTGGCCAACCGGGGAGAGGAGTGTGGAACTGCCACAGGTGCCGGAACTGCGGCTGCCGCCTGTAGGGCTAGTAAGCGGTTATCTACAGAGGCAATGTAGTTCAAAATATGGGCCTGGGTGTCGCGCTGCTGGGCCAGTTCCTGCTGCAGGCCGGAGATCTGGGAGGCAATTCCCGGATCGGAGGTCTGCAAAGAGGAAAGTCGGGACTCCATCGATTTGAGGAACGACATGATCCTCGCCTGGTTCTCACGAAGGAACAAAAGTTCCTTTTGGGTCGGGGTCGAGGTACCAGCGGGATCCATGGCCTGACTATACTGTAAGGTACTCCTGGGGTGGACCCACTAGACCGTGGCAACGAACCTCCCGAGGGCGAGCTGACCAGGTGGACCACCCCCTATACAGGGAGTGTATGGGGCAGGCCCACGGGGAACTATCACCACGGTAGCCGGTACCCGGGAAAGTCAGAGCGGACAGACAGGTAGATCCAAAGAGCAGGCACTGGACAGACGACACGGCTCGGAGACACAGGAGAGATGGCACGTCTTGGCGAGACAGGAGGGATGGCAAGGCTTGAAGACACAGGAGGGACACGGACGAGAACCGAAGCCACAGAACCTAGGAGAGGAAGCACAAGAGGAACTAGGTAAATGCACGGGAAAAGGCAGGGGAGCGCTAGGAGAGCGGCCAGAGTCACTAGCAAGTACTAATGATAGTCAGGCATCGCCTCCAGAAGGAGGCGGCCTGATATAGGGAGAGCGAAGGCCTTCCAGGTCATGACCTCCAGCTGGAGGAGGAGACGCGCGTCCTCAGGTGGGGGAGAGCGCGCGCCCGGCCATAGCGAGGAGACGCACCCGCCGAGGAGGAGGAGCGGGAGCGCGCACCAGGGGGCTGGACAGAGGCGATCGTGGGCCGTGGACGGGAGGCCGGGAGAGACCGCGCCGAGACCCGCAGCGGCCGGTGTGGCAGAGAGGTGACCCCCGGAGAGCGGGTGAGCCGGGGCCGGAGGGAGGTAAGAGAGGAAGTCCGCGGCAGCCGCCGCGTGACAATAACTGCTTGTCCTTCCGGCGTTTCCTCTCCGTATCCTTCAGGGAGAGGGCGCCTACGTCCATGAGCTCAGGGGCAGTCTTTTTTCCACTGGGGAACAATGGAGTCTACACCTGCATCACCCCTCTGGCCCGCAGCCTGCGGTCCATCCGGACGGCCTGGGTCATGGCGTCCTCGAGAGAGTTAGGTGGGGGATGTAACACCAAGGCATCCTGCAGCCGCTTGGACAAGCCTCTGCAAAAGAGTCCTCAGAGTGCGGCGTCGTCCCAAGAAATCTCTGCGACCCAGCGGCGGAATTCAGTACAAAACCACTCAGCCGAGTGTTTCCCCTGACAGACACTCATCACCATGTCCACTGCCAATCGCACTCAGTCAGGCTCATCATAAATGTGCCCAAGGGCCTCAAAGAATGCATTCACCGACACTCTCTCAGGGGCAGTGGGAGGAAGGGAGAAAGCCCAAGCTTGTGGGGACCCTCTTAACAGAGACATAATGACCCCTACCTTCTGGTTTTCATCCCCAGAGGAACGTGGTCTGAAACTAAAAAAAAGTTTGCACCCCTCCATGAAGACCCTGAACTCCTTTTTGTTCCCAGAAAAAAAGTCAGGCAGTTTAACGGGTGGTTCCAGGGACACCAGAACAACATCCCTCGCCCCAGCCCCCAAAGACCCAGCACTGCCAGCAGATAAAGCCCCTCGCACTGTCTCAGAAATTTGCTGCTGAGAACGAGCCAGAGCGTGCTGCTCCAGAGATAAACCCTGAAACATCTGACTCAGATTTTTCATCTGGTCAGCCAGAGACTGTATGGGATCCATAACTCTCTGTACAAAAAAACCCCCCAAAACTTAATGGTCAGTTATAATGTCAGGGTCCTGTCAGCGCCGGCGTGCAGCCTCCACTGAGCAGGGACTCACCTGCACTGTAGGGGGGCCCGGGGTCAGGCACAGCCGGAAAGTACAGATACACAGGACCTGTGGACGCTGAAGTTTAGCAAACAGTGAATGACCTACGGTCATGTGACTGCAAGGGGGCAGGGCTTAGCGTCCTGCTTTCAGAAATGGCAGGACACTATACAGAAATACTCAGAGTCAGGCAAAACGGAGGTCATACACTGAGATATCAGTAAAGTACCAGGGATGAGACAGAGCGGATAGTCAGGGCCAAGCAGGGGTCAAAAACCAAACAGACATAGAAGGTATCAAGCAGAATCCAACAAGCAATATCCAGAGAACAGACCGAGTCATACACAGGGAATCAAGCAACCAGAACACAGCACAAACACACTCAGGGGTCACCACACAATGCCAAGGGCGAAAGTATAACTGACAGGGATGGGAGCATCCTTGGGCAATAAGAAGCTTTCCCAGAACCAATGACAGGCCACCATAATAAGTCCCAGGTGTGCAGGTAAGAGTCTGCACTGAGATCAAACCATTAACCCCAGAAGTGCCGGTCCACCAGCACTGGTATCATGACATCCAGGTGAAAAATAGTATCAAAGGTTTATTCTGCCAGTATAAGATATGGCCGAAATGTTGTATCTTATACTGGCAGAATGAACCTTTGATACGATTTTTCACCTGGATTGGATGCTGCTCATTTTTTCTCTTATGGATATTTTTGTTCATCTGGGTTCATGAACTTTGAGCTTGCATCCACTTTGTCCCTATTGTGCTGTCGGCTGTCTTTTTGCTGTACAGTCATGGCCAAAAGTTTAGAGAATGACACAAATATTAATTTTTACAAAGTCTACTGCTTCATTTTTTCTAATGGCAATTTGCATATACTCCAGAATGTTATAAAGAGTGATCAGCTTAACAGCAATTACTTGCAAAGTCAATATTTGCCTAGAAAATGAACTTTATCCCCCAAAACACATTTCAACATCATTGCAGCCCTGCCTTAAAAGGACCAGCTAACACCATTTCAGTGATTGCTCCATTAACACAGGTGTGGGTGTTGATGAGGACAGGGCTGGAGATCAATCTGTCATGATTAAGTAAGAATGACACCACTGGACACTTTAAAAGGTGGCTGGTGCTTGGCATCATTGTTTCTCTTCTGTTAACCATGGTTATCCCTAAAGAAACATGTGCAGTCATCATTGCACTGCACAAAAATGGCCTAACAGGGATGAGTATTGCAGCTAGAAAGATTGCACCTCAGTCAACAATCTATCGCATCATCAAGAACTTCAAGGAGAGAGGTTCCCTTGTTGCCAAAAAGGCTCCAGGGCGCCCAAGAAAGACCAGCAAGTGCCAGGACCGTCTCTTAAAAGTGTTTCATCTGCGGGATCGGGCTACCAGCAGTGCAGAGCTTGCTCAGGAATGGCAGCAGGCAGGTGTGAGTGCATCTGCACGCACTGTGAGGCGGAGACTCTTGGAGCAAGGCCTGGTCTCAAGGAGGGCAGCAAAGAAGCCACTTCTCTCCAGAAAAAACATCATCGACAGACTGATATTCTGCAAGAGGTACAGGGAGTGGACTGCTGAGGACTGGGGTAAAAGTCATTTTCTCTGATGAATCCCCTTTTCGATTGTTTGGGACATCTGGAAAACGGCTTATTCGGAGAAGACGAGGTGAGCGCTACCACCAGTCTTGTCTCATGCCAACTGTCAAGCATCCTGAAACCATTCATGTGTGGGGTTGCTTCTCAGCCAAGGGAATGGGCTCTCTCTCAGTCTTGCCTAAAAACACAGCCATGAATAAAGAATGGTACCAGAATGTCCTCCGAGAGCAACTTCTCCCAACCGTCCAAGAGCAGTTTGGCGATCAACAATGCCTTTTTCAACATGATGAAGCACCTTGCCATAAAGCAAAGGTGATAACTAAATGGCTCAGGGAACAAAACATAGAGAATTTGGGACCATGGCCTGGAAACTCCCCAGATCTTAATCCCATTGAGAACTTGTGGTCAATCATCAAGAGACGGGTGGACAAACAAAAACCTTATAATTCAGACAAAATAAAAGCATTGATTTTGCCAGAATGGACTGCTATCAGTCAGGATTTGATCCAGAAGATGATTGAGAGCATGCCAGGGAGAATTGCTGAGGTCCTGAAGAAGAAGGGTCAACACTGCAAATATTGACTTGCTGCATTAACTCATTCTAACTGTCAATATAACCTTTTGTTACTCATAATATGATTGCAATTATATTTCTGTATGTGATAAAAACATCTGACAAACACACATAAACCAGAGGGCAGCAGATCATGTGAAAATATAATATTTGTGTCATTCTCAAAACTTTTGGCCATGACTGTAAAACCAGAACTACCAGTCCTGGAAATTCAAGGTGAAGATGCTGCTCATAAGAGAAGGTATGTGGAAATATACTCAGGAAAAAGTGCCTCATCCATTACCAGATGATTGGCTAGAGAAGGATCAGAAAGCACAATCTCCCTCAGTGTAGATGATAATCAGACTGTGCATATATGCAAGTGTGCAACTGCAAAGAAGATGTGGGATGAGTTACAGAAAGTGCAGGAAAGGTCAAATCTCAGCAATAAGTTTTATCTCATGAGAAAGCTGTATCAGTCTAAGCCAAGTGATGGACAGAATATTCAGGACTATATAAGAAACATCCTAGAGATTGTGGGGCATCTCAGGGGTATTGGAGAAGAAATTAAAGATTTTCATGAAGTGGTCTTCCAGAAAGTTATGATACACTCCTGACTGCTCTAGATACACGGCCAGATGATGAGCTGACACTAGAGTATGTTAAAGGCAAATTTGTGGATGAATTCAAGAGAAAAATGCAGCATGTAAGCAGCAGCAATGAATCCAGAGCAGAAACAGCATTAAAAAGACAGGATTTCCCTAAATATAAGAGCAAGCTAAGAGAAACTCGTGAATGTTTTGTCTGTAAAAAGCCCAGCCACCTTAAAGAAGACTGCAGAATTTGGAAAGCAAGAATGTGTCAGCTTAAAAAGCAGAACAGTCATCAAAGGGTTAAAACAGCTGTAAAGGGAGATTCTGCATGTGTTGAAGCTGCATTTAATGACAGTACAGGCCCATCTGCAAAGCATATATGGTGTATAGATTCTGGTGTAAGCAGTCATATGACAAATAATAAGGATTCCTTCACTGACCTTAATGAAAGCAAGTCAGAAAAGGTCATCTTAGCTAATGGTCACTATATGACTTCAGAAGTGGTAGGAGACGGCTACCTCCACTGTCCAGTTTCCTCAGCACAAAGCAGAAAAAGCCCAATAAAGGATGTTCTCTATGTTCCCAGCCTTGAAAGCAATCTTCTGTCAATAAAGAAACTCTTGCAAAAGGGAATGTAGCTACTTTTAAAGATAACAGCTGCATCATCTCAAAGAAGGGTCATACTCTTGCAGAAGGAAAAATCCAAGATGAACTTTATCAGTTAAAATGCAAAGAAAGAGTGTACAGTGCTAGACAAGATCTACATAAGAACTGTATCCATGTATGGCACAGACGTCTTGGGCACAGAGACCCAGAAGCAGTAAGGAAGCTAGCTCTACATGCAAATGGTATCGAAATCAACCAGTGTAGTCAAATGATGAAGTGCACTAGCTGTCTGAAAGGGAAAATGTCCAGAAAATCGTTTCCTAAAATAAGCACCACTAGATCTGCACAGCCTCTGGATCTGATACATACAGATGTATGCGGTTCAATGAGTGTTCAAACTCCCAGCAAGAAGAGATATTTTCTCACATTTATTGATGACTGCTTCAGATATACAATAAAACAGAAATCTTGGCACTCAACTTTGAATATCTTTTTAAGAGCTTTTTATTATAGCTGTTCTGTCTACAACATTTAATTTATAATCCTTCATTATCTGCTTGTTAATGTTTACAGTGTTTTCCGGCTCCATCTAGTGACCAAAGTCATAACCGCAGTATTATTGTGTGTCTTACTTTCTCTTTCTATTTCCCTCCGTTTACAGTGCATTCTGGTAAGGTTGCAATGCACCCTGGTAGCCTTTTGCAAAGGATTATGGTTAGTTCAGCCCCCATTTTCCCTCCAGTCCACCATTTTCTCTCTGCTTGTATTCAGGAAGCATCTCATTTCTCTTCTCCCCTTGTGACAGCATCACTGGTATGTATTTATGTTTCCTGTATCCAATTCCTGTCTCATACTAGCCTGCTTAGTTAGTTCTCCCCTGGTTAGCTATTAGTGCAGATGATGTATTATGTATATATCAATCCCTGATGAACCCAGCCAGTACTGATTGTATGCATATATGTTTTTGTTTGTAGTTTCACCACATCAATATACCATCACGTTCAATAAAGCACAGATTCAACCTACAGTCTCCTTATTGGACCCCGGTATAGCGGTTTAGCTGCCTGTATAGCTACGTGAAGTCTGCTTCATTTAGTGAGGACAGAACAATAGCAGTCTGAAAACGTTTCGGTCTCATATAGACCTTCATCAGTTCGATTGCTTGATACAGGAGAAAAATAGGCAATTATGCGAGATTAAAGTAGTGGGCTCCTGCATTAACTCAATATCAGTTTTGCTTGGTTCAAGGTTATCATATAAGCGCATATGTGGCTGTATTAGGCTAGTTTCACACTAGCGTTTATGAGCGCAGCGACGGCCAGCGCACGGCCGCCGCTAAGCCCCGCCCGCTGCCGTGCCCCTGCCGGTAGCTCCGCCCACCGGCGCATGATGCTACATGCGCCCTGCGTCCCCTATCTTTATCACAGGGGGCGCAGGCCGTGCGCAGTATGCGTTTGGCGGCGCATGCGCCTTTTTGACGGTGCGCCGACGCAACCAAACTGCAGCAGGTTGTGTTTGGCGCAGGTCGGCACACCGTCAAAAGGACGCATGCGCCGCCAAACGCATACTGCGCACGGCCTGCGCCCCCTGTGATAAAGATAGGGGACGCAGGGCGCATGCAGTCATGCGCCGGTGGGTGGAGCTACCGGCGGGGGCGTGGCAGGGGGCGGGGCTTAGCGGCGGCCGTGCGCAGGCTGTCGCTGCGCTCATAAACGCTAGTGTGAAACTAGCCTTAGCTCAGTATCTGCTTAGTCTGGTTCAGGGCTGCAGTGTAAGCACAAATGTGACTGAGTCTGTTCAATATATGTTAAGCCTGGTACAGGGCTGTGATATAGGCACAGGAATGGCTATAATTGGTATACGTTATGGTCCTATTGCTAAAAAACAAAAAACAAATCTGAACTGAGAAAAGTAAGTTAATGTGTATGCACAATGTAAGTGCATATTAACACATGACCATTAACCAGAGAAAACAAAAAGCAAAAAACACAAATATCCTGAACTAAAAGTAAAAAATATACTGCAAATAATGCATAAAGGTAATAATAATAATAATAATAAGGGTATTTAGTAAACATAATTTTGATCAAAATAATATACAAGCCATCCCGCCACGTCACGGCAACCCTTGTTGCCGTGACGTGGCGGGATGGCTTGTATATTATTTTGATCAAAATTATGTTTACTAAATACCCTTATTATTATTATTATTATTATTATTATTACCTTTATGCATTATTTGCAGTATATTTTTTACTTTTAGTTCAGGATATTTGTGTTTTTTGCTTTTGGTTTTCTCTGGTCCTATTGCTGCAGTGGTGGTCAGGGGCTAGAGTATGCCATAAGGACGCGGTATCCGCCGCTTGTCATATCCGATGAGTGAAACTCGATCCAACACCCCGAAGCGCAGGCCCATCTTCAGCGACGTTCCGTCCCTGGGTCCGTCAAACTGATACCAAGAAGGAGAGGGTCCCTTCCCATCCCCCGGGCAGGCAGCGTGGATAGCGGGGGTGATTGAAGGAAAGAAGGAGAGAGAGATCTGGGCGGAGCTGTGATGACGAGGAGGGGGCGCAATGGCCGGACGATGGACTATCGGCCTGCAGGTGCATACCAATCCATCTTGCTGGTATGGCTTTATCCGCTAGGCCTACACGGACAATAAGGTCTATGTAAACCCTATGTAAATTCTAGAGGCCCCTGGGGGGAGGAGACCGTGTCACCCTCTTCAATGAGGATGGACCTTGGGGGGTACTTTGCTGTTGCGGTCGCCCTGTTGCTTCCGGAGGATGACCCGGAACTGTATGAGCGCCAGGAACGGGCGCAGCCATCCTCACGTTCCCTGCCTGATGCCCGGCCGGGCTCTGCATCCCCCTCTTGCTGACACTAGGGGACGTGACACCTGCACACAGTCCGCTGTAGGACAGAGTGGTACGGGACGTGTACCACCGGGACAGTGACTGATGAGGAGCACTTGAAAAATAAAAAAGAGAGAGAGAGGTGGAGAGACAGACCCCAAAAGACTGCAGAGAAAGGTGGTCCTACAAAGTACTGGCTCATGAGGGCTGAACACAAATGCACCTCACAATGTTCAGATTTATATTTTTAAAACAATTAGAAACCCTGTATCATTTCCTTTACACGTCACAGACACTTGCTACTTTGTGTTTGTATCACAGAAAATCCAAATAAAATACATTTAAGTTTGCGGATGTAATATGAAAAAAAAAAATTGGAAAAGTTCACTGGGTTTGAAGAGTTTTTCAAGGCACTGCGTAGCTGTATACATAGTGGCACACTTGTACATGCTGAGCACTGACCGTGCTGATTCCGTACATGTTGCAGTAATTGTTTTCCAGCTCGGTATGATGTACGTTCCTACACACTGGTACAAAAGACGTTGTTGGTGAAAATCTCTGCAGCCCTGGAGGAGACACTTTTAGTTTCTGCTGAGTGAGTGGCAGTTCATGGCCGCAGTGATATTTGTGCTGGCAGGTTTCCCAGCGCTCGCACCTGACTCTAATACACAGAGTAATATGAAGCCTGGCACAAGGCGGCTGCTCAGGTCTGGGATGACTTTGCTGCCACCGTTGAAATGATTCTAGAAGTGTCATCATTACCCTGCTGCCCCATGTGCCGTCCACCTATGTCATCGCTATTCTTCAGCCCCATGTGCCGTTTATCTATGTCATTGTTACTCCTCGGCCCCATGTGGCGTCCACCTATGTCATTGTTACTCCGCAGCCCCATGTGCTGTCCACCTATGTCATCGCTACTCCGCAGCCCCATGTGCCATTCACCTATGTCATCGTTACTCCGCAGCCCATGTGCCGTTCACCTATGTCATCGTTACTCCGCAGCCCTATGTGCCGTCTACCTATGTCATCACTACTCCGCAGCCCCATGTGCTGTTCAACTATGTCATCATTACTCCGCAGCCCCATGTGCCGTTCACCTATGTCATCGTTACTCTGCAGCCCCATGTGCCGTTCACCTATGTCATCATTACTCCGCAGCCCTATGTGCCGTCCACCTATGTCATCGTTACTCCGCAGCCTCATGTGCCGTCCACCTATGTCATTTTTACTCCTCGGCCCCATGTGCCGTCCACCTATGTCTTCGTTACTCCGCAGCCTCATGTGCCGTCCACCTATGTCATCGTTACTCCGCAGCCCCATGTGCCGTCCACGTATGTCATCGTTACTCCGCAGCCTCATGTGCCATCCACCTATGTCATCGTTACTCCGCAGCCCCATGTGCCATCCACCTATGTCATCGTTACTCCGCAGCCTCATGTGCCGTCCACCTATGTCATCGTTACTCCGCAGCCTCATGTGCCGTCCACCTATGTCATCGTTACTCCGCAGCCTCATGTGCCGTTCACCTATGTCATCGTTACTCCACAGCCCCATGTGCCGTGCACCTATGTCATTGTTACTCCGCAGCCTCATGTGCCATCCACCTATGTCATTGTTACTCCGCAGCCTCATGTGCCGTCCACCTATGTCATTGTTACTCCGCAGCCCCATGTACCATCCACCTATGTCATTGTTACTCCGCAGCCCCATGTGCCGTCCACCTATGTCATTGTTACTCCGCAGCCTCATGTGCCGTTCACCTATGTCTTCGTTACTCCGCAGCCCTATGTGCCGTCCACCTATGTCATCGTTACTCCGCAGCCCTATGTGCCGTCCACCTATGTCATCGTTACTCCGCAGCCTCATGTGCCATCCACCTATGTCATCGTTACTCCGCAGCCCCATGTGCCATCCACCTATGTCATTGTTACTCCGCAGCCCCATGTGCCGTCCACCTATGTCATCGTTACTCCGCAGCCCTATGTGCCGTCCACCTATGTCATCGTTACTCCGCAGCCCCATGTGCCATCCACCTATGTCATTGTTACTCCGCAGCCCCATGTGCCATCCACCTATGTCATTGTTACTCCGCAGCCCCATGTGCCGTCCACCTATGTCATTGTTACTCCGCAGCCCCATGTGCCATCCACCTATGTCATCGTTACTCCGCAGCCCCATGTGCCATCCACCTATGTCATTGTTACTCCGCAGCCTCATGTGCCATCCACCTATGTCATCGTTACTCCGCAGCCCTATGTGCCGTCCACCTATGTCATCGTTACTCCGCAGCCCTATGTGCCGTCCACCTATGTCATCGTTACTCCGCAGCCTCATGTGCCGTCCACCTATGTCATTATTACTCCGCAGCCTCATGTGCCATCCACCTATGTCATCGTTACTCCGCAGCCCTATGTGCCGTCCACCTATGTCATCGTTACTCCGCAGCCCTATGTGCCGTCCACCTATGTCTTCGTTACTCCGCAGCCTCATGTGCCATCCACCTATGTCATCGTTACTCCGCAGCCCCATGTGCCATCCACCTATGTCATCGTTACTCTGCAGCCCCATGTGCCATCCACCTATGTCATCGTTACTCCGCAGCCTCATGTGCCGTCCACCTATGTCATTGTTACTCCGCAGCCTCATGTGCCGTCCACCTATGTCATTGTTACTCCGCAGCCCCATGTGCCGTCCACCTATGTCATTGTTACTCCGCAGCCTCATGTGCCAACAACCTATGTCATTGTTACTCCGCAGCCCCATGTGCCATCCACCTATGTCATTGTTACTCCGCAGCCCCATGTGCCATCCACCTATGTCATCGTTACTCCGCAGCCCCATGTGCCATCCACCTATGTCTTCGTTACTCCGCAGCCTCATGTGCCATCCACCTATGTCATCGTTACTCCGCAGCCCCATGTGCCATCCACCTATGTCATCGTTACTCCGCAGCCCCATGTGCCATCCACTTATGTCTTCGTTACTCCGCAGCCTCATGTGCCATCCACCTATGTCATCGTTACTCCGCAGCCCTATGTGCCGTCCACCTATGTCATCGTTACTCCGCAGCCCTATGTGCCGTCCACCTATGTCATCGTTACTCCGCAGCCTCATGTGCCGTCCACCTATGTCATTGTTACTCCGCAGCCTCATGTGCCATCCACCTATGTCATCGTTACTCCGCAGCCCTATGTGCCGTCCACCTATGTCATCGTTACTCCGCAGCCCTATGTGCCGTCCACCTATGTCTTCGTTACTCCGCAGCCTCATGTGCCATCCACCTATGTCATCGTTACTCCGCAGCCCCATGTGCCATCCACCTATGTCATCGTTACTCTGCAGCCCCATGTGCCATCCACCTATGTCATCGTTACTCCGCAGCCTCATGTGCCGTCCACCTATGTCATTGTTACTCCGCAGCCTCATGTGCCGTCCACCTATGTCATTGTTACTCCGCAGCCCCATGTGCCGTCCACCTATGTCATTGTTACTCCGCAGCCTCATGTGCCATCCACCTATGTCATTGTTACTCCGCAGCCTCATGTGCCATCCACCTATGTCATTGTTACTCCGCAGCCCCATGTGCCATCCACCTATGTCATTGTTACTCCGCAGCCTCATGTGCCATCCACCTATGTCATCGTTACTCCGCAGCCCCATGTGCCATCCACCTATGTCATCGTTACTCCGCAGCCCCATGTGCCATCCACCTATGTCATCGTTACTCTGCAGCCCCATGTGCCATCCACCTATGTCATCGTTACTCTGCAGCCCCATGTGCCATCCACCTATGTCATCGTTACTCCGCAGCCTCATGTGCCGTCCACCTATGTCATTGTTACTCCGCAGCCTCATGTGCCATCCACCTATGTCTTCGTTACTCCGCAGCCTCATGTGCCATCCACCTATGTCATTGTTACTCCGCAGCCTCATGTGCCGTCCACCTATGTCATTGTTACTCCGCAGCCTCATGTGCCATCCACCTATGTCATCGTTACTCCGCAGCCCCATGTGCCGTCCACCTATGTCATTGTTACTCCGCAGCCCCATGTGCCATCCACCTATGTCATTGTTACTCCGCAGCCTCATGTGCCATCCACCTATGTCATCGTTACTCTGCAGCCCCATGTGCCATCCACCTATGTCATCGTTACTCCGCAGCCCCATGTGCCGTCCACCTATGTCATTGTTACTCCGCAGCCTCATGTGCCATCCACCTATGTCATCGTTACTCCGCAGCCTCATGTGCCATCCACCTATGTCATCGTTACTCCGCAGCCTCATGTGCCGTCCACCTATGTCATCGTTACTCCGCAGCCTCATGTGCCGTCCACCTATGTCATTGTTACTCCGCAGCCCGCATCTATGTCATTGTTGGCCCCTTCTTCTCTCAACGGTCGCCCCCCATTTGGAGACTGGTGCGGTCCCAGAGGTGTGACAGGCATCTATCAGTAGAGATTTATGCTGCCATTAACGCCTGTCACAAGATATCCAATATAATCACCAGAGTTGGCGCCCGGCCCCATAGCTACAACCCTAAAAGCATCCCGTATTGTCACTTGGAATTTGCCGCTGGTTTGCAGATCATCCCCCATACTGGTAATGAGATCACCCTCTGTTTGGTCTTCATTATATGCGCCCAGCTGATATTACACGAGTATTATGACCCGTGATATTATCAGACAAGAAAGAAAAGGTCAAACAAAAACAAAACGCAGAGTTGTCTTTGTATCTATTCTGGTTGTATCCATCAGTGCAGGTTTGAGCGGCTAATTAACGGGAATCCGCCACATGGAATACGCTGACCTTCCCTTTGTAGAGCAGGAGGAGCTGTGAAGATGAATATATGGCTCAGTGGGTAAGAATTCAGTATGGCTTGTTATTAATTGACCTAAACCTCTGTTTATTCTGGTCTTAGGAGTCCAGTGGGCGGTCCTACTCAGTGATTGACAGTTATCTCTGTACATAAATCCCTGCGCGTCACTCTTTGAGTTCACCGGACCTGAGTCCAGAATGAGCAGATGTCGTAGTTTTGGATAATTTGTTTTCTTCCCTTTACGCTTTGACAGCTGGTAACAGCAGAGCGGCGCCATGTAAGAAAAGCCAGCAGATTGTTCTGCCGATTTCAGTAATGAGACGTCCGAACATCCTAATTGGGGGAAGGGAAGCGGCTGCGATGGCGTCGGCGAGAAGACGGATCCCGGGCTTCTATCCTTTGCCCAGCTGTGAAATCAGATGTGGTGCCAGGCCGGAGCGCCGTAATCGCAGTATATGGGGTTATATTTCCCGTGACTAATAAATACTGGCGCATAAAAGAGACGGAAAAGGGAAGACGACATTACCGAGGAGAGAGGACGGTTCTGCGCCATTACACATCGAAAGTGAAAAGAAAACGCCGCCGAGACCCAGACTGCACATTAATATCAGATTCTCGGCGATTGTGCTGTGTTCTAGATGCAGCCGTGGGTTCCGGGGTAAATGACGAGCAGAGGTGAGAGGAGGACGACGGGGCAGCGTCACCATACAGCCACGGACCCTCAGAAATGAGTGGCAGCTGTCAGTTTCCGTCGTGATGAGCCGATCATACAACGTCCAGCACTCATCAGCAGGGGGCGATGATGAGAAACGGTGTGAACTCCGGCCATGCGGGGAGCGCTCCCTACTGCGGAGGCGGGGAACAATTATTAGCGCTGACCCTGCGTCTGCCGCGTTGCTCCGTCTCTCACCCTAGGGCTGGGTTCACACAGTCATATACAAAAGCATCCGTTTTTCACCCAGACAAGATGGCTAATTGTGCATTCGCTTTGGTTCCGCATGTCGGTTCTTTGTATCCTTATTGCATCCGTACGTCCTTTTTTTTACATCCACACGTGGCGCACACGGGCCGGTTACACAGACGTCTGAACCTGCTCGAATGGCGGCACAATTAAAGGGATTGCGGTAATAACGCAGAAACATGGCTGAAAGTGGCCGCGGCGCACAGCAAAGCTAAAGTGTCATTGCTGCGCACACGTGACGTCTTTTATCGCTGCTTTTACCTACCTCGAGCTTCGGACACCGTGATTCTTTTAAAAGAAGCAGATTCAGTCTTTTGGCGGATTTGTTTGGAGCCGCCCGCTCTTGGAAGTATTAGGAAAGGACGATGACCGAGGAGCCGCCGCCACAAAAGATAGAGAAAGGCCAGAAACTCTCCAATCAAGGCGCTGGATGGAAAGTTTTCAGAGCAGAAAATCCAAGGCCCTGATTCATCCCGACCGGTGGCGTTCATGCCGTCCTCATGAGGGCGCCGGAGTGAGTGTACCGCGCCACAAATAGCGTGAGGAATGTCACAGGTCATCAAAAAATCAGACAAGCAGCGGTGTCCCGTCCCGGCGATGGGCGAAACTGGTGGAGAAACGAGAATAAACACATTTTTACACAACTGCACGTTGCACAACAATTTTGCCACTTTTCAAAGCAATTTACCCCAGAATTCTGACATAATTGCTTTGCTGAATATTGGCCCAAGTGTCTCAGGAGTTTTGAGATTTGGTGAAGAATTTGGAGATTTTCCGTTCTGTTTCTGCTGTAAAAACTCCTGTGCACATACCCTCGTGATCACAATCTCATGTAACAGGCAGTGTGAACACATCCTAAGTGTATGCTCACATGGAATTTTTTTTTTGCTGTGTATCATCTCCAAAATCTTTCTAAAAAAAACTACAAAACTCCTGGAAAACTCTTACAATTCATTTGGAGTTTTTTTTTTTTACCATTTAATTTTTCCTGAAGAGATTTTGAAAAACACCTGAAAGAAAAAGGAAACAGTGTTTTACTTTTATGAACAAGATCCTAAAGGGAATCTTTCCAAACTAGGCACTGCCCAATCAGATGCCTGCAAGGAAAGCATCAGGCAAAAAAACTTCCAAAACTTTTCAGAATCACTTCAGGAAAAAGAAAAACTCCTCTAAAAACTTGTCAAAACAGATGTTTCTTGGATCAATTTACTTAACTCTTGAAAAATCTCAGTGTGAACATATCAGTAAAGGGAATCTGTTAGTAAGATCAACCACACCTTTCACCCCAGACCACAAATGTAGACATGAAGGGATTTGAAATGTAAATCCGTTGACACCTTTACAACTTTTATCTGTTGCTGCATTTCGGAGTAATTACCATTTTCATGCATATTATACATGAGATATGAAGTGCTTTGGGTGTGACTGAGCACTTAGGGAACCACAGCCCTATGGGAGGAGTAGTGGTGGCCATATTGAGTGTGGTAGTGAAGGCAGGTCTCCTTTTGTAATGTGTACAGCATCTGTCTTCATTGGTGGAGATTCTGAATTAATATGTCTGGAGTTCTCCCTTCTGGATCTATCGATCAGGTGCAATGATTGTAAAATAAGTGCGTGGAAATGGATCGTCTGCGCCGTAAATTAGTCTAAGAAATAAAACGACGCCGACCATGAAATGAAGGATGTTCTTTATTCAGTGCAGTCACTTTCCTTCCGTTTTCTTGAGTTATGAGATTGGTAATAAGTAGTAAATTAATGTCCTTATTTCCTTTATCACTTGGTGGATTTTTCTCCTTCGCTCCTGTAACATCCAACTAATGGACGAACTTCGCCGCGTCCCTCACTGAGGACTCTAGGAGGAGAAGATGATACTGAATATTGAGCTTTTCTAGAGGTAAAGTAGTAAGATGGCTCGCCTGAACTCTCCAATGAGAAGTGAGCCAATCCTAGAAACATCCGGACATATCGACTGTTCTCTTGTGTAAAGTCATTTTATATTTCATTCATCCGTTTCTGCTTTTTTCCCTATAGATGATGGGTGATAACTATGAATATCCATCATGGGGCGGTGGGGCGGCTCAGTGGTTAGCACTGCAGCGCTGGGGTCCCGGGTTCAAATCCCACCAAGGACAACCTCTGCAAGGAGTTTGTATGTTCTGTGTGGGCTTCCTCCGGGTACTCCGGTTTCCTCCCACATTCCAAAGACATACTGATATGGATTTTAGATTGTGAGCCCCATCGGGGACAGTGATGATAATGTGTGCAAACTGTAAAGCGCTGTGGAATATGTTAGTGCTATATAAAGATTATTATTATTACTCTGCTCACAGGTCACCAAATCTTCCCCAGACCATTAGTAATTCCCCTTCTCCGACTCAATCTTTTCTGTAGCTATGGCATGAACCAGGAGGCACAGGATGAGCATCACTATCAATACCTTCCAGATATGGAATAGACGTGCTTGCCTGATTTATCAGTAAGCTCAGCTCCGTCTGATCTGTAAGCTTTACTATTCTAAGGACAATACACAATAACGTCCACATATTCTGTAAGAATGTATCATAAGAGCTGGGGACGGGAGATGGGAGGATGACAATCAGCGGGAACATTGCGGTGCTACATTGTTGCACTTCTGTGGATTTTCATCAGCTAATGGATTCCATTATCTGTTTCTCAGAGTTCCCTCTTGTGCGCCACTTTACCACTTTGAGGACCCCAACATTATCCAATGGAAAAAAATGTCCCTTTTCCAAAAAGTAAAAGCTCAACCAGGCTGATATGATTATATGAGGCCTCCCCTGGGCCATATTTCATCTGGCCACCTGGTCATTGTGCAGCTCCACAATATCTCCAGATGGTGAGTAATGAAATCCTTTGATGATTGGATTTGGATACAATGAAATACAATGTTGCAATCCAGAAGATCAGATTCATCTTGCAGATATTTGTGACCCATCTTTATACCACTGTATTGGGGCGTAACTACCACAGTCGCAGCGGTCGCCACTGCGACTGGGCCCAGGGGGGAGTCAGGGGCCCGGCAGGTCAAACCGTGATATCTCCCAACTGTGCCGATTCTCGGGGGGATAGTCCCGTTTTTGTGCCGCGTGGGTGCGAGGTGTATGGAGCGGAGATGTGTGTGTATTTTGGCATGGGGGGAGGGCCCCATTTGAAAGTTCGCACCGGGGCCCATAACTTTGTAGTTACGCCACAGTCACTGATTTACCATTCAGGAGCTGGGAACGTATGTGATGACGTCTTCTACTATGAGAGCCAAGAGAAATCTGAGGGGTCCATGAAGGGCCTAATTCATCAAGCAGTTAACAATTTATTACAACTTTTGGGTGGATTTTTGCTATGAGGGAGTGATGACGAGTGCAGCCGATAAATTAATAATAAGGAATGCGGCCCATCCACGAAGAGGCGCATGTCTCCTAAGGAATGTGGCGCTTTGTACATTTTATCAAGCCTGACAAATAAAGCGCCGGTCCTGATGAATCGCGGCCATTGTGTCCAGATGTCACTTTTTCTCCCGAGGACACTTTACACTTCAGTATTTCGGGTTTGTAAATTAGATCCTAAAGGCAAAAAACCACAGTTATTGTACAGCTCCACATGGTCCATTACCAGCCCATCAGTGCTGCTCTCCCAGGATTTCCCAGCTTTCTGCTGACGCTGGAATTTGTCATGAAGCTCAAACGATTTAACAATTTCTTACCATTTTATAAAACTGTCCACTATCCGACTTGTGCCAAAGACTCAGGTGCTGGCACTAACCGTTCTCCCTTCTTTTCCTCTGCCCATATTATTCTTTAGCAAATATATCACATGGAATTAATTGTCCGTTAATGTATCGGCTTTATCAGCCAACATTCCCTCGTAAATAAACTTCTGACAGCAGAAATTAATCTATGATACAGAGGAAAATGATCTTAATATAATTATCCATAAAACTGTAAATCCGGAGTTTTCAGACAGATTTATGAAATCATTTTTCTCCTGTTCCAATATAAATTACAAGTGTTATCACTAGTCTCTGGATTATAATTCATCAGGATTTGCAGGCTTTTTTATGTTTCAAAGCCAAGTACAGAATTGTTCCAACTCCCACTGAAAGAGTTATCAGTATCATATCATGATAAGATCCTGTCTGCAGCCACCACTAGGGGGAGCTCCCTGTATACAGAGATACATAAGATCCTGTCTGCAGCCACCACTAGGGGGAGCTCCCTGTATAGAGAGATACATGGTAATATCCAGTCTGCAGCCACCACTAGGGGGAGCTCCCTGTATAGAGATATACATAAGATCCTGTCTGCAGCCACCACTAGGGGGAACTCCCTCTATACAGAGATACATGATAAGATCCTGTCTGCAGCCATCACTAGGGGGAGCTCCCTGTATAGAGATATAATAAGATCCTGTCTGCAGCCACCACTAGGGGGAGCTCCCTGTATACAGAGATACAAGATAAGATCCTGTCTGCAGCCACCAATAGGGGGAGCTCCCTGTATACAGAGATACATGATAAGTTCCTGTCTGCAGTCACCAATAGGGGGAGCTCCCTGTATACAGAGATACAGGATAAGATCCTGTCTGCAGTCACCACTAGGAGGAGCTCCCTGGATACAGAGATTTGATAAGATTCTGTCTGCAGTCACCACTAGGGGGAGCTCCCTGTATACAGAGATACATGATAAGATTCTCTCTGCAGCCACCACTAGGGGGAGCTCCCTGTATACAGAGATACATGATAAGATCCTGTCTGCAGCCACCACTAGGGGGAACTCCCTGTATAGAGATATACATAAGATCCTGTCTGTAGCCACCACTAGGGGGAGCTCCCTGTATACAGAGATACTGTACATGATAAGATCCTGTCTGCAGTCACCACTAGGGGGAGCTTCCTGTGTACAGAGATACATGATAAGATCCTGTCTGCAGTCACCACTAGGGGGAGCTCCCTGCATACAGAGATACATGATAAGATCCTGTCTGTAGCCACCACTAGGAGGAGCTCCCTGTATACAGAGATACAGGATAAGATCTTGTCTGCAGTCACCACTAGGGGGAGCTCCCTGCATACAGAGATACAGGATAAGATCCTGTCTGCAGTCACCACTAGGGGGAGCTCCCTGTATACAGAGATACATGATAAGATCCTGTCTGCAGTCACCATTAGGGGGAGCTCCCTGTATACAGAGATACATGATAAGATCCTGTCTGCAGCCACCACTAGGAGGAGCTCCCTGTATACAGAGATATATGATAAGATCCTGTCTGCAGCCACCACTAGGGGAAGCTCTGTGTATGCAGAGATACATAATAAGATTCTGAGAGCAGATCTGGTAATACACTGGCAGCTGTTGATGGGCAGAGGTACTAAATCTTGTCATATGATATATTTGAGGGTCTTCTTTCACCTGAGGAATCAGGACACAATAATATTTTTTTCTTGCCCTTTTTCTTTGTTCGTGTTTTTTTTTTATTTGGAAACTTCGGTAAATTTCACGTTTATCTCTGAAGCATCGAGACTTACAGAAACTGTGAATAGTCATAACTCATTTACTTTCTACAAACACCCAACTCTTGTAGAAACATTTATTACAGCTGTGATCAATGCGATCGTCATTTTCCGGCGGTGAGGAAGCGGTGACCTACTTAAAGTGAACATTGCTCCTTTATCATTGCACAGAAAGCCACTTTTTTTTTCTTCCTGTAAGTGGAGATTATTACATTCTGTTCATTATTTTACAGAAAAAAAAATTGAAATGAAGCCGGATATAAAATATGGCTGCCGCTATGTAACTATTTGTATCTATCTTTATATAATACGTAAGAATGAATTCTATTGTTTCTTATCTGCGGGTAAAAGACAGAAGAGCAGCAGGTGATGGCAGGAGCCAGAGGTCAGATAGTCCTTCTAGTACCCCCCACATCGCTCTCTCGGACCACCCGGTGTCTGGAGCTGTATATTAGGGTCATGCGTCCCTCTGTTGGCAGTAGGACATTGGCTGCAGTAGAGCGATAAAGTGCGGAACTCGGCAGCGACCAATAAAGAGTGCGCGGAGCGGCGGCCTGCAGCTCTATAGACTGTTCTCACCTGCAGGAGCAGAAATCAGCTGATCGGTGGTCACCTCGTGTGGGACCCCTACCGATCCCATATTAATCATCTATGTACAGGTCAACAATACATTAGTCTTGGACAATCCCAATAGTACCATAAAGTGCGCCATAAAAGATCTACTAGCTGTCAGGAAATAAGGAAATTCTTGCTAGCATCCTGTACAGATCTGATACTTCTTGCAGCAGAGTGTTTGTGCTGATAATTTGTTTATTATACAAACATTTGTGGAGATACAATTGTACCAAACCCTCTGTTGTGAAAACAATCAAGAAATGATGGAATTTCTGCCTATGGATGTAAACAAGAATAATCTGAGATATTGAAAATGGTAAGAAATTGAAACACAATTTGGGGAATTTTTCAAGCGCTCGATATGACTTTTTTTGTGTAAATTATGCAAATTGTCTCTTCAGAGAGGAAGAGGACTAGAACTCTAGTGCCACCTATTGGAGGTAGCAATCCTAAAAGTCAATGTTGACCCTTTACCGAGCCTAGTTAAATTATTTGTGTAAAAACATAAATTTCACCATTTCGTGTGCACATTTTTTTTTGGCCGAAATTGACAGCTTGGACTGTTATTAGCTTTTATAAAAAGTGATGAGGAATAGTTCAGAGTTTAGAGATAAACACCATCTCAGTCCACCCTGGGGGAGATAATCCGGATATAGACACCTCTGTCATTTGTGGAAAAAACCAGATGAGTGCAATCTGATAAAAATTGGATTACACTCTGACCAATGGTGATCTATGAGTTCCTGCCCATCGGTGATTTTTTTCTCAGCTCAGTGTGGGGAGCCAGTGCTGGACCCGATCAGTGTGAGGAGCCAGTGCTGGACCCGATCAGTGTGAGGAGCCAGTGCTGGACTTGAGGAGGGTGAGCACCTGCCCTGTTATTATTTTAGGGTATTTAGAGCATTTGGGTCCACTTTCAGGAGTAGTTCTTGTGTCAGAGCGTCTTCGGGGGATGGGTTAGCCTGCGGATTTATGATATCTGTTTGCTCCCGGCTCCTGGGGAAGCAATAACTCAAACTAAATACCCATTGCGTTGGTCCATGGATGAGGGTCTTCACTCAGTGGTGACGCAGATCTTATGCACAAAGTCCTCCTAAATATATCTGCATAAACATATGGCGGTATTACGTATCGATCCCTCCGGCGCCAACGACCACAAGATATCCGAGCCTCATAGAATCCTCTCTGTAACACAGGGATTAAAGGCAGGGAAGCGGAAAATTGGAATAAAGCAGAATTCAGGTGGAGTGGAAAGTACATATGGCGGAGTAACCGAGGAAGGAGACGCGGCACGGAGGAGCCGTATTTAGGAAATCAATTCTCCGCAGCTCAAGTGAAGCAAAAAGGAACAAAGTAAAATAAATCCCATCATCTTATTATCCTGCATATATCTGCATCTGATCTGGGCACGGTGAGGAGCTGAACACCGTGATCCCCTCCCCCTCCGCACGGCGCATGGATGCAAAATACAGAGAATATGGTTGAATACGGTGTTGGGCTGTGAGCACCACCCCCATCTGTGGACATCGGGCACTCAGACCATCCTCATGGAGTCAGTTTCTAGCAGTTTGTGCAGACACATGCACATTTGTGGCCTGCTGGAGGTTATTTTGTAGGGCACTGGCAGTGCTCCTCCTGTTCCTTCTTGCACAAAGGCTGAGGTAGCGGTCCTGCTGCTGGGTTGTTGCCATCCTACGGCCCCCTCCATGTCTCCTGGTGTACTGGCCTGTCTCCTGGTAGCGCCTCCAGCCTCTGGACACCACGCTGACAAACACAGCAAACCTTCTTGCCACAGCTCGCATTGATGTGCCATCCTGGATGAGCTGCACTACCTGAGCCACTTGTGTGGTTTGTAGAGTCTGTCTCATGCTACCACGAGTGGGAAAGCACAACCAACATTCAAAAGTGACCAAAACATCAACCAGAAAGCATTGGTACTGAGATGTGGTCTGTGGTCCCCATCTGCAGAACCACTCCTTTATTGAGGGTGTCTTGATAATTGCCAATAATTTCCATCTGTTGTCTATTCCATTTGCACAGCAGCATGTGACATTGATTGTCAATCAGTGTTGCTTCCTAAGTGGACAGTTTGATTTCACAGAAGTTTGATTTACTTGGAGTTATATTCTGTTGTTTAAGTGTTCCCATTATTTTTTTGGGCAGTGTATGTTCACAGCTCTAGATACATCTGTGCCCATTTACTGACAGCAAGCAGAGATCTCCAGTCTTCTGGAGAATCCCCTTTTAGAAGCATTGACTGTCACCATTAAAGGGTCACTTTGACATTATTATGGGGACACTGTGACTGACAATGTTATTTGGCAACCATGACCAACAGTTATGGGGACTGTGACTGACATTATTAGAGGGGCACTGGGTCATTATTATGGGGGAATTGTGACTGACACTGTTATGGGGCACTATTGCTGACATTATTATGGGGGCATTGTGACTGACAATGTTATGGGGCACTGTTGCTGACATTATTATGGGGGCATTGTGACTGACACTGTTATGAGGCAACTGTGACATTATTATGGGGGCGCTGTGGCTGACACTGTTATGGGGGACTGTAACTGACATTATTATGAGGGCACTGTGACATTATTATGGGGGACTGTAACTGACATTATTATGAGGGCACTGTGACATTATTATGGGGGACTGTAACTGACATTATTATGGGTCACTGTGGCTGACATTATTATGGGGCACTGTTACTGCCATTATTATGGGGCACTGTTGCTGACATTATTATGGGGGCACTGTGTCTGACATTATTATGGGTCACTGTGGCTGACATTATTACGGGGCACTGTGGATGACAATGTTATGGGGGCGCTGTGTCTTGGTGCTCATGTGTACTTGTATGTGAATCTTCCGACATTTTCA
This sequence comes from Dendrobates tinctorius, assembly GCF_039654945.1. Classification (NCBI taxonomy): domain Eukaryota; kingdom Metazoa; phylum Chordata; class Amphibia; order Anura; family Dendrobatidae; genus Dendrobates; species Dendrobates tinctorius. The sequence continues at coordinate 3,457,897 of NW_027361810.1, forward strand.
TGTTTCGGTGAAATGTGTTGAGAACTCTTCTTGATCCCCGCCGTCTGACGTCCCGGAGTATCGGGGGTCTCAGCCTCTGTAGAGGACAGGGTTGATGTTAGGCCGGGGACACAGAGCATGGTGCAGATTAATGTGCGGTGACAGCGGCCACTCATCTTCATTATGTCGAGTGGAGATCATTTTTGGGTCAGGATCTTGGCTGAAGTCGCTGTTTCCTGGGCTCCTGCCGTCCAGCTCTAGGACGTGCGCTCAGCTCCAGCCATTCGCCATTAATCTTTATTTCTCTCCATTCACATCGAGCGGCCGCAGCCAAGTTATTTAGTTCTGTGGCTTGTTGGCTCGATGAGAGCAGAAGATGCAGCGTGTTGTATGGTGGGGTGCGGGGCGCCATCAGAGCAGCGCTGCCTGCAACTTAGACGGCGGGGGGCTTACATGGTGGGCACAAGGAGATCACTGCGCATGAACAATCTTAAAGGCTGTGTGCACAAGTTTTTGCTGCGTTTTTTATTACAGATTTGTCACAAAACCTGAAGGAAATCCTGATGCCAGAAAAGTAAATGAGAATCCTGAAGTCTCGTGCACACGTTGCTTATTTCTGACTTGCAGAAAAAAATCTGCAGCATCAATTCTTTCAGCCTTTTTGCAGTGCTTTTTTTTTACCCCATAATGTTAGAAAAACGCAGGTAAAAAATGCATGCCGAAAAAAAAAAATGTGCGTTTTTAGGGTATGTTCACACTGGGCATTTTTGCTGCCTTTTTTCTGCAGCAAAACCTAATTTCTAGCAGGAAAGAAGTTGCCGCAAAAACGCATGTTTTGTTACGTTTTTGGTGCGGTTTTGTTGCATTTTTTCATGCATTTTTGGGGCTAACCTGTGTCTCTTTGTGCATGCTAATAAAGTTGAGCTCGCCGAGAGAAAAAACAAACTACTTCCTGTAGAACCGTACTTCTAGATCCTTTGCAAAGCCAGCAATTCAGCAGCTGAGTACAGTAAAATCACAGTGACGGGTTATAATAGAATAGATAGGATAGATATATACACATAGAATAGATAGATATATAGATGTCAGTGACATACACACACACATATATATATATATATATATATATATATACAGGGTGGGCCATGTATATGGATACACCTAAACTTCCTGTTTGTGGCACATTAGTATGTGGGAGGGGGAAAACTTTTCAAGATGGGTAGTGAGTGACCATGGCGGCCATTATGAAGTTGGCCATTGTGGATCCAACTTTATAAATGGCCCACCCTGCATATATAGATTTTACATAGATAGAAGAAAAGCCGGCAATTCATGTGCCGCGCACACATATGATGACATCACCTCTGGACAATGATGCTGTGCTCAATCCCCAGTAGTTCTCATTCTGGACGGTTGCATCTTGTCACCGTTCAGGTTGAAAACTGTTTATCCCCCAGACATGGATTATGGCGTGGGACAGAACGAAGGACAGGTAAGGGATATGGTTGTTTTCTATTTTTGTTTTATTACAGGAGACGAGGGCTTCAGTGGAATTAGGCATTAGGTGAGTATTTCTGTGTTTGTTATTTTTACGTAAAATGGAAAACTGTGCTTAGTCTTATTTCTAATAAAGGACTTTATTCTGGCTGTATATTTATTTACCATATTATTCTAGGAATAGTAATGGATTGGTGTCTCATAGACAATACAAAGGTGACATCAACCCCACAAATATGAACCCCACTTGCCACCGCTACAAGGCAAGTGGGAAGAGCACGGCAAAGTGCCAGAGTTGGTGCATCTAATACATGCACTTTTTCGGGGCAGCTGCAGACTGCTGTTTTTAGGCTGGGGGGAGGAGCAATATCCATGGCTCCTTACCAGCCTGAGAATACCAGCCCCCAGCTGTCAGCTTTAGCAAGACTGGTTGTCAAAAATGGAGGGTACCCCATGCTGATTTTTTTAATTCGTTATTTAAATAATTAAAAAATACAGTGTTTGGACCCCTCTATCCTTAATAACCAGCCTTGCTGAAGCTGACAGCTGAGGATTGCAGCCCCCAGCTGTGTGTTTTGCCTGGCTGGTTATAGAAAACAGAGGGGAACCCACGCCGGGTTTTTCATTCATTTATTTATTTAATTATAGCGCAGGCAGCGGCTGATGAATACTCTCATCAGCCGCTCCTGCTGTCATTGTCATTAGTGGTAGCAGGAGCAGGCTGATGGGAGTAATAGTCCCATCAGCCACTGCCTGCTGTTATTATGATCACTTGAATACAACTCTCATCATTCTCTTCTGCTCACGCTGATCGCCGGCAGAGCAGGGGAGAATGATGAGAGCCGTCTTCAGCACCCGGCGCCAGAGAACAGCGTTTACTGTAACACTTCTACCCTGGTGACGTCTGTGTTTTACTGATGTAGCACACAGGTGGCACACGGTTGCCACATGTGTGCCGCAAGAATTACACTCACGGACAGAGTAATCTCCGGTACCGTTTTTTTCTAGTACTGGAAAAAAATGGATATGTGAAATCGGCTAATCATAACTATCGGAGACAGGCTGTCATGATCCAGGACGGGGTTTCGCTTTGGCCTGTCCTGGTCAGACAGTGGGTTAATTGTTTCTGCCTCTCTCTGGCAGAGGGTGGCTATTTAATGCTCACTGGACCTAGGTCCGGTGTCAGTTATACTCCTGCCCTCGGCTGAGTTAGTTGACCTATTGTGTACGTGTGCCTTGTGCCTGATAACTTGTTGCTTGTTTGGTTTTGATCCGGTTCTGTCCCTGTTACGAGTTCTGCCTGTCCCTCTTGTACCGCACCACCCTCTCGTGTATGACCTCTGCTTGTCTGACCTGCGTTTTCCTCTCCTCTACTACAGTATTCCTGCAGTAGATACATTACATCATCTGCAGTAGTAGGACGCTAAGCCCCGCCCCCTGCAGTCACATGATCGTAGGTCCTGGTACTCCTTACTATTTTCCATGCCTCAGGTCCTGTCTGCTTACACCTTCACTACCGTATTGGGCCCCGTGCTCTCCCGCAGTGTGGGTAAGTCACCCTGCTCAGCCGTGGCAGTTGCCGACGCTGACAGGATCCTGACATTATAACTGACCGTTACCATTTTGTTTCCTCTGCTCCCCTTCTCCTGTGTGTGTGATGGATCCTATGCACGCTCTTTCTGAGCAGGTAAAGCACCTGACTCAGATGTCTCAGAGAATCCTGGGGGAACAACTAGCCCTGGCTCAGTCTCAGCAGCTGATCGCTGACACTGTGCAGGGGGTTTTATCATCAGGGGCTCGGGAGGTTACAGTAATTTCCCCTGAATCTCCGGTTAAGTTACTGGATACTTTTTCTGGAGATAGAAGGGAATTCAAAGAGTTCAAGGAGGGCTGTAAGCTTTTTTTTTTCATTGAGACCACACTCTTTGGGGGCTGAAAGTCAGAGAGTGGGGGTCATTATGTCTCTGTTAAAGGGAGCTCCCCAGGCTTGGGCTTTCTCCCTTCCTACCACTGCCCCTGAGCGTATGACTGTGGATGCATTTTTTGGAGGGGGCTGTCCATCCTATAACCGTAATTATGGACCACAAAAACCTAGCTTACATTGAGTCAGCTAAAAGGTTGACTCCCAGGCAGGCTAGATGGTCACTTTTTTTTTTCCCGATTCAACTTCTCGATCACTTTTCGGCCAGGATCCAAAAATGTCAGAGCGGATGCCTTGTCACGCAGTCTAGATCCGGTGTCCCCCCCCGAACCTCCATTCTCCATTCTTCAGCCTGGGGTGGTGGCAGGTGTTTCTAATGTGTTGGAACAGGAGATTCGGGAAGCCCAGTCTCTTGCACCTCTGGCTAAGCCGGTGGATAAACTTTTCGTGCCAGCTCAGTTTCGTCTCAAGGTCCTCCGGGAGTTCCGTGACTCAGTTCTGGGTGGACATCCAGGGATCTCGGCCACCCGGAAGGCCATTGCTAGAGTGGCCATTGCTAGAGTATTCTGGTGGTCTTCTTTAACCTCTGATATTGGGGAATATGGGTCTGCATGTGATGTTTGTGCCCGTGCAAAACCCCCCCATAACCGGCCGGCCGGGGAATTGGTACCACTGCCAATTCCTGAGAGACCATGGACCCATCTGTCCATGGATTTCATCACCAACCTTCCCCCCTCCAAGGGTAATACCGTCGTTTGGGTTGTGGTGGACTGGTTTAGTAAGCGGGCACATTTTGTACCTTTGGCAGCTCTACCTACTGCAGGAATACTGTAGCAGAGGAGAGCAAAACGCAGGTCAGACAAGCAGAGGTCATACCCAAGAGGGCAGTGCGGTACCAAAGGGATGAGCAGAGAATAGTCAAGTCACAAGCAGAGGGTCATACACGAGAGAGCGGTGCGGTACAAGAGGGATAGGCAGAACTCTTAACAGGGACAGAACCGGATCAAAACCAAACAAGCAACAAGTTATCAGGCACAAGGCACACGTATACAAGAGGTCAACTAACTCAGCCGAGGGCAGGAGTATAACTGACACCGGACCCAGGTCCAGTGAGCATTAAAGGGAATCTGTCACCCCTTTTTTTGAGATATCATATAATGATATCATTCTATTGTGTGACACATAAGGATTCTCTTAGGACTTTTGCTTCCCCCTGACCCCGCACCTTTCATGCATAAATACCTTGTTTATATCGGTTCAGATGTATGTAAACTGCCACTGTCCGGTCCGCTGGGCGGGGCTTATTCAACTGCTCCCCCCTATCCCTGTCTTGCTCTATGCATTTCTTCTTGTGTAGAGCAAGACAGGGAGGGGGGGGAGCAAGTGAATAAGCCCCGCCCAGCGGACCGGACAGTGGCAGTTTACATACATCTGAACCGATATAAACAAGGTATTTATGCATGAAAGGTGCGGGGTCAGGGGGAAGCAAAAGTACTAAGAGAATCCTTATGTGACACACAATTGAATGATATCATTATATGATATCTCAAAAAAGGGCTGACAGATTCCCTTTAAATAGCGACCCTCTGCCAGAGAGAGGCAGAAACAATTTACCCCGTCTGACCAGGACGGGCCAAAGCGAAACCCCGTCCTGGATCACGACACAGGCAAAGTCTTACAGCATGAGACAGAATGTTCTACAAGGTTGTTGCACATTTCCTGGCCATTCAGTCTCTGTGCACATGGTGTGAGCAGTGCTCTGCTGTGATCTCTCCATCCCCTCCATATAGAGCAGGAGGCACCACTTTTGTTGGCTGTGCTACAATAAAGCTGAACCTTTTATCTTAATGCTTGTTGTATTATAGCTGGATTCCCTCTTAGAAGCATTTCATCATTTCAGAAGGAAACCGTCGGTGCTTGGTGGGAGTCATGCGCCCCCAACTCCAGCAGCGCCACAGGACCTGCGCACTAATGCGTCGGCTCATGTCCTGAGCGCAATACTCTGCAGCTCCTGTGGTTAGATGAGTAGACAGGACCGCGCTCTGCAGATTTTGCTCGTAAGCTTTATAATGTGGTGATTACGGTATGTTCAGTATTAATTGTGCATTATGTTGCGGTGTATTGATCGGAGCGTTGGATCTTCTTTAATTGATTTGTTTCCTTTGTTTTTGTTTCTATAGTTCAGATGATGATTTGTTAACGATTTTTCATAAAAGAAGAAATAATTTCACAAACCGCAGCAATCAATATGTAAAACCAAGTCACAGGAGGGATTTAAAGGGATCATCTGTCCTGATAAAGTAGTGGATCTGTATAATGATCTGTCACGGCTCAGCAAGAAGAGGCAACTGCTAAATGCAAACCCCAAAAGGCAGCTAAGGAATAAAAGAAGACGCTCAGCCTCCTGAACACTCACGGGGCAAAATGGCGCAGATGATTAGCCTCTTTTCTGCTTTACTACACGAACAATGTTGTTTAGGAAACCTGTTTTCTTGAGCTTTTCTGTAGTGACGCTTACTGCTGTGGTGTTATGTCTCTCTGTGTGGATCCTTGCTGTGGTGTTATGTCTCTCTGTGTGGATCCTTGCTGTGGTGTTATGTCTCTCTGTGTGGATCCTTGCTGTGTTGTTATGTCTCTCTGTGTGGATCCTTGCTGTGGTGTTATGTCTCTCTGTGTGGATCCTTGCTGTGGTGTTTTGTCTCTCTGTGTGGATCCTTGCTGTGGTGTTTTGTCTCTCTGTGTGGATCCTTGCTGTGGAGTTATGTCTCTCTGTGTGGATCCTTGCTGTGATGTTTTGTCTCTCTGTGTGGACCCTTGCTGTGGTGTTTTGTCTCTCTGTGTGGATCCTTGCTGTGGTGTTATGTCTCTCTGTGTGGATCCTTGCTGTGGTGTTATGTCTCTCTGTGTGGATCCTTGCTGTGGCGTTATGTCTCTCTGTGTCGATCCTTGCTGTGGTGTTATGTCTCACTGTGTGGATCCTTGCTGTGGCGTTATGTCTCTCTGTGTGGATCCTTGCTGTGGTGTTTTGTCTCTCTGTGTGGATCCTTGCTGTGGTGTTTTGTCTCTCTGTGTGGATCCTTGCTGTGGTGTTTTGTCTCTCTGTGTGGATCCTTGCTGTGGTGTTTTGTCTCTCTGTGTGGATCCTTGCTGTGGTGTTATGTCGCTCTGTGTGGATCCTTGCTGTGATGTTTTGTCTCTCTGTGTGGACCCTTGCTGTGGTGTTATGTCTCTCTGTGTGGATCCTTGCTGTGGTGTTATGTCTCTCTGTGTGGATCCTTGCTGTGGTGTTTTGTCTCTCTGTGTGGATCCTTGCTGTGGTGTTTTGTCTCTCTGTGTGGATCCTTGCTGTGGTGTTTTGTCTCTCTGTGTGGATCCTTGCTGTGGTGTTTTGTCTCTCTGTGTGGATCCTTGCTGTGGTGTTTTGTCTCTCTGTGTGGATCCTTGCTGTGGTGTTTTGTCTCTCTGTGTGGATCCTTGCTGTGGTGTTTTGTCTCTCTGTGTGGATCCTTGCTGTGGTGTTATGTCTCTCTGTGTGGATCCTTGCTGTGATGTTTTGTCTCTCTGTGTGGATCCTTGCTGTGGTGTTATGTCTCTCTGTGTGGATCCTTGCTGTGGTGTTATGTCTCTCTGTGTGGATCCTTGCTGTGGTGTTATGTCTCTCTGTGTCGATCCTTGCTGTGGTGTTATGTCTCACTGTGTGGATCCTTGCTGTGGCGTTATGTCTCACTGTGTGGATCCTTGCTGTGGTGTTGTGTCTCTGTGTGAATCCTTGCTGTGGTGTTATGTCTCTCTGTGTGGATCCTTGCTGTGGCGTTATGTCTCTCTGTGTGGATCCTTGCTGTGGCGTTATGTCTCTCTGTGTGGATCCTTGCTGTGGCGTTATGTCTCTCTGTGTGGATCCTTGCTGTGGTGTTATGTCTCTCTGTGTGAATCCTTGCTGTGGTGTTATGTCTCTCTGTGTGGATCCTTGCTGTGGCGTTATGTCTCTCTGTGTGGATCCTTCCTGTGGTGTTATGTCTCTCTGTGTGGATCCTTGCTGTGGTGTTTTGTCTCTCTGTGTGAATCCTTGCTGTGGTGTTATGTCTCTCTGTGTGGATCCTTGCTGTGGTGTTATGTCTCTCTGTGTGGATCCTTGCTGTGATGTTTTGTCTCTCTGTGTGGACCCTTGCTGTGGTGCTATGACTCACTGTGTGGATCCTTGCTGTGGTGTTATGTCTCTCTGTGTGGACCCTTGCTGTGGTGTTATGCCTCACTGTGTGGATCCTTGCTGTGGTGTTATGTCTCTCTGTGTGGATCCTTGCTGTGGTGTTATGCCTCACTGTGTGGATCCTTGCTGTGGTGTTGTGTCTCTCTGTGTGAATCCTTGCTGTGGTGTTATGCCTCACTGTGTGGATCCTTGCTGTGGTGTTGTGTCTCTCTGTGTGGATCCTTGCTGTGGTGTTATGTCTCACTGTGTGGATCCTTGCTGTGGTGTTATGTTTCACTGTGTGAATCCTTGCTGTGGTGTTATGTCTCTCTGTGTGGATCCTTGCTGTGGTGTTATGCCTCACTGTGTGGATCCTTGCTGTGGTGTTGTGTCTCTCTGTGTGGATCCTTGCTGTGGTGTTATGCCTCACTGTGTGGATCCTTGCTGTGGTGTTATGTCTCTCTGTGTGGATCCTTGCTGTGGTGTTATGCCTCACTGTGTGGATCCTTGCTGTGGTGTTGTGTCTCTCTGTGTGGATCCTTGCTGTGGTGTTATGTCTCACTGTGTGGATCCTTGCTGTGGTGTTATGTCTCACTGTGTGAATCCTTGCTGTGGTGTTATGTCTCTCTGTGTGAATCCTTGCTGTGGTGTTATGTCTCTCTGTGTGGATCCTTGCTGTGGTGTTATGTCTCTCTGTGTGGATCCTTGCTGTGGTGTTATGTCTCACTGTGTGGATCCTTGCTGTGGTGTTGTCTCTCTGTGTGGATCCTTGCTGTGGTGTTATGTCTCTCTGTGTGGATCCTTGCTGTGGTGTTATGTCTCTCTGTGTCGATCCTTGCTGTGGTGTTATGTCTCACTGTGTGGATCCTTGCTGTGGCGTTATGTCTCACTGTGTGGATCCTTGCTGTGGTGTTGTGTCTCTGTGTGAATCCTTGCTGTGGTGTTATGTCTCTCTGTGTGGATCCTTGCTGTGGCGTTATGTCTCTCTGTGTGGATCCTTGCTGTGGTGTTATGTCTCTCTGTGTGGATCCTTGCTGTGGTGTTATGTCTCTCTGTGTGAATCCTTGCTGTGGTGTTATGTCTCTCTGTGTGGATCCTTGCTGTGGCGTTATGTCTCTCTGTGTGGATCCTTCCTGTGGTGTTATGTCTCTCTGTGTGGATCCTTGCTGTGGTGTTATGTCTCTCTGTGTGGATCCTTGCTGTGATGTTTTGTCTCTCTGTGTGGACCCTTGCTGTGGTGCTATGACTCACTGTGTGGATCCTTGCTGTGGTGTTATGTCTCTCTGTGTGGACCCTTGCTGTGGTGTTATGCCTCACTGTGTGGATCCTTGCTGTGGTGTTATGTCTCTCTGTGTGGATCCTTGCTGTGGTGTTATGCCTCACTGTGTGGATCCTTGCTGTGGTGTTGTGTCTCTCTGTGTGGATCCTTGCTGTGGTGTTATGCCTCACTGTGTGGATCCTTGCTGTGGTGTTGTGTCTCTCTGTGTGGATCCTTGCTGTGGTGTTATGTCTCACTGTGTGGATCCTTGCTGTGGTGTTATGTCTCACTGTGTGAATCCTTGCTGTGGTGTTATGTCTCTCTGTGTGGATCCTTGCTGTGGTGTTATGCCTCACTGTGTGGATCCTTGCTGTGGTGTTATGTCTCTCTGTGTGGATCCTTGCTGTGGTGTTATGCCTCACTGTGTGGATCCTTGCTGTGGTGTTGTGTCTCTCTGTGTGGATCCTTGCTGTGGTGTTATGTCTCACTGTGTGGATCCTTGCTGTGGTGTTATGTCTCACTGTGTGGATCCCTGCTGTGGTGTTATGTCTCTCTGTGTGGATCCTTGCTGTGGTGTTATGCCTCACTGTGTGGATCCTTGCTGTGGTGTTGTGTCTCTCTGTGTGGATCCTTGCTGTGGTGTTATGTCTCTCTGTGTGGATCCTTGCTGTGGTGTTATGTCTCACTGTGTGAATCCTTGCTGTGGTGTTATGTCTCTCTGTGTGGATCCTTGCTGTGGTGTTATGCCTCACTGTGTGGATCCTTGCTGTGGTGTTGTGTCTCTCTGTGTGGATCCTTGCTGTGGTGTTATGTCTCTCTGTGTGAATCCTTGCTGTGGTGTTATGGCTCTCTGTGTGGATCCTTGCTGTGGTGTTGTGTCTCTGTGTGAATCCTTGCTGTGGTGTTATGTCTCTCTGTGTGAATCCTTGCTGTGGTGTTGTGTCTCTCTGTGTGGATCCTTGCTGTGATGTTATGTCTCTCTGTGTGGATCCTTGCTGTGGTGTTGTGTCTCTCTGTGTGGATCCTTGCTGTGGCGTTATGTCTCACTGTGTGGATCCTTGCTGTGGTGTTATGCCTCTCTGTGTGGATCCTTGCTGTGGTGTTGTGTCTCTGTGTGAATCCTTGCTGTGGTGTTATGTCTCTCTGTGTGGATCCTTGCTGTGGTGTTATGCCTCTCTGTGTGGATCCTTGCTGTGGTGTTGTGTCTCTGTGTGAATCCTTGCTGTGGTGTTATGTCTCTCTGTGTGGATCCTTGCTGTGGTGTTATGTCTCTCTGTGTGGATCCTTGCTGTGGTGTTATGTCTCTCTGTGTGGATCCTTGCTGTGGTGTTGTGGCTCTCTGTGTGGATCCTTGCTGTGGTGTTATGCCTCTCTGTGTGGATCCTTGCTGTGGTGTTATGTCTCACTGTGTGGATCCTTGCTGTGGTGTTGTGTCTCTGTGTGAATCCTTGCTGTGGTGTTATGTCTCTCTGTGTGGATCCTTGCTGTGGTGTTATGCCTCTCTGTGTGGATCCTTGCTGTGGTGCTATGTCTCTCTGTGTGGATCCTTGCTGTGTTGTTGTGTCTCACTGTGTGGATCCTTGCTGTGGTGTTTTGTCTCTGTGTGAATCCTTGCTGTGGTGTTGTGTCTCTGTGTGAATCCTTGCTGTGGTGTTATGTCTCTCTGTGTGGATCCTTGCTGTGGTGTTATGTCTCTCTGTGTGGATCCTTGCTGTGGTGTTATGTCTCTCTGTGTGGATCCTTGCTGTGGTGTTGTGTCTCTCTGTGTGGATCCTTGCTGTGGTGTTATGCCTCTCTGTGTGGATCCTTGCTGTGGTGTTATGTCTCACTGTGTGGATCCTTGCTGTGGTGTTGTGTCTCTGTGTGAATCCTTGCTGTGGTGTTATGTCTCTCTGTGTGGATCCTTGCTGTGGTGTTATGCCTCTCTGTGTGGATCCTTGCTGTGGTGTTGTGTCTCTGTGTGAATCCTTGCTGTGGTGTTATGTCTCTCTGTGTGGATCCTTGCTGTGGTGTTATGCCTCTCTGTGTGGATCCTTGCTGTGGTGCTATGTCTCTCTGTGTGGATCCTTGCTGTGTTGTTGTGTCTCACTGTGTGGATCCTTGCTGTGGTGTTTTGTCTCTCTGTGTGAATCCTTGCTGTGGTGTTATGCCTCTCTGTGTGGATCCTTGCTGTGGTGCTATGTCTCTCTGTGTGGATCCTTGCTGTGTTGTTGTGTCTCACTGTGTGGATCCTTGCTGTGGTGTTTTGTCTCTCTGTGTGGATCCTTGCTGTGGTGTTATGTCTCTCTGTGTGGATCCTTGCGGTGGTGTTATGTCTCTCTGTGTGGATCCATGCTGTGGTGTTATGTCTCTCTGTGTGGATCCTTGCTGTGGCGTTATGTCTCTCTGTGTGGATCCTTGCTGTGATGTTATGTCTCTCTGTGTGGATCCTTGCTGTGGTGTTATGTCTCTCTGTGTGGATCCTTGCTGTGGTGTTATGTCTCTCTGTGTGGATCCCTGCTGTGGTGTTATGTCTCTCTGTGTGGATCCTTGCTGTGGTGTTATGCCTCTCTGTGTGGATCCTTGCTGTGGTGCTATGTCTCTCTGTGTGGATCCTTGCTGTGTTGTTGTGTCTCACTGTGTGGATCCTTGCTGTGGTGTTTTGTCTCTCTGTGTGAATCCTTGCTGTGGTGTTATGTCTCTCTGTGTGGATCCTTGCTGTGGCGTTATGTCTCTCTGTGTGGATCCTTGCTGTGGTGTTATGTCTCTCTGTGTGGATCCATGCTGTGGTGTTATGTCTCTCTGTGTGGATCCTTGCTGTGGCGTTATGTCTCTCTGTGTGGATCCTTGCTGTGATGTTATGTCTCTCTGTGTGGATCCTTGCTGTGATGTTATGTCTCTCTGTGTGGATCCTTGCTGTGGTGTTATGTCTCTCTGTGTGGATCCTTGCTGTGGTGTTATGTCTCTCTGTGTGGATCCTTGCTGTGGTGTTATGTCTCTCTGTGTGGATCCTTGCTGTGGCGTTATGTCTCTCTGTGTGGATCCTTGCTGTGGTGTTATGTCTCTCTGTGTGGATCCATGCTGTGGTGTTATGTCTCTCTGTGTGGATCCTTGCTGTGGTGTTATGTCTCTCTGTGTGGATCCTTGCTGTGGTGTTATGTCTCACTGTGTGGATCCTTGTTGTGGTGTTGTGTCTCTCTGTGTGGATCCTTGCTGTGGTGTTATGTCTCACTGTGTGGATCCTTGCTGTGGTGTTATGTCTCTCTGTGTGGATCCTTGCTGTGGTGTTATGTCTCTCTGTGTGGATCCTTGCTGTGGTGTTATGTCTCTCTGTGTGGATCCTTGCTGTGGTGCTATGTCTCACTGTGTGGATCCTTGCTGTGGTGTTGTGTCTCTCTGTGTGGATCCTTGCTGTGGTGTTATGTCTCTCTGTGTGGATCCTTGCTGTGGCGTTATGTCTCACTGTGTGAATCCTTGCTGTGGTGTTATGTCTCTCTGTGTGGATCCTTGCTGTGGTGTTATGTCTCTCTGTGTGGATCCTTGCTGTGGTGTTATGTCTCTCTGTGTGGATCCTTGCTGTGGTGTTATGTCTCTCTGTGGGGATCCTTGCTGTGGTGTTATGTCTCTCTGTGTGGATCCTTGCTGTGGTGTTATGTCTCTCTGTGTGGACCCTTGCTGTGGTGTTATGCCTCTCTGTGTGGATCCTTGCTGTGGTGCTATGTCTCACTGTGTGGATCCTTGCTGTGGTGTTATGTCTCTCTGTGTGGACCCTTGCTGTGGTGTTATGCCTCTCTGTGTGGATCCTTGCTGTGGTGCTATGTCTCACTGTGTGGATCCTTGCTGTGGTGTTATGGCTCTCTGTGTGGATCCTTGCTGTGGTGTTGTGTCTCTGTGTGAATCCTTGCTGTGGTGTTATGTCTCTCTGTGTGGATCCTTGCTGTGGTGTTATGTCTCTCTGTGTGGATCCTTGCTGTGGTGCTATGTCTCACTGTGTGGATCCTTGCTGTGGTGTTATGTCTCACTGTGTGGATCCTTGCTGTGGTGTTATGTCTCTCTGTGTGGATCCTTGCTGTGGTGTTATGTCTCTCTGTGTGGACCCTTGCTGTGGTGTTATGTCTCTCTGTGTGGATCCTTGCTGTGGTGCTATGTCTCACTGTGTGGATCCTTGCTGTGGTGTTATGTCTCACTGTGTGGATCCTTGCTGTGGTGTTATGTCTCTCTGTGTGGATCCTTGCTGTGGTGTTATGTCTCTCTGTGTGGATCCTTGCTGTGGTGTTATGTCTCACTGTGTGGATCCTTGCTGTGGTGCTATGTCTCACTGTGTGGATCCTTGCTGTGGTGTTATGTCTCTCTGTGTGGATCCTTGCTGTGATGTTTTGTCTCTCTGTGTGGATCCTTGCTGTGGTGTTATGTCTCTCTGTGTGGATCCTTGCTGTGGTGTTGTGTCTCTGTGTGAATCCTTGCTGTGGTGTTATGTCTCACTGTGTGGATCCTTGCTGTGGTGTTATGTCTCACTGTGTGGATCCTTGCTGTGGTGCTATGTCTCACTGTGTGGATCCTTGCTGTGGTGTTATGCCTCTCTGTGTGGATCCTTGCTGTGGTGTTATGCCTCTCTGTGTGGATCCTTGCTGTGGTGCTATGTCTCACTGTGTGGATCCTTGCTGTGGTGCTATGGCTCTCTGTGTGGATCCTTGCTGTGGTGTTGTGTCTCTGTGTGAATCCTTGCTGTGGTGTTATGCCTCTCTGTGTGGATCCTTGCTGTGGTGTTATGGCTCTCTGTGTGGATCCTTGCTGTGGTACTATGTCTCACTGTGTGGATCCTTGCTGTGGTGTTATGTCTCTCTGTGTGGATCCTTGCTGTGGTGTTATGGCTCTCTGTGTGGATCCTTGCTGTGGTGTTATGTCTCTCTGTGTGGATCCTTGCTGTGGTGTTGTGTCTCTGTGTGAATCCTTGCTGTGGTGCTATGCCTCTCTGTGTGGATCCTTGCTGTGGTGCTATGTCTCACTGTGTGGATCCTTGCTGTGGTGCTATGTCTCACTGTGTGGATCCTTGCTGTGGTGTTGTGTCTCTCTGTGTGGATCCCTGCTGTGGTGCTATGTCTCACTGTGTGGATCCTTGCTGTGGTGCTATGTCTCACTGTGTGGATCCTTGCTGTGGTGTTGTGTCTCTCTGTGTGGATCCCTGCTGTGGTGCTATGTCTCACTGTGTGGATCCTTGCTGTGGTGCTATGTCTCACTGTGTGGATCCTTGCTGTGGTGTTGTGTCTCTCTGTGTGGATCCTTGCTGCGGTTCTTTGTCTTTCTGTGTGGATCCTTGCTGCAGTAGTGGATGTCTTGCTTTGTGTAGCATGTCTGATGGCAGCTACATTATTACATGTTCTTTGCAGCCACATGTAAGAAACTAAACTTCTCATTTTCAGCTCCACAATTAACAAAAATTTGTCCCAGAATCCAAACCCCGAGGAGATCTCAGGAGGGGAATCTGATGTAATTAACGGCTTTTAGTTCTGTTGTTGTCGGATTTTTCATGCGTCTCTTTTGGCAAATGCTTCGAGACCTGCAGCGATATTAAGGAGAACATCTATTATCCGTCATTAAGCCTGAGCTCATTCACAGCCGCGATATAGAACCAAGCAGGTAGACGATGCCCGAGATTCCAAACGGTGCATTAATCAGTGTTAGAGGGAATGTGACCGAACGATGCCATCACTGAACCGAGAGGTACGGCAGTGCGCGTCCTGACACAAGGACACCTGTGTTGTAGGGATCCCATGTGCCAGGGCTGAGAATCAAGATTATAAGCCACATGCAGATTAGTCTAGAAGTGCATTGGGGCGTGTCCATACACCGAATGCATTCACAATCCCAGTGTGGTCGGATGGGTGGTGAGTGCACTCAGCTTGATGGGTTCTTCGGTTTCGGCCAAGTCTTTACGATTTTCATAGTTGGGTACAGATTTTCCATTTTTATGGCCACTGAAGACGAGGTCTTTCCACACTGCAGAGCTTAATAAATATGGAAAGAAGAAAAAAAATGATATTCACCTGCCCTGGTATGGTAAACTAATCCTTCCGGCCTCTTCTTTCCTCCAGCGCAGGACTTTCTCATAGGTCATGCTATTCTGTGCCGAAACTTCCAGGGCCGAGGCCTAGCGAGAGCCTTGTGTTGCGCACGTTGTGAGGGTGTGAGGACAAAGTACTTCTTGGCGCCAGAAGCCTTGGTGCAGAATGAAGCTTCCCAAAGAGGGGCTGTACGCAGCAGAGGATCAGATGGGGGCTGCAACATGAGGATCAGATTGGGGATGCACACAGCAGAGGATCAAATGGGGGCTGCACGCAGCAGAGGATCAGATGGGGGCTGCACGCAGCAGAGGATCAGATGGGGGCTGCACGCAGCAGAGGATCAGATGGGGGCTGCACGCAGCTTTTGATCAGATGGGGGCTGCACGCAGCTTTTGATCAGATGGGGGCTGCACACAGCAGAGGATCAGATGGGGGCTGCACACAGCAGAGGATTAGATGGGGGCTGCAACATGAGGATCAGATGGGGGCTGTACACAGCAGAGGATCAGATGGGGGCTGCAACATGAGGATCAGATGGGGCTGCACACAGCAGAGGATCAGATGGGGGCTGCAACATGAGGATCAGATGGGGGCTGTACATAGCAGAGCATCAGATGGGGGCTGCAACATGAGGATCAGATGGGGGCTGTACACAGCAGAGGATCAGATGGGGGCTGCACACAGCAGAGGATCAGATGGGGGCTGCACACAGCAGAGGATCAGATGGGGGCTGCAACATGAGGATCAGATGGGGGCTGCAATATGAGGATCAGATGGGGCTGCACATAGTAGAGGATCAGATGCACACAAGAGAGGATCAGTTGGGGGCTGCACACAGCAGAGGATTAGTTGGGAGCTGCACACAGCAGAGGATCAGATGGGGGCTGCACGCAGCAGAGGATCAGATGGGGGCTGCACGCAGCAGAGGATCAGATGGGGGCTGCACGCAGCAGAGGATCAGATGGGGGCTGCACGCAGCAGAGGATCAGATGGGGGCTGCACGCAGCAGAGGATCAGATGGGGGCTGCACGCAGCTTTTGATCAGATGGGGGCTGCACACAGCAGAGGATCAGATGGGGGCTGCACACAGCAGAGGATTAGATGGGGGCTGCAACATGAGGATCAGATGGGGGCTGTACACAGCAGAGGATCAGATGGGGGCTGCAACATGAGGATCAGATGGGGCTGCACACAGCAGAGGATCAGATGGGGGCTGCAACATGAGGATCAGATGGGGGCTGTACATAGCAGAGCATCAGATGGGGGCTGCAACATGAGGATCAGATGGGGGCTGTACACAGCAGAGGATCAGATGGGGGCTGCACACAGCAGAGGATCAGATGGGGGCTGCACACAGCAGAGGATCAGATGGGGGCTGCAACATGAGGATCAGATGGGGGCTGCAATATGAGGATCAGATGGGGCTGCACATAGTAGAGGATCAGATGCACACAAGAGAGGATCAGTTGGGGGCTGCACACAGCAGAGGATTAGTTGGGAGCTGCACACAGCAGAGGATCAGATGCACACAGCTGAGAATCAGATGGGGGTTGCACACAGCAGAGGATCAGATGGGGGCTGCACACAGCAGAGGATAAGATGGGGGCTATAACATGACGATCAATTTTTTTAACCCCTTTCTGCACCTGTACAATTCAGAAAAGTGGGGGCTGGCCACAATTTCAGTGAATTCCCACAATGTGGGTGACAAAAAAAATGAATTTAGGAGAAATGTAAATCATTCTGTAAAAATCAAGGGGAATTCGATTTTCCGTGAACCAATACGCTGATCGCTAGTGGCTTTAAATGTACAAATATTCAGAAATAAGGAGAAATAGATCAAGTCTGTCTCCATGATAATGACCCCGACGCTGTGTAATGATGGCAGCTCTGACGGGCGGTAATGTATATCATCTGCTACAATGTTACCAATAGTCAGAGATTAAAGCCAACATATCTCATTCCTGCCTGTCACTCACTCGTCTCTGTCGCCGTCAGAGCTCCACCGCATTAACAAACCTTTACATCAATGAAGTCTGAAATTAAAGATGGAAGTGACTGAAAAATCAATTCATAACCGTCCGAATCCGAGATAAAATATGTACATTAATAAACTTATGGGAAATGTCAATATTGAGCGCTGAGGGAAATACCCCGAACACGAAAATGAGCACAAGCAGAATATTTACATCACATAACATACAGGAAATATAATCCATATGTACAGAGGGATAACGGGCTCATTTATTATAAGAACAGAGACGCACCGCGACCACGGAGACAAATGATCCCGGAGACAGACGCAAAGCAATCAATCCACCAAGACAATAACACAGCACAAAGTAAGGATCAATTACCTATGTTATATCAGTCATAGGCTTACAGTATATGCACTGATAAAGAAGATAGAAAATAGGGAGGAGTAATACAGTACTCTATAGTATACATAGGGGGCAGTATTATAGTAGTTATATTCTTGTACATAGGGGCAGTATTATAGTAGTTATATTCTTGTACATAGAGGGCAGTATTATAGTAGTTATATTCTTGTGTATAGGGGCAGTATTGTAGTAGTTATATTCTTGTACATAGGGGCAGTATTATAGTAGTTATATTCTTGTACATAGGGGCAGTATTATAGTAGTTATATTCTTGTGTATAGGGGCAGTATTGTAGTAGTTATATTCTTGTACATAGGGGGCAGTATTATAGTAGTTATATTCTTGTACATAGGGGGCAGTATTATAGTAGTTATATTCTTGTACATAGGGGGCAGTATTATAGTAGTTGTATTCTTGTACATAGGGGGCAGTGTTATAGTAGTTGTATTCTTGCACATAGGGGCAGTATTATAGTAGTTATATTCTTGTGTATAGGGGCAGTATTATAGTAGTTATATTCTTATACATAGGGAGCAGTATTATAGTAGTTATATTCTTGTACATAGGGGGCAGTATTATAGTAGTTATATTCTTGTACATAGAGGGCAGTATTATAGTAGTTATATTCTTGTGTATAGGGGCAGTATTGTAGTAGTTATATTCTTGTACATAGGGGCAGTATTATAGTAGTTATATTCTTGTACATAGGGGCAGTATTATAGTAGTTATATTCTTGTACATAGGGGCAGTATTATAGTAGTTATATTCTTGTGTATAGGGGCAGTATTGTAGTAGTTATATTCTTGTACATAGGGGGCAGTATTATAGTAGTTATATTCTTGTACATAGGGGGCAGTATTATAGTAGTTATATTCTTGTACATAGGGGGCAGTATTATAGTAGTTGTATTCTTGTACATAGGGGGCAGTATTATAGTAGTTGTATTCTTGCACATAGGGGCAGTATTATAGTAGTTATATTCTTGTGTATAGGGGCAGTATTATAGTAGTTATATTCTTATACATAGGGAGCAGTATTATAGTAGTTATATTCTTGTGTATAGGGGCAGTATTATAGTAGTTATAACCTTGTGTATAGGGGCAGTATTATAGTAGTTATATTCTTGTGTATAGGGGCAGTATTATAGTAGTTATATTCTTATACATAGGGAGCAGTATTATAGTAGTTATATTTTTGTACATAGGGGCAGTATTATAGTAGTTATAATCTTGTACATAGGGGCAGTATTATAGTAGTTATATTCTTGTGTATAGGGGCAGTATTGTAGTAGTTATATTCTTGTACATAGGGGGCAGTATTATAGTAGTTATATTCTTGTGTATAGGGGCAATTTTTATTGTATAAAACCAACAAATTCAATTAAAATAAACAGAATTCTTCCTTAATACAAAACATAAATTCTCATGAATGCATCAGACAATAATTATAGAACTAAATTAATACATTAGGAATAAAGGTAACTTAGAGTTCACTCCTGTGGAAGGAAGAATATGAAATAAACACTTTTAGTAACACGATCATGTTATTATCCCACAGACACATTCCTCCATAGTTTCCCATTACTCTGACTTTTCTTTATCTCTATCGCTCTCATCCATCTGAGCTCGGACAGTATCTTTGTGGCTGCGGTGACGGGATGGAAGGGCTCGCTGTGGAGGGACACTTGGGTTCTCATGTGCCAGTGGTAATACTTAATGGTGGTAATGATCAGGTACATTGTCCCCCTGTCGATGTTACCATCAGTGGATGGGACTCCATAGATAATGTCAGGGTATTTCAGGGACAGCAGTCTGGGGATTTTCAGCTTGGTCGATACTTCCGTCCATATTTCCCTACCTCCCCAGCAATCACAAATAAAATGCTCCATGGTTTCCTCTTGCTGACAACCAAGGGGACAGTTCCGATCCGAAACACTTAAATATTTTAAGTTCCCCCTCACAAAGAGCTTCCCATGTAGCGACAGCCAAGCAATGTCAAAAAACTTTGCTGGAAGTCGCCTCCCATTGAGGAATCGGAGACTGTCCTGAAGGGTCCTGGTGGCACAATCTCTTAGGGCCAGTGGAGAGTAGAAGAAAGTCCTACATATATGAGCACACAGATCTTTCCTCGTATTACTCTCAATGTAAGACTTCTCCAGTCCCCACTTCCTGACACACTTCAGACCATATTCCAGATACTGGGGGAGGTGGTC
Source organism: Dendrobates tinctorius (assembly GCF_039654945.1). Classification (NCBI taxonomy): domain Eukaryota; kingdom Metazoa; phylum Chordata; class Amphibia; order Anura; family Dendrobatidae; genus Dendrobates; species Dendrobates tinctorius. Next base: position 3,477,372 of record NW_027361810.1, read on the forward strand.
ACCTGTCCATCTCCTCCTCTTGAGACTGCCGCCTCGCACCCAAGATTCCGCAAAAGGCAATATCCAATGCCTGATACTATTCGCCCACTGGGAGCCACTGTTTGAATCCATGCTCCCAAAATTTACTTTCAGAAACAAGGAGTCAAAGAAAACCCTTGGATTTAACATATCCAGCCCGCCCTCACTCCGCCGTAGGTACGTTATTCCCCTCTTTATCAGGTTCATCCTGTTCCCCCACAAGAGCTGGAAGAACAGGCTGAGGAGCCTCGCCGAGAAGGATTATGGCAAAGGAAAAACGACAGAGACATACAAGAAGACGGGGACCAGGTAAGTCTTCAACATAGCAACCCTTTCTCTGTAAGTCAGCCTCCAGTTCTTCCATCGCTGAACCTTTGCATTTCCGGTCTCCAATTTTTCCTCCCAATTTAGGCTGGCATTATCGTCCCTCCCAAATTTAACCCCTAAGATCTTAATATGGGTGGAGGCCTTAACAAACTGCGGCAGATCAAAGTCTGGGTCAGATTGCAATGTCCACAGAGCTTGACTCTTCTCAAGGTTGACCAGAGACCCGGAGGCCTCTGAGTAACTTCTGATGGCCGCAGACAACATCTGCACCTCACGAGGATTAGATATCACCAGAGTCACATCATCCGCGTAGGCAACCACCTTCAGAGGCAAGCAGTGGGGGACCGGCACCCCCCAAAAGTTACACTCCTGCAGTGACCTCAAAAACGGGTCTATGGCAAAAACATACAGGAGTGGACTCAGCGGGCAGCCCTGTCTCACCCCCGCCTCAACTCCATAAGTGCCACCCTGCCAACCATTAATCAGAGGAAAGCTCACCGCCTCTCTGTACAAAGTCTTCAGCCAATCCACAAATTGTCCTGGAATACCGTACTTTGACAAAGTGGCCCACAGATAGTCATGATCAACTCTGTCAAAGGCTTTAGCCTGGTCCAGACTGACAACATATCTCCCACACCGCAGAGCTTTACATCTCTCAAACATCTCCCGTATCGAGATGACTGCTCCAGAGATGTTCCGCCCTTTTACCGTGCCAAACTGAGAGCCTACCAACAGTGCCGGGGACAAACAGACTAACCTAGAAAACAGGATCTTTGCCAGAATCTTCCTGTCAACATTCAAGAGGGCAATCGGCCTCCAGTTCTTGATGTCGCTCGGCTCCTTACCTTTAGACAGCAGAATTAATGAGGACACTCTCATGGATGGAGGCATCAGGTGATTTTCTAGACAATTTTTGTAAACATCCACAAGAATTGGAGCCAGGAGGTCTTTGAATTTCTTATAAAATTCTGCTGTTATACCATCCGGACCTGGTGCCTTCTTCAGATGTAACTTATCAATGGCCTCCTTAACCTCCTCCACCGTTAATTCTGCTGTCAAAGGAGAAAAGTCCAGATCATTAATATCAGGCACTGGAGTTGCCTCCAAGAATTGAGTCATTTTATGTTTATCCAAAGCCTTCCTCTGAAACAAGTCAGTATAATAAGATTTCACAACCCCCAGGATACCCTCCCGAGATTCCTGCAATACACCCTGGGAGTCAATGAGACCTGTGACCAATTTATTGGCCACCCGCTCCCGACAATTCTCAAAGGGATCAGGTGCCCCTAAGACCCCATAATCCCGTTCGAGAACCAAGGAGGTATACCTGCTGTACTGATACTGCCTTATCTCAGATTTCAGCCGGTCGATCTTCTCTTTGTTACCCCCGCCCTCCGAATAGAGTGACTCCAATTCTTTGCGCAGCCTTAGGTACTGGCTATACTTACTCCGGCCTTTCTTAACGGACAGTCTCTTCAAGAGGTATCTGATATCATCCTTGACGTCCTCCCACCAGTCGGCCATGTTGTCATAGAAGTCCACTCTCTGTAGATGACCCTGTAAAAGGGAGTGGACACAACTCTGGACAGAGACATCATGGAGGAGGCTAGAATTGAGTCTCCATAACCCCCTACCAACATCAGCTCGCTTAGTGGCCCCGAGGCAGAAATATAGGGCAAGATGGTCTGAGTATGGGACGACTCTCTCACTCATGGCACCAATGACTTCCATGGGACTTACAAAAGCCAGATCTATTCTACTGCCTCTATTGGAGCAGGAATAGGTTAATTTTGGCTTTCGTCCTCCCCGTTTAAAGACGTCACCTAATCCGGCCTGCAGGACTATGTTATTCAAGATCCTACCATCCCTCGTCACAGTTCTACCTGAGGAGCTGTCACCTGATGTCAGTATGGCATTGAAGTCCCCCACCATTATCACTGGAAGAGAGGTGAACAGATAAGGCTTGACATCATTAAATAACTGTATCCTGTCAGTCACCGTCTGTGGCCCATAGATGTTAATAAGCCGGAGTCGCCTCCCATGGACAGTGACTTCCAGGACCAGACACCTTCCCATAACCACCTCCGTCATCCTATGTACTGTCACATCCCTGGTGTTAAACAGAATGGCGACCCCGGCGTACGGCTCCACAGCCAGTGACCAAAAAGAGGGACCAGACCGCCATTCCCTCTCAGCCTCCCTCATGAGCCCCTGAGTCATCAGCCGTGTCTCCTGCAGAAAGATGACATCTGCGTCCAGGTATCGGAGATGGTCATAGACAGCGTGCCTCGTCCTCCTCACCTTAATGCTGTTCACATTACTGGATGTTACTTTTAATGAGAAGTTTGCCATCACAATACCACACCAGAGGAGCAGAGATGTAAAAGCCGCCATCATAAGTCTGGGTCACAGATGTTCTGACTACCACCGGTCTCCATGTCAGACTGTATCTCAGTGACAGCAGGTACAGGCTTCCGTTTTGTAGGGGGATGGTCCGCTACGTCCCTGTCATACTCAGTCTCTATTCTTTTTATCTCTTCCTCCAAGTCCCCATCAGACTCAGACAAAACATCAAACTTATTGGACACAACCATCACACCTGCCGAACTCTGGACTTTTTTCCTGCCACCCTGGCTAGTGACATACTCCTCCTCAGGTTTACGGGAGGCCTTGTCCTTTTTTTTCCTTTTTACCTGATTACAGCCACTTTCTTCAGCTAGATATGGTGATACTGAAGTGGTGGCTACATGTGGCTGCTGGACCTGAGGGACGACCTCCATGCTCCCCTCTGTACAAAGCTGCTCTGATGTTACTTGAGCGGACCCCTGGTGGACCTCTGACCTGGTCAGTACTGTCCCTGACATTAAAGCCTCCTCCTCCTGAGCCTCTGTCCCTGTCACTAACTCCTCATCAGGAAGGAGCTTGCATATATTGTGCCAGGCATCTGGACAGTCCCTGTGAGGGTGGCCGACCTCCCCACAGAGGTTGCACTTGATGTTCTGGCAATCTGCCGCTAAGTGGCCGACTTCCCCGCACAGGCTGCACTTTACCACGGTACAGGTGTTTGCCAGGTGACCCACTTTACCACACTTAAAACACTTTCGTGGCTGCCCAGGGTAGAAGCAAACCCCCTTCTCCCTCCCGATAAAGAAGGAGTTGGGTAAGTGAGCCGTGATGTTGTTGTGCTGGCGTAATTTCACCAGCACCTTCCATCCACTGGTCCATATACCGTCCTCATCCCTGTTTTTGGTGAGGTCGGAGACAAGGTCACAATGCCTCCGGAGCCACACCACAATGTCCTGCGGGGGAACAGCTTCATTCCAAAAGATGATGTTAACCGTGGCGGTATCCGGCTTAGATATTGGAATGAAGCTGAACTTATTCCAGCCATCAGCGTCCCTGAACTTGGGGAAATTGGCCCAGAATCTGTCCAGCTCAGACATAAGCTTAAAGCTGATGTCATAGCCCTGTCTGTCTGGCAGATTGATGACCGCCAAGATATTAACCGGCGCAAACCCCATCTGGCGGCACAGAAGCTCCCTGACCACCAGCCTCCTCTCCGGCAGATCCTCCTTGGCACCTCTGTGCCTGAACCGCACCACATTCCTCCTTTTGAAAGCCTGCCCGGTGTAATTGGCGCCGGAGGTAAAGGACGGAGCGCCACGGCTCCAAACATTACTGGGAGGGACCTGTGGGGCCACACTGGGCTGACTGACAGGGCGAGGGTCTGCAGCGGAGGGGCCTGTTGCACCTTGTGTGCTGGAAACCAAAGGGGGGAAATCACAGACATTTTGCACATTAATATCAACATCATCATCAATCTCAATAGCGTCATCAGGATGCGCAATATCCACCACAGTCTCTGTACCCCCTTCAGCCCCCAACCCCACATGAACAGTATCAATATCTCCAGAATTAGTGCTCTCCTGGACACCAACAGTAGATGCAGTCTCATGTCCACTGTCTTGCTGTTGTGCTGGGCATGCTGGGACTTGTGGTACCGCTGGGATCTGAGCCTCTTGCTCCTGCTTGGGGTCTACCGCAGGTAGTTGCGGCTGCTGGTGTAGTATCTGACCCTCCTTAAAACAGAAGCTAGCGGGCTGCAGCACCGGCCGTACCTGCTGCCGGGTCCCCCCTGGGACAATGTCTGTGCGGGAACCAGCAGAGTCCTGCGTGTAGGACCTAAACCGCTCCTGGTTCCTATATGTCTCTGCCAGGGGCCCCATCCTCGCCAGCACACAGTCTATGTCCCGCACCACAGTTGCCAGCTCTACCCCCAGTGCATTCAGTCTCTGGTCATATACAGAGTGATCCCCAGGATTAGCAGCCTTCACCTTGTAACTACAGTCAATTTCTATTTGCAGAAGATTCCTCTGCTGCTGCAACTCACCCATCCTCCTGACCAGTCCTGGTATCTCCTCTGCCAGCTGTAGCTCTGGGGCACGCGGCGGCTCCTTCTGGGTTCTTGCTTTAGGGGTTGACACGTTGGTTTTTAATGTCGCTGGTTTTGTGGCTCCAGCCTCCGCAATACTTTTACCGCTGCCACCAGCCTGCAACCTCGTGCGTCCAGAGCTCGCCATGCTGGTCACCACATGTCCCAGCTGAAGGTTCTCCTGGAGTGTTTGCTTCTCCAGAGATGTCCATCTCTGTCTGCCTGGAGTGAGCTGCACACCTGAAGCTGGTGATGGACTCTGCCTCACCTTCTGTGCAGCCACCTGCCCTCCAGCACTCAGGGTCTCAGCAGAAGATGCCTTCTGGGATTTCCTTCCAGGCTCTGGACACTGTTTGCCTTGACTGGCCGACTGTTTAACAGAAACATCCTTGCACACAGACAAAGCTTTCTCTTGTTTCTTTCCCGTACTGAGCTTCAACACAGGATCTTTCTCCATGCTGTTGGGACTTCCATTCTGAGGTTTAATTTCCCCAGAGGCAACTCTGGGATTTCCATCCACATGAGAAGGTTGGGAGTTTCCTCCCAGTGTAGGCCTGGAAGCCTGGGCCTTGCTTGGTGTGCTTCCCTGCCCAGGGTGGCCCCTCCCTGGGCTTGCTCCAGACATGAGGAGAACCACAGACACACAACCTCTCAGCTAGGAGGCAGTATTATAGTAGTTATATTCTTGTACATAGGAGCAGTATTATAGTAGTTATATTCTTGTACATAGGGGGCAGTATTATAGTAGTTATATTCTTGTACATAGGGGGCAGTATTATAGTAGTTATATTCTTGTGTATAGGGGCAGTATTGTAGTAGGTATGTTCTTGTACATAGGGGCAGTATTATAGTAGTTATATTCTTGTATATAGGGGCAGTATTATAGTAGTTATATTCTTGTACATAGGGGGCAGTATTATAGTAGTTATATTCTTGTACATAGGGGCAGTATTATAATAGTTATATTCTTGTACATAGGGGGCAATATTATAGTAGTTATATTCTTATACATAGGGGGCAGTATTATAGTAGTTATATTCTTGTACATAGGGGCAGTATTATAGTAGTTATATTCTTGTACATAGGGGGCAGTATTATAGTAGTTATATTCTTGTTTATAGGGGCAGTATTATATTAGTTATATTCTTGTACATAGGGGGCAGTATTATAGTAGTTATATTCTTGTACATAGGGGCAGTATTATAGTAGTTATATTCTTGTACATAGGGGGCAGTATTATAGTAGTGATATTCTTGTACATAGGGGCAGTATTATAGTAGTTATATTCTTGTGTATAGGGGCAGTATTATAGTAGTTATATTCTTGTACATCGGGGCGGTATTATAGTAGTTATATTCTTGTACATAGGGGGCAGTATTATAGTAGTGATATTCTTGTACATAGGGGCAGTATTATAGTAGTTATATTCTTGTGTATAGGGGCAGTATTATAGTAGTTATATTCTTGTACATAGGAGCAGTATTATAGTAGTTATATTCTTGGACATAGGGGGCAGTATTATAGTAGTGATATTCTCGTACATAGGGGCAGTATTATAGTAGTTATATTCTTGTGTGTAGGGGCAGTATTATAGTAGTTATATTCTTGTACATAGGGGCAGTATTATAGTAGTTATATTCTTGTACATAGGGGGCAGTATTATAGTAGTTATATTCTTGTTCATAGGGGCAGTATTATAGTAGTTATATTCTTGTACATAGGGGGCAGTATTATAGTAGTGATATTCTTGTACATAGGGGCAGTATTATAGTAGTTATATTCTTGTGTATAGGGGCAGTATTATAGTAGTTATATTCTTGTACATAGGAGCAGTATTATAGTAGTTATATTCTTGTACATAGGGGGCAGTATTATAGTAGTTATATTCTTGTGTATAGGGGCAGTATTATAGTAGTTATATTCTTGTACATAGGGGCAGTATTATAGTAGTTTTATTCTTGTACATAGGGGCAGTATTATAGTAGTTATATTCTTGTACATAGGGGGCAGTATTATAGTAGTTATATTCTTGTACATAGGGGGCAGTATTATAGTGGTTATATTCTTGTATATAAGAGCAGTATTATAGTAGTTATATTTTTGTGTATAGGGGCAGTATTATAGTAGTTATATTCTTGTACATAGGGGCAGTATTATAGTAGTTATATTCTTGTACATAGTGGGCAGTATTATAGTAGTTATACTCTTGTACATAGGGGCAGTATTATAGTAGTTATATTCTTGTTCATAGGAGCAGTATTATAGTAGTTATATTCTTGTACATAGGGGGCAGTATTATAGTAGTTATATTCTTGTATATAGGAGCAGTATTATAGTAGTTATATTCTTGCACATAGGGGCAGTATTATAGCAGTTATATTCTTGTATATAGGAGCAGTATTATAGTAGTTATATTCTTGTACATAGGGGCAGTATTATAGTAGTTATATTCTTGTACATAGGGGGCAGTATTATAGTAGATATATTCTTGTGTATAGGGGCAGTATTATAGTAGTTATATTCTTGTACATAGGGGCAGTATTATAGTAGTTATATTCTTGTATATCGGGGCAGTATTATAGTAGTTATATTCTTGTACATAGAGGCAGTATTATAGTAGCTATATTCTTGTACATAGGGAGCAGTATTATAGTAGTTATATTCTTGGACATAGGGGCAGTATTATAGTAGTTATATTCTTGTGTATAGGGGCAGTATTATAGTAGTTATATTCTTGTACATAGGGGCAGTATTATAGTAGTTTTATTCTTGTACATAGGGGCAGTATTATAGTAGTTATATTCTTGTACATAGGGGGCAGTATTATAGTAGTTATATTCTTGTACATAGGGGGCAGTATTATAGTGGTTATATTCTTGTATATAAGAGCAGTATTATAGTAGTTATATTTTTGTGTATAGGGGCAGTATTATAGTAGTTATATTCTTGTACATAGGGGCAGTATTATAGTAGTTATATTCTTGTACATAGTGGGCAGTATTATAGTAGTTATACTCTTGTACATAGGGGCAGTATTATAGTAGTTATATTCTTGTTCATAGGAGCAGTATTATAGTAGTTATATTCTTGTACATAGGGGGCAGTATTATAGTAGTTATATTCTTGTATATAGGAGCAGTATTATAGTAGTTATATTCTTGCACATAGGGGCAGTATTATAGCAGTTATATTCTTGTATATAGGAGCAGTATTATAGTAGTTATATTCTTGTACATAGGGGCAGTATTATAGTAGTTATATTCTTGTACATAGGGGGCAGTATTATAGTAGATATATTCTTGTGTATAGGGGCAGTATTATAGTAGTTATATTCTTGTACATAGGGGCAGTATTATAGTAGTTATATTCTTGTATATCGGGGCAGTATTATAGTAGTTATATTCTTGTACATAGAGGCAGTATTATAGTAGCTATATTCTTGTACATAGGGAGCAGTATTATAGTAGTTATATTCTTGGATATAGGGGCAGTATTATAGTAGTTATATTCTTCTACATAGGGGGCAGTATTATAGTAGTTATATTCTTGTACATAGCGGGCAGTATTATAGTAGTTATATTCTTGTGTATAGGGGCAGTATTATAGTAGTTATATTCTTGTACATAGGGGTAGTATTATAGTAGTTATATTCTTGTACATAGGGGCAGTATTATAGTAGTTATATTCTTGTACATAGGGGCAGTATTATAGTAGTTATATTCTTGTACATAGGGGGCAGTATTATAGTAGTTATATTCTTGTGTATAGGGGCAGTATTATAGTAGTTATATTCTTGTACATAGGGGCAGTATTATAGTAGTTATATTCTTGTACATAGGTGGCAGTATTATAGTAGTTATATTCTTGTGTATAGGGGCAGTATTATAGTAGTTATATACTTGTATATAGGAGCAGTATTATAGTAGTTATATTCTTGTATATAGGAGCAGTATTATAGTAGTTATATTCTTGTACATAGGGGAAGTATTATAGTAGTTATATTCTTGTACATAGGTGGCAGTATTATAGTAGTTATAGTCTGGTGTATAGGAGCAGTATTATAGTAGGTATATTCTTGTACATATAGGGCAGTATTATAGTAGTTATATTCTTGTATATAGGGGCAGTATTATAGTAGTTATATTCTTGTACATAGGAGCAGTATTGTAGTAGTTATATTCTTGTACATAGGGGCAGTATTATAGTAGCTATATTCTTGTACATAGGAGCAGTATTATAGTAGTTATATTCTTGTATATAGGAGCAGTATTATAGTAGTTATTTTCTTGTACATAGGGGCAGTATTATAGTAGTTATATTTTTGTACATAGGGGCAGTATTATAGTAGTTATATTCTTGTACATAGGAGCAGTATTATAGTAGTTATTTTCTTGTACATAGGGGCAGTATTATAGTAGTTATATTCTTGTATATATGGGTCAGTATTATAGTAGTTATATTCTGGTACATAGAAGCAGTATTATAGTAGTTATAATCTTGTACATAGGAGCAGTATTATAGTACTAATATTCTTGTACATAGGGGCAGTATTATAGTAGTTATATTCTTGTACATAGGGGCAGTATTATAGTAGTTATATTCTTGTATATAGTGGCAGTATTATAGTACTTATATTCTTGTACATAGGGGCAGTATTATAGTAGTTATATTCTTGGACATAGGGGCAGTATTATAGTAGTTATATTCTTGTACATAGGTGCAGTATTATAGTAGTTATATTCTTGTATATAGGAGCAGTATTATAGTAGTTATATTCTTGTACATAGGGGCAGTATTATAGTAGTTATATTCTTGTATATATGGGTCAGTATTATAGTAGTTATATTCTGGTACATAGAAGCAGTATTATAGTAGTTATAATCTTGTACATAGGAGCAGTATTATAGTACTTATATTCTTGTACATAGGGGCAGTATTATAGTAGTTATATTCTTGTACATAGGGGCAGTATTATAGTAGTTATATTCTTGTACATAGTGGCAGTATTATAGTACTTATATTCTTGTACATAGGGGCAGTATTATAGTAGTTATATTCTTGGACATAGGGGCAGTATTATAGTAGTTATATTCTTGTACATAGGGGCAGTATTATAGTAGTTATATTCTTGTACATAGTGGCAGTATTATAGTAGTTATATTCTTGTACATAGGGGCAGTATTATAGTAGTTATATTCTTGTACATAGGAGCAGTATTATAGTAGTTATATTCTTGTACATAGGAGCAGTATTATAGTAGTTATATTCTTGGACATAGGTGCAGTATTATAGTAGATATATTCTTGCACATAGGAGAGGATAGACGTGTGTTTGTGAGCTCCCAGCAGGGCGGAGGCATGGCTTCTGACCCAGGTGGAGGGGAGGGAAGCTGGGCTTATGATCCAGGGAAAGCCCCTAGCCTGGAGTGTGGCCTGCCGCATGGACCTGATGGTAATGGAAAGCTGGACATGGTGGCTGGTGAGTCTTCTAAACCTGCTTGTTTTGTTGCTGGATTGAGTGGTAAAGTTACAAGGCAAAGCATTTTTAAGTTGGAAATGCAAATCAGCAAATTAAAGGATGAAATTAAGAATGAGATGATTCAAAGATAAAACTGATGAAATGTGAGAGCCTGGATGTTTGCAGACGAGAGCTGGACATTCGGAAAGGAAACCTGGACAAAGATGTGAACTCTGTGCCCAGAAAGGAAACTTGGGCAATGGAGAAAAAGAGAGGAGCCAGAGCCCAGAAGGAGAATAGAAAACACTCTATTAGTAATAAGGACATTAAATCTGAAATTGTGCACAGTGTGGGGCAAGGATGTCTGGTAAGAAATGCAGCACTTATATCAGCCGCACAATGTGAGGGGTCTGAGGCAGCAGACAATGCTGGGAGCGCTGCAGAGGAAAGTGTGTCAGCAACCAAGGGGTTAACCGAAGTGGACTCTGTGTACAGCAATGAAGGGAGCTCAGCTCCTGTAAGTGATGAAGTAAGTGTCCCCTGTACTGTCACGGTGTGTGAGACCCCGCTCAGTGCTGTGAGTGAGACTCCACTTGGTGCTATGTGTGAGACCCCGCTCACAGGTGCTAGTGAATGTATGTCTGCAACAGATACAAACATTATAATGGACTCTGAACCCTCCGTGTCAGTGAATGAAGATCACATTGTGCAACAATCAGTAGTGGATCTGGGCATTTTTTCAGCACAAACACATGTCAGTGATCATGGGGCTGTTGAGAGTTCCGGCACTGATCCTCCTGCGGCTGGGGAGAGCTCCGGCACTGATCCTCCTGCGGCTGGAGAGAGCTCCGGCACTGCTCCACCTGCGGCTGGGGAGAGCTCCGGCACTGCTCCACCTGCGGCTGGGGAGAGCTCCGGCACTGCTCCACCTGCGGCTGGGGAGAGCTCCGGCACTGCTCCACCTGCGGCTGGGGAGAGCTCCGGCACTGCTCCACCTGCGGCTGGGGAGAGCTCCGGCACTGCTCCACCTGCGGCTGGGGAGAGCTCCGGCACTGCTCCACCTGCGGCTGGGGAGAGCTCCGGCACTGCTCCACCTGCGGCTGGGGAGAGCTCCGGCACTGCTCCACCTGCGGCTGGGGAGAGCTCCGGCACTGCTCCACCTGCGGCTGGGGAGAGCTCCGGCACTGCTCCACCTGCGGCTGGGGAGAGCTCCGGCACTGCTCCACCTGCGGCTGGGGAGAGCTCCGGCACTGCTCCACCTGCGGCTGGGGAGAGCTCCGGTACTGCTCCACCTGCGGCTGGGGAGAGCTCCGGCACTGCTCCACCTGCGGCTGGGGAAACCTCCTGCACTGATCCTCCTGCAGCTGGGGAGAGCTCCAGCACTCCTCCACCTGCGGTTGGGGAGGGCTCCGGCGCTGATCCTCCTGCGGCTGGGGAGAGCTCAAGCACTGCTCCACCTGCGGCTGGGGAGAGCTCCAGCACTGATCCTCCTGCTGACCAACATCAGTTCAGGAGACTGTTCTCCAATGTCACAAGACTAGTGAACCCTCCACCTCAGAGGAGGAATGCAGTCAGGATAAAGTACACAGGACCAGAGGAGAACATCCCATCCAGAATTTATATTGGGAAAGTACTTCTGAAAGACTTTATGAGGTTTAAGGCATCTGAGGTCTACGCACTGATCCATTTTCCATCCAGCAGGATCTATGACATCAGCTTTAAGTTTGTGTGATCTGGATATGTTCTGGAGCATCTATAATGACACTAGAGATGATGAGATCTGGGATCATCTATATTATATCCAGCTGTCTAAGCCGCAGGAAATAACGGCCACTGTCCTGTTCCAGTCTGAGGTGGTGGCTCTGGCGGATCTGCAGCACTGGTTGAGCCGGCAGTGCATGGTGAGAAGTCATCCCCAGAAGATCTATGATGGGGGCAAATATGGAATGGAGGATATTCTGTGAAAATCCAGCTACTACAGGAGAATGGTGTGACCAGACACCTGCCACACTCCTTCTACCTGGGCTCAGAGAGGGGGATATGCTATTACCCCGGTCAGCCACGTCTGTGCCATAGATGTGGGGGCAGGCACCTCGCCATGAACTGCTCTCGTATCACGTGCTCATTGTGTGGACAGTTTGGGCATGCAAAGGACAAATGCACAGGAACCGTCATCTGTAACCTGTGCTCAGGACCCGGGCATACGTTTCGTGATGCCCTCATGCAGAGCATAATAAATATAATGGCCTGACCTCCTTGGAAATTATGGGAAAAGAAACCACAAGAGGTGCAGATGTTGTCCAAGAAGCCGGCACTGATGAGGAGATAGCCTGCTCCAGAGTGTGATATAATATCGATGGATGCTGCACTATTAGGACCACCAGCCACTGAAGAAACACCTAAAGTACCACCAGCCAGAGCTAAGCCACCATCAGCCAGTAAAGTGAGATCTAAGCAATGTTCAGCTACTAAATTAAGATCTAAAATACTAGTCACTAAGGTGTCCAGAAAACCTGTCACCAAACCATCCAAGCTTCAGCCCAGTACATCTGTAGAAGTAGATAAATTGTCTGCAGTGTCCAGTGTGGATGACGAAGGTTTTGTGACCATAAAAAGGAAAAAAGCCTTTGTGGATTCCTCCAGGAAAATCACAACAGTCCAGAAAACCTCTGAGCCTCCAGTGCTGGTGATAAGTCCAGGACGTTACAATGTACTGGGAGAAGAAGACAAAGAAGAAGAGGCGCAAATGGAGCAAGGTTCTTCATAGATCATAGAAAATGTCTCTGATGAGGTGGATCCTGACTCTCCCGTGTCCACAAAGAGATGGGGCACTGCAGGTGACAGCAGTGGAAGGAGAAAGAAGACCAGAAAGTCTAAGTGATCAGGATGCGGCTGAGACTAAGCTCTATTAATGTGAACAGTGTGAGGACTGGTAGCCGACGGCAGGCGATCTACCAGCGATTGTCTGATGAGAGATCTGACGTCTTCTTCTTACAGGAGACGTATCTGAAATGTAATGCCCATGTGTATGCAGCCAAGAGAGACTGGAGACTAGGTCCATCATTCTGGTCCTTCGGGCTGGAGAGGAATGACGGTGTGGGAATCCTCTTTAATACCATGGATGTACAGGTGGACAGAGTCCTGGAGATCTGTCCGGGCCGCTGTCTGATGCTGGACTTTGTACTGGATTCCATCCATTATAGAGCAATAAACATTTATGCTCCGCAGACAAGGAAAGAGCGGAGGGAACTGTTTGACCATATGAAGCCATATTGCTTTACCTCTAAAGTGTTTATATTGTGTGGGGATTTTCAAAATGTGTCTTGTAATGTGGATAGATCCAGTAGTCACAAGAAACTGAGATATGATGAGACGTTTCTTAATAATATAGTCCAACAGGCCCACCTAGTAGACCCCTATGGTTCCCACCATACCAGTAAGACATACACATACCATAAGGGTGGTAATGCCAGCAGAATAGACCGGGTGTATATAAAGAGAGAGGCGAGATGCTCTCAGTACAGGATCAGCCCTCTGGAGTTCTCTGACCATTGCATGGTGAGCGTGACGCTGGATCTGGCCCAAGCTGTGGTCTGTGGAAAGGGGTACTGGAATGTGAATAGCTCCGTGATCCAAGATCCACGGTTCAGAGAGGCCTTCACCACCTTCTATAACGTTCGTAGGACCACCCAATGTATGTGTGACGACACAGCTGAGTGGTGGGAGACCATGAAAAGTGACATCAAGCAGTTTATTATACGAGCAGCCAGGAGACATAGTAATATGGATTATATGAGATACTCTGCCCTGAGACTGCAACTGAGCCGGCTATATAGCAGGATGAATGGTGTTGAGGAGGTGGATGGACGGATCGTCAGCCACATAAAGCAGCGAATGAGGGAGCTGCAGTATGATCGCCTCAAGTCTCTCAAGGCGGAGGGACAGTTTGATAATTGGGGCGTTCATAACCCAGATCCTTTCATTGCCTGTAAAAACAGGGTCAGTAAGAAGCTAATCACTGGTTTGTTGGATGAGAATGGGGTGGAGCAGTCAGAGCCGGAGAAAGTCCACAAGATCATTGCTGATTATTATAGAGATCTCTATAAAGGGGCTCATATTGATAAGGAAGCCATTAATGCCTACCTGAAGGGGGTGTCCCTACCAACATTAGACCCCACACAGGCAGATAGTATGGCCGGTCCCATAACTGAGGAGGAGGTGAAGAAGAGCATTGACTCCTTAAAGGCCAACAAGAGCCCGGGGCTGGACGGCCTGACCAGCGAGTTTTATAGAGAGTTCAGGGACTTATTAGCTCCAGACCTGGTGCAGGTCTATAATGATTGCCTCTCTGCAGGGAAGCTTCTACCGTCCCAGTATAAATCTGTTCTGGTCCTTTTGGCAAAAAAAGGAAATCTAAAAGATATAAAGAACTGGCGTCCATTGTCTCTGCTGAACACGGATTATAAAATTCTGGCCAAGATCTTGTATTATCGGCTGAGTGAGGTGGCGGGAGAGCTCATCATTGCCAACCAGACGTGTGGTGTGAAGGGTCGGACGATAGAGGACTCGTTGTTGGTGAGAGAAGCCGTGACGTACATGAAGCAGCACCATGTGGGGGCGTATATTGTGGGCTTAGACCAGAGTAAAGCCTTTGATAGAGTCCATCATGATTACCTGTATCAGGTTTTGTTACAGTATGGCCTCCCAATGCGGTTTGTGCAGTGGCTGCGATTTCTGTATGAGGAAGCTATAAGCCTGCCGCTGATTAATGGTCACTTGGTTGAGCCCTTTGCGATCATGTCAGGGGTGAGGCAGGGCTGTCCTCTCAGCCCATTGTTGTATGTCTTCAGTCTGGATCCTTTCCTCAGAAAACTGCAGGATCATAGAGATTCTACAGGGCTGAGGTGCCACCTCCAAAGTATGGTAGAGGAGGTAAAGTTCTGTGCCTATGCGGATGATGTGTCGGTTGTGGTGTCTTCTAGAGGTGACTGTGCGGCTCTACAGCAGGAGATCACAGCCTTCTCCCAAGTATCTAACTCCTCTGTGAACATGGAGAAGAGCGAGGCGTTGTGGCTGGGGAGTGACCGTGATGTCTTCTCTGTGCCCTTCAGAACAGTTCAGGATCAGATAAAGATTTTGGGAGTTGTGTTTGGTGTTGTAGATGATGGGAAGGTGAACTGGGAGGAGAAGCTGGTGGTGTGTGAGCGGAAGGTGCAGAGCTGGAGACACTGGAAGCTGACATATCTGGAGAAGATCCGCCTGCTGAAGACCTTCCTGCTCCCGCTGTTCCTCTATATCAGTGTGGTGTTCCCGCTGCCAGATACGTTGCTCCCCAGACTCACCAATGTCTTCTTTCACTTCTTGTGGGGCAACAGGGTGAATGTGGTCAGGAGAAACATTGTTTTTCTCCCTCATAAGGATGGTGGTCTCGCCATGCCTTGTCCGGAGCTCTTCTTTAATCTTTTGTTTCTCATGAAGAATTTTTCGTTTTGTAAGAATTCAGAGAAGGTGCCATGGTCTTGTTTAAGAGCCAGATCCAGCAGTTTGTGTCTGTGTGGTCGGTAGGGGACCCCATCAAGAGAATCTCAGGACGACTAAAGAATAATGTTTCTTGGTATGGTGTCCACATAATAAGTAAGGTCGTCAGATGGAGGATCTTGCATGATGACGTCAAGCAGCTTAGTAGGAAGGAGCTGTATAAGAATGTCCTGTCATCTCACTTCAGTGTCCAGGTACAACTGAGGGGCGCTCCGAGTCTGGATGTAAAATGGGCTGTAAAAAACGTGCTCGATCCCAGAGTTCCCCCTCATATGAGAGACATAGCGTGGCTGGCACTCCATGGTAAGATGTACGTTAGAGATAATCTAAAGTGCAGGAATGTATCAGACAGATCCTGTCCCAGAGAAGAGTGCCCCCATATACTGGAGACGATGGACCATCTGCTGTTAGAGTGCCCCTTCAGTATGCAGGTATGGGAGTCTGTGTCCTTGTCCCTAAAGTTACCGCACCTGGTGGGACAGTCGTTTGGTCAGCTGCTATACGGAGACTTCCAGCCGGAGCTCAGGGCGTATGACAGAAGCTCTCTGTATATAGTAAATGTGGTGACCATCTACCATCTGTGGTGTGCGCAGTGCTGCCTGCTCATCAATAAGGAAGTCCTGTCCTGTGATACTGTCAGGTATAAGATCCTAGAAAGTCTCAAGGCCGTATATAAGAAGGATATAAAGGGGAACCCAGGGAACGTGAACTGGAGGAACATCCATGTATCGGGATTGGTCAATGTTTGCTAATGCTATTGTTTAAGTGATGTAACAACATTTATCTCCTTTACTATTTATTGCTTTGAGATTTTAATGTAACATTTTTGTAATATATGATTGCCAGTTTTTAAATAAAAAGATCATTATAGTAGTTATATTCTTGTACATAGGAGCAGTAATATAGTAGTTATATTCTTGTTCATAGGGGCAGTATTATAGTAGTTATATTCTTGTACATAGGAGGCAGTATTATAGTAATTATATTCTTGTACATAGGAGCAGTATTATAGTAGTTATATTCTTGTACATAGGAGCAGTATTATAGTAGTTATATTCTTGTATATTGGGGGCAGTATTATAGTAGTTATATTCTTGTATATTGGGGGCAGTATTATAGTAGTTATATTCTTGTACATAGGGGCAGTATTATAGTAGTTATATTCTTGTACATAGGGAGCAGTATTATAGTAGTTATATTCTTGTATATAGGGGGCAGTATTATAGTAGTTATATTCTTGTACATAGGGGCAGTATTATAGTTATATTCTTGTACATAGGGGCAGTATTATAGTAGTTATATTCTTGTACATAGGGGCAGTATTATAGTTATATTCTTGTACATAGGGGCAGTATTATAGTTATATTCTTGTACATAGGGGCAGTATTATAGTAGTTATATTCTTGTACATAGGGAGCAGTATTATAGTAGTTATATTCTTGTACATAGGGAGCAGTATTATAGTAGTTATATTCTTGTACATAGGGGGCAGTATTATAGTAGTTATATTCTTGTACATAGGGGCAGTATTATAGTAGTTATATTCTTGTACATAGGGGGCAGTATTATAGTAGTTATATTCTTGTACATAGAGGGCAGTATTATAGTAGTTATATTCTTGTACATAGGGGACAGTATTATAGTAGTTATATTCTTGTACATAGGGGACAGTATTATAGTAGTTATATTCCTGTACATAGGAGCAGTATTATAGTAGTTATATTCTTGTACATAGGAGCAGTATTATAGTAGTTATATTCTTGTACATAGGAGCAGTATTATAGTAGTTATATTCTTGTACATAGGAGCAGTATTATAGTAGTTATATTTTTGTATATAGGGGCAGTATTATAGTAGTTATATTCTTGTACATAGGAGGCAGTATTATAGTAGTTATTCTTGTACATAGGGGGCAGTATTATAGTAGTTACAGTCATTGCCAAAAGTATTGACACCCCTGCAATTCTGTCAGATAATACTCAGTTTCTTCCTGAAAATGATTGCAAACACAAATTCTTTGTTATTATTATCTTCATTTAATTTGTCTTAAATGAAAAAACACAAAAAGAATTGTCCTAAAGCCAAATTGGATATAATTCCACAACAAACATAAAAAAGAGGGTGGACAAAAGTATTGGCACTGTTCGAAAAATCATGTGATGCTTCTCTAATTTGTGTAATTAACAGCACCTGTAACTTACCTGTGGCACCTAACAGGTGTTGGCAATAACTAAATCACACTTGCAGCCAGGTGACATGGATTAAAGTTGACTCAACCTCTGTCCTGTGTCCTTGTGTGTACCACATTGAGCATGGAGAAAAGAAAGAAGACCAAAGAACTGTCTGAGGACTTGAGAAACCAAATTGTGAGGAAGCATGAGCAATCTCAAGGCTACAAGTCCATCTCCAAAGACCTGAATGGTCCTGTGTCTACCGTGCGCAGTGTCATCAAGAAGTGTAAAGCCCATGACACTGTGGCTAACCTCCCTAGATGTGGACGAAAAGAAAAATTGACAAGAGATTTCAACAAAAGATTGTGCGGATGTTGGATAAAGAACCTCGACTAACATCCAAACAAGTTCAAGCTGCCCTGCAGTCCGAGGGTACAACGGTGTCAACCCGTACTATCCGTCGGCGTCTGAATGAAAAGGGACTGTATGGTAGGAGACCCAGGAAGACCCCACTTCTTACCCCAAGACATAAAAAAGCCAGGCTGGAGTTTGCCAAAACTTACCTGAAAAAGCCTAAAACGTTTTGGAAGAATGTTCTCTGGTCAGATGAGACAAAAGTAGAGCTTTTTGGGCAAAGCCATCAACATAGAGTTTACAGGAGAAAAAAAAGAGGCATTCAAAGAAAAGAACACGGTCCCTACAGTCAAACATGGCGGAGGTTCCCTGATGTTTTGGGGTTGCTTTGCTGCCTCTGGCACTGGACTGCTTGACCGTGTGCATGGCATTATGAAGTCAGAAGACTACCAACAAATTTTGCAGCATAATGTAGGGCCCAGTGTGAGAAAGCTGGGTCTCCCTCAGAGGTCATGGGTCTTCCAGCAGGACAATGACCCAAAACACACTTCAAAAAGCACTAGAAAATGGTTTGAGAGAAAGCACTGGAGACTTCTAAGGTGGCCAGCAATGAGTCCAGACCTGAATCCCATAGAACACCTGTGGAGAAATCTAAAAATGGCAGTTTGGAGAAGGCACCCTTCAAATATCAGGGACCTGGAGCAGTTTGCCAAAGAAGAATGGTCTAAAATTCCAGCAGAGCATTGTAAGAAACTCATTGATGGTTACCGGAAGCGGTTGGTCGCAGTTATTTTGGCTAAAGGTTGTGCAACCAAGTATTAGGCTGAGGGTGCCAATACTTTTGTCTGGCCCATTTTTGGAGTTTTGTGTGAAATGATCAATGTTTTGCTTTTTGCTTCATTCTCTTTTGTATTTTGTTATTTAAGACAAATTAAATGAAGATAATAATACCAAAGAATTTGTGTTTGCAATCATTTTCAGGAAGAAACTGAGTTTTATCTGACAGAATTGCAGGGGTGTCAATACTTTTGGCCATGACTGTATATTCTTGTACATAGAGGGCAGTATTATAGTAGTTATATTCTTGTACATAGGGGACAGTATTATAGTAGTTATATTCTTGTATATAGGAGCAGTATTATAGTAGTTATATTCTTGGACATAGGGGCAGTATTATAGTAGTTTTATTCTTGGACATAGGGGCAGTATTATATTAGTTTTATTCTTGGACATAGGGGCAGTATTATAGTAGTTATAGTCTTGTACATAGAGGCAGTATTATAGTAGTTATAATCTTGTACATAGGAGCAGTATTATAGCAGTTATATTCTTGTACACAGGGAGCAGTATTATAGTAGTTATATTCTTGTACATAGGGGCAGTATTATAGTAGTTATTCTTGTACATAGGGGGCAGTATTATAGTAGTTATATTCTTGTATATAGGAGCAGTATTATAGTAGCTATATTCTTGGACATAGGGGCAGTATTATAGTAGTTATATTCTTGGACATAGGGGCAGTATTATAGTAGTTATATTCTTGTACATAGGAGCAGTATTATAGTAGCTATATTCTTGTACATAGGGGGCAGTATTATAGTAGTTATATTCTTGTATATAGGAGCAGTATTATGGTAGTTATATTCTTGTATATAGGAGCAGTATTATAGTAGTTATATTCTTGCACATAGGGGCAGAATTATAGTAGTTATATTCTTGTACATAGGAGCAGTATTATAGTAGTTATATTCTTGTATATAGGAGCAGTATTATAGTAGTTATATTCTTGTATATAGGAGCAGTATTATAGTAGTTATATTCTTGGACATAGGGGCAGTATTATAGTAGTTATATTCTTGGACATAGGGGCAGTATTATAGTAGTTATATTCTTGGACATAGGGGCAGTATTATAGTAGTTATAGTCTTGTACATAGAGGCAGTATTATAGTAGTTATATTCTTGTACATAGGAGCAGTATTATAGTAGTTATATTCTTGTACATAGGAGCAGTATTATAGTAGTTATATTCTTGTATATAGGAGCAGTATTATAGTAGTTATATTCTTGTATATAGGAGCAGTATTATAGTAGTTATATTCTTGGACATAGGGGCAGTATTATAGTAGTTATATTCTTGGACATAGGGGCAGTATTATAGTAGTTATATTCTTGTACATAGGAGCAGTATTATAGTAGTTATATTCTTGTACATAGGAGCAGTATTATAGTAGTTATATTCTTGTACATAGGAGCAGTATTATAGTATTTATATTCTTGGACATAGGGGCAGTATTATAGTAGTTATATTCTTGGACATAGGGGCAGTATTATAGTAGTTATATTCTTGGACATAGGGGCAGTATTATAGTAGTTATAGTCTTGTACATAGAGGCAGTATTATAGTAGTTATATTCTTGTACATAGGAGCAGTATTATAGTAGTTATAGTCTTGTACATAGGAGCAGTATTATAGTAGTTATAGTCTTGTACATAGAGGCAGTATTATAGTAGTTATATTCTTGTACATAGGAGCAGTATTATAGTAGTTATATTCTTGTACACAGGGAGCAGTATTATAGTAGTTATATCCTTGTACATAGGGGGCAGTATTATGGTAGCTATATTCTTGTACATAGGGGCAGTATTATGGTAGCTATATTCTTGTACATAGGGGGCAGTATTATAGTAGATACCGTATATACTCGAATATAAGTCGAGATTTTCAGCCCAAAAAATTGGGCTGAAAGTCCCCCTCTCGTCTTATATTCGAGTCATATACAAAGGGGGTCAGAGGGGGAGGGGGGCGGGGGTGTCAGGTCATACTTACCCGCCCTGACGCTGTCTCTTGAGCCCCCAGCTTCTCCTCGTGCTCTCTCTTCCTGCCTTCAGCGGTCACGTGGTGCCGCTCATTAAAACTCATGAATATGCGCATATTAATGAGCGGTATCACAAGACCGCTGAATGCAGGAAGAGAGAGCGCGGAGAAGCTGGGGACTCAAGCGACAGCGTCAGGACGGGTAAGTATAGCGATACTCACTTGTCCTGCGTCCATGGCTGCTTGCTGCTGTCTGTCATCGGTCAGTGACTTCAGACAGCAGAGGGCACGGTGACGTGGTTAGTGCGCGCCGTGCCCCCTGCAGTCTGAACGTCATTGACTGATGACGTGCAGATAGCGGTGAGCAGCTATGGACGCAGGACAGGTGAGAATCTGACACCCAGCGACGGAGAGGTGAGTATGTCTTTTTTTTATTTTTACATGCAGCAGCAGCAGCATGTGGGCAGCATATGAGGGAACAATCTATGGAGCATTTCCCACCCTAGACTTATACTCGAGTCAATAAGTTCTCCCAGTTTTTTGTGGCAAAATTAGGGGGGTCGACTTATACTCGGATCGACTTATACTCGAGTATATACGGTATATTCTTGTGTATAGGAGCAGTATTATAGTAGTTATATTCTTGTACAAAGGGGCAGTATTATAGTAGTTATATTCTTGTATATAGGGGCAGTATTGTAGTAGTTATATTCTTGTATATAGGGGGCAGTATTATAGTAGTTATATTCTTGTACATAAGGAGCAGTATTATAGTAGTTATATTCTTGTACATAGGGGGCAGTAGTATAGTAGTTATATTCTTGTACACAGGGACAGTATTATAGTAGTTATATTCTTGGACATAGGGGCAGTATTATAGTAGCTATATTCTTGTATATAGGAGCAGTATTATAGCAGTTATATTCTTGTACATAGGAGCAGTATTATAGTAGTTATATTCTTGTACATAGTGGGCAGTATTATAGTAGTTATATTCTTGGACATAGGGGCAGTATTATAGTAGTTATATTCTTGGACATAGGGGCAGTATTATAGTAGTTATATTCTTGGACATAGGGGCAGTATTATAGTAGTTATATTCTTGGACATAGGGGCAGTATTATAGTAGTTATATTCTTGTACATAGGAGCAGTATTATAGTAGCTATATTCTTGTATATAGGAGCAGTATTATAGCAGTTATATTCTTGTACATAGGGGCAGTATTATAGTAGTTATATTCTTGTACATAGTGGGCAGTATTATAGTAGTTATACTCTTGTACATAGGGGGCAGTATTATAGTAGTTATATTCTTGTTCATAAGAGCAGTATTATAGTAGTTATATTCTTGGACATAGGGGCAGTATTATAGTAGTTATATTCTTGGACATAGGAGCAGTATTATAGTAGTTATATTCTTGGACATAGGGGCAGTATTATAGTAGTTATATTCTTGGACATAGGGGCAGTATTATAGTAGTTATATTCTTGGACATAGGGGCAGTATTATAGTAGTTATATTCTTGGACATAGGGGCAGTATTATAGTAGTTATATTCTTGTATATAGGAGCAGTATTATAGTAGTTATATTCTTACACATAGGGGCAGAATTATAGTAGTTATATTCTTGTACATAGGGGGCAGTATTATAGTAGATATATTCTTGTGTATAGGGGCAGTATTATAGTAGTTATATTCTTGTACATAGGGGAAGTATTATAGTAGTTATATTCTTGTATATAGGGGCAGTATTATAGTAGTTATATTCTTGTACATAGAGGCAGTATTATAGTAGTTATATTCTTGTACATAGGAGCAGTATTATAGTAGTTATATTCCTATACATAGGGGGCAGTATTATAGTAGCTATATTCTTGTACATAGGGGGCAGTATTATAGCAGCTATATTCTTGTACATAGGGGGCAGTATTATAGTAGTTATATTCTTGGACATAGGGGCAGTATTAAAGTAGTTATATTCTTGTATATAGGAACAGTATTATAGCAGTTATATTCTTGTACATAGGGCAGTATTATAGTAGTTATATTCTTGTACATAGGAGCAGTATTATAGTAATTATATTCCTATACATAGGAGCAGTATTATAGTAATTATATTCCTATACATAGGAGCAGTATTATAGTAGCTATATTCTTGTACATAGGAGCAGTATTATAGTAATTATATTCCTATACATAGGAGCAGTATTATAGTAGTTATATTCTTGTACATAGGAGCAGTATTATAGTAGTTATATTCTTGTACATAGGAGCAGTATTATAGTAGTTATATTCTTGTACATAGGAGAAGTATTATAGTAGCTATATTCTTGTACATAGGGGGCAGTATTATAGTAGTTATATTCTTGGATATAGGGGCAGTATTATAGTAGTTATATTCTTGTATATAGGAGCAGTATTATAGCAGTTATATTCTTGTACATAAGGGCAGTATTATAGTAGTTATATTCTTGTACATAGGAGCAGTATTATAGTAGTTATATTCTTGTACATAGGAGCAGTATTATAGTAGTTATATTCTTGTACATAGGGGCAGTATTATAGCAGGTGACCTTATGGTATGAAAATCCAGAAGGCAGTTAGCAGAATTCCAGGTTTACACTGTAAAGTAGATGCTTCTTTGCTGTTTCTCCTTGTTATTTAACTTGTTTTTGCTTTACTTTCCTCATTAGAGAAGATGCAGTTTCAGAAAATGGAAAAATAATATTTTCTGTTCTTTTCTGCTTTGGGTCCAGCACGAGGTATCAGGACATATATTATTTAGCTTTATTTCATGTCAGGCTCCTCTGTGCTTCTGGCCACTCACTGTAATTCATTTATTTCCAGGCCTTCTCCATTGCGCTTCACTACATTGATCATTCACTTCCTGTGAGACAAATACGTTACCGAGATACTTTGCCAATGTCAGCAACCAGATAAATGTAAAATATGAGTGAGATCACAGGGTTTCTTTTGTGGAGCATTCTCAGCAAAAATTTGTAAAGTTTGCATTTTTATGAGTTTGGGCCAAAATAAATATTATGTGAAGCTGTGGAGCTGTGCGCACCCCCTGCAGTCCGTCACAGGGATCTGTACTTGACATCAGAAGTAAATATATGTACTGCAACATTGTTACGATTTATTTGTTCTCTTTATACATTGTTTCTCTGCTGTTGCTGTTCCATGTATCCCATGGTCTGGAGTTATACTTTGGGTGGTTCACAAGCCAACCTTTTATTATACGGTTTCTTAGACAATACAGTGGGATCCTCATTTTTGTGATCTCTTTAATGAAGTGTCGCAAATATTTGTGTTAAATTCAGCTTACGTGAATGTTGCAGTGAAAATACATCGCTTTCTGAGGGCATTAGAAAGTGGACTAGTGAAATGTTTGATTCATTGATGAGAACAGGTCTTTATGCATTAGGGCTCAGCTGGGGAGGTGGATTTCTGAGCTGAAGCACTATGTCTACAGCAGGGCCCAGTGGCGCTGGTGCAGTGAAGTACAGTTGAGCCGGATTTGCTTGATGGAATCTTGTCATGGAACGGCTGTTTCATAATTTGCTAAATTATCGTTCCTGGTATAAAAGTAAGGCTCACTGGCCTGTAATTTCCTGGCTCCATCTGTTTTCCTTTTTTGACGAAAGGGACAACATTTGCCCTTCTCCAATCTTCTGGGACTTCTCCCATTTTCCAGGATTTTTCAAAGATTCTGGCTAGTGGTTCTGCAATTTCCTCTAACTCTTTCAGTACCCTAGGATGTAATTAATCTGGACAGGAGATGTAAATTCATTTAAATTAGCTCAGTGTTCCCTCACCATCTCTCTGTTCATTTATGAGTCTTTTAAAAAAGACTTGCTCAAAAAAATTAGAGTTAAATACCTTGGAAAAATCCCCACTCTCCCCTAATTTTGCAGCAGACTCAACATTGGGGCTGGCTGTCAGTGAGTGCTGGTAGCTAAAGGCGTGCCAGCACCACCGCTATGAGTCAAAGAGGGAGACTGCCTTGGTGAATAACGTTAATTACCTGCTGGCAGAGGGGCTCTCAGTGCGGGTGCAACTTGGTGTCAGAATGCTGTTAACCTGCAGATTAACTCCATATCAGCAGGTTATTTTACATGATAGATTCCCTTTAATGACATTGGTTGGATGCTGGGGTCATTGCCTATCTGTAGAATACATTTGGAGCCAATAACAAGCCTCATGATCGTATTACATGGTGGATAAGTGTCTGCCAGGATATCTCAGGATCTGTACAAGAATCAGTCACAGAAGATCTGCCTTTAGTTCTTCAAGATGTTTGGCACAACCTCCTGGCAAGATCCTCCATAATGATGATGGAGGTAACAGGCAGTCACCAGATACTAATGACAAGGGTGACAGGCAGTCACCAGACACTGATGATGGAGGAGACGGGTGGTCATCAGATAATGATGATGGAGGTGACGGGCGATCCCCAGATACTGATGATGGAGGTGACGGGCGGTCACCAGATACTGATGACAGAGGCGACGGGCAGTCACCAGATACTGATGATGGAGGTGACGGGCGGTCACCAGATACTAATGACAAGGGTGACAGGCTGTCACCAGATACTGATGATGGAGGAGACAGGTGGTCATCAGATAATGATGACGGAGGTAACAGGCCGTCACCAGATAGTAATGACAAGGGTGACAGGCAGTCACCAGACACTGATGATGGAGGAGACGGGTGGTCATCAGATAATAAGGACGGAGGCGACGGGCGATCACCAGATACTGGTGATGGAGGAGACGGGTGGTCATCAGATAATGATGACGGAGGCGACGGGCGGTCACCAGACACTGGTGATGGAGGAGA
Source organism: Dendrobates tinctorius (assembly GCF_039654945.1). NCBI lineage: Eukaryota > Metazoa > Chordata > Amphibia > Anura > Dendrobatidae > Dendrobates > Dendrobates tinctorius. The sequence goes on from NW_027361810.1 coordinate 3,503,330, forward strand.
CGGGTGGTCATCAGATAATGATGACAGAGGCGACGGGCGATCACCAGATACTGGTGACGGAGGAGACGTGTGGTCATCAGATAATGATGACGGAGGCGACGGGTGGTCACCAGACACTGATGATGGAGGAGACGGGTGGTCATCAGATAATGATGACGGAGGCGACGGGTGGTCACCAGACACTGATGATGGAGGAGACGGGTGGTCATCAGATAATGATGACGGAGGCGACGGGCGGTCACCAGACACTGATGATGGAGGAGACGGGTGGTCATCAGATAATGATGACGGAGGCGACGGGTGATCACAGACACTAATGATGGAGGAGACGGGTGGTCATTAGATAATAATGACGGAGGCGACGGGCGGTCACCAGTCACTGATGATGGAGGAGACGGGTGGTCATCAGATAATGATGACGGAGGCGACGGGCGATCACCAGATACTGATGATGGAGGTGACGGACGGTCACCAGATACTAATGATGGAGGTGACGTGCGGTCACCAGATACTGATAATGGAGGGGACGGGCGATCACCAGATACTGATAAAGGAGGGGATGGGGTCACCAGACACTAATGATGGAGGAGACGGGTGGTCATCAGATACTGATGATGGAGGTGACGGGCGATCCCCAGATACTGATGATGGAGGTGACGGGCGGTCACCAGATACTGATGACAGAGGCGACGGGCAGTCACCAGATACTGATGATGGAAGCGACGGGCAGTCACCAGATACTAATCATGGAGGAGACAGGCGGTCACCAGATACTGATTATGGAGGTGATGGGCGGTCACCAGATACTGATGGGATTTACTTTTCTATTTTGATCATTCACTTTGCATTTTATTCTTTGATACAAATAGTCTATTAATATTTCTATTTTTTAAAACTTTCTTACTCTGCAGCATTTTTCCCACACCTGCCTAAGACTTTTGCACAGTGCTGTTTATACCAGTTTAGTTCACTGCTGAGATCAGCACATCCAACACTTCATGTTTACATATCTGCAAATAGCGGACGTCATTGTACTATTACTAAAATGTAACATTGTGAAACGTCTCTCAAGTATAAGCATATTATAAGAATCTGCTTTTGTGAAAAAGAAAAAGAATTCTTCTCATCTCTCAGCTAATGTTCACAGCATCGCACTTAATGAACTCGCTTACCCTAATCTGACTCATTAGACTCATCAGTTTTCTTCTCTATTCACTATGTCATTTATTTGTGTTGACAACTGAGTGATAATTACATTGTATCTTTATATCTACCTCAGACGTTCTGATCAGGAGAAACATGCAAACATTGTAAAGAGAAGCTACAGTATCATCAGAGAATGTTCATGTACGGTTTTTATTTTAAAATGTATTTTTAAAACATTTTTTTTTTTTTCCATATCACAAATTAATCTTTACCTTTATTAAAAGTAAAAAAGAAAAATCTTGCAATTTTCACACTGGTCATTGGGGCTGTTGGGTCTCTAGCACTGTTGTATCAGGAAACTCACACATACATTGTGTTATGTTTTGTAGCATCTAATCAGGTGACTTTTCAGTACGGATGATTGGAGTATTTGTGTCCTGGCACTGAATACCGCCCGGTTCTGTATTATTATGGGATTGCACTGGGGACTCTCTGCTAGGAGAGGGGGATAAACGCTGCCTCATTGATGGTCTGGACACAGAACGAGGCTACGAGAAATGCCATTTTTTGCTATGTTTGTTCCTATAGAGAAGCAGTAGAAAAACGTACTAAGTGTGAACATACCTTTAGTCCAGCTGACTACAGCCCAGTACCTGTAAAAACTTGAATTTTAGATGGAGAAATCCTTTCTGATAGTGGAACATGAAGGGGTAAATGAATCTGAGCAGTAAATGTCCCACAACATGAGCTCCTCATGTCATAGGACGTCCTCTGCAGCCATCGCCTCATCCATCAGGAGCTGCATGACATGTGCTGGATTTTACGTCGCTTTCTGTCCCGTGTCGCCCGTGCGCTGAAACCATTGGTCTATGTAATTGGACCTGAGCCGCATCTCTGCCTTGTAACCTTGGAAGAAGTCGCGTTGTGTCATTTCGTGTCCTTGCGTTTAGGACACAGAGACTTTGGGCAGAAACGTCGTCATCCAGGACCCGACTGCAGTTCTGTCGCTCAGGCGTTTCCGTCCAGCGTCCGTGTATAAATATACCATCGCCGGGGTAGTTTTACTTTGTCGGTGTTTTCTTGCTCAGCTGACTGAGGACACGGACGGCTTTTTGTCATCCGTCATCTTTTATTTCTTTGTTTTTGTCGTATAAATTTAGATTTCATTAAGACTATGTGCACACGTATGCAGAAAATTCCTGACTGAAAACCGGACTGCTTCCCAGAAACCGCGCGTTTTTTGCGCCATTTTTGTGCGTTTTTTATGCGTTTTTTTCCGGAGCGTCCCCAGTCTCATAGAAAATAGTTAGAAATGTGGATTTTTCCACGAAACTAATGAGCATGCTGCGTTTTTTTACCGCAATGCGTTTTTTTTATGGAAAAAAACTCATCAATATGCACAAAAAGTGCAGAATTCATTAAAATGAATGGGATGCTTCTTTTAAGCGTTTTTGCCGGTAAAAACGCGAAAAAAAATGCTTATGTGGGCACACAGCCTAAAAGTAGTGACTGGTGACCTGACCCGATCAGAGATCGCACCCCGAGACTCTGCACCAGAAATACTCTCCACTGATGAAGGTCAGAACCAAGGATGTCTGATCTGATTCTACTACATCACGGTCATTGTAACAATCATCAATAATATTCTTCTGTCTTCAATATGTCAGATTGGAAAGAAACTGAAGATTTCATGCAAAAGTTTTTAAAGAGAATCTGTCAGCAGGTTTTTGCTATGTAATCTGAGGTCAGAATAATCTAGGGGCAGAGACCCTTATTCCAGTGATGTGTCACTTTTTGGTCTGTCTGTTGTAGTTTCAATTCAATCAGTGTCTTATTAGTAGGAGATTATCACTCCTGGTCAACAGCTCTGTGTAGCCCCGTTCCATTAGTGATTAGCAGCTTTCGGTCAATATACAACGTACAGAGAAAGATATCAATCAGTGATGTGGGCGAGGTTACACAGGGTTCATAACGAAAAACAGTTGCACTCAAAAAAACATATCTTAGTGAAGAAAAAGATTTATTTCAATCACAGAAAAGTGCAATAAATTTACCGTAGTCAGGTCAAATGAAGAAGACAAAGGTAACGTTTCGACCCTATCTTGGGTCTTTTTCAAACCTTGCTCATATGGAAGGTCATGAAGAGAAATTGTGCACGCAGCTGTCTACCCCAACGCGTATCGCAAGCCACTAACGGGATTCTTGTACCATTTGTGCACAATTTCTCTTTATGCCTAAAAATTACTGGAGCAATAAATCCATCTTGAACTGTTCTCCCACTTTTACACTTGCTCACTCTTTGATGGCTTAAAATATGGCTTCTGATGGCATAATTCTACTGAAACTGCCCTAACTAAAGTTTTCAATGACCTACTAACCACCAAAGCCAAGCAACACTACTTTTTCCTCCTCGTGGACATCTCACGGCTTTCAGGATCACCTCTATGCTGATGACACACAGATCTACATCTCTGGACCAGATATCACCTCCCTACTAACCAGAGTCCCTCAATGTCTTTCCGCTATTTCATCTGTTGTGAGTTCATTTTCCCCTTCACCGTCGATGTCTGATGAACTCCCTCTTCTGGTGAAGGAAGGTAGTGAGGCTGATTACCAAACACCTGAGCTGGTAGATGATGACTGGGTAACAGCAACTTCTGACTGGATATAAGGCAGCCAACGCCCTTCTGAGTCGCTGGTGATTTCTCTGCTGGATTCTTGGAGACCAGTCTGATTCCTGCTTCCCAAAGATAAGTTTTTGCTCTGCTATTGAACTTATTAGTTTTGTTTTGTTTACTTTGTTTTTTGGAGTTCTGCCATCCCCGGTCGGGGGTGTGCGGAGTTCCATTTTTGTCTCTGATCAGTTTGTCCCTTTGCTTTGTCTTGAGAATTTACCTGAGTGCTGATATAGTCTTTTTGAAGTCCTAGCGACTTCAGGGCCTGTTTTTCCTATCAGACTGTTGGGACATTTTTTGGTAGGGTTTTTTACGGAGTGCAGACAGCAGCTTTTCTATTCTGTCCTTTTTAGTTAGCTTGGGCCCCATCGTTTGCTCAACCTATCTTTCTATCTGTGTTAGTGATTTCATCTTGCTTCACCGTCATTATTTGTTGGGGGTTGCCTATTGCTTTGGGGTCTGCTCTGGGGCAGTTTAGATTTCCCCTTTCTTTCTTTAGGCCTATTTAGTTCTCCGGCTGTGATCGAGGGGTCTAGGGCATCGTAGGAACCCCCCACGGCTACTGTTAGTTGTTGTGGATAGGATCAGGGGTCTGCAATCCGATAGCTACCAACCTCTCCGGTTTTCTGGACTTAGCTTGTATTTTTGTTTTTTCCTCCATCGGTGACTCATTCATAACATTCATCCTTCTTCTCCACTAGATTTCTAACACTTAATATGGACAAAACAGAATTTATCATCTTTCCCCCATCTCACGGGATCCCCCCAACGGACCTGTCCATTAAAGTAAATGGTTGCTCACTCTCCCCAGTCATACAAGCTCGCTGCCTCGGGTAGTCCTGAACTCTGATCTCTCCTACAAACCACACATCCAAACCCTTTCCACTTCCTGCCGACTTCAACTCAAAAATATTTCACGGATCCGTACATTCCTTAATCAAGAATCTGCAAAAACCCTAGTCCATGCCCTCATCATCTCCCGCCCTGACTACTGCAACCTCCTGCTCTCTGGCCTCCCCTCTAACACTCTCGCACCCCTCCAATCTATTCTAAACTCTGCTGCCTGACTAATCCACCTGCCCCCCCGCTATTCCCCAGCCTCTCCCCTTTGTCAATCCCTGCACTGGCTCTCCATTACCTAAAGACTCCAGTTCAAAACCCTAACCATGACATACAAAGCCATCCACAACCTGAGCCCTCCATACATCTGTGACCTCATCTCCCGGTACTTACCTGCACGCAGCCTCCGATCCCCACAAGATCTCCTTCTCTACTCCCCTCATCTCCTCTTCCCACAATCGCATACAAGACTTCTCCCGTGCTTCCCCCCTACTCTGGAACTCTCTACCACAACATATCAGACTCTCACCTACAGGGGTGAACCTAGCCTCTCTGCTGCCGGAGGCGAACAGCAAAATGATGCCCCCCCCGCACACAAAGTAAATTTTTATATCTATATTGTAAAATTGAGTACAATATTGGACATTTTGATTAAGATAAATAGAAAAAAAAGGTGTCCAAACACAAGGTTGTCAGCGCCATCACACGCACATACAAGAACAACACAGAAGTATCCAGAACAAGGGTCATTAATGGCAATGGTAGGCCTGGCACAGGGCCAGACTGGGACAAAAAAGCAGCCCTGCCACACAAATCCCACCAGCCCACAAACTATAGCACTCATCACCCCGATCAGTGAATTTTTGCTATACTTTGTGGTCCCCTCATCACTCTCTTAAAGGAGTTATTTGAAGAACCACATGTAAATGGTACCACAGTGCGTATGATTGACTACAGCTCCATTTACATGGTGCTCTTCAGAGCTATGTTTCCCAGGATCATGGAGGTCCCAGCGGTCAGATCCACAACAAACAGAAAGTCATCCCCTATCCCCACATAATGCTCCATACAGTATTATGGGCCCCATATATTACTGCATACAGTATTATGGGCCTTATATAATGCTCCATACAGTATATTGGGCCCCATATATTACTTCATACAGCATAATGGGCCCCATATATTACTTCATACAGGATAATGGGCCCCATATATTACTTAATACAGCATAATGGGCCACATATATTACTTCATTCAGCATAGAGGGCCGCATATATTACTTCATTCAGCATAGTAGGCCCCATATATTCGTTCATACAGTATAATGGGCACCATATATTACTTCATACAGCATAAATGGAAAGAGAGGACAGAAAAAAAGAACAGAGAGAAAAAAGAAAGAGGGGAAGAAAGAACAGAGACGAAAGAAAGAACAGAGAGAAAGAAAGAGAAATAAAGAGAGAACACACAGAGAGAGAACAGAGAAAGAGAGAATAGAAAGAAAGAGGGGAAAAAAAGAGAACGGGGAAAGAGAACAGAGAAAGAAAGAACAGAGAGAAAGAAAGGAAGAACAGAGAGAAAGAACAGAGAGAGAAAGATTAGAGAGAGAAAGAAAAAGATTACAGAGAGAAAGAAAGAGGGGAAAGAGAAAGAAAGAACAGAAAGAGGGGAAAGAAAGAACAGAGAGAGAAAGAAAGAGGGGAAAGAAAAGAGAGAAAAAAGAGAGAAAAAGAGAGAAAAAGAGAGTGGACAGAAAAACGAACAGAGAGCGAGAGAAAAAAAGAAAGAGGAGAAAGAAAGAACAGAGAGGGAGAGAGAAAGAGAGGGGAATAAATAAAAAACAGAGAAAGAAAGAAGGGAAAGAAATAGAGGAGAGAAAGAGAAAGAAAGATGGGAAAGAAAGAACAGAGAGAGAGAGAAAGAACAGAGAGGAAAAAAACAGAGAAAGAGAAAAGAGAGCGAAAGAAAGAATGAGAGGAAAGAGAGAACAGAGGGAGAGAAAGGAAGAACAGAGGGAGAGAAAGGAAGAACAGAGAGAGAGAAAGAAAGAACAGAGAGATAAAGGAAGAGGGGAAAGAAAGAACAGAGATAAAGAAAGGAGAGAGAGAGAGGAAAGAAAGAACAGAGAGAGAGAGAAATAAAAAAAAGAAAGATTAGAGAGAGAAAGAGCAGAGAAAGAAAGATTCTATAAAGATACTATAGCAGCCCGGCTCCTATTGTAGTCCTGTCATGTCCGCCATGTCTGTGTCATGTCCGCCATGTCTGTTATGCCGCAAGTTGCCTGGAGCAGTGTGCCTTACCTCATGGCTGCACGCTGTTGCTGGGTAACCATCCGTCTCTGTCTGACTCTGCAATCTGCTGTATTCCTGGAAACCCCTGATCATGTGACCTTTCCTGTGTTCCAGACCTGCTCTGGTTCTGCAATCCGTTGTATTCCTGGAAACTCCTGATCATGTGACCTGCTCTATGGTTCTACCCAGGCTGTTCTAGCGATGCTCTCTGATCCTGGAGGATCTGAAGCCAAAGTCCCTCCCTGGTCTTGACCCGGAAGTACTGGTGCTATGGTGCTATATCAGGCCGCCCCTCCCTATGGTCAGGGCGTGAGTATTGTGTTGCTTCCCTGCATGGCTGCTTGGTCTGCTGGGTCACTCCCTCTATTCTGTGCCCTTGCACTCTGCCCTGTCATGCGTCTCTGCACACACTCCGTGCTCGTACTCCGTCTCTTGTCCAGTCTCCTGTCTCATGTTTGTCCGTTGTGCCATGTTTCGTCCTTGTCCTGCTTGGACTTGTTGTCCTTCCGTTGTTCTCTGCCTTGCCTGTTTCTGCCATGTTTTGCCTTTGCTATGCTCTGCCTTGTGCTCCTTGCTATGTTCTCGGTCTTTGCTTGTTCTGCCTCGCTCTCTTCCTATGGTGCTCTGTAGTGCCTCCTGGCACACGCACCATTCCTCCTTCCTTTTTGAGCTCTCTTGCACATTTCTATGTCTAGTCCCAAGGCTCTGCCTTGGCCCTGCTCTGGGCTTCGGTCTACGCTCCGCTGATAGACCCTGTCCTTTGGTGCTCTCTAGCACACTCCCTGACTAGTCCCAAGGCTCGGCCTTGGCCCGGCTCTGGGCTTCGGCCTACTCTCCGCTGCTAGTTCTATGTCTCGTTTCCTGGCTAGCTCCAAGGCTCTGCCTTGGCCCGGCTCTGGGCTTCGGCCTACGCTCCGCTGCTAGCTCTGTTCTCTCTCTGACCTGACTCTGTGTTTCTGCCTAAGTTTCCGCTCCGTGTTCCGTACCTGCCTAGCTCTGCCTTGTTTCTTGTCTTGCTTTGCTGCTTCGTGTGCACTTTGCATGCGCCTGGCCTTCCTAGCCTCCTGTTTGTGCCTCAGCCGTGCCCGCCCTAGCCATGCCCGCCTGCTTGTGCCTCAGCCGTGCTCGTCGGTCAGTGACAGCTGTGTCGCCTGCTATGCCTCAGCCAGGTTCGCTGGAGTCTTGCCCGCCTGTCAGTGCTGCAGACCGATCAGCTAGCCAGTGCCCCAGCTGTGCTCTCTGTGCTTCCCTGCACTTCACGCTGTTTCTGCACTGTGCTCTACGTGCTCTCTATAGCACGCGCAGGTCCTCGCCTGCCCCTTGGCATACCTCCTCCTTGTACCTCACCCTGGCGTGCCCTCTGCACGCGCAGGCCTCCGTCCTTGTACCTGTCCCTGGCATGCCCTCTGCACGTGCAGGCCTCCGTCCTTGTACCTGACCCTGCCTCGTATCCTGGCGTGGCTCCTAGCACGCACCCTGCCTTGAACCCTGGCGTGGCTCCTAGCACGCACCCTGCCTCGAACCCTGGCATGGCTCCTAGCACGCACCCTGCCTTGAACCTTGGCTTGCCTGCCCGATTCCCAAAACCTGCTGACCGCTGCCAGAGGTCTGGAACCAGATGACTGCGGCCTGATGTCCGGAGCTGATTTCCGCAGCCTGATGTCTGGATCCTGTTGGTCGTTGCCAGAAGTCCGGAGTCCGATGTCATGCACCCTGCCTTGAACCCTGGCGTGTCTTCTTGCACGCACTCTGTCTTGGACTCTGGCGTGTCTCCGAGCACGCACCTTGTCTTGGACTCTAGCTTGTCCTAGCACGCATCCCTCCTAGGAACTCTGGTGTGACCCCTAACACATACCCAGCCCTGGACTCCGGTATGTTTTCTGCACGTGTTATCTCTGGAACAATTGGCGTGCCCTTGCACGCACCTTGCCATGTTTCACCGTTTGTGCCCTGCATCTGATTCCCTGTTTTGCCTTGTATCTGATTAAAGTGTGTAACCACGTTTGCTGAAGAGACTCTGTGACCTCGCCTGTGACCTCGCTTGTTTCATATCCTGTTCGTCCTGTTGCCAGACACTCAATAGTGTCTCCCTGAGCCGGCCGTCTGGTCCAGCTGCCGTGGTGGCTCACCCCCTTGGTCTTGCCCCTGACACTCCCTGTACAGGGGGTGGGTTCTCACTTGGTCAGCTCGCCCTAGGTGGGTGGGTGCCACGGCCCAGAGGGTCCACTCTAAGAAGAAAAACGACTCAGCGTAAGCTGACGCTCGTCACAAGTGTCCACCTGAGCCTCCCGATGCAGGACATATCATGATCCACTCACATGGCCGGCATCCCTGAGTCCAAGGCGATCCCGCAGTCCGCGCTGTCGGAGGACACGGTGATGGATCCGAAGCATTCCCTGAAGTGCCTCCATGGTTTCAATGGTTCCGTCACAATCTCCTCCCGAAATTACCTAATTTCCGGTCAGCTTCTAGCACGTCACTTCCGGTGGAACGTCATGTGCAAATTTTAAAGTGCTCCTTGGGGCTCCACCGTGTACTCCTGTGTCCGCGGAAAAAAAAGCTCCTGGCCGGGGTAGACTCTCTCAAAATTGGGACTGTACCACTGGGAGGTATAGATGCTCCCCACCATACACCTATGGCTCCGCACACATCATACACACAGTTGCGCTTTTTATGCCTCGCACACACATGGCTCCACTCCGTAAGCCTCGTACACATGCGGCTCTGCTCCGTACACCTTTTACACATGTGGCCACGCTCTGTACACCTTGTACACACATGGCTCCACTCCGTAAACCTAGTAAACATGCAGTTTTGCTCCATACACCTCGTACACACGCGGTTCCACTCCATACACACGTGGCTCCACTCCGTACACACATGGCTCTGCTCCGCTCCATACACACACAGCTCTGCTCCGTACACTTCGTACACACAGGGCTCCGTTTTGTACACCCCATACACACACAGCTCTCTCCGTACAACCCTTATGCACACGGCTCCACTCCATACACACGCGGCTCCACTCCATACACACGCGGCTCCACTCCGTACACACGCGGCTCCGCTCCGTACACACGCGACTCCGCTCTGTACACACGCAGCTCCGCTCTGTACACACGCAGCTCCGCTCCGTACACCCCGTACACACGCAGTTCCGTTCCGTACACCCCGTACATACGCAGCTCTGCTCCGTACACCCCGTACACGCAGCTCTTCTCCGTATACCCCGTTCACGCAGCTCTGCTCTGTACACCCTGTACACACGCAGCTCCACTCTGTACGCCTCGCACACACACGGCTCCACTCCGTAAACCTCGTACACATGCGGCTCTGCTCTGTACACCTTTTACACACGTGGCCACACTCTGTACTCCTTGTACACACAAGGCTCTGCTCTGTAAACCTTGTACACATGCGGCTCCGCTCCTTACACACGCGGCTCCACTTCGTACACCCCGTACACATGCTGCTCAGCTCCGTACACTTCGCACACACAGGGCACCGTTTTGTACGCCCCATACACACACAGCTCCACTCCGTTCAACCCGTACACGTGCGGCTCAGCTCCGTACACCTCGCACACGTGCGGCTCTGCACCGTACACCTCGCACACACACGGCTCCGCTCTGTACACCTGGCTCCGCTCAGTACCTCGCACACACACGGCTCCGCTCCGTACACCTTGCACACACACGGCTCTGCTCCGTACACCTCTCACACACACGGCTCTGCTCCGTACACCTCGCACACACACGGCTCCGCTCCGTACACCTCGCACACACATGGCTCTGCTCCGTACACCTCGTACACACGCGGCTCTGCTCCGTACACCTCGTACACACACAGCTCCGCTCCGTACACCTCGTACACACACAGCTCCGCTCTGTACACCTCATACACACACAGCTCCGCTCCGTACGCCTCGTACACACACAGCTCCGCTCCGTACGCCTCGTACACACACAGCTCCGCGCCGTACACCTCGTACACACGGCTCCACTCCGTACACCTCATACACATGCGGCTCCGCGCCGTACACCTCGTACACACACAGCTCCGCGCCGTACACCTCATACACACGCGGCTCTGCTCCGTACACCTCGCACACGTGCGGCTCTGCTCCGTACACCTCGCACACACACGGCTCCGCACACCTCGCACACACACGGCTCCGCTCTGTACACCTCGCACACACCTGGCTCCGCTCAGTACCTCGCACACACCTGGCTCTGCTCAGTACCTCGCACACACACGGCTCCGCTCCGTACACCTCGCACACACACGGCTCCGCTCCGTACACCTCGCACACACACGGCTCCGCTCCGTACACCTCGCACACACACGGCTCCGCTCCGTACACCTCGCACACACACGGCTCCGCTCCGTACACCTCGCACACACATGGCTCCGCTCCGTACACCTCGTACACACGCGGCTCTGCTTCGTACACCTTTTATACATGTGGCCACGCTCTGTACACCTCGTACACACGCGGCTCTGCTCCTTACACCTTTTACGCATGTGGCCACGCTCTGTACACCTTGTACACACATGGCTCCACTCCGTAAACCTAGTACACATGCGGCTCAGCTCCATACACTTCGCACACACAGGGCACCGTTTTGTACGCCCCATACACACACAGCTCCACTCCGTTCAACCCGTACACGCGCCGCTCCGCTCCGTACACCTCGCACACACACGGCTCCGCTCCGTACATCTCGCACACACACACGGCTCCGCTCCGTACACCTCGTACACACGCGGCACCGCTCCGTACACCTCGTACACACAGCTCCGCTCCATACGCCTCGTACACACACAGCTCCGCTCCGTACGCCTCGTACACACACAGCTCCACTCCGTACACCTCGTACACACACAGCTCCGCTCCGTACACCTCGTACACACACGGCTCCGCTCCGTACACCTCGTACACACACGGCTCCGCTCCGTACGCCTCGTACACACACGGCTCCGCTCCGTACACCTCGTACACACACGGCTCCGCTCCGTACACCTTGTACACACGCGGCTCCGCTCCGTACACCTCGTACACACACAGCTCCGCGCCGTACACCTCGTACACACACGGCTCCGCTCCGTACACCTCGTACACACACGGCTCCGCTCCGTACACCTCGTACACACACGGCTCCGCTCCGTACGCCTCGTACACACACGGCTCCGCTCCGTACGCCTCGTACACACACGGCTCCGCTCCGTACACCTCGTACACACACAGCTCCGCGCCGTACACCTCGTAGACACGGCTCCGCTCCGTACACCTCATACACACATGGCTCCGCGCCGTACACCTCGTACACACACAGCTCCGCGCCGTACACCTCGTACACACACAGCTCCGCGCCGTACACCTCGTACACACTGCTCCGCTCCGTACACATCGTACACACGCGGCTCCGCGCCGTACACCTCGTACACACAGAGCTCCGCGCCGTACACCTCGTACACACGCGGCTCCGCGCCGTACACCTCGTACACACAGAGCTCCGCGCCGTACACCTCGTACACACACAGCTCCGCGCCGTACACCTCATACACACACGGCTCCGCTCCGTACACCTCGTACACACACGGCTCCTCTCCGTACACCTCGTACACACACGGCTCCTCTCCATACACCTCGTACACACGCGGCTCCTCTCCGTACACCTCGTACACACACGGCTCCTCTCCGTACACCTCGTACACACACGACTCTGCTTCATCGACCCTGTAAACCCCTCCTGACCCCACACACAACCAGCACAGCAGTCTTGCTTACACTGAGGCCCCTGATCATGTGACCCCTGACTCCTCCCCTCCTGTGACCTCATCACAGGTCCTGTCACTGTGGCAGAGAATAGTACATAGCCGCAGAGCAGGGACTGAGATGATCTGTAGACTGAGGGCTGATGTGCACAGGACCTGTGATGAGGTCACAGGAGGGGAGGAGTCAGGGGGTCATATGATCAGGGGCCCTAACTCCTTCCCTCCTGTGCCCTCATCATCAATTACAAGCCGCTACCAGCAGCACCCGCCTCAGGCTAAATTGTAGGTGCTGCTGGTAGCAGAGCGCAGAATGCCGCCCCCTGAGCACAGCTGCTGCCCGCTGCTTGAGCCACAGGCTCAAATGGCCTCATTATAGGTGCGGCCCTGCTCGCCTACCATGGAAACCTTCAAAAAGAGCCTGAAGACCCACCTCTTCCGACAAGCCTACAACCTGCAGTAACCACCGATCCACCAAACCGCTGCACGACCAGCTCTACCCTCGCCTACTGTATCCTCACCCATCCCTGGTAGACTGTGAGCCCTCGCGGGCAGGGTCCTCTCTCATCCCCTGTAGACCGTGAGCCCTCGGGGGCAGGGTCCTCTCTCCTCCTGGACCGGTCGCTGACTCTTTTCGCTCATGATTATTGTACTTGTTTTTATTATGTACACCCCTCCTCACAGGCCCGGATTGGTAATATGCCCAACCGGGCACTTTCCCGCTGGGCCGCTGTCATGTGGGCCGCTTGCCAGCTGATGCGGCCACTGTCCTGGCTGTTGCTCCTGCCCCCGGCCCTCTGCGGGCATGGCGGTTATAGTTTCCAACCCTCCAGGGAGATGAGCCGCCACATAACTGCGAATTCCCTTTTAATGCATCATTTCTTCTGGTCACTGGGGACCTGTGGATCTGCAGCCGCCGCTGCCTCACGCTCCTGTCTCATCCTAACCAGGTGAGCACATTTCATGATATCCTCCACCCGTTGTAGGATAAGACTCTATTGCGCTTCTCGTCTCCCCCCTTTTTTTGCAGCACCAGTCTCGATGCCATTTTTGCTTCATGACAATTTTCTCCTTATAAAAGATATTTGTTTTGGACACAGGACGGTTATTATATATCTAACAAACCTTTATAAAATCTCCTTGTCCTCGGACGACGTCTTCTGTAGGTTCCTGATCGCTGCCGCGGCTCCTTATGTCGGTAAATAGGTCGGTGGCTACTGGAGCTTCTCTGAAAGCCAGTGCAGCAGTCAGGGAGCGCCGTCAGAATATGGAATTACCGCTATATCCCCATTTTCATCTACAAGCGGCAGGCAGGACCTGGAATTAATTTCACATTTACTGGGCGCGGAGAGCGCGGGATGGACAGAACGAGAATCGCTCCCCGAGCTTTCTCTAAATGACAAATAAATGCAGTTCATGGACGGATCGGAGATTGTTGGGAAGAAATGTCAGTCGTGGCATCTGCTGATAATACAACACGGGATGTGATTTTTGGTGTTTTTCCATTTATGTAAACAACATCTGTGCACAGACAAAGTGGGGCCCTGGGCAAAATGAAAAATGGGGCCCCAAATGCTGACCTGCTGCACCATCACTCATTTCGGGTCCATTTACACAACCCAATTTCAGACCATTAAACCAGCGCCGGTCGTCTGTGGTCAGGTCCTCGGCGCTCCTTTACATTCCTTTTTACACCGGCTGATGAGGAATGATGGGGACAGAATAGAGGCTGAAACGATCGCTCTGACCGCACGCTTGTGTTATAGCAGCACATGTCCTGGTCACACCCGGCGATCCAATCACCCGATTAATAAGCGTTTCACTCATTCGTCTGGTGATTGCTAACGTTCACATGCGCACTCATCGTGCTGCAGACATTCCACCAACGAGCTGCATACACTGCACGTTACATACTACACACAGACACTGCACGTTACACACTCCACACTCCACAGACACTGCAAGTTACATACACTACACACAGACTTCAAGCTACACACTCCACACTACACAGACACTGCAATTTACACAATACAGACACACACTGCAAGTTACACACTACACACAGACACTGCACGTTACACACTCTACACTACACACACACTGCAGAGGACACACACGCATACTGTATGTTACACACACGCACTGCAAGTTATACACTCCACACTACACAGACACAGCAAGTTACACACTACATAATACACACACACTGCAAGCTACACACTACATAATACACACACACTGCAAGCTATGCAATACACACAGACACTGCATGTTACAAACTCCATGTTACACACACACACTGCAGAGGACACACTACACACATTGCAAGTTACACACTCCACACTACACCACTGCAAGTTACATACACCACACACAGACACTGCAATTTACACAATACACACAGACACTGCCCGTTACACACTACACAATACACACTGACACTGCAAGTTACATACACTACACACAGACACTGCAAGTTACACACTCTACACTACACACAGACACTGCAAGTTACATACACCACACACAGACACTGCAATTTACACAATACAGACACACACTGCAAGTTACACAATACACTATACACACACTGCAAGTTACACACTACACTATACACACACTGCAAGTTACACACTCTACACTACACACACACACTGCAGAGGACACACACGCATACTGTATGTTACACACAGCGGCGTATCTAGGGGGGGCAGCCGGGGCAGTTGCCCCGGGCGCAGCCAGCAGGGGGCGCAGTCGGGCCGCCTAATGCAGCGGTCCGCAGTGTCCTCCCTGGCGGCTGTGTTCTGCCGCCCCCCCGGCCTGGGAGTCGGCGGTTCTCTTTGTCAGCTGTCAAGCTGACAGCTGGCGCAGAGAAGGTGCGCGTGCCGGCTCCCAGGGAACAATTGTACTGGCGTCTGTATAGACGCCAGTACAATTGCAGCTCTGACCGCCGGGCCAGAGCGACGTCAGCAGCGTTGCATGTCATGTGATCACGCTGCTGACGTCACTCCCCGGCGCCCAGAGTGCTCAGTGAACGCTCAGCGCTGGTGGTAAGTGTGCTCCAATGTGGAGCTGAAGAAACCACCGAAGATGGGGGGGGTGTTAATGTGTGGCGATGGGGTTAATGTGTAGTGGGGTTAATGAGTGGGGATGGGGTTAATGCGTGGGGGGGTTAATGAATGGAGATGAGGTTAATGTGGGGATGTGTTTAATGGATGGGGGTTAAAGAGTGGGGGGGTTAATGAGTGGGGATGGGGGTTACTGTGTGGGGGGATTAAAGAGTGGGGGGGTTAATGAGTGGGGATGGGGGTTACTGTGTGTGGGGGTTAAAGAGTGGGGGGGTTAATGAGTGGGGATGGGGGTTACTGTGTGGGGGGGTTAAAGAGTGTGGGGGTTAATGAGTGGGGATGGGGGTTACTGTGTGGGGGGGTTAAAGAGTGGGGGGTTAAAGAGTGGGGATGGGGTTAATGGATGGGGGTTAATGTGTGGGGATGGGGTTGATGAGTGGGGGGGTTAATGAGTGGGGATGGGGGTTACTGTGTGGGGGGGTTAAAGAGTGGGGATGGGGGTTACTGTGTGGGGGGTTAATGTGGGGATGGGGGTTAATGTGGGGATGGGGGTTAATGTGTGGGGATGGGGGTTATTGAGTGGGGGGTTAATGAGTGGGGATGGAATTAATTTGTGGAGGGTTAATGAGTGGGGATGGGGGTTAATGTGTGGGGGATTTGGAGTGGGGGGTACATAATGTGTTGGGGGATTTGGGAGTATGGACGGGGGGTTAATGAGTGGGGATGGAATTAATGAGTGGGGATGGGGGTTATTGTTTGGGGGGGTTAATGAGTAGGGATGGGGTTAATATGTGGGGGATTTGGAGTGGGGGGTACATAATGTGTGGGGGGGATTTGGGAGTGAGGATGGGGGTTATTTAATGTGTGAGGGATTTGGAGTGGGGATGGGGGTTAATGAGTGGGGATGGGGTTAATGTGTGGGGGATTTGGAGTGGGGGTACATAATGTGTGGGGGGATTTGGGAGTGGGGATGGGGGGTTATTTAATGTGTGTGAGGGATTTGGAGTGTGGATGGGGGGATTTGAGGACACTAGAGTATGTATGAGGAAACAGTATGGTGGTTGGGTGCAGACAGTATGGGGAGCGAACGGGTTAATGTATGTGGACACAGTATGGGGAGTCGGGGGTATGTGTGAGCAGACAGTATAGAGAGTGAGGGGGTAAATATATGAGGAGACAGTATGGTGAACAGAGGGGATGTTAGAGGAGACAGTATGAGGAGGGAGGGGAATAGTGTGAGGCGACAGTATATTGCAGATATTTTTATTCAGGAGCATTATAATGACTCTTCTATCTTTAAGGGGATCGTGTGGAGATTTGCTGCAGAAGACCGGAGAAGATGGAAGTCTGCAGAGGCGAGATGTGGATGAGAAAACTTATCATGGGGTCTGGACAAGAAGAAGAAAAGGAGACTGACTGCAGAGACGACGTCATCTATAAGGTACCTGGATGTAAATATTATTTGTGACACTGACTTATTCTCATGCTTTTATTTATGTTAGGAACATTACAGGGGTTGTCCAGGTTTGTGCTGAGTCTGCAGACATTCTATGTGACTGCAGACTTCTGAATTCTCACAGTTCTCACTGAACGCTGTCAGGATTCTCTCGTGCCGGCAATTTACATACATGCGGTCACATGCTGACTAGACATGTGTGGCCTCGCTCAATGAAAATGAACGGAGCGAGTCCGGGCACGTCTAGTCGGAATGTGGCCAGAAGTATATAAATCACATACTTGTGCTGACATGACTGTACATCGGCAAGGGAGAATCCTAAATGTGTGCAGTGCATTCGTTGTGAGAATTCAGAAGCTGCAATGTCAGGATTCAGCTCTGCAGGTTCCAGTAGTCATCACACGGACACTTCACTCATATGCGATTTTCATAGGTATGGTCCTGTGACAACGAGCTTCTCTTTCTGCTTTCAGTTTTTTACTGAACATTGAGAGCATTAGGGAGAGCAGCTCGTTGGTACATGGCTAAGAGTGCAAGTCGCATATGTACTTGAAGGGGGGGGGGCGCCGAACCAAATTCTTGCCCCGGGTGCCAGGAAGCCTAGATACGCCTCTGGTTACACACACGCACTGCAAGTTATACACTACACAGACACAGCAAGTTACACACTACTCAATACACACACACTGCATGTTACAAACTCCATGTTACACACACACACTGCAGAGGACACACTACACACACTGCAAGCTACACACTCCACACTACACACACTGCAAGTTACATACACCACACACAGACACTGCAATTTACACAATACAGACACACACTGCAAGTCACACAATACACAGACACTGCAAGTTACACACTCTACACTACACACACACTGCAGAGGACACACACGCATACTGTATGTTACACACACACTACACAGACACAGCAAGTTACAAACTCCATGTTACACACACACACTGCAGAGGACACACTCCACACCACACAGATACAGTAAGTTACACACTCGATGCTACACACACACTGCAGAGGACACACACGCACACTGTATGTTACACACAGACACTGCAAGTTACACACTCCACACTACACACAAACACTGAAAATTAGACACTCAATGATACACATGAAGAGGATTGAAGGAAGATGCCCTTTAATGTCACCCCCTTTAAGAAGTCCTAATGTATATATGTAACTATTCTATGGTACTGCTACACTTATAGTGTATTACCATTGTTTGCTGATTGGTATTGCCACATCATATATGTGTTACCATGTTGTAAAGAATTGTAATATATTGTGTTGTATAATGTTTTGCATATTTATGTACAGATTAGGGTAAGCTAGTGCATCCTTTGGGGACATTAGAGGAGGGCACTTATAGTATACTAGAGGTGGGCCTGATGCTATCGCATCAGGAGGGCAGTGTGTGTGTGTGTGGGGTGTCCCACCGCTGCCTGTCCACCCACCTCCGTGCAGTCACAGCCGGCGTACTTCTGGTGCGGCACGGTGGTTTGTGGGATTCGAGGACGTCCGGACGGAAGTGGATGACGGACAATTTTAGGTAAGTATATAATAGATAGTTCCATAGGCCGGGTAAGTGTACTTTTGTTGTGGGCCACTAGATGGGGAAATACAAGTGGGCCTAGTAAGTATATCTGGTAGGAAGTTTATAGATGGTTTATTGTAGGAGGAGCTGCTATGGATAAGTGAATGTGAGAGATAGCAGCAGGTCAGAAGGGCGAGCACGCCCGAAGTGTCCACAAGGGCTCTAGGCCCAGGATGACATAGCAGCGACGTAACTTTTTTTTGGAAGAAACGTGCACGGGCACAGTCAGACGGGTGCTGGATGAGACCTAAGCACCCCGGGGAGTTACGGTTTATCTTAACAGCAAGGGAGGAAGAGGATTACGTGGTGCAAGAGTCGTGCAGGGCGCAGAACATTCACAATGCAGCAGATCTTAAATAGGGCTGAAGCTTGTAAGTCCGAAGCGAAACAGATGAACGGGATCCCCTATGTCTTGAGGTCCTACAGGAGTGATCCTGCGGTACCGCCTAGAGTGCTAAAACCCCGTGATGTGCGTGAGGACAAAGAATGCAGGAAAGGGAAAGTGCAGGAGGAATGCTGTGTGGACTGTAATGTAACTGAAGGGTTCGGGACCTTTGAAGAGAAAAGTAAAATCGTTTGTTTGGCATCTGAACCGGTATCTGTGTCCGTTCTTTCCACCCTATGCACCGAAATTGAGTGTACAGGAGCTGTGCCGCACCGCAGTGGAATCCCTGACGGTGAACCAGGACCCCTAACAGGTACGCTGGTAGAAGTTGACAATTTTTCTGTGGGAGGAGGCCAGGACACCAGCTGCCAGTTGAGGACCTTTGAGGCGTCGATTTCTCAAACTACAGACTCTAATGTACTTGTCTTGTTTCTCCGTTGTGCAGCGCGGCCTCCCACTTCTCTTTCTTCTCTGGTTAGAGCCTGTTTGTGCTCTCCTCTGAAGGGAGTAGTACACACCGTTGTAGGACATCTTCAGTTTCTTGGCAATTTCTCACATGGAATATCCTTAATTTCTAAGAACAAGAATAGACTGTCGAGTTTCACATGAAAGTTATTTTTTTCTGGCCATTTTGAGAGTTTAATGGAACCAAAAAATGTAATGCTCCAGATTCTCAACTAGCTCAAAGGAAGGTCAGGTTTATAGCTTCTCTAATCAGCCAAACTGTTTTCAGCTGTGCTAACATACTTGCACAAGGGTTTTCAAGGGTATTCTAACCATCCATTAGCCTTCTTACACAGTTAGCAAACACAAAGTACCATAAGAACACTGGAGTGATGGTTGTTGGAAATGGGCCACTATACATCTATGAAGGTACTGTATTACAAACCAGAGGTTTGCAGCTAGAATAGTCATTTACCACATTAACAATGTATAGAGTGTATTTCTGAATCATTTAATGTTAGCTTCATTTGTAAGTGACCCTAAAGTTTTGAACAGTAGTGTATATTTACAAGAACAATATACAGGTATACAGACACAAGTGGAGCACAAAGATAGGGTATAGATAGGTTGCAATTACCATGTTATGTAGTATGTGACCACAGAGAGGCGCTGATAGATCACAGGTCCAAACCTTAGTTACATACTTTCCTGGCTGTGTTTATACAGTACTAATAAAACTAAAAATTGGTTATCGGTAATGGGCTACCACAGATGTGGTCAGTCTCCCTGTAAAACGTGCACCTTTTAATTCAAAACCCTGTCTATTTTTGATTCCTCAAACAGCAAAGAATATAAAATAAAAAATTTTTTGAACTGTATTTCAAACTTTGTTGTTTATAATAAGGAATGTACACATTATAACTTAAAATATGTGGGTTCGACCATTTGTGGATTAAAAGATAGGATTCGGGAGCACCTGAATGACATTGTTCAGCCCACAACCCGCAATATATCCAATGTGTCGAGGCATTTTGTGTCTGTTCACAATAGGGATCTTTCTTTCATTAAGATTTATGCTGTAGGACAAATTAAAAACAGAACCAGAGGTGGAAATAAAGAAAAATTACTAAGAGACAAAGAGGCATTTTGGATTTACCTTCTTGATACACAAACACCTATCGGTATGAGGAAAGCGTTTATGCTTTATTATTAATGATATTCATATAAAGTTTTTTTTTTGCTTTATTGTTGATGTGATACATTAATTTAATGTCATGTATACTTCACTTATATTTGTGTTTTTGTCCTTTTTGGATACATTCCTGTTTTTTTTCTCTCTGTGCCTATTTTAAATAATTAATTATGTGCACCTGTGCACTTTCTTGATATTCTGCTGTGTTAGCTCTTTGGGGTTATTCTGAGTCTAAGAGCGTATACCGCTCGAAACGCGTACAGAACCTCCTGGGCACTTTCTGTGCGGCTGTCCCATGTCAGGGTAAAAACCGCAATGATGTCTATAGCAGCCATGCTTGTATTTTATTGAAATAAATAAAGAAAATTCTGGATTTTACTCCTTGAGCTGGACTTTCCTTTTTCTATCAAGAAAAAAGTTTGCACCTGTCAGGAACAACGCACTACACTCGCTCACTGAGCCAGTGCGCGTGTCCTGAGTACAGAAACAGTGCTAAAAGAACCCTGTGGAGCAGGGCAGCAGAGGTGACAATGCACGCTTCAAACTATCAGTGTCAGAATCCTGTCAGCGCCGGAAAGTAAAGATGCACAGGACCTGAGGACGCTGAAGTTAGCAAGCTGGCACAGGACCTATGGTCATGTGACTGCAAGGGGGAGGGGCTTAGCTTCCTGCTTTCAGAGATGACAGGACACCATACAACAACTCAGAGTCAGGCAAAACGGAGGTCTCAACAGTACGGGCAAACGAGGCACAGGAGGGACAACAAGACGGGTGGTCAGACAAAGCCAAAGGTCATACACAAGAGGGCGACGTGGTACCAAGGGGACGAGAAGAGAGAAGTATCAGAGACAAGGCATAGAGTAGTAGACAGGACCCTGCGCACGCAAAGGACATGCCAGGGGCAAGGTACAGGGCGAGGCCTGCGCGTACCGAGGGGCACGCCAGGGACAGAGCACAGAACGGAGGCCTGCACGTGTAGACAGACACGTCAGGGACAGGGACAGAGTCTAGCAGCGGAGCGTAGGCCGAAGCCCAGAGCCGGGCCAAGGAAGAGCCTTGGGACTAGACAGTACAGAGCAGAGGCCTGCACGTGTAGAGAGACACGTCAGGGACAGGGTACAGAAACGGAGGCCTGCACGTGTATGGAGACACGTCAGGGACAGGGTACAGAGAGGGGTACCTGGAGCCACAAAGGAAAGCGAGACAGGAAACATGGAAAGAAACATGGAACAGAATCAGGGCAAAGCAGGGCAAATACAAAACATGGCACGAAGGACAAATACTAGACAAGGCACGAGACAAGAGACGGAATACGAGCACGGAGCATGTGCGGAGATGCCCTACAGAGCAGAGTGCAAGGGCACAGAATACAGGGAGCGACCCAGCACACCAAGCAGCAGTGCAAGGAAGCAACAAAATAGTCAGGCCCTCAGCATAGGAAGGGGCGGTCTGATATAGGATATAGCACCTCCACTTCCGGGTCAGGACCAGGAGAACTTCCAGTTCAGCTCCTCTAGGATCACAGAGCGCAGTTACATGATCAGGATTCCAGACATGCAGGGATGATTGCAGAACCGGACAGTGCAGGATCCTAGGAAAAGTCACATGATCAGGATTCCAGACATGCAGGGATGATTGCAGAACCGGACAGTGCAGGATCCTAGGAAAGGTTACATGATCAGGGTTTTTAGACATGCAGAGACGATTGCAGAATCAGACAGTGCAGGATCCTAGGAAAGGTCACATGATCAGGGTTTCAGACATGCAGAGACGAATGCAGAACCAGCCTATGCTGGAACATAGGAAGGACACATGATCAGGGATTCTAGAGCAGAAACGCAGGCATCCTGCAGCTCAACAGACATGAGGTGAGTGTGCACACTGCTCCAGGGAATAAGCAGGATAGAAGACACGAGATGCGCGTGCACACCGCTCCAGCGGTTCTTGAGGCAAAACAGACATGGCAGACATAACAGACACAGCGGACATGACAGTACCCCCTTCCTTAAGCCCTCTCTTACCAAGGCTGGAAAGAAGAAAAAAAAATTATTCGGCAGAAACCAGAGTTTAGTACAAACCACTCCAACAACGTTGATCCGACATCTGAAACGGACACCTCCACCGGTCAAGACAAAGGAGCCGCGGATGAGACACGGGGATCCAGTGGGGAGGACTGCGGGTAGACAAGAAAGTCTTCTTACTCTGGCTGCCATCATTTCCAAACAAGTTCGGAGGTCAAGGGCCGGGTCTGATTTACATCAGAAGAGTGGCCGGGGTACCGCCAATTCCAAGCGAGTTCAGGAGACGTAGAGCAGATCAGATTCTTCATCAGACGGGTAGCCGAGGTACCAGCGGAGTCCATGGCCTGAGTATTCTGTGACGAGCGTCAGCTTACGCTGAGTCATTTTACTTCTTTGAATGAGTGGACCCTCTGGCTGTGGCACCCACCCACCTAGGGCGAGCTGACCTAGTGAGGAACCACCCCCTATACAGGGAGTGTCAGGGGCAAGACCAAGGGGGTGAGCCACCACGGCAGCTGGACCAGACGACCGGCTCAGGGAAACAAGACAAGACGAGACGTTAGTTCAAAGAAACTTCATTTAAGGAAGGCTTCAGGGATAACATCAGGTACAAACATAACCAAAACAGGGACAACATAGCAAGGTGTGTGCAAGGGCACGCCAAGGTCCAAGCATGGTATGTGCAGATGGTAGGCGGAGGCACGATGACATCAGACTCTGGACAGCAAGCGAAGATCAACCAGGACATCAGGTTCTGAAGCTCTGTAGGCAATCATCAGGATCCGGACATCCAAAAGTCAGCCAGGGTTCCATGCAAGGAAACAAGACAGGGTTAATGATATGATTTGTGTCAACGGACACGCCAGGTTCGGGTTCACAGGACGGAGGCCTGCGCATGCCAAAGGGCATGCCAGGGACAGGTACAGGGAAGGTGGCCTGCGCATGCAGAGGACATGCCAGGGAGAGACAGGGTACAGTGGCATCGGAATCCGGGTGCTGGCATCGACCGACAGGATCCAGGAATCAGGCTGCGGACATCAGCTCCGGACATCAGGCCACAGTCATCTAGGTCCGGACCTCTGGCAGCGGTCGGCAGGTTACGGAATCTGGCAGGCAAGACAGGGTTCAGAGCAGAGCAAAGAGAGCAAAAGACTTTGTGCAAGAGTAGCATGAAAAGGCACAGTGCGAGAACCAACGTGCGTGCAAGGGAGCACGGAGACCACAGCTGGGGGCGCCGGCAGGTGGTACCGATGATGGCATAAGCAGGCGGGCATGACTAGAGGCGGCACCGCTGCGGCCACGCAGCTGGAAACCACTATAGCACTGGACGGGGGCACGGCTGAGGCACACAGGCGAGCACGGCTAGAGGTGGCATGGCTGAGGCACACCAGGCAGGCACAGGCGACCAGGCATGTGCACGGAGGCACGGAGCCACAAGGCAGGGCTAGGCAAAGATACAGGACAGAGATGCGTGCAGACAGCACGGCAAAGCCTAGCATGAAAAGTGCAAGAGCGCACGAAGTATCAGAGGTAGCAACCCCACAGACCAAGCAGCCATGCAGAGAAGCAACACAATACTCAGGCCCTGAGCATAGGAAGGGGCGGTCTGATATAGGGCATAGCACCTCCACTTCCCGGGTCAGGACCAGGAGAACTTCCAGTTCAGGTCCTCTAGGATCACAGAGCGAAGTCACATGATCAGGATTCCAGACATGCAGGGATGATTGCAGAACCGGACAGTGCAGGATCCTAGGAAAAGTCACATGATCAGGATTCCAGACATGCAGGGATGATTGCAGAACCGGACAGTGCAGGATCCTAGGAAAGGTCACATGATCAGGGTTTCAGACATGCAGAAACGATTGCAGAACCGGACAGTGCATAATCCTAGGAAAGGTCACATGATCAGGGTTTTTAGACATGCAGAGACGATTGCAGAATCAGACAGTGCAGGATCCTAGGAAAGGTCACATGATCAGGGTTTCAGACATGCAGAGATGAATGCAGAACCAGCCTATGCTGGAACATAGGAAGGACACATGATCAGGGATTCTAGCGCAGAAACGCAGGCATCCTGCAGCTCAACAGACATGAGGTGAGTATGCACACTGCTCCAGGGAATAAGCAGGATAGAAGACACGAGATGCGCGTGCACACCGCTCCAGCGGTTTTTGAGGCAAAACAGACATGGCAGACATAACAGACATGGCGGACATGACAGCACCCTTGTGAGAATTGGTGGGGACCTGAGCTTCAAAGAGCTTGTTCCTTGGTTTTAAATGAAAGATAATTAAAGATAAACATTGCATGGCTTTTTATGGCCTGGGGGAACGCAAGGGTGGGGGCACATTCCAGGAGTGGATGGAGATGTCCTGAATTTATAATCCAAAATGGATTCTCCCTCGTCCCTCACAGTAGCGTTACGCCCGTGTTAAAAGGAGAGCGGGCGTTCGGCGGGATGATTCCTAGTCCATGGACTAGAGCACCCGCTGACCCTGGTGTCTCCACAGTGGGTGTTAAATGCAGAACTCGTGATGTGTTTTATACTTTTCCTCTGATTCCTCTCCTTGTTTTAGCTAGAAATACTGATATAAAATACTGACCAAATACTGAAGGTGTGAATGTGGACTTAGGGTTTATTCACATGAAGATTTTTCAATGGATTTTAAAATGGATCCAGTTCAGAATCCATATAGTGAAAACTCAGTGTGAACATATCCTTAATTTTTCGGCCATATGCCCCCTCTCTTTTCTGTTCTCCTATAGAGATTAGGTTCTGGGAGTATCTTCCTTTTCATTGCTCCTTCTCTTTCCAACGCTTTATATACGTTATACGTATGAAAAATCAGTCCGATTCTCTCGGCCGAGAGTCGCACAAATGTTGTCTGTATGTAATGTGTTTGCAATGTGATGATGCGATTTCCTCGCATCTATGTATCCGTATGACATGCGCTTGGCTTTACATTTCTCACTCATTTTCCCCATTGAATTTAATGGCTCAATGGGCTGAAATGAGGAAAATGTGTGCGCATTTCTCGCAAGTCACACGCTTGGTCCGTGTGGTGTGCAAGTTTTTCTCGCACCCATAGACTTGCATTGGAGAGTCTCGGACGATATATGTGTATAATCACCGCATGCTGCAATTTCACTCGCACGCGAAATACGGCCGAGAAAAAATACGGTGATGGAAGCTGCCCCATAGATTAACACTGGTCCGAGTGATATGTGATGTTTTATCGCATAGCACTCGTCCGTATTCAACGCTAGTGTGACCCCGGCCTAACACGCGAGGGCAGCGGCTCACATACAGGTTTTGCTCAGTCATTTCTCAGGAAGTTCACGCAAAGCAAAATTGAAAACATTGCAGTATAAAAGCATTTTCTCCTTTCTCCAATCTCATAATCCGACAGCATTGTACTTGTGTTACATCGTGTCCTTTACTCCGGTCACTTCAAGAGCTGAACTCAAAATTCTCCAGAAATACTGCTGCAATCAATTTGCCAGCAAACTCCGCAGCTGAGTTCCCAGAATGCATTGTTCTCCCGTTTCGGGACAGGAGCAGAATTGTGAGTGCGGGTTTGGATGAAAAAATGATCCCAGTGCGGTAATATTAATTCATTCTATGAAATGTAATCTTTAGTGAATTGGTCAGATTTCTTTTTTCTCACTTTATTTCATGCTACATTTTTATTTGTGCGCTGAGTTTCCTCCAGAGCTGCCGGTTGTATTTTTGTAGACTTTGGTTTTACCAATAGAGTCAACAGGGAGCGGAAATAAAAGCAAATAAATCGATGCAATGAAATCCACTCGCCGTCAAACTGGGTTATTGCTGCTGTATGCACAATACATGGAGGCAGCGTGGCTCCGCGCCGCACAGCGAGGCTGCAAACACCGGCACCGCAGACTGAGCTCTGCGCCTGGAGAGCGGCATCTGAAGGGTTACTCTACACGGGTAACAGCTTCAGGCACGTTGTAGCAAAAGTCTGAAAATCCGATTCCCGCTTTCCTCTCAACTTTCTTTCTCTCAAATAGTCACAAGAAAAATATTGCAAAGAAATAATCTGACTTTTTAAAAAAGATAAAAAAATTTCAAATTTGAAATGAAACATTATATGACGGCATTATGGAAGAAATTACACAAATAAGTCTCTGATGGTGAATGAATCTGCGGCGTCATATGTTCCCGGTAATTTGTTCTGCGACATCTTTGTGTCTGTGACAAATATATAATGAACTCGTCTTCTTCAGGTGGTTGATGTATAATGTGTGCAAAGCTATCCGGTGATATCATGTATCGAATGGAAGAAACGCTCTGGTCTCCGGCCCGATACATTGTTGCATTTGCGCCTTTGTTGTCTCGTTATTGATATTTGATGCCTATTTCTCATTTCTGCCTTATTGTTTTTTTATTTTTCACCTTTTCTACAGTCGGTTTTATTAGCGTTTGCCTTTTTCTTATGTTCATCATTGTGGGGAAGATTTAGAGTTTACAAATCTTTTTGGGTGATTCATAAATTGCATCGATTTAAAAAAGTTGCAAATTTTATGCAAAGAAAAAAAAAGGACTTCTGTAAGGACAGCGCGGCATTTTTGCGGAACATGTAACTTTTTGCACTAGAAAACGCAAAACAGATTGAAAGCAAAATTAAAAAGCTTTTTTTTGTTCGATATGTGTGACCCATTGGTGCCATTTTGAAGAATTTGTCACAAAAGAAGAGTATCCAATAAAAAGTGACTTAAAACCGACAAATGATGAATCCGGACTAAAATCACTCCAGGGGAAGACCAGAGGACATTTGCTCAAAACAGTTAGGCTGTGTGCACACGCTGCGGATTGGTCTGTGGATTTGTATCTGCGGAACCGCAGATAAAATGACCTGTGGTTTTCCCCTGCGGTTTATCACCTCTACAATGGAGGAGATGGTAAATCGCAGCAGAATCCGCAGAAAAGAAGTCACATGTCATTTCTTTCTGCGGATTCAAAACCGCAGCTTTTCTGCAGTTAAAAATCCGCAGCATGTGCACAACAGAATGTAAATCCCATAGACTAACATGCTACTGTACACTGTCTGCAGAACTGCTGCAGATCCGCAGTGGCCAAAACCGCAGCGTGTGCACATAGCCTTAGCGACTTTTACAATTGATGAATCAGCCCCAAGTGTCGAAAGCTTATAATATACAGTAGACTTTATTGTCTACACATCTAGTTCTGACCTAATCAGCTGACGTTTTGTTACAATGTTTCATTGGAGAGAATCTTATATTATTATTATTTATTATTATTATAGCGCCATTTATTCCATGGCGCTATATGAGCTGAACATGCCAGCACCATACCAATATGGAGACTTTAGGCTGATAGCAGTGAACTAAACTGACACATTGTACCAAACTGCAGCTGTGTGAGCAGGATCTTGACTTCTCTGCTGTTCTCACTGCACTCGGGTCACATCAATAATAAGAAGTAAGAGGTTATGTATGAAATAGCCCCGGTTACAGGTGGTCTGCTCCACGATCAGCTCTACGTGGGGTCTTCTGCTGCTGCTGGGTCCATTATAGTATTTAACAGAATTTTAGTTGTTGGGTCAGATGCAATATCTGTACTCGTGTCCCCGGATCCTCGTTATTTGCCGGTTATCAGACATGCCGGTGATCATGGGTTGAACGGAACCCGTTCACTGCAGCTACACCGTCTTCATATGGCAGGCAGATAAATGAGGAGTCATGACAGCGGCTCTGCTTCATTAGGAGACACTTCTGTCCAGCAGTCGTCGTCCTATTACTAAATGTCAGGCTCAAGTGGAGCAAGTAATCATCAGGGATCAGTGAGCGACTGAAGGCAGCAGCAAAACTGCACAATCGATGTCATTACTATTCCTATTAGACAGGGAAATGAAAGCGATCACTATCGGAGAAGGGGAATGCGGGGTCTTAAGGTTTCCTACAATGCTCAACAGGCCCTGGCACTCAGACGTAGGACAGTCTAAACCAGGGTTCCCCCAACTCCAGTCCTCAACGCCCACCAACAGGTCATGTTTTCAGGATCTCCTTTGTCTTGCACAGGTGAAGCAATTATCACCTGAGCAATACTAAGGAAATCCTGAAAACATGACCTGTTGGTGGGCGTTGAGGACTGGAGTTGGGGAACCCTGGTCTAAACTGTCACCCTAAGTTTTGCCCAGGATCCCTGTAGGCAGGAGCACCTTACATGCAGTCACCACTAGGGGTAGCTCACTACATGCAGTCACCACTAGGGGGAGCTCACTACATGTAGTCACCACTAGGAGGCACTCACTACATGTAGTCACCACTAGGAGGAGCTCACTACATGTAGTCACCACTAGGAGGAGCTCACTACATGGAGTCACCACTAGGAGGAGCTCACTACATGGAGTCACCACTAGGGTAAGCTCACTACATGTAGTCACCGCTAGGGGGAGCTCACTACATGCAGCCATCACTAGGGGGAGCTCACTACATGCAGTCACCACTAGGGGGAACTCATTATTTGCAGTCACCAGTAGGGGGGGTTCACTATGAAAGTAAAAGTGTACATACTGACTCTCTGCTCCATTAGTTTTCAGTGGGACTCCTGGAAATAGGGGGGGCTGTGTATGACTTTCTCTGGCAATCTTATAGACAATGAATGTATCTGACGTCACCATAGGCTAAGCTCTGAAAAGCCCCATTTTTAGGGTGTGTGCACACGTTGCGGATTCTGCTGCGGTGTATAGTACCATTTTAGTCTATGTAAAATGAAAAACGCAGTGCCCACGGTGCGGATTTTTTCCATGCGGATTGTTGCGGTTTTAAATCTGCAGCATGTCAATTCTTTGTGCGAATTCCGCAGCAGTTTAGCATCTGCTCCATGACAGGTGTCAAACCACAGGGGAAACCCGCAGGCTAATCTGCAGATGAACCGAAGATAAACTGCAGGTCAAACCCTTAGGAAACCAGTGGTTGGTTCCCCAGCAATCAGTAAGTTGTCACCCATCCTATGAACGGGCGTAACCGTCATTTATGGGAATATCTCTATAATGAGCTGAACTTCTCTTTTTACCTGTGACATAATAAGTTATAGCTGTGGCAAGATCATTGCACAACAGCTGAGCTGCTTACTGACAGTTTCCTATTATAAATGTTTCTCTTCACTGCTCAGAAGAAAAATAGAATGAAAAAAGTAAAGGAAAAATAAAGCAAATTAATTTATGTGATGAAAAAACTGAGATTTTACATTTCCTGACTTCAGGGCGAACGTTACAGTGAAGTTTCACTTTGATAAACCTTGACAATTTTGGGTTTACATGAAGTTTAGAATTAGAATTTTCTTTTTTTGCAAAATTTTTAAAATTAGACCTGCTAAGATTAGGGAAAGGAGTTTAGATTCTTGTGCAATTCAATCAAACTGCTCCATTTATTCACTTATTGCTCCATTTTTTAAAGGGTTATCCATGAATTTTATTATTTTTGTACATGGTGCTAAATGGAAGTTAATTGCAAACTACTCGCCTGTTCTGCACAGGGACGACCTCTGCCGCTTCACGCAGCGATTCTGATGCGTCATTTCACCATTTGTTGACGGAGCAGCTCTTCCTCTTCCAATCTAATCTATCAACAGACGTCAGTGCAGAGGAAACCGGCTGCCAACCGGCTTGACATCGGCAGAGACGCCACGTCAATGGCAAAGCGGGAAAACGAGAATCACCGACAGGAGCCGTCCGTTACTGCTCAAAGTTGTTAGAGATCAGCGTCAGGAAAACAAGTGCTGCCTGCTGGTTCTAAGCGCCACAGCAAAATAATAATACAATTCCATGATGATCCCTTTACGGAAACCTCTTACAGACCAATTCATCCAATTCTGGCTTCCCAGATCCACCACTAGAGGGAGTGCTCTACATGTAGAATTATATCTTAGAAAGATAGTGGCATGAGGCACACCGTACATAGTGAGAGCCCCTATCAGCTGCAAGTGGTCTCTAGAGCCGTGCCTCCGTCGTCTGGGCCTATATGTCCATAGAGCCCACACACAGTTTTTATAGCTATTCATTTTATTCACTTATACAGCACCATCTTATTCTGCAGCACTTGTCAGACACCATCATCACTGACCCCATTGAGACTCACAATATAAATTCCTATATCATTCTGCCTTTGGGGTGTGGGAGCAAACCCCCCAAAAATGGGGAGAACATACAAACTCCTTGCAGGTGTTGTCCTTGGTGGGATTTGAACCCAGGACTCCAGTGCTGCAAAACACCAGTGATAATCACTGAGCCACTGTGCTGCCAACATATAGTACAGAGTTAACACTGAGTCACCGTATTGCCCTATACATAATGCAGTACTAACCACTGAGCCACCGTGCTGCCCTATATATGTTACAATGCTAACCACTGAGCCACCGTGCTGCCCTATATATGTTACAATGCTAACCACTGAGCCAGTGATGCTCTATATAGAGTTCAGACCCAACCAATGAGCCTCAGTGCTGCCAAGCTATCCCAAGGTGCAATATTTTTTTTATGACATTTTATTTGTGTAATGAAATAACTTGGTCGATTTCTTCTGACTTTTCAGTCATTATCGTTATACAGATGCTTTACGTGTCCTCTACTGATTACGAGCTGATTTGGATGAAGAGACCGGACTGAGTAGCACTTGCCATCACTTCTTTATAAATGTCCACACGATTTCCTGACATCTAATTTTCTTAGTATCCATCCCTCTATATCCGTGCTTCCTCCATTGCTCCATCCCTCTATACCTGTGCTCCTTCCATTGCTCTCTCTCTCTATATCTGTGCTCCCTCCATTGCTCTCTCTCTCTATATCTGTGCTCCCTCCATTGCTCTCTCTCTCTATATCTGCGCTTCCTCCATTGCTCTCTCTCTCTATATCTGTGCTCCCTCCATTGCTCCCTCTCTCTATATCTGTGCTCCCTCCATTGCTCTCTCTCTCTATATCTGTGCTTCCTCCATTGCTCATCCCTCTATATCTGTGCTCCCTCCATTGCTCATCCCTCTATATCTGTGCTCCCTCCATTGCTCCCTCTCTCTATATCTGTGCTCCCTCCATTGCTCTCTCTCTCTATATCTGTGCTCCCTCCATTGCTCTCTCTCTCTATATCTGTGCTCCCTCCATTGCTCTCTCTCTCTATATCTGTGCTTCCTCCATTGCTCATCCCTCTATATCTGTGCTCTCTCCATTGCTCATCCCTCTATATCTGTGCTCCCTCCATTGCTCTCTCTCTCTATATCTGTGCTCCCTCCATTGCTCTCTCTCTCTCTATATCTGTGCTCCCTCCATTGCTCTATCTCTATATCTGTGCTCCCTCCATTGCTCTCTCTCTATATATCTGTGCTCCCTCCATTGCTCCCTCTCTCTATATCTGTGCTTCCTCCATTGCTCCATCCCTCTGTATCCATGCTTCCTCCATTGCTCCATCCCTCTATATCTGTGCTCCCTCCATTGCTCCATCCCTCTGTATCCATGCTCCCTCCATTGCTCCCTCTCTCTATATCTGTGCTCCCTCCATTGCTCCATCCCTCTATATCTGTGCTCCCTCCATTGCTCCATCCCTCTATATCTGTGCTCCCTCCATTGCTCCATCCCTCTATATCCGTGCTTCCTTCATTGCTCCATGCCTCTATATCCGTGCTTCCTCCATTGCTCCATCCCTCTATATCCGTGCTGCTTCCATTGCTCCATCCCTCTGTATCCGTGCTGCTTCCATTGCTCCATCCCTCTGTATCCGTGCTTCCTCCATTGCTCCATCCCTCTGTATCCGTGCTTCCTCCATTGCTCCATCCCTCTATATCTGTGCTCCCTCCATTGCTCCCTCTCTCTATATCTGTGCTTCCTCCATTGCTCCATCCCTCAGTATCCGTGCTTCCTCCATTGCTCCATCCCTCTATATCTGTGCTCCCTCCATTGCTCCCTCTTTCTATATCTTTGCTGCCTCCATTGCTCCCTCTTTCTATATCTTTGCTGCCTCCATTGCTCCCTCTTTCTATATCTTTGCTCCCTCCATTGCTCCCTCTTTCCATATCTTTGCTGCCTCCATTGCTCCCTCTCTCTATATCTGTGCTTCCTCCATTGCTCCATCCCTCAGTATCCGTGCTTCCTCCATTGCTCCATCCCTCTATATCTGTGCTCCCTCCATTGCTCCCTCTTTCTATATCTTTGCTGCCTCCATTGCTCCCTCTTTCTATATCTTTGCTGCCTCCATTGCTCCCTCTTTCTATATCTTTGCTCCCTCCATTGCTCCCTCTTTCTATATCTTTGCTGCCTCCATTGCTCCCTCTCTCTATATCTGTGCTCCCTCCATTGCTCCCTCTTTCTATATCTTTGCTGCCTCCATTGCTCCCTCTCTCTATATCTGTGCTCCCTCCATTGCTCCCTCTTTCTATATCTTTGCTCCCTCCATTGCTCCCTCTCTCTATATCTGTGCTTCCTCCATTGCTCCATCCCTCAGTATCCGTGCTTCCTCCATTGCTCCCTCTCTCTATATCTGTGCTCCCTCCATTGCTCCCTCTTTCTATATCTTTGCTGCCTCCATTGCTCCCTCTCTCTATATCTGTGCTCCCTCCATTGCTCCCTCTCTCTATATCTGTGCTCCCTCCATTGCTCCCTCTCTCTATATCTTTGCTGCCTCCATTGCTCCCTCTCTCTATATCTGTGCTCCCTCCATTGCTCCCTCTCTCTATATCTGTGCTGCCTCCATTGCTCCCTCTCTCTATATCTGTGCTCCCTCCATTGCTCCCTCTCTCTATATCTGTGCTCCCTCCATTGCTCCCTCTCTCTATATCTGTGCTGCCTCCATTGCTCTCTCTCTCTCTATATCTGTGCTCCCTCCATTGCTCCCTCTCTCTATATCTGTGCTCCCTCCATTGCTCCCTCCCTCTATACCTGCGTTGCCTCCATTGCTCCTCAGATTTAGAGGAAACTATCAGTAATTGTCTTTGTGAGTTTATTCCGGATCCATCTCAGAGATTGCAGAGAAAAAATAAATAAATGTGAGATGATTCTCCAGGAGCCCAATTATCACTGACAGGAAAATGAACATGGAAAAACACACAGGGCCCAGACATGAGCTCCACTGGAGAGGATGACACCCCGGAGGCATCTGGGGACCAAGTGTGATGAGGAACATCGCCGTCACTGCCGAGACTGCAGAATCCAAGCACTTATATTTATTTCTGTCAAATCCCTGATGCTGAAACTGGAGACAAAGAAATGTGATTTCCTCTTCCCATTTCTGGAATCCAATGAGTTTTAAAGAGACCCTGGCATCAGGATTTTGTACCCCAAATTAATGGTTTGTATGTAGATGCGTTAATGCTGAGGAAATCCTTTCCTTGCTTGTAGAAATCTGTTTTCTGGAAGGAAGGGAATCCAAGTCAGGTAAAGGCTTCCACCATCCCCGTAGGAATGCATGGACGTAACCTATAAGGGTCCTACAGGGCCCCACTTTCTCTATGTCTGACCCGCTCAGTGGGTTGTATCAGTTTTATTGGATTGTTTCTCTAATCACTTATAACACAAATGAGAAGTTTCTAAACAGTTAAAGTTCCCAAGTTGTTGGTCTGGGACCTGCAGTGACAGACAGTGATAGTTTGTTCTCTGGGTTGATACATTTGAGATTCATACATTTCTGAGTTGATACATTTGTGCGTAAATACATTTATTTCTCTTCTGGTTTAATAACCAGTTTTTCTGCTTTTCTTGAGGCGCCAACAACAAGAATAAGCCCGAGACACCATAGACCTTCTGTAGGTTGACCTCGTATTGATTCCCCCAAAAAGATGCCATTCCTAAACCTCTTATCAATGTAATTAGTTTTCTTTCACGTTTTCAGCATTAGCGGCTGTTTTCTTATCTGGAGATTTATGCACCTTCATTTTTCTCCTCTGAGATAATTTGTGATGTTTAATCAAGGATTTTCTAATCAAAGGATGAATATTTGCCCAAGAAAATTGCAGATATTGACAAAAGTGTCCGGAGATCAGAAAAGGTAACAATCCCGAAGGAGAAGCAAACCGGAGATCTAAATTTTAATATTATTTTTAAGGTTGAAAGAGAATGTCCTGAGTTTCTGAGGAACTAGGAGGCGCCATGGTGCTGTTAGGAGTTGTGCAGCCTCTTCAATACTTAGATCAGATCTGTCACCTGAACATTATTCACTTGCAGCATTGTCCCCTTCACTCCCATAAGGCTAAGTGCCCACTTTGCAGAAATCCTGCAGAAATGTCCGCAGCATTTCCGCAACTCCCTGCCGTGGGTAAAATGCATACGGAATTCACATGTGTTTTCCCGCTAAACACAAGTGTTTTTAGCTTGCAGAATGTTTGTGCTTTTCCAAGCAATTTGAAGCATCACTTGGAAAAGTGATTGACAGGTTGGTCACACACAGGCATAGCGCTTGACAAGTGTGACCAACTTTTTACTACTGATGCTGCCTATGCTGCATCAATAGTAAAAGATAGATTGTTAAAAATAATAATAAAAAAAAATAAAAAATAGGGATATACTCACCTTCTGGCGGCCCCTGAAGTCCTCCCGGCCCTCAACGGCGCTGCCGGCATCTTCCGTTCCCAGGGATGCCTTGCGACAATGACCTCTGATGACATAGCATCACGCGAGGCCGCGACGTCATCAGAGGATCAGAGGTCATTCGCACAAGGCATCCCTGGGAACAGAAGACACTGGCAGCGTGGCTGAGAGGCGGGAGAGCTCCGGGGGCTCACAGAGTGTAAGTATATCCCTATTTTTTATTTTAATTCTATTTTTTACAGGAATATGGTACCCAGGGCCTGGAGGACAGTCTCCTCTCCTCCAGACCCTGGGTACCATCCGCACATGAAATGCTCACTTTACACATGGTGAACATAGCCACATGCATAAAGTGAGCGTTTCAATGCTATCCTATGGTGGCGGAATCGCCACGATTCCACAGAAATAATGGACATGCTGCAGATTTTACCGCTATGCGATTCAGCAGCAGTAAAATCCGCAGCATAAGCACAGCAACTGCGGAATCCCATAGGATTGCATGGGGATGCTTTTTATTAGTTTAAAATAGATGTTACACCGCGCTATACTGCTATAGCTTGTCTCTTTTTAGCAGGTATTAGCACAGAACCTGTCAATCACCAGCAGCATCTGGGAACACCCCATTTTTTTCCTTCCGGGCCAAGTGGACTAGCGCCAGTGTGTCATTCTATTATTATTTAAGCTTTTTATTAGTGTTTTTTAAGCATTTATACTGCGGCAAAAACGCAGCGGAAACGCATAAAAAGCGCAACGTGGGCACACCGCCTAACTCTGCACCAAGGCTCTTGAGTAGCTGTGCAGGCTTGTGGCTCAATTTATTGAGGACATGACCCATTCAAACAGCTGATCTGCCGAGGTGCTGAGAGACCCTGACCAATAGGACCTAATCGAAGGAAAAGTCTTAGGCTATGTTCACACGCTGCATTTTGGAAACTTTTTTATGCAAACACTTGATTTTTTTTTTCCAATGAATTTCAGAACTGAAGCATTTTCTAAATCTGCAGCGTCAATTCATTCTGCACACTTGCAGAGTTTTTTCACTCATAGAAAAACAATGAGAAAGTAAAAAGGTGCTACAAGAACCACAATTGGCATTTTTGCAGCTTTTATTGAGGCGTTTATGGTGAATGCAAATAACCTCATTAAACATTTACTGTAGACAAAAAAACGCAACAAAAATGACGGGAAATTGTATACATCTGGCCAGTACTAAAATGCTAAGAGGACAGGTCCCCTTCTGTCACGAGGTGAGATGAGCCCTGGCCTCAGACGGCGGTCTGAAGTGTCTCTCAAGGAACAGCAAAATGTTCCAAAAATATCAGATTAGGTAACGTATGTATCTATCATGGAGTGTGCTGGGGGGCGTAGTGCGGGCTCAGGAGCTGATCCTGCTACACTTGCTGCAGATGATGTCTACATAGATGCCTGAAGCATCGCCGGCATCTCTCTTGGTCAGCCGTGGCCGCAGCTCAGCTCTGAGCTCATTTCAGTGTTGCCATTCATTTCTAACGGTGGCTTTTATATGGTGGCGGCGCAGGCGGACACCTGCTCCTATCGCTCCCATGCGGAGCAATGCGCTTGTCTCTCCTGTGCCACCGCCTGCGCATCATAGCAGACGGTGATTTGTCCTATACACTGCAATACTGTGGGATAGTTTGATATAAAAGTATATAAAATAAGCGATCAGACGATCGACTTATCCTAATGTAAAATGAACGATGCCATACGATAAATGCAATAAAGAGAAAAGAAAATCAAACCATCAGAACTGTGATTACTCCCTCGAAAAAATGCAAAAACCACGGATGAAAACATTGGATGTGCCCCAATATGGTATTGAAAAAATCTTCAGCTCATCCCGCAAAAAGCAAACTCTCAGGCAACTGCAACAATGGAAAAGTACGAAAGCTACAGGCCTTGGCGACACAACTGCATTTTTCTTTACGACTTTAAATAAACAATTTATGTAATCATATGCAGGTTGCATTTCGAACTATTGCCCCAACAGTATCCCACTGATCGGGCCAAGGTGGCCTTTATTGTGTCCCATTTGGAGGGAGAGGCCCTCTCCTGGGTGAATCCTTTGTGGGAGCGGGACGACCCCGTAGTCTCTAGTGTCCAGAACTTCATGGACACTTTCCGTAGAGTCTTTGACGAGCCCGGTCGGGTAACCTCCGCCACGGAGTCCCTTTTCTGCCTCACTCAGGGTACCCTTACGGTCGGACAATATGCCATCCGGTTCCGTACCTTGGCCTCTGAGTTGGGGTGGAATAACGAGGCTTTGGTCGGGGCCTTCTGGCGTGGTCTCTCCGGCAAAATCAAAGACGAACTGGCAGGGCGTGATACCCCGACCACCCTGGAGGATCTTATTTCTCTGGCCACACGAATTGACCTCCGGTTCCAGGAACGCACTAGAGAGGCTGCGAGAGAGAGGCGTCCGCTCAGACCATCTGCTTCTTTTCACAGGCCGTCCAGTCCTCGTCCTCCTGGTCCGTCCTCCAGTCTGGCACCGGAGCCAATGCAGGTGGATCGAGTCAAGTTGGCTGAACAGCGCCGTAAGGAGAGACTGATGGAGGGTTTATGCCTGTATTGTGGCAGCGCATCCCACTTCCTGCGTTCTTGTCCTGAGAGGCCGGGAAACTCCTCCACCTAGGGCAGGTAAGAGAGGCCGACCTAGGTGTATCTCACTCCTCTCATCCCCTTACCCTTTCGGTTCAGCTGGTTTTTGGTCAGAGACGTGGCTCGGAGGTGGCCTATGTGGACTCGAGCGTGGCGGGGAACTTCATGAGATTGAAGGAGGTGAGGAAGTACCGGATTCCCGTTATTACCCTGAAAACTCCGCGTGTTATCGCCTCCGTAGATGGAAGACCCCTACAGGATTCCGTGTCCCTGGTTACGGAGGAGGTGTGTCTGCAAATCGGGGCCTTGCACCGGGAGCGGATCGCATTCTACGTTCTTCCCGACTTAGGCCATGCCTTGCTACTTGGCCTACCCTGGCTTCGAACACACGAACCCGTCCTGAATTGGCGTTCCGGGGAGGTCCTCCGCTGGGGACATCCCTGCCAGGAGAGATGCCTGAGGTCTGTGCGTCCAGTCAGTTCTCCTCCAGTCCCCTCGGGTCCTGGAGGCTTACCAGCCGCATACTAGTCGTTCTCTGACGTGTTTGATAAGAAGGAGGCGGAGATCCTTCCTCCGCATCGCCCGTATGATTGCCCTATCGAGCTACGACCCGGGACCATTCCGCCCCGTGGGCGAATTTATCCCTTGTCCCCAGCTGAGACTGCGGCCATGTCTGAGTACATTCGTGAGAATTTAGCCAGAGGATTCATACGGAAGTCTTCTTCGCCTGCCGGAGCCGGGTTTTTCTTTGTGAAGAAGAAAGACGGTTCTCTCCGTCCTTGCATCGATTTCCGGGGTTTGAACGACATTACTGTAAAAAACAAGTATCCCTTGCCTCTCATCCCAGAACTCTTTGATCGGCTGCGTGGGGCCCGCATCTTCTCAAAGTTGGATTTACACGGGGCCTACAACCTCGTCCGCATCCGTCCGGGTGACGAGTGGAAGACCGCCTTCAACACCCGGGACGGGCATTACGAATATCTGGTCATGCCCTTCGGTCTCTGCAACGCTCCCGCGGTGTTCCAGGAATTCGTCAACGATATCTTCCGAGATCTACTATACTCCTGCGTGGTGGTGTATCTGGACGACATCCTTATTTTTTCCTCGGATCTGGCTTCTCACAGGAGGAGCGTCCGACTGGTTCTACAACGCCTACGGGAGAATCACCTCTACGCGAAGCTGGAGAAGTGTCTCTTTGAGCAGTCTTCCTTACCCTTTTTGGGGTACATTGTTTCTGATTCTGGTCTGGAGATGGATCCTGGAAAGCTGTCGGCAATTCTTCAGTGGCCCCGGCCGGTGGGAGTCAAGGCGATTCAAAGGTTCCTCGGCTTCGCCAATTATTATCGCCAATTTGTGCCACATTTTTCATCCGTCATCAGACCTATCTCCAGTCTCACTCGCAAAGACATCAGCCCCTCGTCCTGGTCTCCGGAGGCTGAAGAGGCCTTCTCCTGTCTGAAACAAGCCTTTGCAACGGCACCTGTTTTACACCGACCCGAGGCTACCAAGCCATTCATTCTGGAGGTGGATGCCTCTTCCATCGGAGCAGGTGCAGTGCTTTCTCAGAGATCCCCGTCCGGCCGACTGGTTACCTGCGGGTTCTTTTCAAAAGCCTTCTCTCCAGCAGAGTGTAACTACTCCATCGGGGATCGTGAACTGCTGGCCATAAAATTGGCGTTGGAGGAGTGGCGCTACCTCCTTGAGGGGTCGGTCCACCCGTTTACCATCTTTACCGATCACAAGAACCTGGCATATCTCCAGTCGGCCCAGAGACTTAATCCTCGACAAGCCAGATGGTCTCTATTCTTCGCTCGGTTTGATTTCAAGCTGCATTTCCGCCCCGGGCCAAAGAACTTCAAGGCGGATGCCTTGTCCCGGTCTCTGCAGTCTCCTGATTTGGTGGAGGAACTGACCCACATCATTGATCCTGACAAGATCATCACGGTGGCCCCGGTGAGACTGATTACTCCTCCCCCAGGCAAGACCTACGTGCCCGAGGCAGACAGGAAAAAGGTACTGCATTGGGGACATTCCTCTAAAGTTTCTGGACATGTCGGAGTCAAAAAGACGATGGAGCTCATTGCTCGTTTTTACTGGTGGCCCTCTCTCCACCAGGACGTGTCTGACTTCACGGCATCCTGTTCCTCTTGTGCCAAGGTCAAGGTTCCTAGGCGTTCACCCTCCGGCCTTCTGCTGCCTCTGCCGATTCCCTCAGTCCCTTGGCAACATATCACTTTGGATTTCATTACGGATCTACCTGACTCTTCCGGATATACAACTATCCTGGTAACTGTCGACCGCTTCTCCAAGATGGCCCATTTCACGCCTCTTCCAGCCTTGCCCTCCGCCCCAGAGTTGGCGAAGATTTTTATCCAGCACATCTTTCGCCTCCACGGCTTTCTGAAGCATATTGTATCTGATCGAGGCGTACAATTCACCTCGCGATTCTGGAGAGCCTTATGTAAGCTTCTGGAGGTAAGGTTGGACTTTTCCTCCGCGTACCATCCTCAGTCCAATGGCCAAGTGGAACGCATTAATCAGGTACTAGCGACATATTTACGGCAGTTCACCAACGCTCATCAGGATAACTGGGTCCATCTCCTCCCCTGGGCAGAGTTCTCCTACAATAATCACCCCAGCGAGTCTTCAGCCAAGTCTCCATTCTTCGTTGTGTTTGGGATGCATCCTGGTATCCCGCTACCTATTTCCACTACCTCTGGTGTGCCTTCAGCAGATTCTCTGACCCTGGAGTTCTCTAAAATCTGGTCTGAGACCAAGGAGGCTCTCAAAAAGTCTGGGGAGCGCATGAAAAGACACGCAGACAAAAGACGCTTGGACTCTCCGATCTACCTCCCGGGTCAACAAGTTTGGCTTTCGGCCAAGTACATTAGGCTAAAGCTCCCTTCTTACAAACTGGGACCTCGCTACATTGGACCTTTCAAGATTCTCAAACGCATAAACAACGTATCTTACAAACTGGAGTTGCCCGTCTCACTTCGGATCCCCAACTCCTTCCACGTCTCTCTCCTTAAACCAGTTGTCTTGAATCGGTTCCACCCGGCTCCCAACCCTTCTCCTCTACCTGTCTGTTCTGATGATATCTTTGAGGTAAGAGACATTTTGGCCTCGAAAAAAGTCAGGGGTAAAACTTTTTTCCTAATTGATTGGAAGGGTTTCGGTCCCGAGGAGAGATCTTGGGAGCCACGGGAAAACATCAATGCTCCACGCATTCTTAAGAGGTTTTTAGCCAGACGCAGTGGAGGGGAGGGTAAGAGAGGGGGTACTATTAGCACCGCTCCCACCGCTCCCCGCTCCCCGGCTGTACTCACCGCTCCCGCTCCTGGTCCGGCTTCCTCCTCAGTCTCTGCCTTGACGCGCGCCCCCGCTCTGCGCGCTTTCCGGCAGCTGGTCTCCCGACGTCCTCCTCCACTTCCCTCGGCCGTGCGCATGGTACCTCTGCGCACGCGCAGGAGGGTTAGATCGTGCGCCTATGACAGTCTGTCGGCGTGACCCGCTCGGATCCCCGCCTGACCTATCAGCGCCCTCCACTAGGTATTTCAGGCCGCCCTCCCCTAGGGGAGGCGCCTGACTATTGAGTTATTTCCTCTTGTGTCTAGGCCGTGCTTGCTGCTGTAGCAGCTGCTATCCTGTTTA
Organism: Dendrobates tinctorius; assembly: GCF_039654945.1. Lineage (NCBI taxonomy): Eukaryota > Metazoa > Chordata > Amphibia > Anura > Dendrobatidae > Dendrobates > Dendrobates tinctorius. Next base: position 3,545,071 of record NW_027361810.1, read on the forward strand.
CCCTCTGTGCTGCCTGCCTTTGGGCTCCCTGTCCCTGTGCTCCCTGTCTCCGTGCTTCCTGCTGTGCCATCGTGTTATCGCTGTATCTCCTGCTCCTGCCTGCTGTTTAACCCTCTGTGTCCTCTCTCCTTTTAGTGTTGCTCCCTCCTGCCTCCTGCTGGTCCCGCCGTTCCACCTTCCACTCCTTCCGCCTACGGATCCCGGTGTACCCGTCTCCTCCCCGGATCTTCCACTACTCCTTTTCATCGCTCACCCTCTTGAGCCGACCCCTGGTCCTGGCTGCCGTGGCGCTTGAACTCCCCGAGTCTGTTCCCTAATGATCCCTGTATAGGGGTCGGTCCACTTGGTGCGCTCACTCGGGGAGGGTTCGGCGTCGCGGCCCAGTGGGTCCACTCTCGCTTCCGCCACCCGTAGTGTAACATATCCTTTGTTGGCAATGACAGAGGTCAAACGTTTTCTGTAAGTCTTCACAAGGTTGCCACACACTGTTGTTGGTATGTTGGCCCATTCCTCCATGCAGATCTCCTCTAGAGCAGTGATGTTTTTGGCTTTTCGCTTGGCAACACGGACTTTCAACTCCCTCCAAAGGTTTTCTATAGGGTTGAGATCTGGAGACTGGCTAGGCCACTCCAGAACCTTGAAATGCTTCTTACGAAGCCACTCCTTCGTTGCCCTGGCGGTGTGCTTTGGATCATTGTCATGTTGAAAGACCCAGCCACGTTTCATCTTCAATGCACTTGCTGATGGAAGGAGGTTTGCACTCAAAATCTCACGATACATGGCCCCATTCATTCTTTCATGTACCCGGATCAGTCGTCCTGGCCCCTTTGCAGAGAAACAGCCCCAAAGCATGATGTTTCCACCACCATTCTTTACAGTAGGTATGGTGTTTGATGGAAGCAACTCAGTATTCTTTTTCCTCCAAACACGACAAGTTGTGTTTCTACCAAACAGTTCCAGTTTGGTTTCATCAGACCATAGGACATTCTCCCAAAACTCCTCTGGATCATCCAAATGCTCTCTAGCAAACTTCAGACGGGCCCGGACATGTACAGGCTTAAGCAGTGGGACACGTCTGGCACTGCAGGATCTGAGTCCATGGTGGCGTAGTGTGTTACTTATGGTAGGCCTTGTTACATTGGTCCCAGCTCTCTGCAGTTCATTCACTAGGTCCCCCCGCATGGTTCTGGGATTTTTGCTCACCGTTCTTGTGATCATTCTGACCCCACGGGGTGGGATTTTGCGTGGAGCACCAGATCGAGGGAGATTATAAATGGTCTTGTATGTCTTCCATTTTCTAATTATTGCTCCCACAGTTGATTTCTTCACTCCAAGCTGGTTGGCTTTTGCAGATTCAGTCTTCCCAGCCTGGTGCAGGGCTACAATTTTGTTTCTGGTGTCCTTTGACAGCTCTTTGGTCTTCACCATAGTGGAGTTTGGAGTCAGACTGTTTGAGGGTGTGCACAGGTGTCTTTTTATACTGATAACAAGTTTAAACAGGTGCATTACTACAGGTAATGAGTGGAGGAAAGAGGAGACTCTTAAAGAAGAAGTTACAGGTCTGTGAGAGCCAGAAATCTTGATTGCTTGTTTCTGACCAAATACTTATTTTCCACGATAATATGCAAATAAAATGAAAAAAAAACAGACAATGTGATTTTCTGGATTTTTTTTTCTCAGTTTGTCTCCCATAGTTGAGGTCTACCTATGATGTAAATTACAGACGCCTCTCATTTTTTAAGTGGTGGAACTTGCACTATTGCTGACTGACTAAATACTTTTTTGCCCCACTGTATGCACAGAATATTGAGAGAAGATGTGAGACATCACAGGGAAAGTGAGAATGGAGCTGACAGGTTGTGAGATCTTCACAGGTAGAAGCTGCGAAATGTGTGGGTTGTGTAGAGTAAGGTGAGTATGCAGAATATATCCACTAATACATGGGGAACACAATCGCATCACGTCACCCCGCCATGTATGCAGCTGAGCGGACCAGGCCGAGAGCGGCCAATTCAGTCCTATCAGCTAATGAATGCGAGCACTATGGTGGGGAAGAGACGAGAGAAAAGACTAATGAACCAAGGACTTCACCTGACTCTGTGGGGGAATGTCCACAAGGGCAGGACCTATGAATGTGGAGGAAGAACTAGGGCCTGGACATATGAATGTGGAGGAACAGCTAGGGCCGACCTATGAATGTGGAGGAACTGCTTGGGCCAGACCAATCAATGTGGATGAACTGGTAGGGCCGGGCCTATGAATGTAGAGGAACCGCAAGGGCCGAATGTACAATTGTGGGGGAACCACTAGGACTGGACCTACGATTATGGAGGCAATGCTAGGGCTGGATGTATGATTGTGGTGGAACCGCTAGGGCCGAACCTATATATGAGGAGGAACCGCTAGGGCAGGGCTTATGATTGTGGAGGAACCGCTAGGGCCGGACCTATAAATGACGAGGAACCACTAGGGCCGGACTTATGATTATGAAGGAACTGCTAGGGCCAGACCTATAAATAAGTAGGAACCACTAGGGCCGGACCTATAAATGAGGAACCGCTAGGGCCAGACCTATAAATGAGGAGGAACCGCTAGGGCCAGACCTATAAATGAGGAGGAACCGCTAGGGCTGGACCTATAAATGAAGAGGAACCGCTAGGGCCGGACCTATAAATGAGGAGGAACCGCTAGGGCCAGACTTATGATTGTGGCGAACCAAACATGTAAAGGCAAATTGACAGCAAGAGTGCACAAGTAAACGTGGAATGTCAGCATGAACAAAATGTCCTGCCAAATACTGCCTATTTACTGGTTCCACACACTGAATGAGTAATAGTCCTGTACAGTTCTCACAAGAAATAAATGTCACTGACAGTGTGAAAATACTACACCTACAGTGACACAAAATACCATAGCTGGCTAGAAGGAGGTTAAATAATACCACTGTACAGTGCCTATATAAGAATGTCATATAGTTACTATTACAGCATCAGAGTAAGACATAACAGTGCCAAACATTGTGTAAGTAGCCTACAGATATAAAGTGCTTAAATAATACCACCAAATAATGATCAAATATGAAGTGATTCTGTCCAGTGTCTGTATTACTATATTATTCCTAATACTAGTTCCTGGTCCTATATGTGGTACTATCCTAATACTAGTGCCTGGTCCTGTATGTAGTACTATCCTAATACTACTGCCTGATCCTGTGTGTAGTACTATCCTAATACAAGTGACTGGTCCTGTATGTAGTACTATCCTAATACTAGTGCCTGATCCTGTGTGTAGTACTATCCTAATACTACTGCCTGATCCTGTGTGTAGTACTATCCTAATACCAGTGACTGGTCCTGTATGTAGTACTATCCTAATACTAGTGCCTGATCCTGTGTGTAGTACTATCCTAATACTACTGCCTGATCCTGTGTGTAGTACTATCCTAATACCAGTGACTGGTCCTGTATGTAGTACTATCCTAATACTAGTGCCTGATCCTGTATGTAGTACTATCCTAATACTACTGCCTGATCCTGTGTGTAGTACTATCCTAATACCAGTGACTGGTCCTGTATGTAGTACTATCCTAATACTAGTGCCTGATCCTGTGTGTAGTACTATCCTAATAGTAGTGCCTGGTCCTGTGTGTAGTACTATCCTAATACTACTGCCTGATCCTATATGTAGTACTATCCTAATACCAGTGCCTGGTCCTGTATGTAGTACTATCCTAATACCAGTGACTGGTCCTGTATGTAGTACTATCCTAATACTAGTGCCTGATCCTGTATGTAGTACTATCCTAATACTAGTGCCTGATCCTGTATGTAGTACTATCCTAATACTAGTGCCTGGTCCTGTATGTAGTACTATCCTAATAGTAGTGCCTGGTCCTGTGTGTAGTACTATCCTAATACTAGTGCCTGGTCCTGTATGTAGTACTATCCTAATACTAGTGCCTGGTCCTGTGTGTAGTACTATCCTAATACCAGTGACTGGTCCTGTATGTAGTACTATCCTAATACTACTGCCTGATCCTGTATGTAGTACTATCCTAATACTAGTGCCTGGTCCTGTGTGTAGTACTATCCTAATACCAGTGCCTGGTCCTGTGTGTAGTACTATCCTAATACCAGTGCCTGGTCCTGTGTGTAGTACTATCCTAATACTACTGCCTGATCCTGTATGTAGTACTATCCTAACACTAGTGCCTGATCCTGTGTGTAGTACTATCCTAATAGTAGTGCCTGGTCCTGTGTGTAGTACTATCCTAATACTAGTGACTGGTCCTGTGTGTAGTACTATCCTAATACTAGTGCCTGGTCCTGTGTGTAGTACTATCCTAATACCAGTGACTGGTCCTGTATGTAGTACTATCCTAATACTAGTGCCTGGTCCTGTATGTAGTACTATTCTAATACCAGTGACTGGTCCTGTGTTTAGTACTATCCTAATACTAGTGCCTGATCCTGTGTGTAGTACTATCCTAATACCAGTGACTGGTCCTGTGTGTAGTACTATCCTAATACTAGTGCCTGGTCCTGTATGTAGTACTATCCTAATACTAGTGCCTGGTCCTGTGTGTAGTACTATCCTAATACTACTGCCTGGTCCTGTATGTAGTACTATCCTAATACTAGTGCCTGGTCCTGTGTGTAGTACTATCCTAATACTAGTGCCTGGTCCTGTATGTAGTGCTATCCTAATACTAGTGCCTGGTCCTGTATGTAGTGCTATCCTAATACTAGTGCCTGGTCCTGTATGTAGTGCTATCCTAATACTAGTGCCTGGCATTGTATATAGTACTATCCTAATACTAGTGCCTGGTCCTGTGTGTAGTACTATCCTAATACTAGTGCCTGGTCCTGTATGTAGTTCTATCCTAATACTAGTGCCTGGTCCTGTGTGTAGTACTATCCTAATACTACTGCCTGATCCTATATGTAGTACTATCCTAATACCAGTGCCTGGTCCTGTGTGTATTACTATCCTAATACTACTGCCTGATCCTGTGTGTAGTACTATCCTAATACCAGTGACTGGTCCTGTATGTATTACTATCCTAATACCAGTGCCTGGTCCTGTGTGTATTACTATCCTAATACTACTGCCTGATCCTATATGTAGTACTATCCTAATACCAGTGCCTGATCCTGTGTGTAGTACTATCCTAATACTACTGCCTGATCCTGTGTGTAGTACTATCCTAATACTAGTGCCTGATCCTGTGTGTAGTACTATCCTAATAGTAGTGCCTGGTCCTGTGTGTAGTACTATCCTAATACTAGTGCCTGGTCCTGTATGTAGTGCTATCCTAATACTAGTGCCTGGTCCTGTATGTAGTACTATCCTAATACTAGTGCCTGGTCCTGTATGTAGTACTATCCTAATACTAGTGCCTGGTCCTGTATGTAGTACTATCCTAATACTAGTGACTGGTCCTGTATGTAGTACTATCCTAATACTAGTGCCTGGTCCTGTGTGTAGTACTATCCTAATACTAGTGCCTGGTCCTGTATGTAGTACTATCCTAATACTAGTGACTGGTCCTGTATGTAGTACTATCCTAATACTAGTGCCTGGTCCTGTGTGTAGTACTATCCTAATACTACTGCCTGATCCTGTGTGTAGTACTATCCTAATACTAGTGCCTGATCCTGTGTGTAGTACTATCCTAATAGTAGTGCCTGGTCCTGTGTGTAGTACTATCCTAATACTAGTGCCTGGTCCTGTATGTAGTGCTATCCTAATACTAGTGCCTGGTCCTGTATGTAGTACTATCCTAATACTAGTGCCTGGTCCTGTATGTAGTACTATCCTAATACTAGTGCCTGGTCCTGTATGTAGTACTATCCTAATACTAGTGACTGGTCCTGTATGTAGTACTATCCTAATACTAGTGCCTGGTCCTGTGTGTAGTACTATCCTAATACTAGTGCCTGGTCCTGTATGTAGTACTATCCTAATACTAGTGACTGGTCCTGTATGTAGTACTATCCTAATACTAGTGCCTGGTCCTGTGTGTAGTACTATCCTAATACTAGTGCCTGGTCCTATATGTAGTACTATCCTAATACTACTGCCTGATCCTGTGTGTAGTACTATCCTAATACCAGTGACTGGTCCTGTGTGTAGTACTATCCTAATACTACTGCCTGATCCTATATGTAGTACTATCCTAATACCAGTGCCTGGTCCTGTGTGTATTACTATCCTAATACTACTGCCTGATCCTGTGTGTAGTACTATCCTAATACCAGTGACTGGTCCTGTATGTAGTACTATCCTAATGCTAGTGCCTGATCCTGTGTGTAGTACTATCCTAATAGTAGTGCCTGGTCCTGTGTGTAGTACTATCCTAATACTAGTGCCTGGTCCTGTATGTAGTACTATCCTAATACTAGTGCCTGGTCCTGTGTGTAGTGCTATCCTAATACTAGTGCCTGGTGTTGTATGTAGTACTATCCTAATACTAGTGCCTGGTCCTGTGTGTAGTACTATCCTAATACTAGTGCCTGGTCCTGTATGTAGTTCTATCCTAATACTAGTGCCTGGTCCTGTGTGTAGTACTATCCTAATACTACTACCTGATCCTATATGTAGTACTATCCTAATACCAGTGACTGGTCCTGTATGTAGTACTATCCTAATACTAGTGCCTGATCCTGTGTGTAGTACTATCCTAATAGTAGTGCCTGGTCCTGTGTGTAGTACTATCCTAATACTAGTGCCTGGTCCTGTATGTAGTGCTATCCTAATACTAGTGCCTGGTCCTGTATGTAGTGCTATCCTAATACTAGTGCCTGGTCCTGTATGTAGTACTATCCTAATACAAGTGCCTGGTCCTGTATGTAGTACTATCCTAATACTAGTGCCTGGTCCTGTGTGTAGTACTATTCTAATACTAGTGCCTGGTCCTGTATGTAGTGCTATCCTAATACTAGTGCCTGGTCCTGTATGTAGTACTATCCTAATACTAGTGCCTGGTCCTGTGTGTAGTACTATTCTAATACTAGTGCCTGGTCCTGTATGTAGTACTATCCTAATACTAGTGCCTGGTCCTGTATGTAGTACTATCCTAATACTAGTGCCTGGTCCTGTATGTAGTACTATCCTAATACAAGTGCCTGGTCCTGTATGTAGTTCTATCCTAATACTAGTGCCTGGTCCTGTGTGTAGTACTATTCTAATACTAGTGCCTGGTCCTGTATGTAGTACTATCCTAATACTAGTGCCTGGTCCTGTATGTAGTACTATTCTAATACAAGTGCCTGGTCCTGTATGTAGTTCTATCCTAATACTAGTGCCTGGTCCTGTGTGTAGTACTATCCTAATACTAGTGCCTGGTCCTGTATGTAGTACTATCCTAATACTAGTGCCTGGTCCTGTGTGTAGTACTATCCTAATACTAGTGACTGGTCCTGTATGTAGTACTATCCTAATACTAGTGCCTGGTCCTGTATGTAGTACTATCCTAATACTAGTGCCTGGTCCTGTATGTAGTACTATTCTAATACAAGTGCCTGGTCCTGTATGTAGTACTATCCTAATACTAGTGCCTGGTCCTGTATGTAGTACTATCCTAATACTAGTGACTGGTCCTGTATGTAGTTCTATCCTAATACTAGTGCCTGGTCCTGTGTGTAGTACTATTCTAATACTAGTGCCTGGTCCTGTATGTAGTACTATCCTAATACTAGTGCCTGGTCCTGTATGTAGTACTATTCTAATACAAGTGCCTGGTCCTGTATGTAGTTCTATCCTAATACTAGTGCCTGGTCCTGTGTGTAGTACTATCCTAATACTAGTGCCTGGTCCTGTATGTAGTACTATCCTAATACTAGTGCCTGGTCCTGTGTGTAGTACTATCCTAATACTAGTGCCTGGTCCTGTGTGTAGTACTATCCTAATACTAGTGACTGGTCCTGTATGTAGTACTATCCTAATACTAGTGCCTGGTCCTGTATGTAGTACTATCCTAATACTAGTGCCTGGTCCTGTATGTAGTACTATCCTAATACTAGTGTCTGGTCCTGTATGTAGTACTATTCTAATACAAGTGCCTGGTCCTGTATGTAGTTCTATCCTAATACTAGTGCCTGGTCCTGTGTGTAGTACTATCCTAATACTAGTGCCTGGTCCTGTATGTAGTACTATCCTAATACTAGTGCCTGGTCCTGTGTGTAGTACTATCCTAATACTAGTGACTGGTCCTGTATGTAGTACTATCCTAATACTAGTGCCTGGTCCTGTATGTAGTACTATCCTAATACTAGTGCCTGGTCCTGTATGTAGTTCTATCCTAATACTAGTGCCTGGTCCTGTGTGTAGTACTATTCTAATACTAGTGACTGGTCCTGTATGTAGTACTATCCTAATACTAGTGCCTGGTCCTGTATGTAGTACTATCCTAATACTAGTGCCTGGTCCTGTATGTAGTTCTATCCTAATACTAGTGCCTGGTCCTGTGTGTAGTACTATCCTAATACTAGTGACTGGTCCTGTATGTAGTACTATCCTAATACTAGTGCCCAGTCCTGTGTGTAGTACTATCCTAATACTAGTGCCTGGTCCTGTATGTAGTACTATCCTAATACTAGTGCCTGGTCCTGTGTGTAGTACTATCCTAATACTAGTGACTGGTCCTGTATGTAGTACTATCCTAATACTAGTGCCTGGTCCTGTGTGTAGTACTATCCTAATACTACTGCCTGATCCTGTATATAGTACTATCCTAATACTACTGCCTGGTCCTGTATGTAGTACTATCCTAATACTAGTGCCTGATCCTGTATATAGTACTATCCTAATACTAGTGCCTGGTCCTGTATGTAGTACTATCCTAATACTACTGCCTGATCCTGTATATAGTACTATCCTAATACTACTGCCTGGTCCTGTATGTAGTACTATCCTAATACTAGTGCCTGATCCTGTATGTAGTACTATCCTAATACTAGTGCCTGGTCCTGTGTGTAGTACTATCCTAATACTACTGCCTGATCCTGTATATAGTACTATCCTAATACTACTGCCTGGTCCTGTATGTAGTACTATCCTAATACTAGTGCCTGATCCTGTATATAGTACTATCCTAATACTAGTGCCTGATCCTGTGTAGTACTATCCTAATACTAGTGCCTGGTCCTGTGTGTTGTACTATCCTAATACAAGTGCCTGGTCCTGTATGTAGTTCTATCCTAATACTAGTGCCTGGTCCTGTGTGTAGTACTATTCTAATACTAGTGCCTGGTCCTGTATGTAGTACTATCCTAATACTAGTGCCTGGTGTTGTACGTAGTACTATCCTAATACTAGTGCCTGGTCCTGTATGTAGTACTATCCTAATACTAGTGCCTGGTCCTGTGTGTAGTACTATTCTAATACTAGTGCCTGGTCCTGTATGTAGTTCTATCCTAACACTAGTGCCTGGTCCTGTGTGTAGTACTATTCTAATACTAGTGCCTGGTCCTGTATGTAGTACTATCCTAATACTAGTGACTGGTCCTGTATGTAGTACTATCCTAATACTACTGCCTGGTCCTGTGTGTAGTACTATCCTAATACTAGTGCCTGGTCCTGTGTGTAGTACTATCCTAATACTAGTGCCTGGTCCTGTGTAGTACTATCCTAATACCAGTGCCTGGTCCTGTGTGTAGTACTATCCTAATACTAGTGCCTGGTCCTGTGTGTAGTACTATCCTAATACCAGTGCCTGGTCCTGTGTGTAGTACTATCCTAATACCAGTGCCTGGTCCTGTGTGTAGTACTATCCTAATACCAGTGCCTGGTCCTGTGTGTAGTACTATCCTAATACCAGTGCCTGGTCCTGTGTGTAGTACTATCCTAATACTAGTGCCTGATCCTGTATATAGTACTATCCTAATACTAGTGACTGGTCCTGTATGTAGTACTATCCTAATACTACTGCCTGGTCCTGTGTGTAGTACTATCCTAATACTAGTGACTGGTCCTGTATGTAGTACTATCCTAATACTAGTGCCTGGTCCTGTGTGTAGTACTATCCTAATACTAGTGACTGGTCCTGTATGTAGTACTATCCTAATACTAGTGCCTGGTCCTGTGTGTAGTACTATCCTAATACCAGTGACTGGTCCTGTGTGTAGTACTATCCTAATACTAGTGACTGGTCCTGTGTGTAGTACTATCCTAATACTACTGCCTGATCCTGTATATAGTACTATCCTAATACTACTGCCTGGTCCTGTATGTAGTACTATCCTAATACTAGTGCCTGATCCTGTATATAGTACTATCCTAATACTAGTGCCTGATCCTGTGTGTAGTACTATCCTAATACTAGTGCCTGGTCCTGTGTGTAGTACTATCCTAATACAAGTTCCTGGTCCTGTATGTAGATCTATCCTAATACTAGTGCCTGGTCCTGTGTGTAGTACTATTCTAATACTAGTGCCTGGTCCTGTATGTAGTACTATCCTAATACTAGTGCCTGGTGTTGTATGTAGTACTATCCTAATACTAGTGCCTGGTCCTGTATGTAGTTCTATCCTAATACTAGTGCCTGGTCCTGTGTGTAGTACTATTCTAATACTAGTGCCTGGTCCTGTATGTAGTACTATCCTAATACTAGTGACTGGTCCTGTATGTAGTACTATCCTAATACTACTGCCTGGTCCTGTGTGTAGTACTATCCTAATACTAGTGCCTGGTCCTGTATGTAGTACTATCCTAATACTATTGACTGGTCCTGTATGTAGTACTATCCTAATACTAGTGCCTGGTCCTGTGTGTAGTACTATCCTAATACTAGTGCCTGGTCCTGTGTGTAGTACTATCCTAATACTAGTGCCTGGTCCTGTGTGTAGTACTATCCTAATACCAGTGCCTGGTCCTGTGTGTAGTACTATTCTAATACTAGTGCCTGGTCCTGTATGTAGTACTATCCTAATACTAGTGACTGGTCCTGTATGTAGTACTATCCTAATACTACTTCCTGGTCCTTTGTGTAGTACTATCCTAATACTAGTGACTGGTCCTGTATGTAGTACTATCCTAATACTAGTGCCTGGTCCTGTGTGTAGTACTATCCTAATACTAGTGCCTGGTCCTGTATGTAGTACTATCCTAATACTAGTGACTGGTCCTGTATGTAGTGCTATCCTAATACTAGTGTCTGGTCCTGTATGTAGTACTATCCTAATACTAGTGCCTGATCCTGTATGTAGTACTATCCTAATACTAGTGACTGGTCCTGTGTGTAGTACTATCCTAATACTAGTGCCTGATCCTGTGTGTAGTACTATCCTAATACTAGTGCCTGGTCCTGTATGTAGTACTATCCTAATACTAGTGACTGGTCCTGTATGTAGTACTATCCTAATACTACTGCCTGGTCCTGTGTGTAGTACTATCCTAATACTAGTGCCTGGTCCTGTGTGTAGTACTATCCTAATACTACTGCCTGGTCCTGTATGTAGTACTATCCTAATACTACTGCCTGGTCCTGTATGTAGTACTATCCTAATACTACTGCCTGGTCCTGTGTGTAGTACTATCCTAATACTAGTGCCTGGTCCTGTGTGTAGTACTATCCTAATACTACTGCCTGATCCTGTATATAGTACTATCCTAATACTACTGCCTGGTCCTGTATGTAGTACTATCCTAATACTAGTGCCTGAGCCTGTATATAGTACTATCCTAATACTAGTGCCTGGTCCTGTATGTAGTTCTATCCTAATACTAGTACCTGGTCCTGTGTGTAGTACTATCCTAATACAAGTGCCTGGTCCTGTATGTAGTTCTATACTAATACTAGTGCCTGGTCCTGTGTGTAGTACTATTCTAATACTAGTGCCTGGTCCTGTATGTAGTACTATCCTAATACTAGTGCCTGGTCCTGTATGTAGTACTATTCTAATACTAGTGCCTGGTCCTGTATGTAGTACTATTCTAATACTAGTGCCTGGTCCTGTATGTAGTACTATTCTAATACTAGTGCCTGATCCTTGTGTAGTACTATCCTAATACAAGTGCCTGGTCCTGTATGTAGTACTATCCTAATACTAGTGCCTGGTCCTGTATGTAGTACTATTCTAATACTAGTGCCTGATCCTTGTGTAGTACTATCCTAATACTAGTGCCTGGTCCTGTATGTAGTACTATCCTAATACTAGTGCCTGGTCCTGTGTGTAGTACTATTCTAATACTAGTGCCTGGTCCTGTGTGTAGTACTATCCTAATACTAGTGCCTGGTCCTGTGTGTAGTACTATCCTAATACTAGTGCCTGGTCCTGTGTGTAGTACTATCCTAATACTAGTGCCTGGTCCTGTGTGTAGTACTATCCTAATACCAGTGCCTGGTCCTGTGTGTAGTACTATCCTAATACTACTGCCTGGTCCTGTATGTAGTACTATCCTAATACTAGTGACTGGTCCTGTATGTAGTACTATCCTAATACTAGTGCCTGGTCCTGTATGTAGTACTATCCTAATACTAGTGACTGGTCCTGTATGTAGTACTATCCTAATACTAGTGTCTGGTCCTGTGTGTAGTACTATCCTAATACTAGTGCCTGGTCCTGTGTGTAGTGCTATCCTAATACCAGTGCCTGGTCCTGTGTGTAGTACTATCCTAATACTAGTGACTGGTCCTGTATGTAGTTCTATCCTAATACTAGTGACTGGTCCTGTATGTAGTACTATCCTAATACTAGTGCCTGGTCCTGTATGTAGTTCTATCCTAATACTAGTGCCTGGTCCTGTGTGTAGTACTATTCTAATACTAGTGCCTGGTCCTGTATGTAGTACTATCCTAATACTAGTGACTGGTCCTGTATGTAGTACTATCCTAATACTAGTGCCTGGTCCTGTATGTAACTCTATCCTAATACTAGTGCCTGGTCCTGTATGTAGTACTATCCTAATACTAGTGCCTTGTCCTGTATGTAGTACTATCCTAATGTTAGTGCCTGATCCTGTATGTAGTACTATCCTAATACTAGTGACTGGTCCTGTGTGTAGTACTATCCTAATACTAGTGCCTGATCCTGTATGTAGTACTATCCTAATACTAGTGACTGGTCCTGTGTGTAGTACTATCCTAATACTAGTGCCTGGTCCTGTATGTAGTACTATCCTAATACTAGTGACTGGTCCTGTATGTAGTGCTATCCTAATACTAGTGTCTGGTCCTGTATGTAGTACTATCCTAATACTAGTGCCTGATCCTGTATGTAGTACTATCCTAATACTAGTGACTGGTCCTGTGTGTAGTACTATCCTAATACTAGTGCCTGATCCTGTGTGTAGTACTATCCTAATACTAGTGCCTGGTCCTGTATGTAGTACTATCCTAATACTAGTGACTGGTCCTGTATGTAGTGCTATCCTAATACTAGTGCCTGGTCCTGTATATAGTACTATCCTAATACTAGTGCCTGGTCCTGTATATAGTACTATCCTAATACTAGTGTCTGGTCCTCTGTGTAGTACTATCCTAATACTAGTGCCTGGTCCTGTGTGTAGTACTATCCTAATACTAGTGCCTGGTCCTGTGTGTAGTGCTATCCTAATACCAGTGCCTGGTCCTGTGTGTAGTACTATCCTAATACTAGTGCCTGGTCCTGTATGTAGTACTATCCTAATACTACTGCCTGATCCTGTGTGTAGTACTATCCTAATAATTGTGCCTGGTCCTGTGTGTAGTACTATCCTAATACTAGTGCCTGGTCCTGTATATAGTACTATCCTAATACTACTGCCTGATCCTGTGTGTAGTACTATCCTAATACTAGTGCCTGGTCCTGTATGTAGTACTATCCTAATACTGCTGCCTGGTCCTGTGTGTAGTACTATCCTAATACTAGTGCCTGGTCCTGTGTGTAGTACTATCCTAATACTACTGCCTGATCCTGTGTGTAGTACTATCCTAATACTAGTGCCTGGTCCTGTATGTAGTACTATCCTAATACTGCTGCCTGGTCCTGTGTGTAGTACTATCCTAACACTAGTGCCTGGTCCTGTGTGTAGTGCTATCCTAATACCAGTGCCTCGTCCTGTATGTAGTACTATCCTAATACTAGTGCCTGGTCCTGTATGTAGTACTATCCTAATACTGCTGCCTGGTCCTGTGTGTAGTACTATCCTAATACTAGTGCCTCGTCCTGTATGTAGTACTATCCTAATACTGCTGCCTGATCCTGTGTGTAGTACTATCCTAATACTACTGCCTGATCCTGTATGTAGTACTATCCTAATACTAGTGCCTGATCCTGTATGTAGTACTATCCTAATACTACTGCCTGATCCTATGTGTAGTACTATCCTAATACTACTGCCTGATCCTGTGTGTAGTGCTATCCTAATACTACTGCCTGATCCTGTGTGTAGTACTATCCTAATACTAGTGCCTGGTCCTGTGTGTAGTGCTATCCTAATACTACTGCCTGATCCTGTATATAGTACTATCCTAATACTGATGCCTGGTGCTGTATGTAGTACTATCCTAATACTGGTGTCTGGTCCTGTATGTAGTACTATCCTAATACTACTGCCTGATCCTGTGTGTAGTACTATCCTAATACTAGTGCCTGGTCCTGTGTGTAGTACTATCCTAATACTACTGCCTGGTCCTGTGTGTAGTGCTATCCTAATTCCAGTGCCTCGTCCTGTGTGTAGTGCTATCCTAATACTAGTGCCTGGTCCTGTATGTAGTGCTATCCTAATACTAGTGCCTGGTCCTGTATGTAGTACTATCCTAATACTACTGCCTGATCCTGTGTGTAGTACTATCCTAATAATTGTGCCTGGCCCTTTATGTAGTTCTATCCTAATACTAGTGCCTGATCCTGTATGTAGTTCTATCCTAATACTAGTGCCTGGTCCTGTATATAGTACTATCCTAATACTACTGCCTGATCCTATATGTAGTACTATCCTAATAATTGTGCCTGGCCCTTTATGTAGTTCTATCCTAATACTAGTGCCTGATCCTGTATGTAGTTCTATCCTAATACTAGTGCCTGGTCCTGTATATAGTACTATCCTAATACTACTGCCTGATCCTATATGTAGTACTATCCTAATAATTGTGCCTGGCCCTTTATGTAGTTCTATCCTAATACTAGTGCCTGATCCTGTATGTAGTTCTATCCTAATACTAGTGCCTGGTCCTTTATGTAGTTCTATCCTAATACTACTGCCTGATCCTGTGTGTAGTACTATCCTAATACTACTGCATGATCCTGTATATAGTACTATCCTAATTCCAGTGCCTGGTCCTGTATATAGTACTATCCTAATACTACTGCCTGATCCTGTGCGTAGTACTATCCTAATACTAGTGCCTGATCCTGTATATAGTACTATCCTAATACTAGTGCCTGGTCCTGTGCGTAGTACTATCCTAATACTAGTGCCTGATCCTGTATGTAGTTCTATCCTAATACTAGTGCCTGGTCCTGTATATAGTACTATCCTAATACTACTGCCTGATCCTGTGCGTAGTACTATCCTAATACTAGTGCCTGATCCTGTATATAGTACTATCCTAATACTAGTGCCTGGTCCTGTATATAGTACTATCCTAATACTACTGCCTGATCCTGTATGTAGTACTATCCTAATACTACTGCCTGATCCTGTGCGTAGTACTATCCTAATACTAGTGCCTGATCTTGTATATAGTACTATCCTAATACTAGTGCCTGGTCCTGTATATAGTACTATCCTAATACTACTGCCTGATCCTGTATGTAGTACTATCCTAATACTACTGCCTGATCCTATATGTAGTACTATCCTAATAATTGTGCCTGGCCCTTTATGTAGTTCTATCCTAATACTAGTGCCTGGTCCTGTATATAGTACTATCCTAATACTACTGCCTGATCCTGTGTGTAGTACTATCATAATGCTAGTGCCTGGTCCTGTGTGTAGTACTATCCTAATACCAGTGCCTCGTCCTGTATGTAGTACTATCCTAATACTGCTGCCTGATCCTGTGTGCAGTACTATCCTAATACTACTGCCTGATCCTGTGTGTAGTACTATCCTAATACTACTGCCTGGTCCTGTGTGTAGTACTATCCTAATTCCAGTGCCTGATCCTGTGTGTACTACTATCCTAATACTAGTGCCTCATCCTGTATGTAGTACTATCCTAATACTGGTGCCTGGTCATGTATGTAGTACTATCCTAATACTAGTGCCTGATCCTGTATGTAGTACTATCCTAATACTGGTGCCTGATCCTGTATGTAGTACTATCCTAATACTAGTGCCTGATCCTGTATGTAGTACTATCCTAATACTACTGCCTGATCCTATATGTAGTACTATCCTAATAATTGTGCCTGGCCCTTTATGTAGTTCTATCCTAATACTAGTGCCTGGTCCTGTATATAGTACTATCCTAATACTACTGCCTGATCCTTTGTGTAGTACTATTATAATACTAGTGCCTGGTCCTGTGTGTAGTGCTATCCTAATACTGCTGCCTGATCCTGTGTGTAGTACTATCCTAATACTACTGCCTGATCCTGTGTGTAGTACTATCCTAATACTACTGCCTGGTCCTGTGTGTAGTGCTATCCTAATACTAGTGCCTCATCCTGTATGTTGTACTATCAAAATACTAGTGCCTGGTCCTGTATGTAGTACTATCCTAATACTACTGCCTGGTCCTGTGTGTAGTGCTATCCTAATACTAGTGCCTCATCCTGTATGTTGTACTATCAAAATACTAGTGCCTGGTCCTGTATGTAGTACTATCCTAATACTACTGCCTGGTCCTGTGTGTAGTACTATCCTAATACTACTGCCTGGTCCTGTGTGTAGTACTATCCTAATACTACTGCCTGATCCTGTGTGTAGTACTATCCTAATACTACTGCCTGGTCCTGTGTGTAGTACTATCCTAATACTACTGCCTGGTCCTGTGTGTAGTGCTATCCTAATTCCAGTGCCTCGTCCTGTATGTAGTACTATCAAAATACTAGTGCCTGATCCTGTGTGTAGTACTATCCTAATACTAGTGCCTCATCCTGTATGTTGTACTATCAAAATACTAGTGCCTGGTCCTGTATGTAGTACTATCCTAATACTACTGCCTGGTCCTGTGTGTAGTACTATCCTAATACTACTGCCTGGTCCTGTGTGTAGTACTATCCTAATACTACTGCCTGATCCTGTGTGTAGTACTATCCTAATACTACTGCCTGGTCCTGTGTGTAGTACTATCCTAATACTACTGCCTGGTCCTGTGTGTAGTGCTATCCTAATTTCAGTGCCTCGTCCTGTATGTAGTACTATCAAAATACTAGTGCCTGGTCCTGTATGTAGTACTATCCTAATACTACTGCCTGGTCCTGTGTGTAGTACTATCCTAATACTAGTGCCTGATCCTGTATGTAGTACTATCCTAATACTACTGCCTGATCCTATATGTAGTACTATCCTAATAATTGTGCCTGGCCCTTTATGTAGTTCTATCCTAATACTAGTGCCTGGTCCTGTATATAGTACTATCCTAATACTACTGCCTGATCCTGTGTGTAGTACTATCCTAATACCAGTGCCTTGTCCTGTATGTAGTACTATCCTAATACTGCTGCCTGATCCTGTATGTAGTACTATCCTAATACTACTGCCTGATCCTGTGTGTAGTACTATCCTAATACTACTGCCTGATCCTATATGTAGTACTATCCTAATAATTGTGCCTGGCCCTTTATGTAGTTCTATCCTAATACTAGTGCCTGGTCCTGTATGTAGTTCTATCCTAATACTACTGCCTGATCCTGTGTGTAGTACTATCATAATACTAGTGCCTGGTCCTGTTTGTAGTGCTATCCTAATACCAGTGCCTTGTCCTGTGTGTAGTACTATCCTAATACTGCTGCCTGATCCTGTGTGTAGTACTATCCTAATACTACTGCCTGATCCTGTGTGTAGTACTATCCTAATACTACTGCCTGGTCCTGTGTGTAGTACTATCCTAATTCCAGTGCCTCGTCCTGTATGTAGTACTATCAAAATACTAGTGCCTGGTCCTGTATGTAGTACTATCCTAATACTACTGCCTGGTCCAGTGTGTAGTACTATCCTAATACTAGTGCCTGATCCTGTATGTAGTAATATCCTAATACTACTGCCTGATCCTATATGTAGTACTATCCTAATAATTGTGCCTGGCCCTTTATGTAGTTCTATCCTAATACTAGTGCCTGATCCTGTATGTAGTACTATCCTAATACTAGTGCCTGATCCTGTATGTAGTACTATCCTAATACTACTGCCTGATCCTATATGTAGTACTATCCTAATAATTGTGCCTGGCCCTTTATGTAGTTCTATCCTAATACTACTGCCTGATCCTGTATGTAGTTCTATCCTAATACTAGTGCCTGGTCCTGTATATAGTACTATCCTAATACTACTGCATGATCCTGTGTGTAGTACTATCATAATACTAGTGCCTGGTCCTGTGTGTAGTGCTATCCTAATACCAGTGCCTCGTCCTGTATGTAGTACTATCCTAATACTGCTGCCTGATCCTGTGTGCAGTACTATCCTAATACTACTGCCTGATCCTATATGTAGTACTATCCTAATAATTGTGCCTGGCCCTTTATGTAGTTCTATCCTAATACTAGTGCCTGATCCTGTATGTAGTACTATCCTAATACTAGTGCCTGATCCTGTATGTAGTACTATCCTAATACTACTGCCTGATCCTATATGTAGTACTATCCTAATAATTGTGCCTGGCCCTTTATGTAGTTCTATCCTAATACTACTGCCTGATCCTGTATGTAGTTCTATCCTAATACTAGTGCCTGGTCCTGTATATAGTACTATCCTAATACTACTGCATGATCCTGTGTGTAGTACTATCATAATACTAGTGCCTGGTCCTGTGTGTAGTGCTATCCTAATACCAGTGCCTCGTCCTGTATGTAGTACTATCCTAATACTACTGCCTGATCCTGTGTGTAGTACTATCCTAATACTACTGCCTGGTCCTGTGTGTAGTGCTATCCTAATACTGTTGCCTGATCCTGTGTGTACTACTATCCTAATACTAGTGCCTCATCCTGTATGTAGTACTATCATAATACTAGTGCCTCGTCCTGTATGTAGTACTATCCTAATACTGGTGCCTGGTCATGTATGTAGTACTATCCTAATTCTAGTGCCTGATCCTGTATGTAGTACTATCCTAATACTAGTGCCTGATCCTGTATATAGTACTATCCTAATAATTGTGCCTGGCCCTTTATGTAGTACTATCCTAATACTACTGCCTGATCCTGTGTGTAGTACTATCATAATACTAGTGCCTGGTCCTGTGTGTAGTGCTATCCTAATGCCAGTGCCTCGTCCTGTATGTAGTACTATCCTAATACTGCTGCCTGATCCTGTGTGTAGTACTATCCTAATACTACTGCCTGATCCTGTGTGTAGTACTATCCTAATACTACTGCCTGGTCCTGTGTGTAGTACTATCCTAATACTACTGCCTGATCCTGTGTGTAGTACTATCCTAATACTACTGCCTGGTCCTGTGTGTAGTACTATCCTAATACTACTGCCTGGTCCTGTGTGTAGTGCTATCCTAATTCCAGTGCCTCGTCCTGTATGTAGTACTATCAAAATACTAATGCCTGATCCTGTGTGTACTACTATCCTAATACTAGTGCCTCATCCTGTATGTTGTACTATCAAAATACTAGTGCCTGGTCATGTATGTACTACTATCCTAATACTACTGCCTGGTCCTGTGTGTAGTACTATCCTAATACTAGTGCCTGATCCTGTATGCAGTACTATCCTAATACTAGTGCCTGGTCCTGTGTGTAGTACTATCCTAATACCAGTGCCTCGTCCTGTATGTAGTACTATCCTTATACTGCTGCCTGATCCTGTATGTAGTACTATCCTAATACTACTGCCTGATCCTATATGTAGTACTATCCTAATAATTGTGCCTGGCCCTTTATGTAGTTCTATCCTAATACTAGTGCCTGGTCCTTTATGTAGTTCTATCCTAATACTACTGCCTGATCCTGTGTGTAGTACTATCATAATACTAGTGCCTGGTCCTGTGTGTAGTGCTATCCTAATACCAGTGCCTCGTCCTGTATGTAGTACTATCCTAATACTACTGCCTGATCCTATATGTATTACTATCCTAATAATTGTGCCTGGCCCTTTATGTAGTTCTATCCTAATACTAGTGCCTGGTCCTTTATGTAGTTCTATCCTAATACTACTGCCTGATCCTGTGTGTAGTACTATCATAATACTAGTGCCTGGTCCTGTATGTAGTACTATCCTTATACTGCTGCCTGATCCTGTGTGTAGTACTATCCTAATACTACTGCCTGATCCTGTGTGTAGTACTATCCTAATACTACTGCCTGGTCCTGTGTGTAGTACTATCCTAATTCCAGTGCCTCGTCCTGTATGTAGTACTATCAAAATACTAGTGCCTGATCCTGTGTGTACTACTATCCTAATACTAGTGCCTCATCCTGTATGTAGTACTATCAAAATACTAGTGCCTGGTCCTGTATGTAGTACTATCCTAATACTACTGCCTGGTCCTGTGTGTAGTACTATCCTAATACTAGTGCCTGATCCTGTATGTAGTACTATCCTAATACTAGTGCCTGATCCTGTATGTAGTACTATCCTAATACTACTGCCTGATCCTATATGTAGTACTATCCTAATAATTGTGTCTGGCCCTTTATGTAGTTCTATCCTAATACTAGTGCCTGGTCCTGTATATAGTACTATCCTAATACTACTGCCTCTTCCTGTGTGTAGTACTATCCTAATACTAGTGCCTGATCCTGTATGTAGTACTATCGTAATACTACTGCCTGATCCTATATGTAGTACTATCCTAATAATTGTGTCTGGCCCTTTATGTAGTTCTATCCTAATACTAGTGCCTGGTCCTGTGTGTAGTACTATCCTAATACTACTGCCTGATCTTGTGTGTAGTACTATCATAATACTAGTGCCTGGTCCTGTGTGTAGTGCTATCCTAATACCAGTGCCTCGTCCTGTATGTAGTACTATCCTAATACTGCTGCCTGATCCTGTGTGTAGTACTATCCTAATACTAGTGCCTGATCCTGTGTGTAGTGCTATCCTAATACTGTTGCCTGGTCCTGTGTGTAGTACTATCCTAATTCCAGTGCCTCGTCCTGTGTGTAGTACTATCCTAATACTAGTGCCTCATCCTGTATGTACTACTATCAAAATACTAGTGCCTGGTCCTGTATGTAGTACTATCCTAATACTACTGCCTGGTCCTGTGTGTAGTACTATCTTAATACTAGTGCCTGATCCTGTGTGTAGTGCTATCCTAATACTAGTGCCTGATCCTGTATATAGTACTATCCTAATACTAGTGCCTGGTCCTGTGTGTAGTACTATCCTAATACTAGTGCCTGATCCTGTATGTAGTACTATCCTAATACTAGTGCCTGGTCCTGTATGTAGTTCTATCCTAATACCAGTGCCTGGTCCTGTATGTAGTACTATCCTAATACTACTGCCTGATCCTGTGTGTAGTACTATCATAATACTAGTGCCTGGTCCTGTGTGTAGTGCTATCCTAATACCAGTGCCTGGTCCTGTATGTAGTACTATCCTAATACTGGTGCCTGATCCTGTATGTAGTACTATCCTAATACTAGTGCCTGATCTTGTATGTAGTACTATCCTAATACTACTGCCTGATCTTGTATGTAGTACTATCCTAATACTGGTGCCTGATCCTGTATGTAGTACTATCCTAATACTACTGCCTGATCCTGTGTGTAGTACTATCATAATACTAGTGCCTGGTCCTGTATGTAGTGCTATCCTTATACTGCTGCCTGATCCTGTGTGTAGTACTATCCTAATACTACTGCCTGATCCTGTGTGTAGTACTATCCTAATACTACTGCCTGGTCCTGTGTGTAGTACTATCCTAATTCCAGTGCCTCGTCCTGTATGTAGTACTATCAAAATACTAGTGCCTGATCCTGTGTGTACTACTATCCTAATACTAGTGCCTCATCCTGTATGTAGTACTATCAAAATACTAGTGCCTGGTCCTGTATGTAGTACTATCCTAATACTACTGCCTGGTCCTGTGTGTAGTACTATCCTAATACTAGTGCCTGATCCTGTATGTAGTACTATCCTAATACTAGTGCCTGATCCTGTATGTAGTACTATCCTAATACTACTGCCTGATCCTATATGTAGTACTATCCTAATAATTGTGTCTGGCCCTTTATGTAGTTCTATCCTAATACTAGTGCCTGGTCCTGTATATAGTACTATCCTAATACTACTGCCTCTTCCTGTGTGTAGTACTATCCTAATACTAGTGCCTGATCCTGTATGTAGTACTATCGTAATACTACTGCCTGATCCTATATGTAGTACTATCCTAATAATTGTGTCTGGCCCTTTATGTAGTTCTATCCTAATACTAGTGCCTGGTCCTGTGTGTAGTACTATCCTAATACTACTGCCTGATCTTGTGTGTAGTACTATCATAATACTAGTGCCTGGTCCTGTGTGTAGTGCTATCCTAATACCAGTGCCTCGTCCTGTATGTAGTACTATCCTAATACTGCTGCCTGATCCTGTGTGTAGTACTATCCTAATACTAGTGCCTGATCCTGTGTGTAGTGCTATCCTAATACTGTTGCCTGGTCCTGTGTGTAGTACTATCCTAATTCCAGTGCCTCGTCCTGTGTGTAGTACTATCCTAATACTAGTGCCTCATCCTGTATGTACTACTATCAAAATACTAGTGCCTGGTCCTGTATGTAGTACTATCCTAATACTACTGCCTGGTCCTGTGTGTAGTACTATCTTAATACTAGTGCCTGATCCTGTGTGTAGTGCTATCCTAATACTAGTGCCTGATCCTGTATATAGTACTATCCTAATACTAGTGCCTGGTCCTGTGTGTAGTACTATCCTAATACTAGTGCCTGATCCTGTATGTAGTACTATCCTAATACTAGTGCCTGGTCCTGTATGTAGTTCTATCCTAATACCAGTGCCTGGTCCTGTATGTAGTACTATCCTAATACTACTGCCTGATCCTGTGTGTAGTACTATCATAATACTAGTGCCTGGTCCTGTGTGTAGTGCTATCCTAATACCAGTGCCTGGTCCTGTATGTAGTACTATCCTAATACTGGTGCCTGATCCTGTATGTAGTACTATCCTAATACTAGTGCCTGATCTTGTATGTAGTACTATCCTAATACTACTGCCTGATCTTGTATGTAGTACTATCCTAATACTGGTGCCTGATCCTGTATGTAGTACTATCCTAATACTACTGCCTGATCCTGTGTGTAGTACTATCATAATACTAGTGCCTGGTCCTGTGTGTAGTGCTATCCTAATACTAGTGCCTGATCCTGTATGTAGTACTATCCTAATACTAGTGCCTGATCCTGTATGTAGTACTATCCTAATACTACTGCCTGATCCTATATGTAGTACTATCCTAATAATTGTGCCTGGCCCTTTATGTAGTTCTATGCTAATACTACTGCCTGATCCTGTGTGTAGTACTATCATAATACTAGTGCCTGGTCCTGTATATAGTACTATCCTAATACTACTGCCTGATCCTATATGTAGTACTATCCTAATAATTGTGCCTGGCCCTTTATATAGTTCTATGCTAATACTACTGCCTGATCCTGTGTGTAGTACTATCATAATACTAGTGCCTGATCCTGTATGTAGTACTATCCTAATACTACTGCCTGATCCTATATGTAGTACTATCCTAATAATTGTGCCTGGCCCTTTATGTAGTTCTATGCTAATACTACTGCCTGATCCTGTGTGTAGTACTATCATAATACTAGTGCCTGGTCCTGTATATAGTACTATCCTAATACTAGTGCCTGATCCTGTATGTAGTACTATCCTAATACTAGTGCCTGATCCTGTATGTAGTACTATCCTAATACTACTGCCTGATCCTATATGTAGTACTATCCTAATACTACTGCCTGATCCTGTGTGTAGTACTATCATAATACTAGTGCCTGGTCCTGTGTGTAGTGCTATCCTAATACCAGTGCCTGGTCCTGTATGTAGTACTATCCTAATACTGGTGCCTGATCCTGTATGTAGTACTATCCTAATACTAGTGCCTGATCTTGTATGTAGTACTATCCTAATACTAGTGCCTGATCTTGTATGTAGTACTATCCTAATACTGGTGCCTGATCCTGTATGTAGTACTATCCTAATACTACTGCCTGATCCTGTGTGTAGTACTATCATAATACTAGTGCCTGGTCCTGTGTGTAGTGCTATCCTAATACTAGTGCCTGATCCTGTATGTAGTACTATCCTAATACTAGTGCCTGATCCTGTATGTAGTACTATCCTAATACTACTGCCTGATCCTATATGTAGTACTATCCTAATAATTGTGCCTGGCCCTTTATGTAGTTCTATCCTAATACTAGTGCCTGATCCTGTATGTAGTACTATCCTAATACTAGTGCCTGATCCTGTATGTAGTACTATCCTAATACTACTGCCTGATCCTATATGTAGTACTATCCTAATAATTGTGCCTGGCCCTTTATGTAGTTCTATCCTAATACTACTGCCTGATCCTGTATGTAGTTCTATCCTAATACTAGTGCCTGGTCCTGTATATAGTACTATCCTAATACTACTGCATGATCCTGTGTGTAGTACTATCATAATACTAGTGCCTGGTCCTGTGTGTAGTGCTATCCTAATACCAGTGCCTCGTCCTGTATGTAGTACTATCCTAATACTGCTGCCTGATCCTGTGTGCAGTACTATCCTAATACTACTGCCTGATCCTGTGTGTAGTACTATCCTAATACTACTGCCTGGTCCTGTGTGTAGTGCTATCCTAATACTGTTGCCTGATCCTGTGTGTACTACTATCCTAATACTAGTGCCTCATCCTGTATGTAGTACTATCATAATACTAGTGCCTCGTCCTGTATGTAGTACTATCCTAATACTGGTGCCTGGTCATGTATGTAGTACTATCCTAATTCTAGTGCCTGATCCTGTATGTAGTACTATCCTAATACTAGTGCCTGATCCTGTATATAGTACTATCCTAATAATTGTGCCTGGCCCTTTATGTAGTTCTATCCTAATACTAGTGCCTGGTCCTGTATATAGTACTATCCTAATACTACTGCCTGATCCTGTGTGTAGTACTATCATAATACTAGTGCCTGGTCCTGTGTGTAGTGCTATCCTAATGCCAGTGCCTCGTCCTGTGTGTAGTACTATCCTAATACTACTGCCTGATCCTGTGTGTAGTACTATCCTAATACTACTGCCTGGTCCTGTGTGTAGTACTATCCTAATACTACTGCCTGATCCTGTGTGTAGTACTATCCTAATACTACTGCCTGGTCCTGTGTGTAGTACTATCCTAATACTACTGCCTGGTCCTGTGTGTAGTGCTATCCTAATTCCAGTGCCTCGTCCTGTATGTAGTACTATCAAAATACTAGTGCCTGATCCTGTGTGTACTACTATCCTAATACTAGTGCCTCATCCTGTATGTTGTACTATCAAAATACTAGTGCCTGGTCATGTATGTAGTACTATCCTAATACTACTGCCTGGTCCTGTGTGTAGTACTATCCTAATACTAGTGCCTGGTCCTGTGTGTAGTACTATCCTAATACCAGTGCCTCGTCCTGTATGTAGTACTATCCTAATACTGCTGCCTGATCCTGTATGTAGTACTATCCTAATACTACTGCCTGATCCTATATGTAGTACTATCCTAATAATTGTGCCTGGCCCTTTATGTAGTTCTATCCTAATACTAGTGCCTGGTCCTTTATGTAGTTCTATCCTAATACTACTGCCTGATCCTGTGTGTAGTACTATCATAATACTAGTGCCTGGTCCTGTGTGTAGTGCTATCCTAATACCAGTGCCTCGTCCTGTATGTAGTACTATCCTAATACTACTGCCTGATCCTATATGTAGTACTATCCTAATAATTGTGCCTGGCCCTTTATGTAGTTCTATCCTAATACTAGTGCCTGGTCCTTTATGTAGTTCTATCCTAATACTACTGCCTGATCCTGTGTGTAGTACTATCATAATACTAGTGCCTGGTCCTGTATGTAGTGCTATCCTTATACTGCTGCCTGATCCTGTGTGTAGTACTATCCTAATACTACTGCCTGATCCTGTGTGTAGTACTATCCTAATACTACTGCCTGGTCCTGTGTGTAGTACTATCCTAATTCCAGTGCCTCGCCCTGTATGTAGTACTATCAAAATACTAGTGCCTGATCCTGTGTGTACTACTATCCTAATACTAGTGCCTCATCCTGTATGTAGTACTATCAAAATACTAGTGCCTGGTCCTGTATGTAGTACTATCCTAATACTACTGCCTCGTCCTGTGTGTAGTACTATCCTAATACTAGTGCCTGATCCTGTATGTAGTACTATCCTAATACTAGTGCCTGATCCTGTATGTAGTACTATCCTAATACTACTGCCTGATCCTATATGTAGTACTATCCTAATAATTGTGTCTGGCCCTTTAAGTAGTTCTATCCTAATACTAGTGCCTGGTCCTGTATATAGTACTATCCTAATACTACTGCCTCTTCCTGTGTGTAGTACTATCCTAATACTAGTGCCTGATCCTGTATGTAGTACTATCGTAATACTACTGCCTGATCCTATATGTAGTACTATCCTAATAATTGTGTCTGGCCCTTTATATAGTTCTATCCTAATACTAGTGCCTGGTCCTGTGTGTAGTACTATCCTAATGCTACTGCCTGATCTTGTGTGTAGTACTATCATAATACTAGTGCCTGGTCCTGTGTGTAGTGCTATCCTAATACCAGTGCCTCGTCCTGTATGTAGTACTATCCTAATACTGCTGCCTGATCCTGTGTGTAGTACTATCCTAATACTAGTGCCTGATCCTGTGTGTAGTGCTATCCTAATACTGTTGCCTGGTCCTGTGTGTAGTACTATCCTAATTCCAGTGCCTCGTCCTGTATGTAGTACTATCAAAATACTAGTGCCTGATCCTGTGTGTACTACTATCCTAATACTAGTGCCTCATCCTGTATGTACTACTATCAAAATACTAGTGCCTGGTCCTGTATGTAGTACTATCCTAATACTACTGCCTGGTCCTGTGTGTAGTACTATCTTAATACTAGTGCCTGATCCTGTGTGTAGTGCTATCCTAATACTAGTGCCTGATCCTGTATATAGTACTATCCTAATACTAGTGCCTGGTCCTGTGTGTAGTACTATCCTAATACTAGTGCCTGATCCTGTATGTAGTACTATCCTAATACTAGTGCCTGGTCCTGTATGTAGTTCTATCCTAATACCAGTGCCTGGTCCTGTATGTAGTACTATCCTAATACTACTGCCTGATCCTGTGTGTAGTACTATCATAATACTAGTGCCTGGTCCTGTGTGTAGTGCTATCCTAATACCAGTGCCTGGTCCTGTATGTAGTACTATCCTAATACTGGTGCCTGATCCTGTATGTAGTACTATCCTAATACTAGTGCCTGATCTTGTATATAGTACTATTCTAATACTAGTGCCTGGTCCTGTATGTAGTTCTATCCTAATACCAGTGCCTGGTCCTGTATGTAGTACTATCCTAATACTACTGCCTGATCCTGTGTGTAGTACTATCATAATACTAGTGCCTGGTCCTGTGTGTAGTGCTATCCTAATACTACTGCCTGATCCTGTATGTAGTACTATCCTAATACTACTGCCTGATCCTGTATATAGTACTATCCTAATACCAGTGCCTGGTCCTGTATGTAGTACTATCCTAATACTACTGCCTGATCCTGTGTGTAGTACTATCATAATACTAGTGCCTGGTCCTGTGTGTAGTGCTATCCTAATACCAGTGCCTGGTCCTGTATATAGTACTATCCTAATACTACTGCCTGATCCTGTGTGTAGTGCTATCCTAATACCAGTGCCTGGTCCTGTATGTAGTACTATCCTAATACTGGTGTCTGGTCCTGTATGTAGTACTATCCTAATACTAGTGCCTGGTCCTGTATGTAGTACTATCCTAATACTATTGCCTGGTCCTGTGTGTAGTACTATCCTAATACTACTGCCTGATCCTATATGTAGTA
Source organism: Dendrobates tinctorius (assembly GCF_039654945.1). NCBI lineage: Eukaryota > Metazoa > Chordata > Amphibia > Anura > Dendrobatidae > Dendrobates > Dendrobates tinctorius. The sequence goes on from NW_027361810.1 coordinate 3,573,270, forward strand.
CTATCCTAATACTACTGCCTGATCCTATATGTAGTACTATCCTAATAATTGTGCCTGGCCCTTTATGTAGTGCTATCGTAATACTAGTGCCTGGTCCTGTGTGTAGTACTATCCTAATACTAGTGCCTGGTCCTGTGTGTAGTACTATCCTAATACTACTGCCTGATCCTATATGTAGTACTATCCTAATACTAGTGCCTGGTCCTGTGTGTAGTACTATCCTAATACCAGTGCCTGGTCCTGTATGTAGTACTATCCTAATACTATTGCCTGGTCCTGTGTGTAGTACTATCCTAATACTAGTGCCTGGTCCTGTGTGTAGTACTATCCTAATACCAGTGCCTGGTCCTGTGTGTAGTACTATCCTAATACTAGTGCCTGGTCCTGTATGTAGTACTATCCTAATACTAGTGCCTGGTCCTGTATGTAGTGCTATCCTAATACTTTTGCCTGGTCCTGTGTGTCGTACTATCCTAATACATCCACATTCACCGCCCCATCCCCCCTCCATCACGACTCATACACATCAGCCCCTCTATACTTCCCTTTCCCATGTACAGCTCCCACGCACTCCTCACCTTCCTGAGAAACCTCAGCCCATCTTGCCCAAAGACATCGCAGAAAAAACCTACTTACAATTCCAACAACTATTTGTTCTTTATCTTCCTACTCCTACTGATTTCAGGGGACATCTCCCCCAACCCTGGTCCACCATCCCCCAACCTCAACCCCTACCCTACCTCACATCGAAACCATAATAATCTTATTAATATTACTTGCACTCCCTCATCTCCATCTTTTAATTGTGCCCTCTGGAATCCACAGTCTGTATGTAACAAGCTTCCTTTCCTGCACAACTACTTTCTGAACAACTCTCTTAATCTGTTGGCCCTCACTGAAACCTGGATTCAGGATTCTGACACTGTCTCTCCTGCTGCCATTTCCTATGGTGGCTTACAATTCTCTCACTCCCCAAGACCCACAAACAGACCTGGTGGAGTCGGCATACTCCTGTCCCCACAATGCACTTTCCAGGTCATCCCCCCAGTTCCATCACTCTTATTCCCTTCTTTTGAGGTCCACACCATCAGGCTCTTCCGTCCCCTCTCCCTCAGAGTAGCAGTCATATACCGGCCTCCAGGCTCACCCACCCACTTCCTTGACCACTTTTCAGCCTGGCTGCCGCACTTCATGTCCTCAGAACTTCCAACCCTTATCCTGGGAGACTTCAACGTCCCCATTAACAGCCCTACTTCCACATCTGCATCCCAGCTTCTATCACTAACCACCTCTCTAGGCCTCTCACAGCTTTCAACCTCTGAGACACACAAGGATGGTAACACCCTTGATCTGGTCTTTGGCCGGATCTGTTCAATCTCCCACCTAAATAACTCACCGCTTCCACTCTCTGACCACAACATTCTCTCCTTCACACTCACAAATCCTCGCCCACCCCAGCTCACTCCTACCTAACACACAGTCAGAAATCTACAAGCCATTAACCCACAGACACTTTCAGACTCCCTACACTCATCACTGTCCCCAATCTCCTCTTTTTCCTGTCCTAATCTGGCTGTTCATCACTACAATGACACTCTTGGAAGCACCCTTGACCAAGTAGCTCCCCTCACCCTCAGAACCTCCAAGTACAGAGTAAAACAGCCCTGGCTCACATCGCAAACTCAACTTCTCCAGCGATGCTCTAGGAGTGCTGAACGCCTGTGGAGAAAAACCCGCACACCAGAAGATTTCATCCACTTCAAAACTATAACGCTGCCCTTCACCTCGCCAAACAGACCTACTTCACCACCCTGATCTCCTCACTAGCCAACAACCCCAAGAAACTTTTTGACACTTTTCACTCCCTCCTCAGGCCAAAAGCACAAGCCCCTATCACAGACATTTGTGCTGATGACCTGGCCTCGCACTTTACAGAAAAAATAGATAATATCCGTCAGGAAATCTGCTCCCAAACACCAAGTGCTGTGATTCCCATCCCTTCCTGCATCTCCCCTGGCTCACTTTCCACATTTGACCCTATCACAGAAGAAGAAGTCTCCAGACGCCTCTCTTCTTCTCGTCCGACTACATGCACTACCGACCCCATTCCCTCACATCTCCTCCAGTCTCTCTCTCCAGTCATCACAACCCACCTAACTACAATCTTTAATCTCTCCCTCTCCTTGAGCATTTTCCCATCCTCCTTCAAACACGCCATCGTTACTCCATTACTAAAGAAACCTGCTCTCGACCCATCCTGCACAACCAACTACAGACCAGTCTCCAATCTTCCCTTCATCTCTAAACTTTTGGAGCGCCTAGTTTACTCCCACCTTACCAGTTACCTCTCCACTCACTCCCTTCTAGACCCTTCACAGTCTGGCTTCCGCCCCCTACATTCGACTCAAACTGCACTCATCAAAGTGACCAATGACCTTCTGACAGCAAAACATAACGGTGACCACTCTCTGCTCATTCTTCTTGACCTATCTACAGCTTTCGATAATGTTGACCACCATCTCCTACGCACTAGGCTCCAGTCACTAGGCATTAAGGACACTGCTCTCTCCTGGTTCTCTTCCTATCTCTCTGACCGCTCCATCAGTGTTTTGCTCTCTGGCTCCACGTCATCTCCTCTTCCTCTCACTGTTGGGGTACCTCAGGGCTCAGTCCTTGGCCCCCTTCTCTTCTCTCTCTACACAGCCCCAATTGGACAGACCATCAGCAGATTTGTCTTTCGGTACCATCTTTATGATGATGACACACAACTATACACGTCTTCCCCCGATGTTACCCTCTCTGTACTACAGAATGCCAGTGACTGTCTGTCCGCAGTCATGTCCGCTCTCTATCTGAAACTCAACCTCTCTAAAACTGAACTTCTTCTGCTCCTGCCGTCTACTAACCTCCCTAAATCTGACATTTCCCTCTCTGTGGGTGGCACCATAATAACACCCCGACAGCAGGCGCGCTGTCTGGGTGTTATGTTTGACACCAATCTCTCCTTCACATCCCATATACAATCTCTTGCCCGCTCTTGCCGCTTACACCTAAAGAACATCTCTAGAATCCGCCCTTTTCTCACCATGGAAAAAACAAAAACCCTCACTGTAGCATTGATCCACTGCAGCCTGGATTACTGCAACGCTCTATTAATTGGCCTCCCTGTCACTCGACTCTCCCCTCTCCAGTCCATACTTAATGCAGCAGCCAGGGTCGTCCATCTGGGTAATTGGCACTCGGACGTGTCCGCTCTTCGTCAGTCATTACACTGCCTGCCCATTCATTACAGGGTACAATTCAAAGTACTTGTTCTCACCCACAAAGCTCTCCATATTGCGGCACCCCCTTACATCTCCTCTCTCATTTCTGTCTATCGGCCTAGCCGATCGCTGCGCTCTGCAAACGACTTTCGACTAACCTCTGCACTAATCCGTACCTCCCACTCCTGACTCCAAGACTTCTCCCGTGCTGCTCCGATCATCTGGCATGCTCTACCCCAAGACAACAGGACTATCCACAATTTGCATAGTTTTAGGCGCTCCCTCAAAACACATTTGTTCAGAGCGGCTTATCACGTTCACTAATCAAAGTCATTCTATGTGTAAGTGCGTGTGTAGCCCATTCACTATCTCCATCCATCCTTCACTCCCTCAAGATGGCTGGACCTTCATTGTAAATACATCATTGTAAATACACACCTGTACTCTGTATCTCCCCCACCTCACTGTAGATTGTAAGCTCTCACCAGCAGGGGCGACTTATTTTGCTTTAATTATTGTATTGTTAATGTTGTTACTTATGACTTGTGCTTTGAAACTGTTAAACTGTAAAGCGCTGCGGAATATGTTGGCGCTATATAAATAAAGATTATTATTATTATTATTATTAATACTGCTGCCTGGTCCTGTATGTAGTACTATCCTAATACTAGTGCCTCGTCCTGTATGTAGTACTATCCTAATACTACTGCCTGATCCTATATGTAGTACTATCCTAATACCAGTGCCTGGTCCTGTGTGTAGTACTATCCTAATACTAGTGCCTGGTCCTGTGTGTAGTACTATCCTAATACTGGTGCCTGGTCCTGTATGTAGTACTATCCTAATACTACTGCCTGATCCTATATGTAGTACTATCCTAATACCAGTGCCTGGTCCTGTGTGTAGTACTATCCTAATACTGGTGCCTGGTCCTGTGTGTAGTACTATCCTAATACCAGTGCCTGGTCCTGTGTGTAGTACTATCCTAATACTGGTTCCTAGTCCTGTGTGTAGTACTATCCTAATACTAGTGCCTGGTCCTGTATATAGTACTATCCTAATACTAGTGCCTGGTCCTGTGTGTAGTACTATCCTAATACTGGTGCCTGGTCCTGTGTGTAGTGCTATCCTAATACCAGTGCCTGGTCCTGTGTGTAGTACTATCCTAATACTAGTGCCTGGTCCTGTGTGTAGTACTATCCTAATACTAGTGCATGATCCTATATGTAGTACTATCCTAATAATTGTGCCTGGTCCTGTATGTAGTTCTATCCTAATACTAGTGCCTGGTCCTGTGTGTAGTACTATCCTAATACTGGTGCCTGGTCCTGTGTGTAGTGCTATCCTAATACCAGTGCCTGGTCCTGTGTGTAGTACTATCCTAATACTAGTGCCTGGTCCTGTGTGTAGTGCTATCCTAATACTACTGCATGATCCTATATGTAGTACTATCCTAATAATTGTGCCTGGTCCTGTATGTAGTTCTATCCTAATACTAGTGCCTGGTCCTGTGTGTAGTACTATCCTAATACTAGTGCCTGGTCCTGTGTGTAGTACTATCCTAATACTAGTGCCTGGTCCTGTGTGTAGTTTTATCCTAATACTACTGCCTGATCCTATATGTAGTACTATCCTAATAATTGTGCCTGGCCCTTTATGTAGTGCTATCGTAATACTAGTGCCTGGTCCTGTGTGTAGTACTATCCTAATACTAGTGCCTGGTCCTGTATATAGTACTATCCTAATACTAGTGCCTGGTCCTGTGTGTAGTACTATCCTAATACTAGTGCCTGGTCCTGTGTGTAGTTTTATCCTAATACTACTGCCTGATACCTATATGTATTACTATCCTAATAATTGTGCCTGGCCCTTTATGTAGTTCTATCCTAATACTAGTGCCTGGTCCTGTGTGTAGTACTATCCTAATACTAGTGCCTGGTCCTGTGTGTAGTACTATCCTAATACTACTGCCTGATCCAATATGTAGTACTATCCTAATACTACTGCCTGATCCTATATTTAGTACTATCCTAATAATTGTGCCTGGCCCTTTATGTAGTGCTATCGTAATACTAGTGCCTGGTCCTGTGTGTAGTACTATCCTAATACCAGTGACTGGTCCTGTGTGTAGTACTATTCTAATACTACTGCCTGATCCTATATGTAGTACTATCCTAATACTACTGCCTGATCCTATATGTAGTACTATCCTAATAATTGTGCCTGGCCCTTTATGTAGTGCTATCGTAATACTAGTGCCTGGTCCTGTGTGTAGTACTATCCTAATACCAGTGACTGGTCCTGTGTGTAGTACTATCCTAATACTACTGCCTGATCCTATATGTAGTACTATCCTAATACTACTGCCTGATCCTATATGTAGTACTATCCTAATAATTGTGCCTGGTCCTGTGTGTAGTACTATCCTAATACTAGTGCCTGGTCCTGTGTGTAGTACTATCCTAATACTACTGCCTGATCCTGTGTGTAGTTCTATCCTAATACTAGTGCCTGGTCCTGTGTGTAGTACTATCCTAATACTAGTTCCTGGTCCTGTATGTAGTACTATCCTAATACTAGTTCCTGGTCCTGTATGTAGTACTATCCTAATACTAGTGCCTGGTCCTGTATGTAGTACTATCCTAATACTAGTGCCTGGTCCTGTGTGTAGTTCTATCCTAATACTACTGCCTGATCCTGTGTGTAGTACTATCCTAATACTACTGCCTGATCCTGTGTGTAGTTCTATCCTAATACTACTGCCTGATCCTGTGTGTAGTACTATCCTAATACTGGTGCCTGGTCCTGTGTGTAGTACTATCCTAATACTGGTGCCTGGTCCTGTGTGTAGTACTATCCTAATACTGGTGCCTGATCCTGTATGTAATACTATCCTAATACTACTGCCTGATCCTGTGTGTAGTACTATCCTAATACTGGTGCCTGGTCCTGTATGTAGTTCTATCCTAATACTAGTGCCTGATCCTGTGTGTAGTTCTATCCTAATACTACTGCCTGATCCTGTGTGTAGTACTATCCTAATACTACTGCCTGATCCTGTGTGTAGTACTATCCTAATACTGGTGCCTGATCCTGTGTGTAGTACTATCCTAATACTGGTGCCTGGTCCTGTATGTAGTTCTATCCTAATACTAGTGCCTGGTCCTGTATGTAGTTCTATCCTAATACTACTGCCTGATCCTGTGTGTAGTACTATCCTAATACTGGTGCCTGATCCTGTGTGTAGTACTATCCTAATACTGGTGCCTGATCCTGTGTGTAGTACTATCCTAATACTGGTGCCTGATCCTGTGTGTAGTACTATCCTAATACTGGTGCCTGGTCCTGTGTGTAGTACTATCCTAATACTGGTGCCTGATCCTGTGTGTAGTACTATCCTAATACTAGTGCCTGGTCCTGTGTGTTGTACTATCCTAATACTATTGCCTGGTCCTGTAAAGACTGGAGATGACGAGTCTGTTGGATACATCTGTATCTGATTCCTGTGCTGATGATGATTGGCGCCCGGTCTAACCCATCCCAGAGTTTTACGTTTCTGTTGGACCTGTCACTTCAGTACAGAACAGATTCTGGGTTTTTTTACTTTTGTTTCCAGTGAATTTAAGTTTAAATAGAACGCAATGAATGTCCATAGAACAGATCAGACACTTTGTACATTCCTCTTCTGAAAATACTGTAAATAATAGTAACACTTTTTCCTACTTTTCTTTACAACACATTATGCCCCAGGACTATGCGAATAATCCAGGAAGGTTTTTCTTCTACTTTTACTTTTAACATTAACAGTCAGGTAACACGAATTGTAAGGCGATGTCCTGTCCGAACTCCTCATTCCTCCTGTGTCCTCAGTTCTGTTGTAATTCTATCTGTGAAAGAAGTGTCCTGAGTCCAGGCTCGGACTGGCCCACAGGGGAGTAGGAGAATCCCCCGGTAGGCCCCTGTGATGGAGTGCTAATGAGCAATGCTATTACACTTTAATTCACAATTTGCAGAAAAAAGGCATCATCTAATCATTGATTAAGCCAGCCAAATTAATATTACACAGAAGGAAAAGTAAATTTGTGTAGTTGGGTCAGGATAATTTTGCATGTAGCTGAACTGTGGACCCCAAGAATCAATGTTACTGGTGGGCCTGAGCCAATCCAGTCCAACCCTGCCTGATACAGAATGGAGGCTGGGAACTCGCTGTCTGACAACCACATTGAAAAGATTGTTACAATGTAGCCCCGCTCACGTCTGTACTGAATCTGGAGCTTCTGACCACAGGACACCCCAGAGGAACCCAGACCTGATGAATCAGGGAATTCATTTCTTTCTCAGTTCTTTCTTGTTCAGATGTTTGATACATTTGTTACACATTATTTACCTACATGACAACGTACATTTATCTTGACTCGCCCATGACTTTACTGACGTTTCTACCTCTATAATTATTTTTGTTATTTTTTTGATGCTTCTCATAGTTCCTCTCCTAGGACAGGATCTGATGTCAGGGTCAGCCCTGTATGATCCCTTCCTGTATCTCATCTGGTTAAGACTCTTCTTAATTGATACTAAATGTTACTAAATCAATCAGAATCGTCCAACCTTGTGATCCATTACAACGTCTCCCGCTGTCTTGTAATGATGCCGATACATCACATCCATTTCTTCTGTGATTGGAAGTGATTAGATACTAACACATTACAATTCTCCGGCAGAAGGATGGGTCTATATAGATTTGTCAGCTATACGGCCCTTCTGGTCCACGGGTTCCCGGATCCACTCCATATACAAATCACAGATGAAAAACTCTGGAAATAGATGAGAACATTTATTTTTTGGCAATCTATAGTAGAATTATACTTATGTGTTACATTTCAGTCCACAATTTCTGTGGCTAGTACATGATCGATTACATAGTGACCGCGTCGCTGCTGCCCTAGTGCTCGACAGTCCCTTCTCCATACACTTTCCTTAGGTGAAAGGTCTCGGATTGTGGACAGGAACATCCGACACATGTCCAATATTGTAACGTTGGCATCTATTTCACTTATCGGAGAATCTGAGTTACTCATCTGTGATTTACTTGTTATAAGCTCAGTGGTTCTCACACTGAAAGAAGGATGAAGGCGAGCGGCTGCGCTGACAGTGAATCATCGGGGGTCGTCAATTACTGCCGATCAAAGATGTTCTGGAGGGAAAATGCCTGGAAATAAAGGGATTAAAGCAGATGTTCAATTGTGATCTGAAAATGATAAATAACTCCCTTCTTATCCGTAATATTTACCTGCTGCTTATTCATTTCATTATTCGCAGCTTTGTTGCTTCTCTATTAAAAAAAACAGCTTAAATCAGTTCTATATTCAATATATAGACTATAAATAAAGTCATTGTGTGGTTAGGTTGTCCCCCATAATCATTGCAGGGGCGCAGGTATGATAGTTATGATACTTGTACAGCTGATTAATTATTATTAAATGAAGATCTACTGTATTTAATAATTATATTGTATTTTTTTTCCATTTCTAGGCATTAGCCAACTGCTGGGCTGAGGAGAGCGGTAGCAGGATGGTCAGGACCCTCCAAGTAACAGGCTCTGGGTCCGAGACTCGTCCTCTCAGACCGACAATGAGCATCTCCAAAATGGTCCAAAGAAGTCCAAAGCGTGATTATGGTGGACGCCATCAATGTGTGATTGGGGGATTTTAGACCTGCGCTAGTCAGTAAGTGCTGGGTCCTGAGATATCCTAATGTGAAGGGAATTGGACCCCAATAGAGTGATAATGGGCCACACCAATACCCCCCTCCTTGCAGTACTATATACTTTGGCTGTTGGCTTATCTTGCCCATTCCCCATATGTACAGGTACAGTAAATATTATAGAACATTTGATAAGAAACTTTTTTTTACATTAAATTCTAGTAGCTTCGCTTGAACCAGATAACAAATCCCATGTAGTGTGAAAAAAATTAAAAATGCTTTGAAAAATCACTTGTATTCCCAGGTGTCTCCAGTCCCTAAAACATAATAAACAGTCAGGAGGAAAGAGTTCAAAAATACTAAACATTATATACTCCCCTCTCCTAAGTCCACCCTTCTCCAGTCCGACTATGCTAGCTCCTCACCAAGTCCTCCACTTGTTCCCTGCTCATCAGACTTTCCTTCCCAGGTCCTCCACTGGATCCCTGCTCATCAGACTTTACTTTCTGGGTCCTCCACTTGGTCCCTGCTCATCAGACTTTCCTTTCTGGGTCCTCCACTTGGTCCCTGCTCATCAGACTTTCCTTTCCAGGTGCTCCACTTGGTCCCTGCTCATCAGACTTTCCTTTCCAGGGCCTCCACTGAGTCCCTGCTCATCAGACTTTCCTTTCCAGGTCCTCCACTTGGTCATTGCTCATCAGACTTTCCATTCCAGGTGCTCCACTGGGTCCATGCTCATCAGACTTTACTTTCCAGGTCCTCCACTGAGTCCCTGCTCATCAGACTTTCCTTTCTGGGTCCTCCACTTGGTCCCTGCTCATCAGACTTTCCTTTCTGGGTCCTCCACTGGGTCCATGCTCATCAGACTTTCCTTCCCAGGTCCTCCACTTGGTCATTGCTCATCAGACTTTCCATTACAGGTGCTCAGCTAGGTCCATACTCATCAGACTTTCCTTCCCAGGTCCTCCACTGAGTCCCTGTTCATCAGACTGTACTTTCTGGGTCCTCCACTTGGTCCCTGCTCATCAGACTTTCCTTTCTAGGTCCTCCACTTGGTCCCTGCTCATCAGACTTTCCTTTCCAGGTCCTCCACTGAGTCCCTGCTCATCAGACTTTCCTTTCCAGGTGTTCCACTTGGTCCCTGCAGTCGCTTTCTGGTCGCTCATCAGATCTTCTGGCGTTGGGTCTCATGTGAACGAGGTGTGGAGCTGTAGTACCAGGACAGGTGAGGTGCAGCAATAGGGCACTCGTGTATTAGCTTTTATTATTTTTAACCCCTTTTGACCGATAAATAATCCAGTAAAATGGATCCCGCTATCCCTCATTTTATAGGATATTTGAATTCCGAAAACTTTACATTTTGGCAAATTTGAGTCTTTCAGAAAATTCAGGGATAATTGGATTTGTCAGGAATCGATTTGCTCCTCTGTAATATTTTTTCCTAATATGCCATCGTCTTTGTACAGACAGGAGCGGCGCTCAGTCTGGACTCCTCGGGGGAGGGGCTCTTCTGTATCCGGCCCACAAACCTCCCGCTCCTCACAGTGGTGGCTTCTGAATGACACAATTCTAAGCATGCAAGTCCGGTAGGCCACACTAACTTATTGGATGCTTGTAGTGGATTGTGGGGTTCTAGTACTTCCTATATCACACTCCTGTGAAATGAAGAGCAGCAGTGTAAGTTGTGCAGTATATAGACACTGAATCAGAAGGGGATGCACTGTGATGAGACAGACTGCAGACTCAGAGCTAAACAGAACTTAGAACGCAGCTTTAGATGTGATTTGTGTATAGAGCAAGATGTATCAGGGAAATACCTGCCGAAAAATAGAAAATGATATTATAAGAAAAATGATGTCTACAAAGAGCAGAATGGAGCTGATGTCAGCGTCTCAGGGCGGCAACACCTCAAGGGCATGAATTACCCCCAATGTTACACTCCATAGAAGGCACAATCTTCATATCAAAAGAATTCACAAAAAGGAAGGTGGGTGTGGGTGGCCCCTAATCCCGAAGATCACACGCATTGTTGTCCTATCAGGCGCCGCTCATCTCTTGCTACGTTCTCTGTAGTTATATTGTATCATGTCTATATATTATCAGCAACAACAAAGAATTTTAGTTAATCATTAATTATGTTCTGTGAAGATTAGATGATTGTAGAGAAGAAATAAAGGAGAAAAGAAGACACATCTGTAGAGGCGGGGGCACACATCAGGGAACATCTGTAGAGGAGGGGGCACACATCAGGGACACATCTGTAGAGGCGGGGGCACACATCAGGGAACATCTGTAGAGGAGGGGGCACACATCAGGGACACATCTGTAGAGGAGGGGGCACACATCAGGGACACATCTGTAGAGGCGGGGGCACACATCAGGGACACATCTGTAGAGGAGGGGGCACACATCAGGGACACATCTGTAGAGGCGGGGGCACACATCAGGGACACATCTGTAGAGGAGGGGGCACACATCAGGGACACATCTGTAGAGGAGGGGGCACACATCAGGGACACATCTGTAGAGGAGGGGGCACACATCAGGGACACATCTGTAGAGGCGGAGGCACACATCAGGGACACATCTGTAGAGGAGGGGGCACACATCAGGGACACATCTGTAGAGGCGGGGGCACACATCAGGGACACATCTGTAGAGGTGGGGGCACACATCAGGGACACATCTGTAGAGACGGGGCACACATCAGGCACACATCTGTAGAGGAGGGGGCACACATCAGGGACACATCTGTAGAGGCGGGGGAACACATCAGGGACACATCTGTAGAGGCGGGGGCACACATTAGGGACACATCTGTAGAGACGGGGGCACACATCAGGGAACATCTGTAGAGGCGGGGGCACACATCAGGGACACATCTGTAGAGGCGGGCCACACATCAGGGAACATCTGTAGAGGCGGGGGCACACATCAAGGACACATCTGGAGAGGAGGGGGCACACATCAGGGAACATCTGTAGAGGCGGGGGCACACATCAGGGACACATCTGGAGAGGAGGGGGCACACATCAGGGAACATCTGTAGAGGAGGGGGCACACATCAGGGAACATCTGTAGAGGCGGGGGCACACATCAGGGACACATCTGTAGAGGCAAGGGAACACATCAGGGACACATCTGTAGAGGCGGGGGCACACATCAGGGAACATCTGTAGAGGAGGGGGCACACATCAGGGACACATCTGTAGAGGCAAGGGAACACATCAGGGACACATCTGTAGAGGCGGGGGCACACATCAGGGACACATCTGTAGAGGAGGGGGCACACATCAGGGACACATCTGTAGAGGCGGGGGCACACATCAGGGAACATCTGTAGAGGCGGGGACACACATCAGGGAACATCTGTAGAGGAGGGGGCACACATCAGGGACACATCTGTAGAGGCAAGGGAACACATCAGGGACACATCTGTAGAGGCGGGGGCACACATCAGGGACACATCTGTAGAGGAGGGGGCACACATCAGGGACACATCTGTAGAGGCGGGGGCACACATCAGGGACACATCTGTAGAGGCGGGGGCACACATCAGGGACACATCTGTAGAGGAGGGGGCACACATCAGGGACACATCTGTAGAGGAGGGGGCACACATCAGGGACACATCTGTAGAGGAGGGGGCACACATCAGGGACACATCTGTAGAGGCGGAGGCACACATCAGGGACACATCTGTAGAGGAGGGGGCACACATCAGGGACACATCTGTAGAGGTGGGGGCACACATCAGGGACACATCTGTAGAGACGGGGCACACATCAGGCACACATCTGTAGAGGAGGGGGCACACATCAGGGACACATCTGTAGAGGCGGGGGCACACATCAGGGACACATCTGTAGAGGCGGGGGCACACATTAGGGACACATCTGTAGAGACGGGGGCACACATCAGGGAACATCTGTAGAGGCGGGGGCACACATCAGGGACACATCTGTAGAGGCGGGCCACACATCAGGGAACATCTGTAGAGGCGGGGGCACACATCAAGGACACATCTGGAGAGGAGGGGGCACACATCAGGGAACATCTGTAGAGGCGGGGGCACACATCAGGGACACATCTGGAGAGGAGGGGGCACACATCAGGGAACATCTGTAGAGGAGGGGGCACACATCAGGGACACATCTGTAGAGGCAAGGGAACACATCAGGGACACATCTGTAGAGGCGGGGGCACACATCAGGGACACATCTGTAGAGGAGGGGGCACACATCAGGGACACATCTGTAGAGGCGGGGGCACACATCAGGGAACATCTGTAGAGGCGGGGACACACATCAGGGAACATCTGTAGAGGAGGGGGCACACATCAGGGACACATCTGTAGAGGCAAGGGAACACATCAGGGACACATCTGTAGAGGCAAGGGAACACATCAGGGACACATCTGTAGAGGAGGGGGCACACATCAGGGACACATCTGTAGAGGAGGGGGCACACATCAGGGACACATCTGTAGAGGCGGGGGCACACATCAGGGAACATCTGTAGAGGCGGGGACACACATCAGGGACACATCTGTAGAGGCGGGGCACACATCAGGGAACATCTGTAGAGGAGGGGGCACACATCAGGGACACATCTGTAGAGGCGGGGCACACATCAGGGAACATCTGTAGAGGCGGGGGCACACATCAGGGAACATCTGTAGAGGAGGGGGCACACATCAGGGACACATCTGTAGAGGCGGGGGCACACATCAGGGAACATCTGTAGAGGAGGGGGCACACATCAGGGACACATCTGTAGAGGCGGGGGCACACATCAGGGAACATCTGTAGAGGCGGGGGCACACATCAGGGACACATCTGTAGAGGCGGGGGCACACATCAGGGACACATCTGTAGAGGAGGGGGCACACATCAGGGACACATCTGTAGAGGAGGAGGCACACATCAGGGACACATCTGTAGAGGCGGGGGCACACATTAGGGACACATCTGTAGAGGCGGGGACACACATCAGGGAACATCTGTAGAGGCGGGGACACACATCAGGGAACATCTGTAGAGGCGGGGCACACATCAGGGAACATCTGTAGAGGCGGGGGCACACATCAAGGACACATCAGTAGAGGCGGGGGAACACATCAGGGAACATCTGTAGAGGCGGGGGCACACATCAGGGACACATCTGGAGAGGAGGGGGCACACATCAGGGACACATCTGTAGAGGGGGGGCACACATCAGGGAACATCTGTAGAGGCGGGGACACACATCAGGGAACATCTGTAGAGGCAGGGGCACACATCAGGGAACATCTGTAGAGGCGGGGGCACACATCAAGGACACATCAGTAGAGGCGGGGGAACACATCAGGGAACATCTGTAGAGGCGGGGGCACACATCAGGGACACATCTGGAGAGGAGGGGGCACACATCAGGGACACATCTGTAGAGGGGGCACACATCAGGGACACATCTGTAGAGGAGGGGGCACACATCAGGGACACATCTGTAGAGGGGGGCACACATCAGGGACACATCTGTAGAGGAGGGGGCACACATCAGGGACACATCTGTAGAGGAGGGGGCACACATCAGGGACACATCTGTAGAGGAGGGGGCACACATCAGGGACACATCTGTAGAGGCGGGGGCACACATCAGGGACACATCTGTAGAGGAGGGGACACACAGGGACACATCTGTAGAGGAGGGGGCACACATCAGAGACACATCTGTACAGGTTGGGGCACACATCAGGGACACATCTGTACAGGTGGGGCACACATCAGGGACACATCTGTAGAGGCGGGGGCACACATCAGGGACACATCTGTAGAGGCAGGGGGCACACATCTGGGACACATCTGTAGAGGCGGGGGCACACATCAGGGACACATCTGTAGAGGCAGGGGGCACACATCAGGGACACATATGTAGAGGAGGGGGCACACATCAGGGACACATCTGTAGAGGAGGGGGCACACATCAGGGACACATCTGTAGAGGAGGGGGCACACATCAGGGACACATCTGTAGAGGAGGGGGCACACATCAGGGACACATCTGTAGAGGAGGGGGCACACATCAGGGACACATCTGTAGAGGAGGGGGCACACATCAGGGACACATCTGTAGAGGCGGGGGCACACATCAGGGACACATCTGTAGAGGAGGGGACACACAGGGACACATCTGTAGAGGAGGGGGCACACATCAGAGACACATCTGTACAGGTGGGGGCACACATCAGGGACACATCTGTAGAGGCGGGGGCACACATCAGGGACACATCTGTAGAGGCAGGGGGCACACATCTGGGACACATCTGTCGAGGTTCGGGCACACATCAGGGACACATCTGTAGAGGCAGGGGGCACACATCAGGGACACATATGTAGAGGAGGGGGCACACATCAGGGACACATCTGTAGAGGAGGGGGCACACATCAGGGACACATCTGTAGAGGCGGGGGCACACATCAGGGACACATCTGTAGAGGAGGGGCACACATCAGGGACACATCTACAGAGGCAGGGGGCACACATCAGGGACACATCTGTAGAGAAGGGGGCACACATCAGGGACACATCTGTAGAGGCAGGGGAACACATCAGGGACACATCTGTAGAGGCAGGGGGCACACATCAGGGACACATCTGTAGAGGCAGGGGAACACATCAGGGACACATCTGTAGAGGCAGGGGGCACACATCAGGGACACTTCTGTAGAGGCAGGGGGCACACATCTGGGACACATCTGTAGAGGCAGGGGGCACACATCAGGGACACATCTGTAGAGGAGGGGGCACACATCAGGGACACATCTGTAGATTAGGGGGCACACATCAGGGACACATCTGTAGAGGTGGGGGCACACATCAGGGACACATCTGTAGAGGAGGGGCACACATCAGGGACACATCTGTAGAGGAGGGGGCACACATCAGGGACACATCTACAGAGGCAGGGGGCACACATCCGGGACACATCTGTAGAGGCAGGGGCACACATCAGGGACACATCTGTAGAGGCAGGGGCACACATCAGGGACACATCTGTAGAGGCAGGGGGCACACATCAGGGACACATCTGTAGAGGCAGGGGGCACACATCTGGGACACATCTGTAGAGGCAGGGGCACACATCAGGGACACATCTGTAGAGGAGGGGGCACACATCAGGGACATATCTGTAGAGGCGGGGCACACATCAGGGACACATCTGTAGAGGCAGGGGGCACACATCAGGGACACATTTGTAGAGGCGGGGGCACACGTCAGGGACACATCTGTAGAGGCAGGGGGCACACATCAGGGACACATCTGGAGAGGCAGGGGGCACACATCTGGGACACATCTGTAGAGGCAGGGGGCACACATCAGGGACACATCTGTAGAGGAGGGGCACACATCAGGGACACATCTGTAGAGGCGGGGGCACACATCAAGGACACATCTGTAGAGGCGGGGGCACACATCAGGGACACATCTGTAGAGGAGGGGGCACACATCAGGGACACATCTGTAGAGGAGGGGGCACACATCAGGGACATATCTGTAGAGGCGGGGGCACACATCAGGGACACATCTGTAGAGGAGGGGGCACACATCAGGGAACATCTGTAGAGGAGGGGGCACACATCAGGGACACATCTGTAGAGGAGGGGGCACACATCAGGGAACATCTGTAGAGGAGGGGGCACACATCAGGGACACATCTGTAGAGGCGGGGGCACACATCAGGGACACATCTGTAGAGGCAGGGGGCACACATCAGGGACACATCTGTAGAGGAGGGGGCACACATCAGGGAACATCTGTAGAGGAGGGGGCACACATCAGGGACACATCTGTAGAGGCAGGGGGCACACATCAGGGACACATATGTAGAGGAGGGGGCACACATCAGGGACACATCTGTAGAGGAGGGGGCACACATCAGGGACACATCTGTAGAGGAGGGGGCACACATCAGGGACACATCTGTAGAGGAGGGGGCACACATCAGGGACACATCTGTAGAGGAGGGGGCACACATCAGGGAACATCTGTAGAGGAGGGGGCACACATCAGGGACACATCTGTAGAGGCGGGGGCACACATCAGGGACACATCTGTAGAGGCAGGGGGCACACATCAGGGACACATCTGTAGAGGAGGGGGCACACATCAGGGACATATCTGTAGAGGAGGGGGCACACATCAGGGACACATCTGTAGAGGAGGGGGCACACATCAGGGAACATCTGTAGAGGAGGGGGCACACATCAGGGACACATCTGTAGAGGCGGAGGCACACATCAGGGACACATCTGTAGAGGAGGGGGCACACATCAGGGAACATCTGTAGAGGAGGGGGCACACATCAGGGACACATCTGTAGAGGCGGGGGCACACATCAGGGACACATCTGTAGAGGCGGGGGCACACATCAGGGACATATCTGTAGAGGAGGGGGCACACATTGGGGACCTTCTGTCTTACCCAATTATTTACTATCGCTCCATTGTATTTAATATAAATCAGTCGTGAACATATACTTTACATCTACAATTTCCTATCATTTTGCGTCTGCAGCTTTTATACAGATCGATTATAGACTGTAAACTCTGCGTGGTCCGATCTTGCAGTCACGTAGTTGGGTCGCCCTCCCAGGGCCGTGGGGTACTCGGTACCGGGCCGGTGTCGGCGGGATGTGTCACAGCAGCGGTGACCCGGTCCGTGGCCCTGGGCGCCCAAGTAATGGGGGAATGGAAATGGTGGATTATAGTTAATGGAATAGTTTGTGACGCCACCTGTGGTGTTCGGCAAGTGAGATGTTAAGCCGACGCTGCTTGCAGATCCTCTGGGGCTGGTGGTGTGTTGCAGCCAAGATGGTGAAGCTCCCCACAGGTGAAGCTGTAGCCCCAGGGCTGTGTAGATGTGGAGTTAAAGGAGAGGCACAAGCGGTGTAGAAGCTGGTACCCAAAGGTAGCAGTGCTGGGCGTGTTGGCGCAAGAATCAATGGAGGACACCAGGGCTTGTAGTTCCAAAGCTTTACTCACAGTCTGTAGTACACACAGGTGCCTGCCTCCGTACTGTGTCCTCCGGGTCAGAGGCTCAACCAACCTCCCGGTCCGATGGAATGCTCCTTTCCAACGCTCCGCCAACATGTACCTTTCTGAACGTCTCCTCTTCTTGCGCCTTTGGTGTGAAGTACTCCTAGTACTGAGTTTCACTGGAGTTCCTCCTGACAGATGTTCCCAAGAACTCTACTTGTACGGCAGACAGCTGTAGCCTGCTTCGGGGACTCCCTACTCCTGAGTCCTGGCTCACTATCCAAGTTGCTGTTGTGCCCCCAAGTCTTAGATGGGAGTAGTGCATTTACAGTTCACTACTCCACCGGTGTCTGCTGCAGGACCATTTACATCCATACAACCTCGGGGACCGGGACCCAGCCTTGCGCTTAGAACTTCTAGGCAGGGTTCTCTTCTAACCCACGTCCTCTGTTCCCTTCTACTCCTTTGTTCTGTACTAATCTCTCTTTCTTATGGAAGATCAGGTTTCAGTTCAATGTCTTTCTCCTTCTTTCCTTTCCCGTGCCAGCAGACCCAGGTCACTGAGGTCTGCTGCAGCACCTCCTTCCTCCATCCCTCTCACAGGGATCTTCTTTCCTCACTCCTCTCTGAGTGGCTTCCTCTCCCAGACTGACCTACTGACTGCCTGAAATCAAAACCTTCCCGCTCTTTTATGTATTCTTTTATGTATTCTCAACTCCACCCGCCTCCCAGCACGTTTCGTGTTCCAAGCAGGGAGCCGCCATAGGTGCTCTGCTACACTCCAAGCTGGGAGCCGCAATGTGGCTTTGCTGAACTACTGTGTTGTGTGGGGTGCGAGTGTTGGAGCGTGGTGTGGGGCACCACATCTCAGGGGGAGGTGCAGTACCTCTGTGGCGGCTGAACCTCAGGGGCGCCACATAATTAATAAACATAAGAAGATGAAGATGAGCAGAGACATAAGACGCAATCGCTGTTTCCACTGATATCCATAGAGCACAAGATCTTTCCTCCTGACTCCACTTGTGCCGTCGGTGGTGCAGATTCATCCTAACTCCCTGAGATTCGTAGTGTACATGAGATGCAATTCTCGGTGTGTTTCACCATCTCTTGTGCAAGAAAAGTCAGACTCGGGATTTTATGACCCAAATTTGTGAACAAACTTGTGAAGAGGGGAAAAGCCTTATCCAGTTGACACCAGACATGGAAGGGAAACTGAATCCCCAACAAGCATCACGAGAGCGAATCTTCCAAAATCCCAATTGGGCAGGTTGCTGCAATGTGGCCAGGAAATTCACCTTGTATCGATGTTATTTGCTGCCAATTGAACGTTCCTTTAATGTCTTCTAGGATCTCTCCAGAATCCGGAGCGTAATAGGCAAAAAATGAAAAATAAAAGATCCTCACCCCTTGTGGCCCATTTGTCCCGCTTCCTCGGCCCCTCCATTCGATCCACTGAAAAGCCGGAGTCAGCGCCTTAGACAACTCATCGTGATGTCAGAGAACTTGTCAAAGTGAGCAAAAGGCCAGACAGAGCTTTATGAAGAACAGGACAAGGGGGCTGTGGCAATGGATCAAGTGAGCAGATAAATATTATTATTTTTTTACCCCTTTTTCGATTTATCTTCAAATCAGTAAAATGGAGTTTGGCCACACAAAGCGAATCACAGAAAATTCCCAGTTTGGCTTTCCTCTTCTATAGATAACAGCAGGGAACTTAAATGAGGATTTTCTTCCCCCTTCTCATCAGAAGACGTCCCTGTTTAGGTGGTGACTCTCGTGGTCTGTGGATGTCTCTGAGAGATGCTAAAGCTCCATTTTTGTTACATTTTATATAACTTCTGCTCCAGTTTCTGACTGATCACTAAACCTTTGCTGATCTTCTTGTATCTTTCACCTTTCTTGGTCTTGTGACATTTCTCTTCCATGTGGTGCCATTGCTGGCAGCATGAAATGGACAGGTGGTTCTTTTAAGTATCGGCCCCTTGTAGTCGCCTGTCTGCTGGACCCCGGTGTAATTAAGGATTACACTGATCGGGGAGATTCTTGTTAAATAGAATTTTGTAATCTAAACTTTAGCTTTTTCTCCTAAAACTTTTATTGGGGTGTACTCACGTTTGCAACATGGTGTTGAATGAATTTAATGGGAAAAGTACCTTTTCAGGTATGAAATATCAAATCTTGCTTGTAGTCAATGGCCAATATTTGTGGGAGAATTTTGTAGTGGGGTATCTATTAGAAAATTTGACTTCCGAAAGGAGAGTTAAGGTTTTCAGACAAATCCGTTGGGGTGTACTCGTTTAGGCTAAACACTGTAAATGCACACAGATAAATATATTTATGTGACTTTTTAACTTCTGCTCCCATTGAGGCCTTATTTACAGAATCTTCTCAGAATATAGGATGGTTCGGAGCGACGCCTAAACTATTTTGTGTTGCTATTGGACACTGCTCCCTCCAGCAGGATCTCTTCTTCTGTGACGTTCCACAGGATCAGCCTCTCCTGTAATACTCTGTGCTGCTGATGGATCCTGCTTCCTCCATCGTGGGAATGCCCAGTACATCGACGACCTCTCACAAGGTCAGCACTTTGATCTCTTGACATTGTGGTGTGAAGGACCCAGCTGTGTCTGGA
This sequence comes from Dendrobates tinctorius, assembly GCF_039654945.1. Taxonomy (NCBI): domain Eukaryota; kingdom Metazoa; phylum Chordata; class Amphibia; order Anura; family Dendrobatidae; genus Dendrobates; species Dendrobates tinctorius. The sequence continues at coordinate 3,593,885 of NW_027361810.1, forward strand.
TGGTTAGAAAATAATCTTCATCAAAAACGAACACTTACGATATTTTTCAGCAAAGGCAAAAGCTACAGACGCCAATGGACAATTGCAGCAATTACTCTGAATATCGAGCTGCAGATCGCCTCCCACCTCAATATTTAATTTACCCTTCTAATTCCTGAACAGTTGGGCTCGTCTGTAATTGGAGAAGAAATCTAAGCCAACGCGTTTTTAATAAGAGGTTTTCCCGTGATTGGAGCAGTAAATTACAGTAAATTAGTATCGGCTTGAACTTTTCTGGTCTATGATACAAACTCGTTTACTGGGGAGATGGATGTGATGATGATTTCCCTCCTGTCGGCCTCGGCTCTTCCGCCAGAAAATGGCTATTAGGCAAAGCTAAACTGCACAATAAACCCAACACCGATGGCGTCCAGATCGGCTGCATGCAGAGCGCCTGTGTATGGAAACAGATTCCTTCCTGGTCTCCATGATGGTGAATAAATGATGTCACAAAAGAAGCAAGAGCAGAGCAGATCCAAGAGAGAAGGGCAAAGTGCATAAATACCTATACACAGGAGATGCCCAGGTTATACCAGCTGTACATATATAATTATACACAGGAGATGCCCAGGTTATACCAGCTGTACATATATAATTATATACAGGAGATACCCAGGTTATTCCAGCTGTATATATATAATTATACACAGGAGATGCCCAGGTTATTCCAGCTGTACATAGGAGATGCCCAGGTTATACCAGCTGTACATATATAATTATACACAGGAGATGCCCAGGTTATACCAGCTCTACATATATCATTATAAACAGGAGATACCCAGGTTATACCAGCTGTACATATATAATTATATACAGGAGATACCCAGGTTATACCAGCTCTACATATACAGTATCATTATATACAGGAGATACCCAGGTTATACCAGCTGTACATATATAATTATATACAGGAGATACCCAGGTTATACCAGCTCTACATATATCATTATATACAGGAGATACCCAGGTTATACCAGCTCTACATATATCATTATATACAGGAGATACCCAGGTTATACCAGCTGTACATTTATCATTATATACAGGAGATACCCAGGTTATACCAGCTGTACATACATAATTATATACAGGAGATGCCCAGGTTATACCAGCTGTACATATATCATTATATACAGGAGATACCCAGGTTATACCAGCTGTACATATACAATTATATACAGGAGATACCCAGGTTATACCAGCTGTACATATACAATTATATACAGGAGATGCCCACGTTATATCGGCTGTACATATATAATTATATACAGGAGATGCCCAGGTTATACCAGCTGTACATATAATTATATACAGGAGATACCCAGGTTATACCAACTGTACATATATCATTATATACAGGAGATACCCAGGTTATACCAGCTGTACATATATCATTATATACAGGAGATACCCAGGTTATACCAGCTGTACATATATAATTATATACAGGAGAGGCCCAGGTTATACCAGCTGTACATATATAATTATATACAGGAGATGCTCAGGTTATACCAGCTGTACATATATAATTATATACAGGAGATGCCCAGGTTATACCAGCTGTACATATATAATTATATACAGGAGATGCTCAGGTCATACCAGCTGTACATATATAATTATATACAGGAGATGCCCAGGTTATACCAGCTGTACATATATAATTATATACAGGAGATGCCCAGGTTATACCAGCTGTACATATAGAATTATATACAAGAGATGCGCAGGTTATACCAGCTGCACATATATAATTATATACAGGAGATGTCCAAGAGATATCCAAACACCACCATGAAGACCAAGGAGATATCCAAACACCACCATGAAGACCAAGGAGATCTCCAAACAACACCATGAAGGCCAAGGCGATCTCCAAACAAGTCAGGGACAGGGTTCTTGAGAAGTATAAGTCAGGGTTGGGCTAGAAAAAAAATCTTCCAGTCTCTGATGAACCCCCGGAGCACCATCAAATCCATTATCATCAAATGGAAAGGACATGACACCACAACAAACCTGCAAAGAGAGGGTGCTGACCAAAACCTTCAGCTCAGGCAAGGATGGCATTAGTCAGAGAGGCAGCACAGAGACCAAAGGTAACTCTGAAGGAGCTGCAGAGTTCCCAAGCAGAGACTAGAGTGTCTGTCCATTCGACCACAATAAGCCATACTCTTGATAAAGTTGGCCTTTATGGAAGAGTGGGCTGAAAAAATCCTTTATTTACACACAAAAATTGTAAGGCTCGTTTTAAGTTTGCCAAAAGACATGAGGGAGACTCTGCAAATGTAAGGAAGAAGGTGCTATTGTGAGATGAGACCAAAATTGAACTTTTGGCCAACAAGTTAAACGCTATGTCTGGTACCAAACTAACACAACTCATCACCCCAAGGACACCATCCCCACAGTGAAACATGGTGGTGGCAGCATCATATGCTCTGTGGAATTTTTTTCGGCAGCAGGGACAGGGAAAATGGTGTGAGTCAAGGGGAAGATGGATGGTGTGAAATACAGGGATATTGTGGAGCAAAATCTCTGTCCATCAGTGGTTGGAGACTGGGACGGAGATTCACCTTCCAACAAGACAATGACCCAAAGCATACTGCTACAGCAACACTCGAGTGGTGTGAGAGGGAACGTGTAGATGTTCTGGAGCGGCCGAGTCACAGCCCAAACCTTAATCCAATGGAAACTCTGTGGTCAGACGTGAAGATCACTGTTCACCAGAGGAAACATCTAACCTGAAGGAGCTGGAGCAGTTTCGCCTTGAGGAATCTCAGTGACCAGATGTGGAAAGCTCATAGAGACTTGTTCAAAGCGACTATGTGAATAGAACCACCTGCAAATACTTCAATTTCCCTAGGGATCAATAAAGTGTATTGTATCATAAATGTCTAAAGGACACAAATAATAATATAATATCAGACCAACACTGGTGGATATATAGTTATTAACCTGCAGTGTAAAGCAACAATATACAGGGAGTATATACCGGTCACAAGGGGAGGTTTTTGCAGTAACTGGAGCAGGGATACATTGTGGTATTACAAATCCTTCCTGTCGACATTAAATGTTTTTGCTCACTTTATTTTCTATTTATCAGGCCCTTCTCTTCATTTTGAGGTTTTGGACTATAAAACCTGAATGACTGTAATGAGGGGTGTACGTGAAACCATGGGGCCCCATAGCAGAAATTCTAATTGCCCCCACAGAAAAAAATAATTATACAGTAAATAATATTCAGTGGAGTCACAGAGGAGCGTATCTCACATCTTTACAGCCTTTACAAAGACAATTTTGTCATACTGAAGCCCCTAGATTCTGCTTTCATTGCACCCATAAAGTACGATGCTAACAATAGAGCCCCACAAATGCTATATGATACCCCCAGAATTACTCCACTGTATCCACCACATATACAGTATGATGACCCTTCTGTACCCCACCTCAATTCCCCAGGCAAATTATGGTGACCCCCGCCAACACAGTATGATCCCCCAGCTGTGACCCCCATGCAGTCCTCCATACAATGTAATGGCCCCTACACCTCTCCATACTGTATAATGGCCCATACTAGCTGTCTGAACAGTATAATGGCTCCCACACAGCTCTCCACAGAGTACAATGGACCCCACACAAACTTTCACACTATATAGTTGGTTGTATAGTGTATAATGGGTCTCGCATAACCCTCCAAATAGTATAATGGTCCCCGCATTGCCTTCATTATAGTTTAATGCACACCATATAGTATAATGCACTCCCCATAGTCCTCCATATAGTATAATGCACTCCCATACTCCTCCATATAGTATAACATACTCCCATAGTCCTTCATATACTATAATATACCACCATAGTCATCCATATAGTATAATGCACCCCATAGTCCTCTATTTAGTATAATGCACCTCATAGTCATCCATATGGTATAATGCACCCCATAGGCCTCTATACAGTATAATGCACTTCACATAGTCCTCCTTATGGTATAATGCACACCACAATAGTCCTCCATATTGTATAATGCACCTCATAATCCTCTATACAGTATACTGCTATCCCCATAGTCCACCATATAGTAAAATTCACCCCATAGTCCTCCATATAGTATAGTGTAAACCATAGTCCTCCAAACAATATAATGTACCCCAATAGTCTACCATATAGTGTAATGCACCTCCATAGTCCTCCATACAGTATACTACACTCCCCATAGCCCTCCATATAGTATAATGCACTCCCCATAGTCCTCCATACAGTATACTGCACTTCCCATAGTCCTCAGTATAGTATAATGTGCTCCCATAGTCATCTGTACAGTATAATGAACCCCATAGTCCTCCATTTACTATAGGTCACCCCTAGTCCTCCATATAATATAATGCAGCCATAGTCCTTAGTATAATATAATGCACTTACCATCAACCTTCACAGAGTATAATGCACCCCATAGTCCTCCATATAGTATAATTCCCCCCATAGTCCTCCATATAGTATAATGCTCCCCCAATAGTCCTCCATATAGTTTGATGCACTCCCCATAGTCCTCCATAGAGTATAATGTAGCCCCTAGTTCTACATATAGTATAATTCATTCCATAGTTCTTCATTTAGTATAATGCACTCATCATAGTCCTCCATATAATATAATGTTCTCCCATAGTCCTTCATGTAGTATAATGCACCCCACATAGTCCTTTATAGGATAAAATGCACCCATGGTCCTTCGTATAGTATAATATACCCTCCATAGTCCTCTATATAATATAATGCACTCCATATAGTATAATGCACCATAGTCCTCTTAATAGTATAGTTCACCCCACAGTCCTCCATTTAGCATAATGCACTCCATAGTCGTCATGTATTATAAAGCACTCCCTATTGTACTCCATATAGTATAATACACTACCATATCCATTCATATAGTATAATGCACTCCACAGTCCTCCATACATTATACTGCAATCACTATAGTCCTCCATATAGTATAATGCAACTCAGACCGTGTGGCCTGCCGCCATAGGTGGTATGCAATCTGTCACCACTGATCTCTGCTCATCTCTGCTGTTATAGATAAACCTGCGTAACCATTATAACTGATTCCTGAGGAAGATAGTGCTGGGAGGGTATTGTGTGAAAAAAGGAACATGGTGGACTACGAAGTGGAAGATAATGGAAAATAAAGCATATTGTGCTTCCTAGGGAGATTAGGAGTTCTTGTAGGGCTACAGCACCAGCTCATAGGAGAAGCAATAGGTCCATCCTGATATTGCAGAGGTCTCAGATCTTGAACTGTGGCTGCCTCTGTATTATTATGCTTTTCTCATATAGCGCTATCTTATTCTGCAGCACTTTACACACATGGTCATCACTGTCCCCAGTAGGGCTCACAATCTAAATTCCCCATCAGTCTTTGGAGTGTGGAAGGAAATCGGAGGAAACCCACACAAACACGGGGAGAACATACAAACTCCATAGATGTTGTCCTTGGTGTGATTTGAACCCACGACCCCAGCGCTGCAAGGCTACAGTGCTAACCACTGAGCCACCATGTCATCCTATAGTACAGTGCTAACCACTGAGCCACCGTGTCGCCCATATCACTCACCTATATACATAGATTTACATTAATGCATTGAAATCTTTACCCTTAGATAAGAATTTCATGAGTTTGAGTTGCCGCATTGTTGCTCATTTACTTACCTGTTTGAACCCAGGATTTTTCATAAATTCAAAGTAGCAATCTAGCAATTTTTTTATTATCTACCCCCATAGCTACAATTATTATGAGCACAGTCCATGTATTAATTTGCTGATTGACCGGTCACATTCTCAATGTAAATCTATGACACTAAGAGCAAAGATCATAGGATTGCATCGAGAAATTTTTGGTCCACAATGAAGAGGCTTCTAGGCTCGTTGGGAGTCAAGTGTTGAGCAAACTAATAAATACTCCGTGCACATAATAACTAATAATGAAATAAAACAAAGATCGCTGGAGGCCTGTGAATTGCTGCATCACACATTCCCGAGCTCACAAATGCCGCATGCAGTATCATCAACTCTATAACCAGATTCCAAGCTGCAGAAGCGCATCTCCAAGATCAGAAGCCTTTATAGGAGCAGAGACGGTACAGGGAAAGGAAATTGGAATTTACGGACATGACGACCTTCACATTTAGTGACCCGAGGCTTTTACCTGCACATCAATCATGATGCTGTAAATAACTGCAAAATGTTTTGATTTTATACTTTTGATACAAAGTAACACAAAAATCTTAGGTCACAGTCCATTCTATCTATCTATCTATCTATCTATCTGTCTGTCTGTCTGTCTGTCTGTCTATCTATCTACAGTTTCTTTCAAAATTATCCACGCCTATTGTAAATCTGGTTTATTAGCCTTTTGCAGTATACCACTGTGACAAGAACAATGCAAATTGCTGAACATAACTAATATAACAAGTGGTTTCTCCAAATTCACCCCAATATGCCACTTTTACTGACTCCTGCAGTTTCAGAAATATTCACCCCTTCCTGACCAGCATCTTTAGTGCTCAGTAGAGCCCTTCTGGCTGCTATCACCTGCTGTAGGTGTGGTGCATCACTAGACATCATCTTATGGCAGTGATACTGAGGAATCTTACTAGTGACCTGAAGGTTATGGCCAAAGGAGCAGGCTAAGATTTTTCATGTGTCCAGAAGCGATTGTCTGGCTCTGTATTGCATCTGCAGCAGGTTATAACAACCAGAAGAGGGCACATATCCAGTTACTGAACAGATGCATGTCCAGGTGGCCCCTTGGCCAGGAGCAACTCAGCAATCCCTATGTGAACAATAGTTGTCACAATAAACTTGATTCACTATGTACAGACTTGTATGTACAGAGAAAAACAGCACCTCATCAATAATTTAACAAACTACCCAATGTATTGTTATAAAGAAGTATAGGTAAATATAGAAATTAGGATAATGTAACATTTGCCCTGCTTAACCCTGTCTGACGCTGGGTAAAAAGATGTCAACTGGTGGAAAATAACAGCCTATTCAACAACCCACTGCAGCTACTTAAATTGTAAAAATGGTAAAATGGTCCAAAAATTATCCCCTTTTGGGGGCAAAAGACCGCCTTGCTGGTGTTTTTTACACAGACAATGCAAACTAAAGAATAATTGGCTTTATCCCAAGTGGAGTGTGAAGCACATTCCTTTTTGCAGAGTATCAGTAACTTTGTTCTAAATGAAGAAGTGATAGATTTTCCTAAGGTGTCCAAAAATTATCCCTTTAATTAGGGAGGCAAAGCAGAAGTGCTGTTTTAAATATGAAAAAGCAATAGGTTCTAAACTAGGAGTAAAAAAATTATCCCTTTTTTGGGGATCCATAACAGGCTTTTCGCAGAATGACTTACAAGTTTGTGAAGGCAAAATCTTGAAAACTAAACCAAATTAGCACAAAGGGGTATTAAACTGACTCAAGGTGCTGTTACTGCAGGCAATCACAGATCAGTCACTTCACAATCACACTGACTCTGCAGATCCAGCACTTCCTTATATGTCACCTCAATCTTTAGATTATCTTTCTATCATCTCACATATCTTAGATCAAATACCAGCACCCTGGAGACCAGAGGTTCCCTTTAAGAATGTGGTTTTGGACAGTCCTCTCCCCGGATATGTAGAAAGTTCCCTCCTTGCACGGATTCTTCGGCAATGACAGAACAATGAGAAGTTGTAATATTCTCAGACATTTGCATGTTGCCGCTGACTCCCTCCAGCGCAGAGCTCGCCGTTTAGGCAGATATAGAAGATGCGGTCCCGGGAGACGCTGCTGCGGAGCGTAATCACACCATGTACGTGCTCCCGATAACCCTCGGGTTTATGGCTCCGGCTCATGAATTATTGTAATTTATTCACATGAAATCTCTGGCTCATAAATTCTCGCTGCTGTCGACATAAACCGAGCGGCGTAACGTCTGCGGATATTTATCAGCGTATGGAGCAATCATATATTACATTGTGCATCTCTCACAAACTGCCCAGACTCCGCAGGGATCTGCCACACAAACTATGGAGGTTAAGCGGCACTCTCTGCCGCCGCCGCTACGTGACACGATTATATTTATTCTTTATGATTTAGCCCTGGACGAGTATTATTGATATGGGAGGAACCTGTGGAAAGAAGCATTTCACGGGTAATAGGAGGCAGATGATGGGAAACACTTTAAAGGAAAAATCCACTTTATAAGGGTTGTATGGAACTTATATATTCATTTTTTACAGAAACACAGGCATTCCTATAATGTCCTGAATAGAATTTCCAGAAGGAAACACATGCTTTTTCCATGTATAATCTTTTACTCTCCCATGTTCACTTTTCCTTTTCCTCCGCAGCTCCCCGATCCTCTGCCTCCGCAGCTCCCCGATCCTCTGCCTCTGCAGCTCCCTGATCCTCTGCCTCCACAGCGCCCTCCGCAGTTCCCTGATCCTCTGCCTCCGAAGCTCCCCGATCCTCTGCCTCCATTGCGCCCTCCGCAGTTCCCCAATCCTCTCCCTCCACAGCTCTCGGATCCTCTGCCTCCACAGCTCCCCGGTCCTCTGCCTCCAGAGCTCCCCGATCATCTGCCTCCGCAGCTCCCCTATCCTCTGCCTTCGAAGCTCCCCGATCCTCTGCCTCCGCAGTTCCCCGGTCCTCTGCCTCCGCAGCTCCCCGATCCTCTGCCTCTGCAGCTCCCCGCAGCTCCCCGGTCCTCTGCTTCCACAACTCCCTGATCCTCTGCCTCCGCAGCTCCCCTATCCTCTGCCTTCGAAGCTCCCCGATCCTCTGCCTCCGCAGTTCCCCGGTCCTCTGCCTCCGCAGCTCCCCGATCCTCTCCCTCCGCAGCTCCCCGATCCTCTCCCTCCGCAGCTCCCCGATCCTCTGCCTCCGCAGCTCCCCGATACTCTGCCTCCGCAGCTCCCCGATCCTCTCCCTCCACAGCTCCCCGATCCTCTGCCTCTGCAGCTCCCCGCAGCTCCCTGATCCTCTGCTTCCACAACTCCCTGATCCTCTGCCTCCGCAGCTCCCCGATCCTCTCCCTCCGCAGCTCCCCGATCCTCTCCCTCCGCAGCTCCCCGATCCTCTCCCTCCGCAGCTCCCCGATCCTCTCCCTCCGCAGCTCCCCGATCCCCTCCCTCCGCAGCTCCCCGATCCCCTCCCTCCGCAGCTCCCCGATCCCCTCCCTCCGCAGCTCCCCGATCCTCTCCCTCCGCAGCTCGCCGATCCTCTGCCTCCGCAGATCACTGATCCTCCCCCTCTGCAGCTCCCCGACCCTCTGCACTGGTGTTTTTTGGTTCCTCTGGCTGTCCCTCATAAAGCAGAGACCAATGATTTGTTTTATATGTTACATGGGGGGGAACAAACATCACTAATGTCAATGGTATGTCATCCCCAGACCAGCACAGAAGATGAGAGAGCTGCATAGGTGGTGCAGGGACAGGTGGATGGCTGGAACAGTTCAGCTTAATGTACTTTACTATTGTAATCCCTTCACAGCCTTCAAAAGAAGACAGAAGACTGACCACCATTTTGCTGGGTTTGTGCAAAGCAAATCCCCAAAGTTTCAAGATCACAATAATCTAAAATTTGGGACGATTCATATTGAATTTGACTCATTTTAGTTCATCTTGTTCACGTCTATTTTGTATTTTAAGATCTGTAATAATTAGTAAAGACAAAGTGTTTGAAAAGAAGATAGCCAACATTGTGTGAGTGTCAACGATTGTAGCTCCTCTTCCTCTAGAACGTCTGCCGTTTGTGCTGTATGTAAGGTCAATGGCGTAACTGGAATCCAACGAGCTCCAATGCAAAATTTGGACCTGGGCCCCCACGTGCATGTTCGCCAGATGTATGGTCCCTTGTAGCGTTCTAGATCCTGTTAAGATGTACGTGTTTGCCTCCTCATATAACAATGTCCCCCTTCCTGTAATAAAGTCCCCGATCCTGGCCCTTTCCTGTAATAAAGTCTCACACCCTGTAGTAATTTCCTCCATCAAGGGTCCCTTCCTGGTATAATGTCCCCCATACTGGGCCCCTTCCCGGTAAAATGTCCTCCATCCTAGGTCTCTTCCAGGTATAATGTTCTCCATTATAGTATAATATCTTCCGTCATGGGCTCCTTCCTTGTATAATATCCTCCATTCTGGGCCTCTTCTTGTTATAATGTCCACATCCTGGGTCTCTTCCAGTATTTCCAGTAATAATGGCCCTGTTCTGCGGCTCTTCTTCAAAAAATGTAAAAAAAATACCCAAAATGATTCTTCTCACCTTCGTCCGCTCCCATGACTTGTGGCACTCTCTTCTATAGACAGCGCAGAAGCCAGCAACTGACTTCAGTGTGCAAACGACGGGCAGCACATGGTGTCACTGCCACTCACCACCAGTGACTTGCACGCCGACGTCAGCTGCCGGCCTCTGATTGGCTGGCAGTGAGTATTGCAGTGCAGGGACTCGGCGGGTCTGAAATATGCATCGGGGCCCCCCTCCTTCTCTACCGCAATCATTACATCCCCGTACGGTACATTGATGCTGTCACATATATAGAATTACATTTCCCATCCCAGCTCCCTCTCTCTGTCAGTCTCTAATATAGTTCTGGCATTCTATTCATGAACAAGGACCCTCAGGATGAACAGATCTGCTGTACAAAAGATCGCAGACGTGCATGGAATTATGGGAAAACTGATAAAAAGTGAAAAAAAAAGTTTTACAAGGTTTGGAAAGCATTTATTGCAGATTTGCGCAGTGCGTTACTGTACTGAATGCAGAGGAGTCGGTTAAAGTTTATTTTCTTGGAAGCTTCAGTTTTCATGATGTCAGTATGAGGTCGTTAATAAAACATATTATTCACAGTAACATTTTATAAGACGAGTGTTTAATACCAGACAGTTGGACAACTCCACATTATCAATCATTACAATGTGTGAAGGTGAAGAGACGACGCCTCGTGCCCGTCCTGCGTCAACATCTGCATCCTGCAGAACTACATACACAATAGATACAATGTAACCACTGGTGAATTCTCATATCCTGAATGTAAAATAAAAAAACCTCATGTTACATTTATACATTTATATATTCTGGAATCAAATGCAAGAATAACACTAAATGCGTAAAATCTGCCGCGGTAAAGTCTCTCCAGGATACAACATTAACATACATTCATTAGTACTTTGCTGGCAGCTTTGGCTCCTGAGCAGCTGTATCTGCAGATGGGATCATTCATTTATTTTACTTATATAGAGCCGTCCCATTCTGTAACACTGTACAGACATCATCATCGCTGTCCCCATTGGAGCTCACAATCGATATTCCCTTTCAGTCTATGAAGCTTGGGAGGAAACCGGAGCACCTGGAGGAAACCCACACAAACATGAGGAGAACATGGATGCTACATATATAGGGACACAAGGGCCCCGATTCATCAAGACAAGCATTATTCTCGCCCGTCTTGATGAAGGGATGTGTTGGAGTCAGAGGCACCTGAATCATGTAATTTATGACAATGCATCATCAATTAGCCAAGTGGGCGTCACACCCAGTGGTATAACTAAAATCTGATGTTGGTCAGATGTATTAGCACTTGTAGTGTTATAAAGCCTATAAAGACCTACGTATTCCATAATGTAGTCATGCCACCCATCCTTGGTCCCTTCTAGATATAATGTCCCCCACCTTGAGCCCCTTCCTGGTATAATATCCTCCATCCTGAGCCACAACCTGTTGTAATATCGCCTATCCTGGGCCACTTCCAGTAATAATAGCCTCCATCCTGAGCCCCTTCCTGGTATAATGTCCGCCACTTCTGGACCCCTTCCAGTAATTTTTGTCCCCCATCTTCTAATAATGCTCCCGTTCTATTGCTGTTCTCTAACACGTTAGATCTCATGACATGCAACATCCTATTCTATAGCCTGGCAGAGGCTGGCAGCTGACGTTGGCGTGCCTGCTGTGGTTGACGCTTGACGGTCACGGCATGTGACTGACACGCCGTCGTCAGCTACAGGCTTCGCACCCCAGCGCCGCTCATCTTGGCAGAGCTGGGAAAAACTGCCATGAGAACATCAAAAGTTCCAAAATTTTTGATCAACATCGAGGGGCATAAAAATGTGACTTATCAATGTGTTTTACTCCATATTTCGGGTGAAAACACCTTGATGAATCGGGACTTAGGTCTGCAGAGGAATGACCTCCAGAGATGACGATCAACATGTTTGTCCTCAGCATCCAGCCAAGATTCTGCAGCAGATGAATGAGATCCACCAACAGCTTAGGGTGAGTGCACACGTTGCGGATTCACCTGCGGTTTTTCTGAGAATTTGCCAGCGGTCTTCCCCCGCAGTGTGACACCAGGACAATGGAACAGGTGGCAAACCGCAGCGGAATCCTCAGAAAGAATTGACATGCTGCGGATTTAAAACCGCAGCAAATTCGCGCGGGAAAATCCGCAGCATGTGCACTACAGATTTTAAATCCCATTGGCTAACATTGTACTGTACACTGCCTGCGGAACTGCTGCGAATCCGCAGGGTCAAATCCGCTGCGGATCCGCAACAGAGAATCCGCAGCGTGTGCATATACCCTTACTGGTATCTCTTGCATTTTGCTGTAATCTGCCGGGCAAGATTTTTCTGCAGCTTTTCTGCTGGGTGTGAATTCCCCCTTATTTCTCCAGCAGGTTGCCTTGCTGCGCTCTGTTGGGTCCTGTATCCCTGGTGGGCCTGTGGTTAGTTTTGGCAATCTGCTTCTTTAGCGCACAGATGAGTGGATCTAGTGGCATCATTGCAACTTTCTTCTAAATTAGAGGTCAAGAGGATTATAAATGGTAGCAGTATTTGTAGTATTAGAGGTGGTGGTCGTAGTGATAGGAGTAGTAGTAGGAATATTAATAGTAGCAACAGTAGATGTAGTTGTAGTAGCTGTGGTGGAGTTATTAAATGGAATCCATCAGCTGTTTTTTTCCTATGTAATCCAAGAGCAGTATAATGTAGGGCCAAAAACCCTGATTCCAGTGATACGTCACTTACTGGGTTGCTTGTTGTAGTCTCAATACAATCATCTTTTTATCAGCAGGACATTATTACTCTACGACTAATTGTCACAAGACATCTAGTCCTTCTTCTCTGTGTAACCCCGCCTCCCAAACTGATTGGCTGCTTTCTGCCTCTGCACAGTGTTCACAGAAAAATGCCAATGAGTGGTGTGGGTGGGGTTATACAGAGCTCAGCATTTGCAGCTCTGCTGGATCTGCAGCAAACAGGAATTGTATCAAAATGACAGAAAGTAGCCCAGTAAGTGACACATCGCTGGAATCAGGGTCACTGCCCCTACATGATGCTGCTCAGAGATTACATAAGAGACAGATTCCCTTCAATAGATGTGGTTTTAAGGTGGAGATACATTGTGATATGCGTCCCCCATGCTTCTCATCTGGTCACACAGCTGTGCCGCTCCTGGCTGATGTGCTTCGCTGTCTGATATTCGCTTCCTCTTGCCGGTGACGCGTCCGGAGCAGTGTGAAGTGATTTTCTTTTATCACTCGGTAATTGGTCCTGGGTTTGTCTCTCTCTCCTGTCAGAATGAAATCAGCGGTGCCAGTCGTCCCGGCCGTTTTTCTAATTTCTGCACATTCAGCGCAATAATGTGATAAAAAAATATTTATTTTCCTATTATAGGCGACTTCTGCACTGAAGAGACGGCCGTAAACTACACTGCTGCCGTATGGTAATTGGGAGGTATGTCGGTGGAAGGGGCACTGGTGGAAAGGGGGCGCTGTACATAATGAGAGGAGGGATCAGGGGCACCGGGGTAAAGGGGGCGCTGTACATAATGAGAGGAGAGATTGGTGCACGGGGGGAAGGGGCGCTGTACATAATGAGAGGAGAGATCGGGGGCACCAGGGGAAGGGGGGCCTGTACATAATGAGAGGAGAGATCTGGGCATCGGGGGGAAGGAGGCGCTGTTCATAATGAGAGGAGGGATCAGGAGCACCAGGGGAAGGGGGGCCTGTACATATAGAGAGGAGAGATCAGGGCATCGGGGGGAAGGGGCGCTGTACATAATGAGAGGAGAGATCAGGGCATCGGGGGAAGGGGCGCTGTACATAATGAGAGGAGAGATCAGGGCATCGGGGGGAAGGGGGCGCTGTACCTAATGAGAGGAGGGATCGGGGGCACCGGGGGAAAAGGGGCGCTGTACATAATGAGAGGAGAGATCAGGTGCAACGGGGTGAAGGGGGCGTCGTACATAATGAGAGGAGAGATTGGGGGCACCTGGGGGAAGGGAGCACTGTACATAATGAGAGGAGAGATCAGGGGCACTGGGGGAAGGGGCGCTGTACATAATGAGAGGAGGGATCAGGGGCACCAGGGGGAAGGGGGAGCTGTACATAATGAGAGGAGGGATTGGGGGCACCGGGGGGAAGGAGGCGCTGTTCATAATGAGAGGAGGGATCAGGGGGCACCGGGGGAAGGGGATGCTGCACATAATGAGAGGAGAGATCAGGGGCACTGGGGGGAAGGGGGCGCTGTACATAATGAGAGGAGGGATTGGGGGCACCGGGGGGAAGGAGGCGCTGTTCATAATGAGAGGAGAGATCAGGGGCACTGGGGGAAGGGGCGCTGTACATAATGAGAGGAGGGATCAGGGGCACCAGGGGGAAGGGGGCGCTGTACATAATGAGAGGAGGGATTGGGGGCACCGGGGGGAAGGAGGCGCTGTTCATAGTGAGAGGAGGGATCGGGGGCACCGGGGGAAGGGGATGCTGCACATAATGAGAGGAGAGATCAGGGGCACTGGGGGGAAGGGGGCGCTGTACATAATGAGAAGAGGGATCGGGGGCATCGGGGGGAAGGGGGCGCTGTACATAATGAGAGGAGAGATCGGGGGCATCGGGGGAAGGGGATGCTGCACATAATGAGAGGAGAGATCAGGGGCACTGGGGGGAAGGGGTGCTGTACATAATGAGAGGAGAGATCAGGGGCGCCGGGGTGAAGGAGGCGCTGTACATAATGAGAGGGGAGATCAGGGGCACCGGTGGGGAAGGAGTGCTGTACATAATGAGAGGAGAAACCGGGGGGAAGGGGGCACTATACATAATGAGAAGAGGGATCGGGGCACCGGGGGGAAGGGGTGCTGTACATAATGAGAGGAGGGATCGGGGGCACCGGGGTGAGGAAGAGACACAGCTCTGCAATGACAGGACGGAGCTCAGATAAAATGATGGACGTCAGGATTACTTCTTAAACCTGTATATTTATGGGGTCCCCATTATTTACAAGAAGAGCAGCTATGGATGAATGGCAGGGTATTATACAGACAAGCAGCAGGATCCATCTCTGATTGCAGCCATTGAATGGAAACTGTCGCCTTCACAGCCAGCGCCTGAAACCCACAGTGACACAGGAGCAGTTGTTGTTACAATGTATTTCTCTCCTTGGACAGATATGTCCTCAGCCATTTTCACAGATTTCTGGCTACATATTGGTATTAAAATGGCAAGAAAATATATTCATGTTCACAACAAATCTGCCCAGTTCAGTGGTGAAATCAACCAACCTGACATATAGGAGTTATAGTATTGTCTACCCTGCGTCCCTGCCCCTGTGTCCGCTGCGCTCTCCGGCCCGGACGCGGGCACAAATGTTTTATTCATTCTTTGCAGGCAGAAATTTTGAGAACTGTGAGGTAACAGAAAGCAAAGTCTCTGAGGAATTTACTGAACCTTTCATTTAATGACAAAGCTTTATATATATCAATCTCTAAAACCCCTTTATGGACAAAGATCACAGCACTGGCACAGGCCGCTGGAGTTTTCTGTTACAAAATGGTTACACTTAGGGTCTGTGCACACGTTGCGGATTTGCCTGCAGATACGCAGCAGTTTTCCATGCGGTGTACAGTACCATGTAAACCTATGGAAAACCAAATCCGCTGAGCACATGCTGCGGAAAATTCAGCGCAGATTTGCTGTGGATTTGAACCGCAGCATGTCAATTCTTTGTGTGGAATCAGCAGCGTTTTTACACCTCTTCCATTATAGGAATCTGCAGGTGTAAAAACGCAGGGGAAATCCGCACAAAATCTGACGGAAATCTGCACTAAATCAGCAGGTAAAACGCAGGTCATTTTAACTGCGGATTCAGCAAAATCCGTGTGGAAAAATCCGCAGCCAAATCCGCAATGTGTGCACATACCCTTAAAGGGGTTTATGTTTTAGGGGTTATGTCTTTCTCGCTCAGTAGGAAAAGTTCCCCGGTGTCTCGGTTTCTTGCTGGGGATGGTGCCCTCCTGTTGAAATGCTTCCTCTGCATTCTGCAGACAGAAGCAGCTTCACCTCTGCAGCACCGGAGGAGCACAGGACACAGATACACTGCAACAGCGGCCTGGACATCATCACATCAGTGCATGCAATCTGTAGAGAAGACAGATAGTTAAGTCTGTACTCCTTGCCTAGGAGACCACCACTGCAGAGGTGGTCTACAACCTTGGCAATGAGCCGTAAACTACAGAATTACATTTCCCTCTGTTTTGGGGATCCGAAAGGATATTTAATAAGTGGTAAGTTGCAAAGTGGCTTTTTTTTACAAGTACTTTGCATTTTTTTACCCATTTAACAAAATGGGATGACCCCTTTAAGTCAACCGTAAGCTACTACATCTGATCTTATCGTAGCTAGTGTGGTCTAGGGTGTAGCTCATCCTAGGAACCGTGACCCCAAATCCACTGTGTCCCTCCCTCCATCACTCCTATATCTGTGATGATGGCACAAGACATATAGTTACACTGATTATAGACATGATTGTAACATTAGTGCAGCAGGAGGTCTGTGTGAACCGCGCTTTCCTCCTGACCACAGAAAACAGGGCACAAAACACCCACAAATGATGGCGTTATACAAGATTCTTATGTAACATTTCTTTTTATCTTTTAGGCATTCACAGTGGCAAATATAAAAAGATATAATCCGCGTTTCTTTCCTTTGTGAAGCGCCCGGTGGCGCCGCTGCTCATTAAGGAACACTTGAGCCGCGAGCCTAGCTGCTGACCATGTGACGCTCGGTGATACATTGTAGCAATTGCTTTAAATACTTAAATTGATTCCACTGACAACATGGAAAATACAAATAAAAGAAAAAGAGGCATTTACTTCCCTGCCGGAACACGAGGCATAAAGGAGCAATGGGGGACGAGCCTTGGCTGTACTTTGGGCTGTAGATGTGCCGCCTTGATGCACACAGACATTTTTAAAGGGACTAAGTGGGAGTATTTATTCTTAGCATTAGAAGGTTTGCCAAGCAAGAAGGTGAAGCAATTAGCATGTAGCAGAGCATTACCGTACACGCCACTGGGCATCGCCGCCGTGTGCTTCCAAGATTAATACTACGCAAGCATCTGCTGCACTGAGGCAAGCGGAACGCAGGGCGGTAAAGGTAGACTTCACCGGTGATATGTGTTCCCTGGGCAGGTAATGAGAACACTCATCCTCCTACAGTCGCTCTCGCTTTCTAGAGCTCTGCACCACCGGCCGTTCTGTCACATGGCGGCATGGTGGGGCTTGAGGTTATACACCAGGGGAGCAAGGCGGCCGGATATTATACACTAGGGGCAAGGGGGCTAACGGAAAAAACCTGAATTCTATGATTAAGATGTGTGTAACACTCTGAAGTCTCCTAGGACTGAATCCAACTTATTTCAAGCTCTTTAATGCAAAAAGAGCCTTAGTAATGTCCAAGTGACCTTAATATATATGGCTGAGAGTAAACAGATAATAGCTAATAATTACTGCTGTGCTTTCACAGACTTTCTGTACAGTTTTTTAAGGCTTTCTATAACTATTGCTCAGCTGTGACGTTCTCCTACTTTCCAGATTCACCACATAATGGCTGCTGCATTCCTTGCCACAGCTTGCATACAGCCTGTGATAGTCCCTCCTGATTGGCTGTGCTATACCATGTGATGGGGGGAGGCTAGTGCAGCTACATTTGAGGCCTGTGAGCCTTCTGAGGCTGATCCAACCTTCTGTAAAAAGTGCAACAGGAACCTCTTTTTAGTAAATGCACAGAGCGATAAAAATGAGCACTTCAGTACTAGACTGAATCAAATTGCTTTCAAAATGAATATAAAATTATTGTTAAACAAAATTTGTGAGCAAAACTTAAGCAAGAAAACGTTAATTCATAGGATTGCTGAAAAAAGTAACAAAAATGCACATTTGTATAATAGATGCAATCTGCCAGGGAAAGAAAAAAAAAATCACTAAATGATCAGGTTTTGCTTTCATTCCTGGGTCTGTAATGCTGGCGGCTCGGATGAGTAATTTTGCATTTGTAAAGAATAAATACTCCGGCTTCCTGGACTCAGAATCAGACCCATCGCCTGCAGGAGAGCCGCTGAGGAACAGGATTGGATGTGAGAATCAGCAGCCGTATAATTGTCTCCATCTTTGGCTTGTCAGATTAATGTTTATATTATTAAAATGCAAATTAAAAAAATACACATTGAGCCCCCCTGAGGAAGCAAATGCGAAACGCGCATCGGTGTAGTTTTGGTCTGGATCTTGACCCCTGTTATTTTCTTTTTTCTGGTTCTGTCTTTCCTGTTTACTCCATTTATCTCTGCACTATTTGGCTCTGTCACCCCATTTGTAATACGGTCATTGATTTTTGCACAGATACCGATCTTTGCATGTGCATTTCTAAGTCTTTAGACCCAATTCATCATCTTTTTTACGTGACTTTTTGTTTTGTTGCCTTCATTGCCATTTTTATTGGGTTGATACATTTTTAACAAAATCGAAGATGTGTTTTGTTTTTTTTGGCCTTTTATCTTTGTTTGACTTTTTAGTAAATATCATATGCAAATTGCCTCTTCAGAAAGAAAGAGGACTTTTACTCTACAGCGCCACCTATTAGTAAACATCATGTAATCTTGTAAAATATTGCATACAAGTTTTAACACTTTCAAGAGTATTTCTCTGCACAAAAAAAAAGAAGAAAAAAACAGTTTGAGGGATTGATGGAGGGACCAGAGTACATTTGTGCTGAAATTTTGCAATATTTAAAAAGTTGGAAATAAAAAATAAGCTGCAACAATCCATATTACGAAACCAGAAGAAGAAGCGGTGTACAGGTAGGAAATAAACATCAAAATAACTATAAAAGATTGGTGGAAAAACCCCAACAGCCTAAAAAAGGACAAAATAGTCAAAAAATAGGTGCAAATGCAATAGTGAATCACGGCCTGTATATTTGCTACTTTCAGCTTTTCATCGATATCACATTATTATGTTTGTGATTGTAATTTTCATTGATAATTTGTCCGATATTATTTCACCTACAGAACCCGGGTTCCTTGTACTCACACAGACTTTTTTCCTTCTTGTGTTGCTTTTATATATTTGTACATTATACAATGAAGATTATTGGATTTTGTTCATTGTTTGGGTGCGGATTCTTATTGTTTCTAGTTTTATACTCTCTTTGTGTATGTACCAGAGATTCTACGTCTTCTTAGCAAAAGTATCTTATTTATTTGTAAAAAAAAAAGATGCAATCTGCAAAAAACCCACAAAATGATCTCGATTTCTTTCCTGGGTGGGGCTGCTGCAGCTCGGTGATTAATTTTAAGGTATAAATATTCTCTGCACCTGAACTGTGAGTAGCAATGTCAGAGCCATCGCTGCAGAAGAGCGGCCGAGGAGCAGGACTGGATGTGAGGATCAGCCGCCGAATAATTGTCTACATGTTTTACTTATCTGACTAATGTTGATATTATTAAAATGACGACTTAAATGGCGCACAGGTATTAAATCTAATTCCAGGAAATCCATAACTGCTCTTTGTTAAGTCTGCCTTATGTAGGATTACATGGCGAACTACTGAAGGGAGAACATGGCCCTTCCCTACAGCACAAATATCATATAAATAAAGTTATCAGCAGCGGATTAATTCCTCTATCCACTACAATATTGTTTTGTAGAAGTAATTTATTAATTAATAAGTTTTAGATGAAATCAAGACGTTATTCATAAGGTGAATTCCACTTTCAATCCTAATCATCCAGCAGAATAGTGAGCGCGGCTCTGGGGTATAATACAGGAGGTAACTCAGGATCAGTAATGTAATGTATGTACACAGTGACTGCACCAGCAGAATAGTGAGTGCAGCTCTGGAGTATAATACAGGAGGTAACTCAGGATCAGTAATGTAATGTATGTACACAGTGACTGCACCAGCAGAATAGTGAGTGCAGCTCTGGAGTATAATACAGGAGGTAACTCAGGATCAGTAATGTAATGTATGTACACAGTGACTGCACCAGCAGAATAGTGAGTGCAGCTCTGGAGTATAATACAGGATGTAACTCAGGATCAGTAATGTAATGTATGTACACAATGACTGCACCAGCAGAATAGTGAGTGCAGCTCTGGAGTATAATACAGGATGTAACTCAGGATCAGTAATGTAATGTATGTACACAGTGACTGCACCAGCAGAATAGTGAGTGCAGCTCTGGAGTATAATACAGGAGGTAACTCAGGATCAGTAATGTAATGTATGTACACAGTGACTGCACCAGCAGAATAGTGAGTGCAGCTCTGGAGTATAATACAGGATGTAACTCAGGATCAGTAATGTAATGTATGCGCACAGTGACTGCACCAGCAGAATAGTGAGTGCAGCTCTGGAGTATAATACAGGATGTAACTCAGGATCAGTAATGTAATGTATGCGCACAGTGACTGCACCAGCAGAATAGTGAGTGCAGCTCTGGAGTATAATACAGGAGGTAACTCAGGATCAGTAATGTAATGTATGCGCACAGTGACTGCACCAGCAGAATAGTGAGTGCAGCTCTGGAGTATAATACAGGAGGTAACTCAGGATCAGTAATGTAATGTATGCGCACAGTGACTGCACCAGCAGAATAGTGAGTGCAGCTCTGGAGTAAAATACAGGAGGTAACTCAGGATCAGTAATGTAATGTATGCGCACAGTGACTGCACCAGCAGAATAGTGAGTGCAGCTCTGGAGTATAATACAGGAGGTAACTCAGGATCAGTAATGTAATGTATGCGCACAGTGACTGCACCAGCAGAATAGTGAGTGCAGCTCTGGAGTATAATACAGGAGGTAACTCAGGATCAGTAATGTAATGTATGCGCACAGTGACTGCACCAGCAGAATAGTGAGTGCAGCTCTGGAGTATAATACAGGAGGTAACTCAGGATCAGTAATGTAATGTATGCGCACAGTGACTGCACCAGCAGAATAGTGAGTGCAGCTCTGGAGTATAATACAGGATGTAACTCAGGATCAGTAATGTAATGTATGCGCACAGTGACTGCACCAGCAGAATAGTGAGTGCAGCTCTGGAGTATAATACAGGATGTAACTCAGGATCAGTAATGTAATGTATGCACACAGTGACTGCACCAGCAGAATAGTGAGTGCAGCTCTGGAGTATAATACCGGAGGTAACTCAGGATCAGTAATGTAATGTGTGTACACAGTGACTGCACCAGCAGAATAGTGAGTGCAGCTCTGGGGTATAATACAGGATGTAACTCAGGATCAGTAATGTAATGTATGTACACAGTGACTGCACCAGCAGAATAGTGAGTGCAGCTCTGGAGTATAATACAGGATGTAACTCAGGATCAGTAATGTAATGTATGTACACAGTGACTGCACCAGCAGAATAGTGAGTGCAGCTCTGGAGTATAATACAGGATGTAACTCAGGATCAGTAATGTAATGTATGCGCATAGTGACTGCATCAGCAGAATAGTGAGTGCAGCTCTGGAGTATAATACAGGATGTAACTCAGGATCAGTAATGTAATGTGTGTACACAGTGACTGCACCAGCAGAATAGTGAGTGCAGCTCTGGAGTATAATACAGGAGGTAACTCAGGATCAGTAATGTAATGTATGTACACAGTGACTGCACCAGCAGAATAGTGAGTGCAGCTCTGGAGTATAATACAGGATGTAACTCAGGATCAGTAATGTAATGTATGCGCACAGTGACTGCATCAGCAGAATAGTGAGTGCAGCTCTGGAGTATAATACAGGATGTAACTCAGGATCAGTAATGTAATGTATGCGCACAGTGACTGCACCAGCAGAATAGTGAGTGCAGCTCTGGAGTATAATACAGGAGGTAACTCAGGATCAGTAATGTAATGTATGTACACAGTGACTGCACCAGCAGAATAGTGAGTGCAGCTCTGGAGTATAATACAGCATGTAACTCAGGATCAGTAATGTAATGTATGCGCACAGTGACTGCATCAGCAGAATAGTGAGTGCAGCTCTGGAGTATAATACAGGATGTAACTCAGGATCAGTAATGTAATGTATGCACACAGTGACTGCACCAGCAGAATAGTGAGTGCAGCTCTGGAGTATAATACAGGAGGTAACTCAGGATCAGTAATGTAATGTGTGTACACAGTGACTGCACCAGCAGAATAGTGAGTGCAGCTCTGGAGTATAATACAGGATGTAACTCAGGATCAGTAATGTAATGTATGTACACAGTGACTGCACCAGCAGAATAGTGAGTGCAGCTCTGGAGTATAATACAGGAGGTAACTCAGGATCAGTAATGTATGTACACAGTGACTGCACCAGCAGAATAGTGAGTGCAGCTCTGGAGTATAATACAGGAGGTAACTCAGGATCAGTAATGTAATGTGTGTACACAGTGACTGCACCAGCAGAATAGTGAGTGCAGCTCTGGAGTATAATACAGGATGTAACTCAGGATCAGTAATGTAATGTATGTACACAGTGACTGCACCAGCAGAATAGTGAGTGCAGCTCTGGAGTATAATACAGGAGGTAACTCAGGATCAGTAATGTAATGTATGTACACAGTGACTGCACCAGCAGAATAGTGAGTGCAGCTCTGGAGTATAATACAGGATGTAACTCAGGATCAGTAATTTAATGTATGTACACAGTGACTGCACCAGCAGAATAGTGAGTGCAGCTCTGGAGTATAATACAGGATGTAACTCAGGATCAGTAATTTAATGTATGTACACAGTGACTGCACCAGCAGAATAGTGAGTGCAGCTCTGGAGTATAATACAGGCTATAACTCAGGATCAGTAATGTAATGTATGTACACAGTGACTGCACCAGCAGAATAGTGAGTGCAGCTCTGGGGTATAATAAAGGATGTAACTCAGGATCAGTAATGTAATGTATGTACACAGTGACTGCACCAGCAGAATAGTGAGTGCAGCTCTGGAGTATAATACAGGATGTAACTCAGGATCAGTAATTTAATGTATGTACACAGTGACTGTGTGGGGAGGACTCCCAGACAGTGACCGGGCAGGTACCCAGGGGACCGCCATCAGGGTTCCTGAGGGAGCGATGCTGGGAGGACAGTAAAAGAAAAGACTTGACTGAAGTTGTCAGGGAAACAGGGGGCGGGGCAATCTTGACAGGCGCGGGGGGCGCGCTGAAGTGGCAGTTGACAGAGAGCCAGACAACAGACAAGAAGTCGGGTGAGAGAGAGGACCGAGGGAGCGAACGGTGTGTTGTGGAGAGACCGACAGGGCCCTGTGAAAGGAAAGCTGCGGACTTACCGACTAGTGGCACGTGAGAGCCTTGCACCGGCGGCCGCTCCCCTCATACGGACGCATACAGCCGCCCCCGCTGTTTCCCTCCCTGCTGTGACAAGTCCAAGACATCCACTGACCGCTGCGACTACAGACGATTCCTTTACAGCGGTCAGGACACTGCCCCCCTGCCTTCTCCCACAGCTGCGGCCCTGTCATCACTGGCCCCAGGGGGCGCCACCTCACTACAGGCGGCAGTAGGGGCCCCCGTCCGGTTTGCCAAGGGACCCTGAGCAGAGGTTGGTGAACGGTTATATTTACAGACTGCGTCATGACTCTGCTGTGAGATGAGAGTCGCAAGGGGACGCCTGTTGCGCCCATCGGCACAGTTTCTTCAGGGCCTGTTGCGCCCCACCGTCATCGTTTTCTTCAGGGCCTGTTGCGCCCCACCATCATTGTTTCTTCAGGGCCTGTTGCGGCCCACCATCATCGTTTCTTCAGGGCCTGTTGCGGCCCACCATCATCGTTTCTTCAGGGCCTGTTGCGGCCCACCGTCATCGTTTTCTTCAGGGCCTGATGCACTCCACCATCATCGTTTCTTCAGGGCCTGATGCACTCCACCGTCATCATTTTCTTCAGGGCCTGTTCCGCCCCACCGGCATCGCTTTTTCAAGGGTCTGTCGAGCTCAGTTTCACCCTGGAATATCAAGGCGTCAAGGCAGCCGCATCAGTGATCTCTACGTGGCCACGCCTGTGATCCGGACAGACCCCTGGAAAGATAAGTGTACTATATGAGATAAAGACCTCCCAGTTTGGTCATAAGTGGCCTATAGCAACCGGGCAAACCGGGTTAGTCGCATGCACCATAAGAAAAGTGTTGTTAGGGTTGTTGAGTCCCTGCGTGGACTGATTGTTGTTTACATTTGTTATTAGCTCAATATAGCCCCGCCGCTACAGTTTTATAAAAGTTTATTCCACAAACCACACTCAGTCTCGTGTCTCGTTACTGCATCCTGTGAACCTGCTAGGACCTTACACTTGGCGTAGTCGGCAGGATGCAGTCTCCGAGCACAGACAGTGGTGCCCTAGATCAGGGTAGAGCTGTAAACTCTACAAATGAGGAGGGTCCCCGTACCAGCATATCATTGGGGGCCATGCTGAACAACCTGCCTAGATTTTCCGGCTCTAATACTATGTTATGGAGCTGGACAGAGCGGATGCGGGGGCTCTTCTGGATGCACCCAATGACCCCTGATCTGGAGGCCGAGGTGGCACTCATGGCACTGGACGGGGAGGCGCGGAGGTCAGTGATGTTGAAACCTCCGGGGCACCGTAACACTTTTGAAAAAGTGTTACAGATAGTAGAACAGACCCATGGGGACCCTACTAATGTGGGAGAGTTAACAACCCGTTTGTTTAGTCGGATGCAAGTAGAGGGGGAGACGAACACAAAGTAAATGAATGTCTTCCAAGAATTGAATACGGCTATAGAAAGAAAGGATGGGGTAGGGGCAGGACCTGTTGACATTACCCTACGTGACCTACTGGTGACTGGTTTGCGAGATCCATTAGTCAAACAGGCACTGCGGGAACAGATCAGAATGAATCCCCGAATAGATTTTTCAGAGGCGGGAAGTCAGGCACGTGCTCGAGAGCAGGAGCAGGGGATGGCGGTCCCCGTGGGGAAAGTCCGAGGTGTGGAGGCCTCCGCGAATGTAGTCGAGGAACCTCAGTGGGTGGAAGAGATGAAGCAAGAGCTGAAAAGTATTAAGGGCGAGTTGGCCGAAGTAAAGAGAAGAGCCGAGACTGGGACTGGACGACCTAGCTTTAACCCCAGCTCCTGGGAATCACGCTCCTCGCGGGGTGGTCAGCCTACACAGGCCCGGTGTTTTGAGTGTGGAGAACCAGGCCACTTTGCCCGAGAGTGGATACCCACCCCGGCTGCCATTAAACTAAAGGGCTCCGGGCTGGGGGGACGCCGCTCGGAGGCGAAAACCACAACTATGGGTGGTGGAAGTCTCGAAGATTTGGTAGCAAAATGTCCGATGGTTTGGGCAGAAGTGGAGGGCTGGGCCGTCCGGTGCCTGGTGGACACGGGGTCACAAGTAACCACTATGCCTGCAACGTACTTTCAACAGAACTTCCCGGAAGCAGCCAGGCCTCAGTGGGGGCCCGTGATCAGACTAGTAGCTGCCAACCAACTGCTGGTCCCAGTTGCTGGGGTGGCGTAGGTGCAAGTGACGCTGTGCGGTAAATCCCTTGGTCGCAGAGGGGTGGTACTGACTCAAGGAGAAGCTCATAAGCAACACCCAGTCACCCTAGGCATGAATGTTCTACGAGAGTTCGGCAACCTACTGCTCAATGACCCTACACAGAGGATTCTGAAGCAGTGGGGTTCTCACACAGCCCAGGGACAGGTATTCCAGCAGCTGGTGCGGGGAGCACGGGTACATCAGGACCACCAGGAAGGCGAGGCTCTGGGTAAGGTCATCATGCCAGCGACTCCCCTGCTTATGTTACCTCCTGGACAGACTGTGGTGGCCCTGCCCATTCGAGCCCCGATACCCTTGGAGGGTGTGGAGGTGCAGGTGGAGTCGTGTCACTCAGAGCGCTTGCCTCCTGGCATACTGGTGGCCCGTTCCCTGGCTACTGTGCAAAAAGGAGCCGTCCTGGTGCGCTGCGTTAACCTTGAAGACCGAGACACCATTCTGAAAGCACGAACAGTACTGGCCAAACTAGTAAGGACTTTAGAAGAAGTGCTGCCAGCCCCTGCAGTTCAATTACGAGTACACCCCGAGGATCCTTGGGAAGTAACAATACAAACCTTACAGGCCTTCGTGAGTCGCGGCACAAGAGAAGGGCCAAAATATTTTGGAGCAGATGCGGGCCGAGCTTTCTGGATTAACTGCAGCCCAGCTTTCACAGATAAAATCATTGCTGGGACAATACCATGAAGTATTTGCTAGTCATGAGGACGATTTTGGGTGTACCACCGCCATCACTCATGAAATCCCCACAGCAGGAGCGGCCCCTATCCGGGAACGATATCGACATTCCGCCAAAACTCTATCAAGAGGTGAAAACTTTGCTGGCCCAAATGCTGCGAGAAGGGGTGATACGGGAAAGTCAATGCCCCTGGGCGGCCCCAATCGTGTTGGTCTGGAAGAAAGATGGTACACTACGATTCTGTGTGGATTATCGTAAACTGAATACTTGCACTATTAAAGACTCATACCCACTGCCCCGCATAGAAGAATCCCTGTCCACCTTGGGGAAGGCAACATATTTTTCGACCCTGGACTTGGCCAGTGGGTACTTGCAGGTGCCCATGTCAGAGGAAGATAGAGCCAAGACGGCGTTCATATTGCCCATGGGACTGTTTGAGTTTAATCGGATGCCGTTTGGGCTGGCCAACGACCCCGGGACCTTTCAGCGATTGATGGAGCGATGTCTGGGAGATCTCAATTTTGAGGCTACATTGATCTATCTGGACGACATCATAGTCTATGCCGCCACCTTTGAGGACCACCTGAAGCGGTTGGGACAGGTACTCAGCTGGTTGCAAAAGTACGGGTTGAAGGTGAAGCCTCAGAAATGCCACCTATTTCGCTCTCATATTGAGTATCTGGGTCATGCCGTTTTGACAGAGGGTGTGAGGCCATCCCGGGAGAAGGTGGCTGCTATCCAGGAATGGCCTACTCCCGAGACGGTGAAAGATGTGCGGGCTTTTCTGGGGTTAGCCGGATATTACCGTCGCTTCGTGAAGAATTTTGCATGTCGAGCTCGAGCCCAGCACGACCTGCTGAAGGGGGCTCCCGCTGGGGCCAATGGGCGAAAAATCCAGTGGCAACACCCTCAGGAAGAAGCCTTCCGAGACCTCAAGGCTGCGCTCTCGGATGTCCCAGTGTTGGCTTATGCGGATTTCTCACAACCGTTCATCTTGCACACTGACGGGAGTCTTTACGGGCTGGGGGCTGTGTTGTCACAGGTTCAGGATGGCCGGGAGAGGGTGATCACATATGGAAGTCGATCACTCCATGACTCCGAACGTAACCCTGACAATTACAGCTCCTTCAAGCTCGAGCTCCTCGCAGTGGTGTGGGCTATGATGGAGAGATTCGCAGAGTACCTAGCGGGCTCCGAGGTGGTAGTGCGAACTGACAACAACCCGCTGGCTCATTTGGAAAATGCCAAATTGGGGGCTTTGGAACAGCGATGGGTGGCCCAGATGGCGAAGTACAATTATAAGATTATCTACAAAAGAGGGGCCGAGAATGTCCATGCAGACGCCCTCTCCAGGATTCGACATACAACTCCAGGGCAGAATCGAGACGAAGAATTGGAAGGAGAGGAAATACCGTTCGCTCTCACTGCTACCGTGCTCACAACTGGCAATAAAAAGATATCTTCCTCTGAGACCCCAAGGGGCATACTGGAACAATCCCGGGATAAGTGGATACAACAGCAACAAGAAGATGAAGAGGTTGGCCTCAATATAGCGTGGACTGATTGTTGTTTACATTTGTTGTTAGCTCAATATAGCCCCGCGGCTACAGTTTTATAAAAGTTTATTCCACAAACCACACTCAGTCTCGTGTCTCGTCACTGCATCCTGCGAACCTGCTAGGACCCTACACTTTCACCAACAGAATAGTGAGTGCAGCTCTGGAGTATAATACAGGATGTAACTCAGGATCAGTAATGTAATGTATGTACATTGTACACAGTGACTGCACCAGCAGAATAGTGAGTGCAGCTCTGGAGTATAATACGGGATGTAACTCAGGATCAGTAATGTAATGTATGTACACAGTGACTGCACCAGCAGAATAGTGAGTGCAGCTCTGGAGTATAATACAGGATGTAACTCAGGACCAGTAATGTATGTACACAGTGACTGCACCAGCAGAATAGTGAGTGCAGCTCTGGAGTATAATACAGGATGTAACTCAGGATCAGTAATGTAATGTATGTACACAGTGACTACACCAGCAGAATAGTGAGTGCAGCTCTGGAGTATAATACAGGATGTAATTCAGGATCAGTAATGTAATGTATGTACATAGTGACTGCACCAGCAGAATAGTGAGTGCAGCTCTGGAGTATAATACAGGAGGTAACTCAGGATAAGTAATGTAATGTATGTACACAGTGACTGCACCAGCAGAATAGTGAGTGCAGCTCTGGGGTATAATACAGGATGTAACTCAGGATCAGTAATGTAATGTATGTACACAGTGACTGCACCAGCAGAATAGTGAGTGCAGCTCTGGGGTATAATACAGGATGTACAGTAACTCAGGATCAGTAATGTAATGTATGTACACAGTGACTGCACCAGCAGAATAGAGAGTGCAGCTCTGGGGTATAATACAGGAGGTAACTCAGGATCAGTAATATAATGTATGTACACAGTGACTACACCAGCAGAATAGTGAGTGCAGCTCTGGAGTATAATACAGGATGTAACTCAGGATCAGTAATGTAATGTATGTACACAGTGACTATACCAGCAGAATAGTGAGTGCAGCTCTGGAGTATAATACAGGATGTAACTCAGGATCAGTAATGTAATGTACGGTGGATAAATAAGTATTTGTTCCTCTGCTGAATTTGGAAGTTTTCCCACCTATAAAGAATGGAGAGGACTGTAATTTTTATCGTAGGTACACTTCAATTGTGAGACAGAATCTAAAAATAAAATACAGAAAATCACATTGTTTGATTTTTGCATAATTATTAATTAGCATTTTATTGCATGAAATAAGTATTTCATCACCATCAACCAGCAAGAATTCTGGCTCACAGACCTGTTAGTGTCTCTACAAATTTAGGAGAAAAAAGGGAGCAAACGAATCCAAGTAGTATAAAAATATCAAAATCCTTTATTAAATGCGAGCACAGACAATATATAAATAACCAGCAAAGTTGCAGATGACAAATAGACACCAATATTAAGAAAGCAGGTGGGGGTGAAAAAAAAAGAAAAAAGACTGCACCTGAATACAACATTAGCCAGGATAGTTTGTAAAATATGCCGACACAAGGGCTGTTACAAATGCCAAATAATTGCCATATAGGCTGGACAAAATATCCTCAGGGCAACCAGCCGATGTGTGATCAGGCAATAGGGCTAATGACGGCAAGCAGAATCCATAGCATTTATCATAAGTTACATCATATATCAGCGACAGTCATATGGAAAAAGCTTACCAGGTGGTGCCCAGTTACCCCCAGCCGTGGAACAAACCTCCGACGTACGTTTCGCGCTCAGGAGGCGCTTTTTCCATATGACTGTCGCTGATATATGATGTAACTTATGATGAATGCTATGGATTCTGATTGCCGTCATTAGCCCTATTGCCTGATCACACATCGGCTGGTTGCCCTGAGGATATTTTGTCCAGCCTATATGGCAATTATTTGGCATTTGTAACAGCCCTTGTGTCGGCATATTTTACAAACTATCCTGGCTAATGTTGTATTCAGGTGCAGTCTTTTTTCTTTTTTTTTCACCCCCACCTGCTTTCTTAATATTGGTGTCTATTTGTCATCTGCAACTTTGCTGGTTATTTATATATTGTCTGTGCTCGCATTTAATAAAGGATTTTGATATTTTTATACTACTTGGATTCGTTTGCTCCCTTTTCTCTCCTAAATTTGTATGTTTATGGAGCGGAACATAATATTATTACGGCGGCTTATTTCCATGGATTGCCGCATTGTGTTTTGTTGAAAGTATTGGGCTCATGTTTATTTCTTTCTGTTAGTTTTTCTGTAAGAAGCCTCCTACTCCGCGCTCATTACCTGGATTAATTGCACCTGTCTGACCTCGTTATCTGTATAAAAGACACCTGTCCACATACTCAATCACACTCCAACCTTTCCACCATGGGCAAGACTAAAGAGCTGTCTAAGGGGTCAAACTTGTAGACCTGCACAAGACTGGGATGGGCTACTGGACAATAGGCAAGCAGCTTGGTGAGAAGGCGACAGCTGTTGGCACAATTATTGGAAAATGGAAGAAACACAAGATTGCTGTTAGTCTTCCTTGGTCTGGGGCTCCATGCAAGATCTCACCTCATGGGGTAAGGATGATTCTAAAAAAGGTCAGGAATCAGCCCAGAACTACACGGGAGGACCTGGTTAGTAACCTGAAGAGCACTGGGACAACAGTCTCAAACATTACCGATAGTAACACACTACGGCGTTATGGATTACAAATCTGCAGGGCACACAAGGTCCCCCTGCTCACACCAGCACATGTCCAGGCACATTTGGATGGCCATCTGGATAATCCAGAGAAGGCATGGGAGGAGGTCATGTGGTCAGATGAGACCTAAATAGAACTTTTTTGTATCAACTCCTCTCGCCGTGTTTGGAGGAAGAAGAAAAGAAGGATGACTGTGATCCCAAGAACACCTTCCCATCCGTGAAGCATGATGGGAGAAACATCACACTCTGGGGGTGCTTTTCTGCAAAGGGGACAGGATGACTGTACCGTAGTGAAGGGAGGATGGATGGGGTCATGTATTGTGCTATTCTGGCCAAGAACATCCTTCTCACAGTAAGAGCATTGAAGATGGGTCGTGGCTGGGTCTTCCAGAATGACAATGACCCAAAACACACAGCCAGGGCAACTAAGAAGTGTCTCCGTAAGAAGCATTTCAAGGTCCTGGAGTGACCTAGCCAGTCTCCAGACCTGAACCCAATAGAAAATCTTTGAAGGAGCTGAAGCTCAATGTTGCTCAATGACAGCCCCGAAAACCTGAGAGATCTGGAGAAGACCTGTATGGAGGAGGGGGCCAAAATCCCTGCTGCAGTGTGTGCAAACCTGGGGAAGAACTACAGGAAACATTTGACCTCTGTAACTGCAAACAAAGGGTTTGCAACAAATATTAAGTTCTGTTTTTCTATTGTATCAAATACTTATTTCATCCAATAAAATGCAAATGAATTATGTAACAATCCTACAATGATATTTTCTGGATTTTATTTTCAGATTCTGTCTCTCACAGATGAAGTGTACCTACAATAACAATTACAGCCCTCTCCATTCTATATAGGTGGGAAAACTTGCAAAATCGGCAGTGTATCCAATACTGCTTTTCCCCACTGTATCTATTATTTGTAGGGTGTCGAAATGGTAGAGGGGTTTTGGCGGATTAGGTGACCCCTCTAGGCACAGGAGAGTAAAATAGATGATTAATATTAGACTTGTCATTGTTATGTTGATTATTAGTTGCAGTAAATGGTGATAAATCGCATTTCATTGCAGTGATGGAAGATGAGAGGAGCAGAGACTCAGACTCTCTGGTGTCTTTGAACTTCTTCTTGTAGAAGGAATGAAATAAAGATCTAGATATAGAACTTTCCTGTTTAATATTCGTGGATCATTAATCTCCTATTCACTCGGCTTCTGGTTCAGTCTTATGGGAATTTCTAAGGCAAATAGAATTATGATCCCAACAAGGAAGATGAAGAAATAAGAACATTTACATGATTATTTGCAGACCTCAAAATCCAAATCTTACTAGGAAATTTCCACTTACCCAGTGAGTAAGGAGAGATGAGAATGAGAAAAATCAGTTACGTTTATTGACCATATAATGTATTGTAGTAACTATAGGTCATAATAGAGTTTAAAGGCTAATGCAGGAATACGATAAAATATATTTGACTGAAGCCACCACAGAGATACATGATAAGATCCTGTCTGCAGTCGCCACTAGGGGGAGCTCCCTGTATGCAGAGATACATGATAAGATCCAGTCTGCAGTCACCACTAGGGGGAGCTCCCTGTATACAGAGATACATGATAAGATTCTGTCTGCAGCCACCACTAGGGGGAACTCTCTGTATACAGAGATACATGATAAGATCCTGTCTGCAGTCGTCACTAGGGGGAGCTCCCTGTATACAGAGATACATGATAAGATCCTGTCTGCAGCCACCACTTGGAGGAGCTCCTGTATGCAGAGATACATGTTAAGATCCTGTCTGCAGTCACCACTAGGGGAAGTTCCCTGTATACAGAGATACATAATAAGACCCTGTCTGCAGTCACCACTAGGGGGAGCTCCCTGTATACAGAGATACATGATAAGATCCTGTCTGCAGTCACCACTAGGGGGAGATCCCTGTATACAGAGATACATGAAAAGATCCTGTCTGCAGTCACCACTAGGGGGAGCTCCCTGTATACAGAGATACATGATAAGATCATGCCTGCAGCCACCACTAGGGGGAGCTCCCTGTATACAGAGATAGCATTGATGGGAGACAATGAGCACAGTTCACTTGTTCCTCCTTTCTCTGACCATATAATTTCACATACTGCTTCCCATAGAAGTCAATACATTGTTTTCTCCCCAGACATGTGCTGTATTGCCATTCTGTAGATGGATGTTGTGTACATAACACCTGGAGAAATAGAGTAAAATGATACAAATTTAAAAACAAAGGATTCCCATGCATTCCTTGTGTGAATATTTCTAATTATTTCTTCATTCTTCATTTTCTGTTCAGTTACAATTCATTACCTGCTTTTTTTCATTCTCTTAGCAGACATTTGATCTGTGACTGTGACCCGGGTTGTCAGGTTGTCGGCTCCTCTCTTCTGTGCTCGGGTGTGATATACGCACGGGATATTTCACAGCCGACATAAAGGCTGCAGCTTCCACCTTCCTGGGTTATTTCGGCTCCTGTCCTCGCAGCGACCTCGGATGCTTTCTAGGTTTGTTAGCAGTCTAAATTTCCCAAGACGGCAGAGTTTCCAGCGCGTTTCTGCCATTTTCATCCTTTTTTATGCTCTCGTGGACCAATGGCAGTGGTCCTACATCCGCCGTCCTGGCCTCAGGGACTTCTCTCCTCTGCTCCGTCTCTGTGAGCCGCTGCGGACTCGGTCGTCTTTCCTCATTTGGGGTTTTAAATGCCATTAGATGTGAGCAGAAAGGACGCTATATTTTATTTATACTAAGAATATCAATACATTTGTGCAGAAAACATCGGTTTTCAGAGACTTTAATGACTTCTGGAGGCAGGAGATAATTCTTAGTGTTACAGGCAGAGCCGCAGTAGTATCTGTGAGGGAACGTTATGGCGGCCGGAGATCACTGCGTTTCGCCTCCTTCATCTCGGGTGGACGGAATCACTGATTCAGACGACGGCGCTTAAAGCTGCTACTTTGTAGCTAAAGAATAAAGTGATTGTAACACACAAACTACACAAGTGTAAACCTGCGGCCAGCCTCCTGAATCAGCTCCATATTACTCCGAGGGTCTCAGGACGAGTTCCGAACACTTTTGGACCCCATTTGACCAATGTGACTTTAGTGATAGAAAACTGTGAAAATAACTCAACATTTTCATCAGACAACGCTGTGATGCCACTTTCATCCATTACTTAAGTGTACACTGTAAGTAAATTGATTCTCACATATGGCTACTTTAATCATTACAGGGGTGGTCTGAAAACTAGATACATTGCAGGGACATCCTCCTATGAGACTCCCCTCAAATGAAACATCTCTGGAAGGAAAGTAAAGAAGCAGATACAGGGATCAGCTGTGCAGGGAGAAAGGCCGGGACCTTTATAGTAAAGCAAATTCCAAAAGTGGTTAAGGATTAAAGATAAATTACAGCGCTGGCAAAAGTTAAGAGCCCACTGCACAGTTGTATAAAAATCCGCTTTTCTCCATGTCTGACAGCCATTCCTCCATTCCAGTGTCAGCTGAATTCCAACCAGAGTTCACCTCATTCTACTTAATGTGCTTCTGATTAGGTGATCACCTGAACCAAATCTTATTTAAGGAAAGTATAAAAACCCTGCTGTGGTGTTCACAATCCTCCTGCAATAGGACAAGCTGGATGGCAAAACAAGTGCTAGTAATATCCCAAAAGTAATAGGAATGAAAAAATAACTTTTAACCATGCCAAAGGAGATGAAAAGAAAAGTCTTGAGTGAGGAAAAGAAGG
Organism: Dendrobates tinctorius; assembly: GCF_039654945.1. NCBI lineage: Eukaryota > Metazoa > Chordata > Amphibia > Anura > Dendrobatidae > Dendrobates > Dendrobates tinctorius. The sequence goes on from NW_027361810.1 coordinate 3,628,515, forward strand.
GCTCAATTCTGGCTTTACTAGCAGAGGGATACAGTGAGCGTCATGTTGCCTCCATCCTTAAAATTTCTAAGACGGCGGTCCACTACAACAAGGTCAAGCAGCAGACATTGGGGTCAACAAAGTTACAGATCGGCATAGGGTGAAAACGACTCTCCACTGACCGGGATGACCGTCATTTTATTTGAATGTCACTCAGCAAATGCAGGATGACATCAAGTGACCTACAAAAGGAATGGCGAATGGCATCTGGAGTGAAGTGAACAGCAAGAACAGTTCATAACAGGCTCCTAGAGGCAGGGCTCCAGTCATGTAACGCTAGGAAAAAGCCTTTCATCAATGAGAAGCAAAGGGGAGCCAGGCTGAAGTTTGCCAAAGACCATAAGGATTGGACAATAGAGGACTGGAGTAAGGTAATCTTCTCTGATGAGTCTAATTTTCAACTTTGCCCAACACCTGGTCGTCTAATGGTTAGATGGAGACCTGGAGAGGCGTACAAGCCACAGTGTCTTGCGCCCACTGTGACATTTGGTGGTGGATCGGTGATGATCTGGGGAGGCTTCAGCAAGGCTGGAATTGGGCAGGTTAATCTTTGTGAAGGACGTATGAATCAAGCCGCATACAAGGTTATCCTGGAAAAACAGCTGATTCCTTATGCTCAGGCAATGTTCCCCAACTCTGAGGACAATGCGCCATGCCACACAGCTAGGTCACTCAATGTGTGGATGAAGGACCACCACATCCAATCCCTGTCATGGCCGCCCAATCTCCAGACCTGAACCCCACTGAAAACCTCTGGAATGTAATCAAGAGGAAGATGAAGAGTCACAAGCCATCACACAAAGAAGAACCGCTGACATGTGTGTACCAGGAGTGGCATAAGGTCACCCAAAAGCCGTGTGAGAGACTGGAGGAAAGCAGCCAAGACGCAGGAAAGCTGGGGTTAACAATCATGGGGATCCCACAGAATATTGATTTCTGAACTCTTCCTGAGGTAAAACATTAGTATTATTGTTTCTAAATGATTATGAACTTGTTTTCTTAGCATTATTTGAGGTCTGCATTTTATTGTTCTTTTGACCATTTCTCATTTTCTGAAAATAAATACAACATTTAGTGCTGGGAAATTCGGAGACGACATGTCAGAAGTTTATAGAATAAAAGAGCAATGTACATATTACTCAAAAATATAAAGAGAAAAATCAGAAACTGAACATTGTGCAGGGGTCTCTTAATTGTTGCTGGAGCTGTATTTATAAAGGGCTTTATAGGTACCGGACTGCCCATTTATCCTTTCATTTCCTGATCTCATTTGTTACTATCGGTTGTCAGGGAGCAGAAGACTTTACAACGTTTGCTATGTGGCCCCATAAGTACCGCCCTGGTACTGGCTGGAGTGAAGACCACTAGCCGCAGTGCGGGACCCCATTAGATGGAACATCATTTATGTTCATGTTAAAAAGAGACAATTTACAAGAAGGAAATGTTTCTTTTATAATTGGAAAATGTATGGGAATTTCATCCATAGAACTTGTCATCATTGTAAGTTCACCTTGAAGAGATCCGATACATTCTGTTGTCACATTTCCGGTCCTTTCCTCTTTCATCATCGCCAAAGTTCCTAATACTCTGGGTTATACAGGGTCAATTCCGCTAATTTTCCTCTTCTTCTGAGCTCAGCTCGTCGCCTGGATCTCGTCCAAACAGCTGTTTTCTAAAACCGAGTAAATAACCTGGATCACATCAAATATTCCTAAACCATCGCGTGTCTCCATCTCGGCATTTAGCACATTTCACAGACCACTGACGAGTTTTCCTTAAAGGGTTTACTCAGCGGCGTGAACAAGACTAGAACATAAATGATTAGCAGCAAAGTGGTGTCAGGAGCGAGAGGAAGAATCCAGGAGAATTTCCTCCACTCCTGCCGCAGTCATCGCATTGTATCAAGGCATTTCCTGCATCTCTAATGTTTGTGCTAATTGGAGATCACACATGGAAACATTGTTGTAGGTCACGCGTCGTCAGATAAATCCTCCACATCCCTGATCTACTCTCTGGATTTTCCCCCACAAAGGGACAAATATTTTTACATTTTCAATTAGAATTGAGCAAAAAGATTCACCCTGCCGTGAGGACCGGCATCAGGTCTGGCATCAAATCTGTCATCAGGTCCGGTGTCAGGTCTGTCATCAGGTACAGTCCTCCATGGCAGATGGACAAGGGCAGTCTTCACTTCTACAGCCAACATCTTCAGTCTGGCATCAGGTGAAGCATCAGGTCCAGCGTCAGGTACGTCATCAGCTCCGGCATTAGATCTAGCTTCAGGTCCGGTATCAGGTCCGACATCAGATCCGGCATAAGGTCCAGCATCAGGTCAAGCATCAGGTCCGGCTTTAGGTCTGGCGTCAGGTCCGTCTTCAGGTCCGGTGTCAGGTCTGGCATCTTGTCTGATCTCAGGTCAATCGTCAGGTCTGGCTTCAGGTCTGGCGTCAGGTTTGTCATCAGGTTTGTCATCAGGTCCGGTCCTCCATGACAGATGGACTAGGGCAGTCTTCACTTCTACAGCCAATATCCTCAGTCTGGCATCAGGTCCGTCATCAGGTCCAGTGTCAAGTCCATCATCAGGTCCAGTGTTAGGTCTGGAGTAAGGTCTGCCGTCAGGTTTGGCTTCAGGTCCGGTTCTCTTTGACAGATGAACAAGGGCAGCCTTCACTTCTCCAGCCAACTTCCTCAGTCTATCATCTTGTGCTCCTTTTGTGCTTCCTATTCCCCACAATGTTGTGGAGCAACACTTCGTGACATCACAAAGTCTAGTAACCCAGGATGCAGGCAATCAGTTGCCTGTTCCCTGCAAATTAGAGGATTTTCTGGATTCATGAGGCTTATTTTGATTGTAATGAAAAGTTCATCATCTCTCTAACATATTTTAGCCTAGATTTATCATGTGCAATTTTTTTTTTGTCACTTTTCTTTTTTTTGTCTCATGATATTTATTTTCTGTTTTTGCACCAAATTCTTTAAAAATCCTTTTTTTGGTCTTTTACTAGAGTTGAGCGACTTTGGTTGGATCGGGTTTCATGAAACAAAATTTGAGTAGGATGAAACTAGGGAAAAAAAAAGTCGGAGTTTCGTCCGAAATCTGACCCCAATGCAAGTCAATGGGGAATAAAAGTTGGCATTGAGTGGATGAACTCAACTCTATCTTTTACCTTTTTTGTGTCTTTATAGAGTAAAAACTCACATCGTCCATTAAAATGTTGCACGTTAATCTTCACCTGCGCAGTAAATAAAATTACACAGATTTTGGACTCCATTAAGGTTCTCAAGTTCAATTGTACAAAAATGTTTTGCCATTTTGAAAAGTTGCAAATGATGAATTAGACAAAAACATCTGGATAAGGAAAACCGCTCCACAATGGAGAACAACAACAACAAAAAACAGTCGACAGAAAGTAAAGGTAACTTAAAAAAGGCAATTAAATAATGAAGCAAATATGAAAAAAGTCTCTATGAGATTCAGTGTTACACCCAAAATATGACACAAAGACGTTGATGAATCGGGACCTTGATGCGCTGGATCCTCACAACTTCCAACATCTCTGCTTGTAACCACTGAATGTATCTGAACCGTCACAGTTTTCTGTTAGTGATGTGATGATCACTGATTGACTGGTATTGTCACTGTAGCATGCCCTGCACCTGTGTAGTCCTCATTCTCTGACTGTGGCTGTCAGGGCATGCTGGGAGCTATAGTTCCCCAGCAGTTGCTGAATCTCAGGTTGGAGGCGATATAGTACACTACAGGAACAAAAAAAGTGCAAATAGTGTCTTATCCGGGTTAATATTAAAAAATATAAAAGAATTTCACTCACCTATTGCAGGAGAGATCAGGCATGTACAATTAGTAAAATAATTAAAATATATATTATATTTATTAATTTAAAAAAAATATATATATAATAACACAACAAAATAACCCAGTAAGAAGATAAGACACACTGACAAAAATTATGTATAAAAATACAAAATATAAATATTGGACACAATGTGTCTAATTCCTCGTAAGATTAAAATATCCAATTCACAATTATTGTAATAGTCCAAAACCATTATAATACGGCTAGTTACAAATATATTTTTTTCATAAAACAATCATGAATAAACAATGTGCAAATAGACAATGTAAATAAAAAACTGCAACGTTTTCAAAATGATTACCCTATGTATAAAGGGTTATTACCGATAATGTGCAAATATAGTAAAATTACCTCGAGACAATTAAATCTTCGAAAGTGACTGCTGTGCACATACACCTATGTGAACAAAACCTGCAGCTTTTTCACGGGTGATAGCCATATATATAAAGGGTAAATGTCACTAATGTGCAAAATATAACAGAATTACCTAGAGACAATTAATTCTTCTAAAGTGACTACTGTGCACATACCAATTACCCGTAACTGGACTATTACAGAAGAGAAAAAAGACCACACGATAATATTATTCACCTAAATCGGCAGGGTCCAAATCACAGGAGCAGCGTGTCCTCCTCCACCCCAACGCGCGTTTCGCAATGGCTTCTTCCGGGGGAGTGAATAGGGTGTGAGTAGCGGAAAGTTAAATACCCCAGCGCACAAATTACATCCAAGTGGAAGCGTGAATTGCCGGTGATCAAGAGACATATGCGGCGCTTGCGCAGATCCGAGCCACCCGATAATCACTACCGATGACGCGCTCCTTGAACAGAACACAAGTAAGTATACTGCTCTATATTGGAGCGCTCACGGAAGTGAACGGAGCCCTGATATCCACGCAAGCGCACAGTGTGTCATTTTCTGTCCAATATTTATATTTTGTATTTTTATACATAATTTTTATCAGTGTGTCTTATCTTCTTACTGGGTTATTTTGTTATGTTATTAAATATATTTTTTTAAAAAAAATTAATAAATATAATATATATTTTAATTATTTTTCTGGATCTCTTTATCGGCAACTATGTGATGTAAGTCCGTTTTTGGTTGGTGTATGCTATCGAAGTGCCAGTATATAATAGTTTTTGGACTAAATTGTGTATATTTATGTACAATTAGTAGTCAGCTGCTGCACGTCCAAAAGTCAAACAAGTGACCGCTGATATAACAATTCCATAAGAATTGTAGGTTGGAGGCGATGGCATTCTCTAGTGCAGGGTTCCCCAACTCCGGTTCTCAAGAGCCACCAACAGGTCATGTTTTCAGGATTTCCTTAGTATTGCACAGGTGATAATTGCAGTAACTGCACAGGCGATAATTCCATCGCCAGGGCAAAACTAATGAAATCCTGAAAACATGACCTGTTGGTGGTTCTTGAGGACCAGAGTTGGGAACACTGCTCTAGCGAATGAGTCTACGTTGTGGAATTCCCTTCAGACATAAAGGTGGATTCTTCTTCAGTATCCTTAATGTTTCGCAGGTTTCCGCACAAGTAATATTTCATTAAGAGGCGTCTAATTACAGGACGCGTGCGGACATTTCCACCACTGAGAGTCTATGGCTCCTAACACCATCAGAAAGCAGAAGATCTTCAGAGACGTCTTTGACTTTGCAGTTTTATCTCTGGAGAACAGACGCCACTTAGATGTGAACGACTTTGGAGCTTCGTGGAGCAGCTTTCATCCTCTTAGATGGATGGAGCAGGATCTGTGCGGTGTCTGCTGACCGCGGGCGATGTCTGATCATGAAGCCTCCTGGCAGCCGGAATTAATGCATTTACATGTAGAAGACACAGGCGGCCTCCATCTTCCCTCCTTCCGCCGTTGTACATAGAATAATCTGCAGCATTTTACCATGAACGCACAGAACTGACGCCGGTAATATGGTCGGACTGGACTTTTATTGAAGTAGCTCTTCAGGCGGTGACATTTAGGTGATGTGCACATTTTTTAGGGGGCAAAGAAGTCACCAGATACTGATGGAGGCGTCGGGCGGTCACCAGATACTGATGATGGAGGCGTCGGGCGGTCACCAGATACTGATGATGGAGGAGACGGGCGGTCACCATATACTGATGATGGAGGTGACAGGCGGTCACCATATACTGATGATGGAGGCGTCGGGCGGTCACCAGATACTGATGATGGAGGCGTCGGGCGGTCACCAGATACTGATGATGGAGGTGACGGGCGGTCACCATATACTGATGATGGAGGCGTCGGGCGGTCACCAGATACTGATGATGGAGGTGACAGGCGGTCACCAGATACTCATTGTGGAGGCGACGGGCGGTCACCAGATACTTATGGAGGTGATGGGCAGTCACCAGATACTGATGATGGAGGTGATGGGCAGTCACCAGATACTGATGTTTGAAGGTGCCAAATCCTTTAATTGGGAATTGAAAAAGTGTTCAAACCTGTAAGACGAGGTCATCTAAAAAGGAAAATACTTAATAGAGAATCTTATTGGATTTTCTAACTGCAAACTAGAGTCCCGCAGGGAATGAACAGCA